>NC_141694.1:410507779-411215279 GCF_964263255.1 Lissotriton vulgaris | reverse complement strand
CTTCTTTAACTCCCTGTTCTCTTCTGCTGAGCTGATCTGCTGCTCTCTTCCACATATATCCTTCTCTAACCGCACACACACATACATACAACCACACACACACACATGCAATATTCTATCTATTGCCCTCACTCTATTTATCGCCCTTCACTCTATTTATCGCCCTTCACTCTATCTATCTATCTATCTATCTATCTATCTATCGCCCTCACTCTATCCATCTATTGCCCTGAATATCTATCTATCTATCTATCTATCTATCTATCTATCTATCTATCTATCTATCTATCTATCTATCTATCTATCTATCTATCTATCTATCTATCTATCTATCTATCTATCTATCTATCTATCGCCCTCACTCTATCTATCTATCTATCTATCTATCTATCTATCTATCTATCTATCTATCTATCTATCTATCTATCTATCTATCTATCTATCTATCATTCGCCCTCACTCTATCTATCCATCTATCTATCGCCCTCACTCTATCCATCCATCTATCTATCGCCCTCACTCTATCTATCTATCTATCTATCTATCTATCTATCTATCTATCTATCTATCTATCTATCTATCGCGCTCACTCTATCTATCTAACGCCCTCACTCTATCTATCTATCATACAAACACACACAACCACACCACACACACAATCGCACACACGACCACACACACACAAACACACACACAATCACACCCAACCACACACACAGCCACACACATACACACAACCGCACCGAACCACACACAACCACACACACAACCACACCCAACCACACCCAACCACACACACATACAACCACACCCAAGCACACCCACATACAACCACACCCAACCACACACATACAACCACACACATACAACCACACACATACAACCACACACACACAACCACACACACACAACCACACACACACACATCCACACACACAACCACACACACAACCACACACACAACCACACACACACACAACCACACACATCTATCTGTCGCCCTCACTCTATCTATCGCCCTCACTATATCTATCTATCTGTCACCCTGTCTCTATCTATCTGTCACCCTGACTCTATCTATCTGTCGCCCTCACTCTATCGATCTATCTATTTATCGCCCTCACTCTATCTATCTATTGCCCTCACTCTATCTATCTGTCTATCTATTGACCTCACTCTATCTATCGCCCTCACTATCTATCTATCTCTCTATCTATCTATCTATCTATCTATCTATCTATCTATCTATCTATCTATCTATCTATCTATCTATCTATCTATCTATCTATCTATCTATCTATCTACCTATCTATCCACCTCCGCCTCACACAGAACCACCTCTCCTTGAGAAAACAACTAAAAACTTGGATATTTGATAAGTAAAGCTCCCCCCCTCCCTCACTCTATCTATCTGTCGCCCTCACTCTATCGATCTATCTATTTATCGCCCTCACTCTATCTATCGCCCTCACTCTATCTATCTGTGTATCTATTGCCCTCACTCTATCTATCGCCCTCACTATCTATCTATCTATCTATCTATCTATCTATCTATCTATCTATCTATCTATCTATCTATCTATCTATCTATCTATCTATCTGTCTATCGCCCTCACTCTATTTATCTATCTATCTATCTATCTATCTATCTATCTATCTATCTATCTATCTATCTATCTATCTATCTATCTATCTATCTATCTATCTATCTATCTATCTATCTATCTATCTCCCTCACTCTATCTACCTATCGCCATCACTCTATCTATCTAACGCCCTCACTCTATCTATCTATCACACAAACACACACAACCACACCACACACACAATCGCACACACGACCACACACACACAAACACACACACAATCACACCCAACCACACACACAACCACACACATACACACAACCACACACAACCGCACCGAACCACACACAACCACACACAAAACCACACCCAACCACACCCACATACAACCACCCCAACCACACCCACATACAACCACACCCAACCACAAACACATACAACCACACACACACAACCACACACACAACCACACACACAACCACACACAACCACACACACACATACACACACAACCACACACACACATACACACACACACACAACCACACACATCTATCTGTCGCCCTCACTATATCTATCTATCTGTCGCCCTCACTCTATCTATCTGTCACCCTGTCTCTATCTATCTGTCACCCTGACTCTATCTATCTGTCGCCCTCACTATATCTATCTATCTGTCACCCTGTCTCTATCTATCTGTCGCCCTCACTCTATCGATCTATCTATTTATCGCCCTCACTCTATCTATTGCCCTCACTCTATCTATCTGTCTATCTATTGCCCTCACTCTATCTATCGCCCTCACTCTCTATCTATCTATCTATCTATCTATCTATCTATCTATCTATCTATCTATCTATCTATCTATCTATCTACCTATCTATCCACCTCCGCCTCACACGGAACCACCTCTCCTTAAGAAAACAACTAAAAACTTGGATATTTGATAAGTAAAGCTCCCCCCCTCCCTCAAGCGCCTTGAGACCCTCTGGGTGAGTAGTGCGCTATACAAATTTAAACTTGACTTGACTTGACTCTATCTATCTATCTATCTGTCGCCCTCACTCTATCTATCTGTCGCCCTCACTCTATCGATCTATCTATTTATTGCCCTCACTCTATCTATCTATCCTATCTATCTATCTATCTATCTATCTATCTATCTATCTATCTATCTATCTATCTATCTATCTATCTATCTATCTATCTATCTATCTATCTATCTATCTATCTATCGCCCTCACTCTATCTATCTATCGCCCTCACTCTATCTATCTATCGCCCTCACTCTATCTATCTATCGCCCTCACTCTATCTATCTATCGCCCTCACTGTATCTATCTATCGTCCTCACTCTATCTATCTATCGCCCTCTATCTATCTATCGCCCTCTATCTATCTATCGCCCTCTATCTATCTATCGCCCTCTATCTATCTATCGCCCTCTATCTATTTATCGTCCTCTATCTATCTATCGTCCTCTATCTATCTATCGTCCTCTATCTATCTATTCCCCTCTATCTATCTATCGCCCTCTATCTATCTATCTATCTATCTATCTATCTATCTATCTATCTATCTATCTATCTATCTATCTATCTATCTATCTATCTATCTATCGCCCTCTATCTATCGCCCTCTATCTATCTATCGCCCTCTATCTATCTATCGCCCTCTATCTATCTATCGCCCTCTATCTATCTATCGCCCTCTATCTATCTATCGCCCTCTATCTATCTATCGCCCTCTATCTATCGCCCTCTATCTATCTATCTCCCTCTATCTCTCTATCTCCCTCACTCTATCTAACTATCGCCCCCACTCTATCTATCTATCGCCCCCACTCTATCTATCTATCGCCCCCACTCTATCTATCTATCGCCCCCACTCTATCTATCTAACGCCCTCACTCTATCTATCTAACGCCCTCACTCTATCTATCTATCACACAAACACACACAACCACACCACACACACAATCGCACACACGACCACACACACACAAACACACACACAATCACACCCAACCACACACATACACACAACCACACACAACCGCACCGAACCACACACAACCACACACACACAACCACACACAACCACACCCAACCACACACACATACAACCACACCCAACCACACCCACATACAACCACACCCACATACAACCACACACACACAACCACAACCACACACATCCACACACACATCCACACACACATCCACACACACAACCACACACACACACAACCACACACACACACAACCACACACACACACAACCACACACATCTATCTGTCGCCCTCACTATATCTATCTATCTGTCACCCTGTCTCTATCTATCTGTCACCCTGACTCTATCTATCGGTCGCCCTCACTCTATCGATCTATCTATTTATCGCCCTCACTCTATCTATCTATTGCCCTCACTCTATCTATCTGTCTATCTATTGCCCTCACTCTATCTATCGCCCTCACTATCTATCTATCTATCCATCTATCCATCTATCCGTCTATCCATCTATCCTTCTATCCATCTATCCATCTATCCATCTATCCATCTATCCATCTATCCATCTATCCATCTATCCATCTATCCATCTATCCATCTATCCATCTATCCATCTATCCACCTCCGCCTCACACAGAACCACCTCTCCTTGAGAAAACAACTAAATACTTGGATATTTGATAAGTAAAGCTCCCCCTCTCCCTCAAGCGCCTTGAGAACCTCTGGGTGAGTAGTGCGCTATACAAATTTAAACTTGACTTGACTTGACTATCTATCTATCTATCTATCTGTCACCCTGACTCTATCTATCTATTGCCCTCACTCTATCTATCTATCTGTCTATCTATTGCCCTCACTCTATCTATCGCTCTATCTATCTATCTATCTATCTATCTATCTATCTATCTATCTATCTATCTATCGCCCTCACTCAATCTATCTATCACCCTCACTCAATCTATCTATCGCCCTCACTCAATCTATCTATCGTCCTCACTCTATCTATCAATCGCCCTCACTCTATCTATCTATCGTCCTCACTCTATCTATCGTCCTCACTCTATCTATTCCCCTCTATCTATCTATCTATCGCCCTCTATCTATCTATCGCCCTCTATCTATCTATCGCCCTCTATCTATCTATCGCCCTCTATCTATCTATCGCCCTCTATCTATCTATCGCCCTCACTCTATATATTGTCCTCTATCTATCTCCCTCTATCTATCTATCGCTCTCACTCTATCTATCTATCTATCTATCTATCTATCTATCTATCTATCTATCTATCTATCTATCTATCTCTCTATCTATCGCCCTCTTTCTATCTATCTATCTATCGCCCTCTTTCTATCTATCGCCCTCACTCTATCTATCTATCACCCTCACTCTATCTATCTATCGTCCTCACTCTATCTATCTATCGCCCTCACTCTATCTATCTATCTATCGCCCTCACTGTATCTATCTATCGTCCTCACTCTATCTATTCCCCTCTATCTATCTATCTATCTATCGCCCTCTATCTATCTATCGCCCTCATTCTATCTATTGCCCTCTATCTATCTATCTATCTATCTCCCTCTATCTATCTATCTATCTATCTATCTATCTATCTATCTATCTATCTATCTATCTATCTATCTATCTATCTATCTATCTATCTATCTATCTATCTATCTATCTATCGCCCTCTATCTATCGCCCTCTATCTATCTATCGCCCTCTATCTATCGCCCTCTATCTATCTATCGCACTCATTCTATCTATTGCCCTCTATCTATCTATCTATCTCCCTCTATCTATCTATCACCCTCACTCTATCTATCTATCGTCCTCACTCTATCTATCTATCGGCCTCACTGTATCTATCTATCGTCCTCACTCTATCTATCGTCCTCACTCTATCTATTCCCCTCTATCTATCTATCTATCGCCCTCTATCTATCTATCGCCCTCTATCTATCTATCGCCCTCTATCTATCTATCGCCCTCTATCTATCTATCGCCCTCTATCTATCGTCCTCTATCTATCTATCGTCCTCTATCTATCTATTGCCATCTATCTATCTATCTATCTATCTCCCTCTATCTCTCTATCTCCCTCTATCTCTCTATCTCCCTCTATCTCTCTATCTCCCTCTATCTCTCTATCTCCCTCACTCTATCTATCTATCTATCGCCCTCACTCTATCTATCTATCTATCGCCCTCACTCTATCTATCTATCGCCCTCACTCTATCTATCTATCGCCCTCACTCTATCTATCACACAAACACACACAACCACACCACACACACAATCACACACACGACCACACACACACAAACACACACACAATCACACCCAACCACACACACAACCACACACATACACATAACCACACACAACCGCACCGAACCACACACAACCACACACAACCACACACAACCACACCCAACCACACACACATACAACCACACCCAACCACACCCACATACAACCACACCCAACCACACACACATACAACCACACACACACATCCACACACACACACAACCACACACATCTATCTGTCGCCCTCACTATATCTATCTATATGTCGCCCTCACTCTATCTATCTATCTGTCACCCTGTCTCTATCTATCTGTCACCCTGACTCTATTTATCTGTCGCCCTCACTCTATCGATCTATCTATTTATCGCCCTCACTCTATCTATTGCCCTCACTCTATCTATCTGTCTATCTATTGCCCTCACTCTATCTATTGCCCTCTATCTATCTATCTATCTATCTATCTGTCTATCTATCTATCTATCTATCTATCTATCTATCTATCTATCTACCTCCGCCTCACACAGAACCACCTCTCCTTGAGAAAACAACTAAAAACTTGGATATTTGATAAGTAAAGCTCCCCCTCTCCCTCAAGCGCCTTGAGAACCTCTGGGTGAGTAGTGCGCTATACAAATTTAAACTTGACTTGACTTGACTCTATCTATCTATCTGTCGCCCTCACTCTATCTATCTGTCGCCCTCACTCTATCTATCTGTCGCCCTCACTCTATCTATCTGTCGCCCTCACTCTATTGATCTATCTATTTATCGCCCTCACTCTATCTATCTATTGCCCTCACTCTATCTATCTGTCTATCTATTGCCCTCACTCTATCTATCTATCTATCTATCTATCTATCTATCTATCTATCTATCTATCTATCTATCTATCTATCTATCTATCTATCTATCTATCTATCGCCCTCACTCTATCTATCTATCACCCTCACTCTATCTATCTATCACCCTCCCTCTATCTATCGCCCTCACTCTATCTATCTATCTATCTATCTATCTATCTATCTATCTATCTATCGCCCTCACTTTATCTATTTTTCGCCCTCACTCTATCTATCTATCTATCTATCTATCTATCTATCTATCTATCTATCTATCTATCTATCTATCGCCCTCACTCTATCTATCTATCGCCCTCACTCTATCTATCTGTCGCCCTCACTCTATCTATCTATTGCCCTCACTCTATCTATCTATTGCCCTCACTCTATCTGTCTATCTATTGCCCTCACTCTATCTGTCTATCTATTGCCCTCACTCTATCTGTCTATCTATTGCCCTCACTCTATCTGTCTATCTATTGCCCTCACTCTATCTGTCTATCTATTGCCCTCACTCTATCTGTCTATCTATTGCCCTCACTCTCTATCTATCTATCTATCTATCTATCTATCTATCTATCTATCTATCTATCTATCTATCTATCTATCTATCTATCTATCTATCTATCTATCCACCTCCGCCTCACACAGAACCACCTCTCCTTGAGATAACAACTAAAAACTTGGATATTTGATAAGTAAAGCTCCCCCTCTCCCTCAAGCGCCTTGAGAACCTCTGGGTGAGTAGTGCGCTATACAAATTTAAACTTGACTTGACTTGACTCTATCTATCTATCTGTTGCCCTCACTCTATTGATCTATCTATTTATCGCCCTCACTCTATCTATCTATTGCCCTCACTCTATCTATCTGTCTATCTATTGCCCTCACTCTATCTATCGCTCTATCTATCTATCTATCTATCTATCTATCTATCACCCTCACTCTATCTATCTATCACCCTCACTCTATCTATCGTCCTCACTCTATCTATTCCCCTCTATCTATCTATCTATCTATCGCCCTCTATCTATCTATCGCCCTCTATCTATCTATCGCCCTCTATCTATCTATCGCCCTCTATCTATCGCCCTCTATCTATCTATCGCCCTCTATCTATCTATCGCCCTCTATCTATCTATCGCCCTCTATCTATCTATCGCCCTCACTCTATCTATTGTCCTCTATCTATCTCCCTCTATCTATCTATCGCCCTCACTCTATCTATCTATCTATCTATCTATCTATCTATCTATCTATCTATCTATCGCCCTCTTTCTATCTATCGCCCTCACTCTATCTATCTATCTATCTATCTATCTATCTATCTATCTATCTATCTATCTATCTATCTATCTATCGCCCTCACTCTATCTATCGCCCTCACTCTATCTATCTATCGCCCTCACTCTATCTATAGCCGTCACCCTATCTATCTATCTATCTTTCTCCCTCCCTCTAGCTATCTATCGCCCTCCTTCTATCTATCTATCGCACCACCACAGCATCACTCAGGGGCACCACAGCATCACTCAGGGGCACCACAACATCACTATGCGCTACTACAGCATCACTGAATGCCACAGCATCACTCATGGCCACCACAACATCACTCAGCGCCACCACAACATCAATCTGTGCAACTATTCAACAACAACTGGTTCAAATATGTTCTCTCAATGTTTCAAACTTTATTACAAATGTCACAAAAAGATGTTAATATTTCACTTCTGTTCTTGGATTTTCATCACAATAAAAATACACTGAACATAATCTTCACAAAAGTTATTTACTAAAGTTTAAGCTATTGCCATTATAAATTACAAGAACTTTTATTTAAGTATTAATTATTTTAAAAAATTAAAAGCCATTGTTATTTGTAATATCAATACATCTAAGTCACATAAATTCAAAAAATGTTGCATTACAAATGCTATAGGTGTCACATTTGCAAAAGTTAAAAGTATTGGCATTGTAAATGACAAAGCTATTAATTTCGCTATTTTCAAAACCAACACATGAATAAAAAATATGTCATTTACAAGACCAACAGCTCAAACTTTCCTAATGCGAGACCGATTGCATTGCAAATGCTTGTTTAGGACTTGCGCCCTGACTACCATTGACAAAGCCAATAGTACTGACTTGTTGTGGGTATGATGTTACGTGTTGTATAATATATCTGGATGCAATGACAGAAACAGCAAAGTCTGGCGGCACACTATGCTAAGGACAGATTTTTGGCTTACGTGATTTAAGCCACGCCCTTAATTACATTAGCCATGCCCCATTGAGAGGCCCTCCACACACAGTTTTTTCATCCAAAGGACCTTCCTGCAACCCCTTACACAGCCCCGTTTCCAGATTCTACTTTGGGAGGGTATTCCTGAGAGCGGGTGCAGACTAACCAGCTGTGTGCCCTGGGTGCCGTCCAGCGAGCTGTAGAAGGGGAATTTTTACCTCAAGCTGCAGCATTGCAGCTGCGTGCAGACGTGGTGCTGGTCCGTGCTCCCTAAAGAACATATTACGTTTTCGTTATTACAGCAACAGTCTGCTGTCGCCTGCCTGAGACTCTACAGCTCTTGCAGTCAAGCCTTCCCATACGACATTTAATTACAGAATGAAAATGCACTCAGCTGTGAATCCCAACGGTTTGGAGTTGAGATGTGCCAGTTAGAATGTTTCATGCGTTAAACACACGCACCAAGCGTGATGGTAGGCCAGCACAGTCCCATCCCCTCCTCCTTCTTTGACCCTTAAGAGACATGAGGCCAGGCAGGCAGGCCCTGTGGGCCTGTCATGCTGGTGCAAGGGCAGCTGCCCACAAAAAGAGGTGCCCCTGCTGGTACTACCTGGGTAGTGTGGGTGGTTGTAACGCCTGGTCTGCTGTAGTGCTTTAAAAAGGCCAACAGGTGGAATGCACTACATAGAACTCGTTCTATCTTGTGGTGCTCAGGGGTGACTTCTGTTTGTTCCAGTAGTATAATCAACAAGCATTGGAAATGCAATAGGTCTCGCAGCATTAGAGTTAGTGCTTTTAGAATTGTTTATGGGTTTTTTTGTAAATCTTTAGCATTTTTGTTTCCTGTAGCCAATGCTAAAGAATTAAAAAAAAAGCCATAAACATTTCTAAAAGCTCTAACTCAAATGCTCCGAGACCTATTGCACTGTGTGAGGGTGAGGGGTTGAGGGTGAGTGAGGGTGGGTGAGGGTGAGGGTGGGTGAGGGTGAGTGAGGGTGAGTGAGGGGTTGAGGGTGAGTGAGGGTGAGGGGTTGAGGGTGAGTGAGAGTGAGTGAGAGTGAGGGTGAGTGAGGGTGAGTGAGGGTGAGGGTGAGTGAGGGTGAGAGTGAGTGAGGGTGAGGGTGAGTGAGGGTGAGAGTGAGTGAGGGTGAGGGTGAGTGAGGGTGAGTGAGGGTGAGTGAGGGTGAGGGTGAGGGTGGGTGAGGGTGAGTGAGGGTGAGGGTGAGTGAGGGTGAGTGAGGGTGAGTG
Source organism: Lissotriton vulgaris (assembly GCF_964263255.1). Classification (NCBI taxonomy): domain Eukaryota; kingdom Metazoa; phylum Chordata; class Amphibia; order Caudata; family Salamandridae; genus Lissotriton; species Lissotriton vulgaris. The sequence continues at coordinate 411,205,038 of NC_141694.1, read as the reverse complement.
AGGGTGAGGGTGAGTGAGGGTGAGGGGTTGATGTTGAGGGGTTGAGGGTGAGAGGGTGAGTGAGGGGTTGAGGGTGAGTGAGGGTGAGGGTGAGTTAGGGTGAGGGGTTGAGGGTGAGGGGTTGAGGGTGAGTGAGGGAGAGGGGTTGAGGGTGGGTGAGGGGTTGAGGGTGAGTGAGGTGAGGGGTTGAGGGTGAGTGAGGGTGAGGGTGAGTGAGGGTGAGTGAGGGTGAGTGAGGGTGAGGGGTTGAGGGTGAGTGAGGGTGAGGGAGGGTGAGTGAGGGTGAGTGAGGGTGAGTGAGGTGAGGGGTTGAGGGTGAGTGAGGGTGAGTGAAGGTGAGTGAGGGTGAGTGAGGGTGAGTGAGGTGAGGGGTTGAGGGTGAGTGAGGGTGAGTGAGGGTGAGTGAGGGTGAGTGAGGTGAGGGGTTGAGGGTGAGTGAGGGTGAGTGAGGGTGAGTGAGGGTGAGTGAGGGGTTGAGGGTGAGTGAGGGTGAGTGAGGGTGAGTGAGTGAGGGGTTGAGGGTGAGTGAGTGAGGGGTTGAGGGTGAGTGAGGGTGAGTGAGGGTGAGTGAGGGTGGGTGAGGGTGGGTGAGTGAGGGTGAGTGGGGGTGAGTGAGGGTGAGTGAGGGTGGGTGAGTGAGGGTGAGTGAGGGTGAGTGAGTGAGGGTGGGTGGGTGAGTGAGTGAGTGTGAGTGAGGGTGAGTGTGAGTGAGGGTGGGTGAGTGGGGGTGAGTGAGGGTGAGTGAGGGTGAGTGAGGGTGAGTGGGGGTGAGTGAGGGTGAGTGAGGGTGAGTGAGGGTGAGTGAGGGTGAGTGAGGGTGGGTGAGTGAGGGTGAGTGAGGGTGAGTGAGGGTGAGTGAGGGTGAGTGAGGGTGAGTGAGGTGAGGGGTTGAGGGTGAGTGAGGGTGAGTGAGGGTGAGGGGTTGAGGGTGAGTGAGGGTGAGTGAGGGTGAGTGAGGGTGAGTGAGGGTGAGGGGTTGAGGGTGAGGGGTTGAGGGTGAGGGGTTGAGGGTGAGGGGTTGAGGGTGAGGGGTTGGGGTTGAGGGTGAGGGGTTGAGGGTGAGGGGTTGAGGGTGAGGGACTGACTGCTGGCATCTGGCGAGAAAACTCTATGCAGCGGCAAAACAGCCTGAGCAGACCCAGCGGTGGCCATATCCAACGAAGGAGCGCACTGGCGGCGACGTCCTGCTTCAGACTGGCTCTCCCAGGATGGTTGCCTGGTGCAGTGCAGTCCTATTGTGTTGCACCTCCGCCTCTGTCTAATCCCCGTTCTGCTATCTTGGAGCGAATGGCAGCATGTGAGGCCACCGGGCTAGATGACCGAAGGTCATGGCTCACCTGAGTTGCATGAGGGAGCTTACAGGCCGGAGAGAAATCGTGGCGCCTTTGGACTGGACTCAGCAGCCTCGACACTTGGGGAGGGGCAGAGGCAGCGAGTACACACTTTGGGGAGGATCCCCTTACTAACAGAGCACAGCAGAGGACGTGGTGCGGGCCGCTGCTCGGGCCCCCGTATACCAGAGCTGAACAGTGAGCACACACGGACGCTAGGAAGTGAGGCCAGAGATAATACGCCGGTGCCACAGCCGGACGTTGCCCAGATTAGATTACACCTCTCTGCTGGCGCCAATCAAGAATGCAATCTAAAAAAAACAAGCGAAAGGATCGGAGACACGGCGGGTAAAATAAACAAAAAAAGAAGCCGGAGGGAAGAGAGAGGAGGGGGGAGGAGAAATGCGACACGGCGGGAAGGGGAGGGGGCGGAGCGGGTCAAATAAACAAACAAGCCGGAGGGAAGAGAGGGGAGGGGGGAGGAGAAATGCGACACGGCGGGAAGGGGAGGGGGCGGAACGGGGAGGGGGCGGAGAGGGGAGAGGTGCGACACGGCAGGCAGGCAGGGGAGGAGAGGAGGAGGGGGGAGGAGAGTAGGGGAGGCACGGCCTAGCGGCCGTGCAATCAAGTAGTGAGGGGGCGGAGCTGGGGGAGGCTGTGGAAGAGAGTAGGCAAGGCGACACGGCGGGAGGGGGCGGAGCGGGTAAACAAAGACGGACATGCACGCGCCTGTGACTTTTAAGGTCAATGCGCATGCGCATAAGCTTAATGCGCATGCGCATTGACCTTAAAAGTCACGGGCACTGCAAGGAATCGCCACGATTCCTTGCAGTGTGGATAAAGAGTGGATAACTCGCAATACTCTCGCCTTGCTCGATGCGCATGCGCATCGACAGGCGAGACCTAAAAAGCATGATCAAATATCGCTTCAATCACTGCCCCTGGCTTCGATGGTTTACTCTGTTGGACATTTGGACTTTTAAGGTGCAGGAGAAAGAACTCAAAAGGATGTGAAGCCTGTTTGCTGAACGTAAGGTCAGACCTTTGTGGCTGGGACACGGTATACATGAACTACTCTTATTTGTCAACATAGGTTGGAAAGAAAATGTTCCTGCGGCCTTGGCGGGACAGGGTAGGCACATGCACATCTAACGCCTGAGATCCTTGGGGCACAGGCACACCCCACCATAGGCAGGGCTGCAGGGAAGGCCAGAGTTACAGAAAATAACCTTTCCCTTAAAAATGGTTATGTTTAGGTATCAACAATCTAAACAGCCCATGGACAGTAGCAAAGGTTTTCTTTTGAGGCAGCCTTAGGAAGAGATGACTGGAAGGTGGCTCTCTGTCCTGTGACTACAGCCCTGCTCCTGTGGCAGGACTCTCCACTTGTGACATTGTGTGCTGTACAGAAAGCCATGCCCTGTCCCCAGTGATGGCATGTAGCTTTGGAAAAGGCCTATTTGATCTACTTGTAACCTTAGCCTTGAATGACCAGTCTACAGGAATCCTTCAAAAAAAATCCTTAATACTGGAAGTTGTCTGCAGATTGATCAAGGAGGTAGGAAGTTATACTGGTGTGTGAAACCTTGCAACTTACTCTGAAATTCCAATAGGTTAATATTGATCAAATATAACGCAAACACCTTGAAAAAGGACTGTGCCCAGCTGGTACTTGGGGCAGCAAAATGAGCACTGGGTGATGCCAGAGGCTGAGCATGCCTCCAGTGACCGTTGGTACTGGGAGCCCAGCAAGTAACCTCTTGCAAGAGTTATGTCATGTATGGTCCTTAATGAATTCTGTGAAAGGTTCACATCTTAAAATAATGGCCTGAATACATATAGTATGCACCATATAATGAAATATGAGTTTTAGTGTTTCATGCTGAGGTTCATCATATGACGGTACTGGACTGGCCATTGCTGTTAGACATGTTTTTACAAGTCAGAGGGAAAATATGTTGAAATGTTGGACATGTTTCTCTGTATGGTTAAAGATGTCATCCAGACTAAAAAGTAATTATGGAACAGGAGATCTATCAACAAACCAACAACGTATTCATCCCATACAGAATGATGATAATGGTTTATCCCTTCTAATAATGAAGGGGCATCACGTATTTTAGGTATTTATTTATAATATTTAGACCCAGTTCAAATAATATACGAAGTGCCTTCCCCTGGTTGCTTGAGTTGGGTGGATTTACAGTAAATTTGCAAAGGACATAAATGAACCCACCTTCCTGGTGTCAACCCAACAGGAGAGGTTGATGCACTTTATTCAAAATGTAAACCAAGAACAGGTTTTGGTCAACAAAGCCTAAAAAACATTACCGTCTCTTGTTGGCAGACAGCACCTTCTAGGGGCTTTGAAGATGTCTGATGTTAAGGCAGAAACGTGTACTTCTGCACACTCGCACACTCAGGTATTACATTTGCAGTGCTTTGGCTGTAATGCCTATCATCAGCTTCACTGTTCAGGATTACCTGGTGGAACGCGAATTGAAGATTGCCTTTGCAGAACCATCTTATTAATCAAAAACGCTGTCATGGTGTGAATGGCTCAGAAGTGTGCAGGAAAATAGGAGCAGTGACCACTGTACCTGTTTTTTTTCTTTAAACAAACTTTATTGGGTTTTACAATAGGTTCCAGGTATCGACAGTGCATCATAATTATCATTGATCAGGATTGTAATTGACCAAACAGCTAATTCAGTAGAAAAAAAGGAAATACAGATCATCCCAATGAGCATGAACTCTCCACCCTCTCTCAGTGAACCAATGGTCATGAGCAGTTCTGTGTTCAATTCTTGTGCAGCTATTAATGTCCTCAATCCCAAAATCAAACTCCCGTCCCACAACTATCCCCTCCACCCTTCCCCTCAGGTGTGTCACTTGTGTTCAAATTAGTAACTTGTGGAACATGGCTGCTCCAAGCTGCGTTTCACATTTGTCTCAGGTATCCATCGTTCAGTAAGGGCGGCGGTGCATTATGTCTATTGTCTAACCCCACGGGTCTATGATTTGCTCTGGGGTATATAATCTAGCCTACTTCTGCCGGGGGTTCCCCTATTGATTCCTCATCCCCATCATCTTCTGGGATCCGTAGTAGTTCAACCAAAGTTTCCTATGCTCTTCCTCCCTCCAGCGCACTCTCGCTCCCCGTTCTTTTTGCTATTTACATCCTGATTATTCTTTCACATTCTGCCCACTTAGAGTTCTTTTTCCATCTGGCTGTACTTGGGCCCTGTTTTGCTTTCCAGTGCATGGTGATGTCTCTTTTAGCTAGGAGTAAGCCCATAGCTTGACCATTGTACCGGTTACCATCATCAAGAAAGGAATACCCTCCATTGCTCCCTCTCCTTTTCTGACTTCTTAATGACACAGCTTCCTTAGTAATTGCGGTCTTAGAGGGAAGATAAATAGCCACATGTATGAAGCCTTTTTGAGGTCACAAACGTATAGACAAATGTATCACACATAAATTGCGATTCGGTAACCGGTCCCTAATCTCAATTTGGGTTTGCAATTCTGTATTAGGAAGGGGCATGTTTAGGGCGTCCCTTCCTAATACCGAATCGCATTGGTATGTATGAATGTTTTGAAACCGAAATGCAGTCGCAAAATATTTGCATTTTACCACCCATTCAGAAATAGGAAGGGGTCCCTTAGGGACCCCTTCCCCTCTGTGAATCTTCGAAAAAGCATTTTTAGGAGCAGGCAGTGGTCCTGCTTTTAAAAAATGAAAAGTAAACTATTCTTTTTTTTCTAAACGCAATCCGTTTTCATTTAAGGAAAGCGGGCTGCAACTAAAAAAAATATATTTATTTAAAAGCAATCACAGACATGGTAGTCTGCTTTAGCAGGCCATCAGCCCCATGATTTTAGCAATTCCTAGTGGGTCACAAATTGCAACCTACCTCATTATTATTAATAAGGTAGGCCAATTTGCGACCCCCTTGGAATCGCTATATGAAACTCTTGGAGTGTCATGCATTTGAAATAGTAATTACCTAATTGCAATTAGCTGAAAATCACAATTAGGTCATAGGTATTACAAATGTTGGTACATATGGGACTGAAAGATCCTACAGACTTCCACCGGTGGATATTTGAGATATTATGAAATAAGCCTAGATCTGTCCGTCAACCATGGTACTGTTGCTACTGAAATGATTGCTGCAAGGCCCGAATATGTGCCTCCAGTTAACTCAACATTTCTATTTACTTTTCTAATTTTTCCTCTTTAACTGTACAATTAAGTCAATGAAAGCTATAGTGGATGCAGAGGCCACTTTAATTTTAATTTGGATGCTGGGTTTTCATTTCATATTGTGTGTGGCGGGCGCTGGGGCTTTGACAGGTTCTCGGTTCAGCATCCAGTCTGTCTGTAGCTTGGCCTCTCTCTTCAAGCCGTCAGGGCTGAGTTCTTCCCTCGGCAGCCGCAGCAAGATTAGGTTTTTGGAAAATCTGCTGGCATATGGTGTGTGCAGAAGAGTCATAACAGACATGAGGTCACACCTGTGTTTTGGTCGAGAATGGTAGCCACCAGGAAAACTCAACATGGAACACCGTTCTCGCTAGTTTGCACCTGTTCTATTCACGGACAGCCCCACAAACGAACCTTCAGGCACGCAACACCCATTGGCTCACCGGGCTTCAACCCCTTCCCCCCAACCTTGTGTGTGTCAGCCCGGGCTGAGACAGCTTTGCGGGATGGCGACCCTCTAATTGCAGCCGTACCGAGTACTTCACAGGTCTTTAAAATAACATTTACTTGTTAATGAGGCTTTTGTTGTGTTTTCACCCCTTCTTAGATCCACTCTGCCTATGGCTGGAAGAATTAGCCCCCCCAAAATCTTTTTTAGCCCCCGAAATGTGGCTCTAGTTGTCCGTCTGCTAACCTTCGTAGACAAACTCACCGACACAATGTCTGCAGATAAAAGTGTTAAGTAATCAAGGGAAACCTTCCACATTAAAAAATGCAGAACATTCAATTGTTAATCAGCGATGGACTGGGAACAGGTAAGCAAGTGACACCCATCTGGACTCAGCAGCACCTGACCGGTGGGGTCAAACCAAAATGAAATGCACCTGGGTTGTTTGTATTCATATTCCAAAGGTCATCGTGAAACAGTTGTGGTGACCCACTCCCTTTGAGGGAGTGGTAACAACTGATTTTCTTTCAATTGGTCCATTTTTGCTATGGCACAGACAAGCTAAAAACAACTGAATAGAATGCTCCCTGGGAAACATTTCACTGCTTTGGATTGAATGAAGCAGGTCCATCTAGTTTGTTGTGGAGTAAGGCGAGGTCAGGAGTGGACAGTACCATGGTCATCAGTGGCTTTGGGCTCATTCCAGTTGGCGATGTGCCTCGCACACAGCCCACCGTCTCCAGCAAACATCGACTCAATTAATCAATCAATATATTTGTAGAGCACGCTACTCACCAGTGAGGGTCTCAAGGCGCTGTAGGGAGGGGGGGTGCCGCTATTGCTCGAATAACCAGGTCTTGAGGTGTTTCCTGAAGGTGAGATGGTCCTGGGTCAGTCGTAGGTGTGCGGGGAGGGAGTTCCATGTCCTGGCTGCCAGGTAGGAGAACGATCTTCCTCCGGTGGTGGTTTTGGTAATCCACGGGATGGTGGCGAGGGCGAGGCTGGTGGAGCGGAGCTGGCGGGTGGGGGTGAAGAACGAGAGGCGGTTGTTGAGGTATTCGGGGCCAGTGTTGTGGAGCGTTTTGTGTGCATGGGTGAGCAGCCTGAACGTGATCCTCTTGTTGACGGGGAGCCAGTGCAGGTTTCTCAGGTGGGCGGATATGTGGCAGTGGTGAGGGATGTCGAGGATGAGTCGTGCGGAGGCGTTCTGTATGCGCTGGAGACGTTTCTGAAGTTTTGCTGTGGTTCCTGCGTATAGGGTGTTCCCCTATTGACTAGGGCCTGGGTGACCGTCTTCCACCGGAAGATCTTTCAGAGCATGCGCAGGGTGTTGAAACATGAGGACGAGACTGCGTTGACTTGCTTGGTCATCGTGAGGGAGGAGTCCAGGATGAATCCCAGGTTGCGTGCGTGGTCCGTGGGTGTCGGTGCGGTGCCCAGCGCCGTGGGCCACCAGGAGTCGTCCCAGGTGGATGGGGATTGTCCGAGGATGAGGACCTCCGTCTTGTCCGAGTTGAGCTTCAGACGGCTGTGCTTCATCCATTCTGCGACGTCTTTCATTCCGTCCTGGAGGTTGGTTTGGCGGTGAGTGGGTCTTTGGTGAGGGAGAGTATCAGTTGGGTGTTGTCGGTGTAGGAGAGGATGTTGATGTTGTGTTTGCGTGCGATGGTGGCGAGGGGGCTCATGTAGATATTGAAGAGGGTTGAGCTGAGTGAGGATCCTTGGGGTATGCCGCAGATGATCTTGGTGGCTGCAGAGCAGAAGGGAGGGAGGCGGACTCTCTGGGTTCTGTCGGAGAGGAACGATGTGACCCAGTCCAGGGCCTTTCCTTGGATCCCAGTGTTGTAGAGGTGGGTTATAAGGGTGCAGTGGCAGACGGTATCGAAGGCTGCCAAGAGGTCCAGGAGGATGAGAGCGGCTGTCTCTCTGTTGTCCATCAGGGTCCTGATGTCATCGGTGGCTGCGAGGAGGGCGGTCTCGGTGCTGTGATTGGCTCAGAATCCAGACTGGGAAGGGTCGAGTGAGTTGTTTGCATCGAGGAATGCCGTCAGCTGTTTATTGACGGTCTTCTCGATCACTTTAGTCGGGAAGGGGAGAAGGGAGATGGGGCGGAGGTTCTTGAGGTCTTTGGGGTCCACTGTGGGTTTCTTCAGAAGGGCGTTCCCTTAAACTAAATACCTTCCGTAAGCACTTGAAGAATGGTGGTGGGTTGGGGTGGGAGGGGTAAGTCTTGTACTACCACAAGCAGGATCCAGGTGGCTCAAACTCCTGGGGTTTAATTAAAACTACCACCCGTGCCCAAGATCACACGTTATGCAATAAAATACACATAGGCTTCCAAGCACTTGTAAGAACAAGAGCTTTGACCAGTTATGTCTCAGAAGGCTCTACGTACTACTATCATAGTCCTGTCTGAGTACAGTTCTTCAGCTCTATGGTAGATTCACTACCAAACTAGTTCCTATGGAAGGACCGAGGTGGAATCAATCACTTCAAGCCATCGGGACAATTTCCCATTGGTCAGTTTACTTCAATAATTGAGGTCAAATTCTAGCCACCTCTTCCCGCCTATGGCTGGCACTGGGACCTGTGGTGTCTGGAATGAGCACAGCAAATGTCAATGACAGCTTCATAAATGACTTCAAATAAAACCAGTCCTGAAGGCGCAGCACACAAGGACACCATAAACAGTATTCTTAGTACTGAACACTAGACGTAATGATGAGGATGGCCCTGGCTACCTAGAACAAGCAGTGGTTACAAGCTGGCAGCCTTAGGCTTGCTAACAGAATTTCATCAAGCCAGTCTCAGCGTCATAAGATGTTAATATGTAACAAGAAGTGTAAAAATCCCAATAAACAAATATTAAACAAAAAAAAGCCAGTCTCAGCGTCACAGGGAAACGCCACACATGTATCACTAACAAAGGCATCACATTCTCCCTGCATGTGTCTGTCTATGCAGGAAAAGAGCTACACACTGCATACGTTTACACAACAGGGAAGTAATGCGTCACTACATATGCTACACATTTAGGAGGATCGCCCCACTAGTTACGGTCAAAGCTCCATCCGAGCCCAGCCACAGTCCCAAGAGTCACCACCCAGAGAGTCAGAGCCCTGGCACACAGTATTGTAGCCAGGGCTCGCCACAATATTGTGCCCATAAATTAAAGAGAATGAAGGTTTCATTTTATCAGTACAGTTTGGCCCATCCAGTAGGCATGCTGTGCAGAAAAAAAGAAGCTGGTCTGGAGTTCTCGTTCTCCTCCAAACAATTGCTCCAGCAGGAAGGAGGAATGGGCAAAGGCTTTCTCTCTGATGCTGCCTGCCATAACGTCCCCGTGGCTTTGCAAGGCTATGAGTGCAACTAAAGACGTGGACAGGTGGAGGGGTTGGAGAGTGTTTGGAGGCAGCCGTGAGAGGTCCTTGAGTCAGAGCCTCTGTGAGAGGAAGTGTAGAGAAGTGTGGCTCAATGATTAGAGCAGCAGACCCTGATGCAGAGTTATAGCCCGGGACCAGGGTTCAATTCCCCGCCTCGGCGGGTCTTGGGTCAAAATTCCACGGACCTGATAATTCTCGCCTCGGTGCCTATTCCAATCATGCAGTCTCACTCTGCAACTCTGGGCAATAGCTTGCTTAATCCCCACAACGCTAAGGATGCCTGGCCTCCACCTTGGGGGTGCCCAGGAGTGGATGCCTCACAGGGAAAGCCAGGATGGGTTCCACAGCGGTATTCATACAAGCGCCTTGAGACCCTTGCGGGTGAGTAATATGTGCTATACAAGTATCAATTTACATTTTTTTTTACAAGTGTCTTACGGTGAACTATGGTGTACTATACCCCGCACATCGAGTGAACCAGCGACTAGCTTAGGTAGTGAGCATGCCAGATATTTTAGCATACTATCCAGTCTCGTATAGCGCATATAGACGGCCTCCTACATGCAAAAAAGTTATTGGTGTAGTTGTCAACCTACGAGCTCTAACAAGTGAGATTCTGTGATGGCCCATGTATTTCAGTGTGGAGTGGCACAGGCATCAGGATCGTTTCAAACATTTGTTCCTTTGTGCGTTTTGCTGATGTGGTAGTTCGCTGTAAGGTTGGGTAAATTGTGCTATCCGGTGCTTCCCATACAAGCCACGACCGGGCTAAAGTGCAGATCAGGAATTTACAAATCAACTTTACATACTTTCATTATACATGAAGAGAAACATTCGGTAGAATTAATTTGTGCCAAAAAGTGTTTTGACTCCCCGACAGGGTTAGTAAGTACTATATAAATACAACTACAAATACAACAAGCTGTAAGGGGCGGGAGGTGTTGGGGAAAGGCACGGGGAGATTTCGGGAACTGCAAGCAGCGCCGTGTGCCAGCGAGCCACAGTAATAAGAGGGATGAAAGGGAGAGCAGTGAACGCAATCAAAACATATGGACCATATCAAAATGATTCATGGAGTAGGGGTAGTAGCCAGAGCAGGAAACAGCCACATGGTTCGACAAATGTACTGTATTCACGAACAAAAACTATGGAATTTGTAAAGGCAGACCAAGTAACCAATGAAAAGTGTTGGGCCTGTGGTGGGTGTCTTCAAACCCCACAGAGAGATAACACCATGCCTCGCAGAGCAGCACATACGCGCTGCCTCTAGGCTCAACCTAAAAAAGTGCAAGGCATTTGTTTTAGGCACCTGCAGATAAGTTCTTACTGTCTAAAAAATCGGCACAACTATTCCATTATTGTGTGTTTTGCCTTTTTCCCATCCTATCCTCATTCCATCTAGCTCTTTAACAAAGCCTGATTGTCTTCTTTCTTTAGTTTATACATTTCTACAGTTTTCCAGGTGTTTTTCCATCTAAATGTACGTCAATTTACACCATATGTTGATGGTCTAGCATATACTTGTTACATTGCACTGGCAAAGTCAGAAGATCTGGTTTTAATGTGATAACACTTACAGACAGCATTTGTTGATTGAATGCGTTAGCATGTCAAACCTAGATCTATTGGCTTTGCCAATGTTTGTGTTAATACTTCCTAATTTAATGGTACTCAGTTTGCCAACCTTGGAAAGGATGGGTAGTTGATTTGTGCTGCAGATGTTGTGCTCATATTGTGATCTCCTTGTGGAACCTGGTGCTGCATTCTTTATCAATCAGGATTTATTAAGCACAGCTAATCACCAGATAATGTATCCAGGTGCTTGTAGGCCTCAGACTCTTATTCAAACAGCCCGATCTTGTGGTCTATTTGGAATTCTGGAAGTGAGGTGATGGTCCGGAGGTGCGTGGGTGCCAGGTCTTTGCTGCGATGTGGGAGAAGGAGCGTCCTCCACTTCTGCTTTGGTAGATGCCGGGAGTAAAGGCTAGTGAAAGGGAGGCAGAATGTAGTCTTCTCGATGATTGGTGGAAGTTCAGGCGGTGGTTAATGTAGGCAGGTCCTCGGTTGTGTAGAGCTTTGTGTGCGTGGGTCAGCAGCTTGAATTGGCATCTCTTCTTTACGGGGAGCGAGTGAAGTTAGGGGTAGCCACTTGAAGATCTCATGTAGCATGTGCAGAGTGTGGAGCCTTGCATTGTGTTGATAGAAGTAAGGGCCTTTTTGCTGCATCTATAGCTGCCTTTTAGAGGAAAATCTCTACTGTAAGAAATATCAGAAAAAAATGAACAGATGGGCATGTGTGGGTGGAAATTTTAAAATGGTAGGGTAGACACATTGTAGTGGGAAGAATGGCTCAAAATACCTAGAACTCATGGGAGCAAAGCACAATTGCCCACAGCAGCCATCTTGAAATGGTAATACCATTCGATTATGGCCTCCACATTCAACAATAGTCTCTATCAGGAATGGGCCACCAATCTGCCAGCTTCCCTGATTCCCTACAGTGAATTTGTGTGGATGCCTTATCAGAGGTGTGTGAAGGTAGTGCATTCATTGTCATCACTGCAACTCTGGACAATCACTTCTTTGTCAATAAATACCTTGAAATGTAAGAATGCCCAAAATGCCATATGTCATGCTGAAAAGTCACTATTCCCATTGGCTCTAGTACGGGCTGATCCAAAATGTGAAGAACACTTTCAATGAGCAATCACACGAGATCTGTCAGTCAGCAAAAGCTGTCTCTAGTCAGATGTAAAAAGAAGCATGATGCTCAGACTAGGTATTGCAATCTGAGCAGGTTGGCATTTTGTTGGAAGACACTGCCTAGCAACCTGAAATTATACCCGATCTTATCTTAGCCTTTGTGAGTAAGTAATACGTTCTTACAACACCATGGGTTTTTGCAAGCCTTTGAATTCGTTTCTTCCTGCTTTAGCTGAAAATGACATTTTCATTTTGCCCTGTCATGCTTGAACGAGGAATCTAAAGATTGCGGCCTGTGTTCAGGTTAAACATTAACAATGTGCACGTGTTTTCAGTCATTTGTGTTATGTTTACATTGCGAACCAAGAACAATTGCCTAGTTAGCACAACTGGTTTTCTGCTACAGTTTGGCAATATTTGTTTTTCCATTTCTGCCGTCCACGCCTTGAAATAACTGTGAAGTAACAAGGCTCGGATTTGAAATTATACCGTGAAGCATTTTGCTTGCAGGGGGTTATTTTTACCAGTGATCTGGTGGTTGTCATTTTTAGAAGATTTCCTATTAGCTGTAGTGTTTCCTGGGACTACTCAGGAGTGGTACCTAGAGCTAATGTTGCAAGCTCACCTTTAAATGGGTGGTTGATGAGGGTTGGTGTGAAGGTGGGCCTTTTCCCACTGCTACTTTAAAATATGTAGAGATGATTCGTGTCCCATAAAATATCAATTTCATCAAACCATGCCAGAAACTATAGACGTATTTACAGGATGGGAGGGTGTGCTACAGAAAACAATTAAAAACTCAATTCAAATTACATTTTAAAACACTTTGGACCTGCCAGTTACATTCGTCAAAAAGTAATGGAATTTAAAACTTTCAAAAGATTCAAAGATTAAAAAAGATTCAAAGATTTTTATTAGGAATTGGAACTCAAAGAGGTCCACATATAATACAATACAAATTTTCTTAAAAGCCAGTTCATGCAATATAAAACATGAAATTCTAACATACGAGAGGAAACCAAGCCGTGTTCAACTATACTCTACTTTAGATGAAACAAGCCCCCTGGACAGAAAAAAAGTGTAAATGTGCAATCGATTCATTTAAACGCAATACTAAACAGATCTAATCAATACAAATAAGTAGCGCAAAATGTTTTCCAATACAGCACTAATATAGTACTTTTATTTTGGGTATTACATCCAGCATTACAAGCAAAATGAATACAATAATTCTATTTTATACTGTGCAAAGTATTTAAGACCTAAAATTCTGTATTCCACAAGTCTATGACCATATACAATTACTATAAAATTAAAAAAGTTCAAGCAGTTCTAAAAACATTGAAAAACGGTTTACAAAATGTAAACTATTGTGCACAAAATATTTCTGATGGTGGTGCAAAAACACATTTCCGGGCCTCTAAAGTAGTTATGTTGTACTTTAAAAACAATGGACGTAGCATTTGGTGCTGTAATGAATGAAGATAAGAACATATGAAAATGAATGATTGAATGAATTAATGAATATTGTATTTGTAGAGACCAACTTTTGCTCCCTAAGGAGCATCTTGGCACTGGGTGGGTAAGAGCAGAATTCTACACACCGGAAAAGTGGAAAATGCTTAAACTTACCAGATAAGTGCCTGGCACAATGACTCAGTGGATGAAAAAATCCAGGTTTTGAAACGTTTCTTCAACAGGGTTTCGAAATTAATGAATCTCCACTGTTTGGAGAGTTGATTCAAAGTCTTTGTTCCCTGTACTGCCAGGGATTTGCCGACCTTGGTCTTACACCTAAAGGTAGGAGGTATGAGAAGATTAGCTGAGGAGGATTTCAGGGTGCGAGAGGTGGGTGAATCTGGAAGCTAGATGTTTGGTTCCTATTGCTCTGCAGGCTCTAAAAAGTGAGCGGCAATTTCAATACGAGCCTTGCTGCTGCATACTGTACCGCTTACAATTTTTGAAGAATTTGTTTAGTTGTGCCTGCATATAGACCATTGCAATAGTCCATTTGGGATGTGATTAATGCAAAGGCTAATGTGTTCCTTGTTGCAAAAGGGAGGTAGGCAAAAATAGTTTTTAATGATTACATGATTTAATGGGACTCGCCTTGCCTTTGAACAGGACCAGGGACGGACTGCTGTGCTTCCCATCACTCACCCGGTTTCCCTTTGTGTTTGCTGCTAGCGGAACCCGCTTCGCGGGTCCCGCGTCGCCCTAGGACCGGGGCAGAAGACCTCTTCGTTGCAGAGCGGGACCGAGGGCTGCGAGCGTCGGGGTTTGGACTCCGTTTCCCAGGAGCCAAAGGGAAACCCCGAGCCCGTGTCACCTGGGCTGCTCTCCCTCATCGTCCCGCCCCCTGACGCTGGGTCGGGATAAAGTGCCCCGTGTGGATTGTGAAGGCGGGACTCGCCTTGCCTTTGAACAGGACCAGGGACGGACTGCTGTGCTTCCCATCACTCACCCGGTTTCCCTTTGTGTTTGCTGCTAGCGGAACCCGCTTCGCGGGTCCCGCGTCGCCCTAGGACCGGGGCAGAAGACCTCTTCGTTGCAGAGCGGGACCGAGGGCTGCGAGCGTCGGGGTTTGGACTCCGTTTCCCAGGAGCCAAAGGGAAACCCCGAGCCCGTGTCACCTGGGCTGCTCTCCCTCATCGTCCCGCCCCCTGACGCTGGGTCGGGATAAAGTGCCCCGTGTGGATTGTGAAGGCGGGACTCGCCTTGCCTTTGAACAGGACCAGGGACGGACTGCTGTGCTTCCCATCACTCACCCGGTTTCCCTTTGTGTTTGCTGCTAGCGGAACCCGCTTCGCGGGTCCCGCGTCGCCCTAGGACCGGGGCAGAAGACCTCTTCGTTGCAGAGCGGGACCGAGGGCTGCGAGCGTCGGGGTTTGGACTCCGTTTCCCAGGAGCCAAAGGGAAACCCCGAGCCCGTGTCACCTGGGCTGCTCTCCCTCATCGTCCCGCCCCCTGACGCTGGGTCGGGATAAAGTGCCCCGTGTGGATTGTGAAGGCGGGACTCGCCTTGCCTTTGAACAGGACCAGGGACGGACTGCTGTGCTTCCCATCACTCACCCGGTTTCCCTTTGTGTTTGCTGCTAGCGGAACCCGCTTCGCGGGTCCCGCGTCGCCCTAGGACCGGGGCAGAAGACCTCTTCGTTGCAGAGCGGGACCGAGGGCTGCGAGCGTCGGGGTTTGGACTCCGTTTCCCAGGAGCCAAAGGGAAACCCCGAGCCCGTGTCACCTGGGCTGCTCTCCCTCATCGTCCCGCCCCCTCACCCTATTGGAGGAAGGTGTCAATAATAGTTGTTGAGTCCTGCTGCGCGGGAGCGCGCGGGAGCGCCCGGGGCGAAGCCCGGGCAAAGGGCGGGCCCTCTGAGGCCCTCGTAGGCCAGAGTAGGCCGGGCTGGGCCCACTGACTAACAACTCATTCCGCAGGCTTGTGCTACAGGCTAGTTAATGGCTACCTTATCCGTTGGGGGGTCACCTGGGAAGAAGGGCAAACTCCGCAATGGGTCTCTAGACAATTTCTTTTCTAAGGTATTGTCCGAGGGGGAAAAGGAAATGTCCATGGCGGAGCGCAGGGCTGAGCGGAGGCGTTCAATCGAAAGCTTGAAAAACAGATCCCTTCTTGACTCCGCATCCGTATCCTTGCCCACTGAGGGGGACTTAATTGACTTTGGGAGGGATACCGTCAGTCAAGAAGGCTTCCCACTCTTACTGCGGGACTGTACACCCTCACCCAGTGTATCCCTTGATCCTATAGTGATCGACCCACCTACTCAGATCCCTGTTGCCCCCCTGAAGCCTAAACCCCTCAAATCCAAGCTACAAGTGGTTGCACAGATACATGGCCCTCCACCATGTAAAAAAAGGAGGAAACTAAGGGTGGGGAAGGCCAAAGCTAAAATCTCCCATTTAGACTTTGGAAAAGGCCCTAAATTATATTCACCGCATGCAAGGGCCACTATGCAAGCTACAACTACTGTACATCCCGAGGCTATACCAGTAGAGGCTACTTCGCTTGTTGTGGTCCCCTCTACACCAGATTTAGTAAATAGTCAGGGGCCCCTAGCTATAAACTCACCGATTCCTCTCCTGCCCCGAGGGGACCTCGAACTTTTATTGAGGTCTCTGTTGTTACCTGTGATTGAGAGCCTTATGAAAGTCGAAAATAGATTGACCTTAGTGGAGGTTGCCTTAAATAGCATGGCATCGGTTACCAGGGCTCAGGGGAGTGGGGGAACACTACCAGTATCTTGCACTGGGGTCTCGTCTTCCGGGATGGTAAAACCCCCAGTAGTCACCTCCGCTGCTCCTCTCCAGACGTCTAGGCAGACTGCGCAGCAACAGGGAAAGAAGGCACCTGCTACCCAGAAAAATAAAAATAATCCCACAACGACCCCGATCAGTTCTGTAGCTGGGACAGATGGTGGCGCCAAAATGCCACCACCAAAGGCTCCCCCAGCTATTGGTAGTGAGAGACGGGGGGATGGGGGTCGCCCTAGTTGTCCGGTAACTAAGGTACCTCAAGTGGAAATTCCACCCCAGGCGGTGCCCTATGTAGTAGTCATGTCTGGGGTTCCCCCTCTAGCAGACAATAAGACGGAAGGTTATGGCCAACTGAAAAATAAAATAATCCACTGGCTGAGGACATTTAGGCCTATAGCCCCTAATGTGGATGGGGATATTGTACATGTGAGAAGGCTCCCGTGGCTGGGTAACACTAGGAAAGATATTGACGGGGATCTAGTAGTGGTTAATTTCAGAGACCCCCGTGCAGTGGATTACATTCTAAACTGGCCTTATGTGGGAGGAGGAAACTCTATCATTCCTAGGCCCTTAACCTACTTTTACCCGAGGGCGGCTCCTTACCCACCCACACGCAGGGATGAGACTCACGCCCCTTGGCCCAAGCAGTTTGGCTACAACAGTACCCACCAGGTACTTGGCCAGCATCAGTACTATCCTAACGGCCAGTCCGGTTGGTACACGGTTCCACAGAGTCACCACCCAAGCCACAAAGGTGCAATGGAGCATCTCAGACCCTTCACCCCCTTAGATACCTTCAATAGGTTTTCGCAGCTCAGTGGCTTGGAGGACTGCGACTGATGCTTACAGCCTATGGAGGAGGGAGGCGGTAGACAAGGAGCGGATCCCCAGCATGGAGGATTTATTTGTGTTAATTCCCAGGGGGTCATTACTGATGACACTATTGGATCCCTATCGAATATGCCCCACTCTGTTGCCACGGATATGTTTAATGTTGTGCCCTGCACTGATTCTGAAAGCCAACCTGGTTGTGTGAGTATCAGCTACCAGCCTAGTGATGGGAGTTTGGAGGGGGGGGATTCTAGGGAAGGGCATTTTCCAGTCCACAAGGGAGCCAGAGTAATAAATCTGATTTCCTGGAACATAGCTGGGCTCAAAAGGAAATTAGACATTCCTGAATGGCATGAATTCATCGAGAAGTTCGATGTTTGCCTGTTCCAAGAAACTTGGTGTCTGTTACCAATTGACAAATCTGGCTATACATCCTTTTTCTCCCCAGCAATAAGCAGTGGGAAGGGCAGACCAGCAGGAGGTCTATTGGTCTGGATAAGAACTGACCTAGATTGGGACATGGCATCTACGGACACCCACTGCAGTGATTTAATGCACCTTTCTTCTAGGGGCCATATAGAGGGGTTTAGACTTGAACTTTTTAATGTGTATGCGAGAGGGGGTGTGGGGGACAATGCATCCACAACCATATTGAGCCTCGACTCTGCTCTAGCCACTTGCCCTTCCTCAGCCAGAATTATGGTGGGTGGCGATTTTAACTGTACGTTCGAACCTCTTCTTGGTGATGACCCACTGGGAAATGAGGAGGACGATTTTAGGTGGTCTATCCCCCCCTTGACGATACCCCCCATTCGGAAATGGTCCGCTAGGGCAATCCAATTGAATGCCCTTACTAGGGAGCATAAAATACGAGCCCTTAACGGCAGGTCCCGATCTGATAAATTAGGTGCACCGACTTTTAATAGGATAACGGCCCCGTCCAGAATTGACTATATCCTAGTGAGTGCCAGTATGTGGATGGACCTTATTGATATGGAGGTGGTACCCTCACAGGACAGCGACCATAATCCGCTTTGCTGTAAGTTCAAATGGGGTAAATCGAAAGTGGAAGGGATGAGTGTTTCGTTGAAACGAACCAAAGAGGTGATCCCCTACGAAAACAATCGTAGATTGAAGTGGGATAAAGCTCAGTTAAGTGCAGACCAACTAGAGACCATCAAAATTACCATCGAAGACCTGCAGAGGGACTTGGGAGTGTTGGAACGGGAGGTTGTGGGTTCTCCAGGCTCTTCTTTACAACTAGATTCTGCATATAAAGGCACGATAGAACAATTAAGTCTTTATTTCTCCTCTAACGGGAAACCCCGTAGATCTAATAGGCTGCCCCCTATAACCAGCAACCCATGGTATTCTGCTAACTGCAGGGTTAAGAGGAAGAGTCTGTCAGTTGCCTTGCTCTCAAGGAATCCCAACCTGGTTAGAGCGGCCAGGAGGGAGTACGTGAGAGCAATCGATCTGGCAAAACGTGAGTGGGAGGAGGAGCACTGGAGGGAATTAACAGAGGCAGTCAGAAGGAGGGACTCGACGCAATTTTGGAATCTAATTAATGGAGCCAGACAGGGTAAATCCCAGCCACTAGCAACACATATAACCTGCCAGCAATGGTTCAATCACTTCACATCTCTGTATGGCGGCAGCGATGATGCACCTGGCCCTTTGGTTTCTTGTGGGGAGGGAAGGGATCCTGACGGGGAGACGGAGTGTTTATTTATGGCCTCCGAAGTTGTGGCAGCAATTAAACATTTGACACCCAAAAAGGCAGCTGGCCCGGATGGGATCCCTGGGGATCTCCTGATTGCTGAACCCCTGGCATGGGCAAATTTAATAGCCACCGTAATGAATTTGCTCCTAAAGGGGCACCCCGTGCCAGACTCTTGGAAGGGGGCCGAGGTGGTAACAGTATACAAGAAGGGGGCTAGAGATGACCCTGCCAACTACCGTCCGATTAGTCTGATAGACATAGTCCAGAAAGTGGTTGGCAGGGTTATTATCACCAGGGTATGTGACTGGATGGAGGAAGAATGCATTCTGTCTCATCTGCAGGCCGGTTTTCGTCAGGGGGTGGGCACGGTGGACCAGGTCTTTCGGCTGTTTGGGATCTATTGGAAGGCAGTTACCATCAAAAAGGGAAGCCTATATATGGCCTTCATAGATCTCAAGACGGCCTTCGACCTGGTCCCCCGAGCCAAACTTTGGGAGATTCTGGAAAGCATGGGCTTCCCTGGCCCGCTCTTAAGATTGATTGTAAGACTCCATGAGGGGACTTACGCCAGGATTAGATGGGGTTCGCAGGGCCAACTGACTGATAGGGTACCTGTGAGGAGTGGTGTCCGTCAAGGGTGTGTCATGGCTCCGACTCTCTTCTCCTTGTTTGTGAATGGTGTGGTGGACCATCTGAGAGGAGAAGAGACGGATGCCCCAACCCTGGCGGGGGAAAAGATACAAACCCTACTCTTTGCTGATGACACCCTACTGATAGCTAAATCTCCGGTAGGCCTGCACAAACTCCTGCAGCGTTTTTCCACCTTCTGTACAGAGAGGGGCCTAACCATCAACACTACTAAAACCAAATTGATGGCCTTTTCACCCTCCAAAAATTTTAAAAACAAGTTTCTCCTTAATGGGTCGCCTTTGGAGCTGGTTGAGGCGTTTGACT
This sequence comes from Lissotriton vulgaris, assembly GCF_964263255.1. Taxonomy (NCBI): domain Eukaryota; kingdom Metazoa; phylum Chordata; class Amphibia; order Caudata; family Salamandridae; genus Lissotriton; species Lissotriton vulgaris. The sequence goes on along the minus strand of NC_141694.1, from coordinate 411,185,189 downwards.
ATTTAGGGATTCGGATAAACAGCCGAATGACATGGAAGGATCACCTAGCGAAAATGCTGTTGGGCCACAGAAGAGTCTCGGGGGTGATCCTTCGAGAGCACCGGGCATCACTTAGCAAACCAGTGTCCCCGGTAATGGCCATCTATGATGGCCAGATACTCCCGGCAGCATTGTACGGCTCCGAATTATGGGGGTTCAATAATGTAAACGAGCTAACCTTAGCGGAAAATAAGTTTTTGAGAGACGTGGTGGCACTCCCGGTTTCCACTCCCCTTATTCCCTTGCGGCTTGACCTTGGCAGACGCGCCCTAAAAGATATAGTGAGACTGAGACCACTACTTTTTTGGGTTCGCCTGAGAAGGACTAAGGAGTTGGTCAAATACGCGGAAGCACTGGACGAGTTAATTTTATTGGACTCTGGGGGTAAAATTGGCTGGCTGAAAAATCTGAGGCTATTGGTCTCCCAATTGGGTTTGAGCGATAGTTGGGAGTCCCAAGTACCCCCGCCCAAGATGGTTATCAAGAAATTATATTGGGATTGGGTCCAGGCTGAATCTTCACGTGACACATCAGGGGGGTCACTTACAGAGTCCTTTCTGGAGTGTAAGAGTGTAAGGAAGCTTGAACCCTTTTTGGATTTGATAACTAAACCTTTTGACAGGTCCCTCTTTTTAAAGCTAAGGTTCGGTACCCTCCCGGTGCATGAATTTGCCTCAAAATGGTCCAGCCAGGGCGGTCCTCTGCGATCCTGTCCGGGTTGTGCGGCCCCTAAAGAGTCCGTGGCCCACCTTCTTTTTGCTTGCCCAGCGTATAAAGTGCCACGGAAAAACTGGTTAAAACCAGTATGTAAAGGTTTGGGGTTGAGGTGTCACCGCTCGGCATTACGAGTGTTTACATCGGATGTATCATCTACCTCAGTGATATGCGGGGTGGCAAAGTTTCTAGGTAGCGCCTGGATTATTAGATCTAGATCTTTGGGGAAGATTGCACTGCCTCTATCTACCGTGAGTGGAGTTGTCTGAAGCTGCTAAGTTCGAGTAACTGGAGTATTTTCTGTCCTGTTTTTACTATTAATACGCTAGTGTTTAGCGGTAGTGTAAGTTTGGTCCTTCCCAGTTGCTGCTAGTACATTATGATGATTGTATTTTAACATTTTTTAACATGTATTGTTGTCTTTTATGGTGATTAATTTACCGAATAAAGATTTATGAACTGAACTGAACTGATTACATTATGTTGAAACATGTTTCTGCCACTGCAATAACTTGTGGCTTGAAGGATAAAGTAGCGTCAGATTTTACCCCTAGGTTTTTTTCTACTGTGACTTTGTTTAGTTGGGACGGGGGTCCAGTGTATGGCCACCCTTTTTTTGGATCAAAAGAATTAGTCTTACCTATAAGCATGATCTCTGTTTTGTCTGTGTTGCATTTAAAATGGTTGGACTGCATCCACCGGATTACCTCAGCTAAACATTGTTTAAAGTTCAGTCTGAGCCAATGGATGCTTTGTCCAGTGCCAGGATGAGCTGCGTGTTATCTGCGCAAGATGTGGTTTCAATGCCAAAAGAGGAGATCATTTTAATGAGGGGCACTATATATGTTGAACAGTGCAGGGCTAAGAAATGAGCCCTGTGGAACCCCTGCGGTGATGCTTTTTTTCAGGTGGTAGAAAAGGTCCTAGTACCACCATTTTCGTTTGCCTGCAGTCTGAAAGAAAGGGGTTTAGCCAGGCTAAGGCCAGATAGGTTATGCCACAGGTTTTGATGCACTGTGACACATGAATTAAATCTTGAACCCAGTTCCCACAGAGATCACAGAACCTTGCCTCCCTTGCTAGTCCCTCCCAGGATCCAGTACTAATTGGTAACGGAAGCAGATTCAACTTCAATAACAAAATAACTCTGTGCACACCATGGGGGAGGTTCCATTATACATATGGTTATGTTTTTTTTTTACAAATGTTACTCTCCAATATTATTTCATTCCGGGCATGCTGAACACACAACACAATGTCCCTTTTCTGGCTTACTTCATAAACTGATTTTTTAATCACATTTTTTAATGTGAGCTTCGGAAGGGGTGCCATCTCATTCTGACCAATTTCAAAAAATATCCAGAGCTTTCATATAATTTAGGAAGAGGGCACTTTTTCCCTTCAAACAGTAAAATATTTTATGTTTCAATGCAGCTCGGATGGAACTAGCTTCACAATTCAGTAAGTTATTACCCCACCTTAAGAAAGCAGCCATAGCAAACACATTCATAGAAAGGAACCCAAATTCAAGCCAAAGAGCCAATGGTATGGCAGAAAATGTCAAATTACAAATTTGGCACCAGATTCGCTCTTTAACCTTCTCAAAAAAGGACCAATACATGGGCAAAATGCCTTTGTCCACAACACGTATATAGTCTGCATATGGCCGAGGCTAAAGCCTTACTTCTACACTGACTGATGTGATGCTTATTTAGGCAATTACTAATGAAAATTCTACCTAGATATTGACACAACTTCACCACTTCCAACTTGTCATTGCCCTGGAGGTAGTGCATACCCTTCTTAACTCTGCGCTCGTGAGACCTAAAAACCATAACTTTACTCTTAAGGATATTTATTTTTAGAAAGTGCTCATCAGCATAATTTCACAACTTTCTGAGAGATGCAACCGTAGTCCCATCGAAGTTAAAGCCATCATAAAAACATCATCCGCGTAGAGTAGACAGCCAATACTCATTGCTCGTAATGGTTTTTGTATGGGCTGATGCAAAAGTGAAGAACACTTCCTATAAGCAATCACTGGAGGAAACAGACTCAGGATCCTCTTTGTTTTATTTGCAAGAGATCTGTCAGGCAGCTGAAGCTGTCTCTAGTCAGATGTAAAAAGAAGCAGCGTGCGCTGACTAGGTATCACAATCTAAGCAGTTTGGCAGCTTGCTGGAAGACACTGCTTAACAACATGAAATCAATCCGATCTTATCCTTTGTGGGTAAGTAATAAGTTCTCACAACTCCACTGTGGACCCATTTTTGCTGGACTTTGAATTTCTTTCTTCCTGCTTTAGCTGAAAATTTCATTTTTTTTGTCTTGTCATGCTTGCAGGAGCAATCTAAAGATTGCGGCCTGTGTTCGGGTTAAACATTAACCACGTGCACGTGTTTTCAGTCATTTGTGTTAAGTGTACATTGCAAACCAAGAACAATTGCCTAGTTAGCACAGCTGGCTTTCTGCTTCAGTTTGGCAATGTTTGTTTTTCCATTTCTCCTGTCACGCCTTGAAATAACTGTAAAGTAACTAGGCTCTGATTTGAAATTATACCATGGAATGTCTTGCTTGCAGGGGGATATTTTTATCAGTGAGCTGGTGATTGCCCTTTTTACAAGATTTCCTGAAGACAGTGTTTCCTGGGACTGCTTCAGGAGTGATCCCTAGAGCTAATGTTGCCGCCTCGCCTGAAAATGGGTGGTTGCAGAGGGTGATGTGAAGGAGGGGCTTCTCCCACTGCAACATTGAATGTCTAGAGATGATTTGTGTCCTATAAAATATACATTTCATCAGACCATCCTAGAAATTATAGACATATTTCCAGAATGGCAAATATGTTAAAAACGCCCATTTCTCGGTTTTCTCCTACCTTTCATGGCAGAGGCTGTGAATCGGTAATTGACTATATTCTGATATCTAGCAGTAAAGCTAATCGCATAAAATCATTTGAAGTGGAGAGTAATGCACTTAGCGACCATTTTCCACTCAGAATAATATTTCAAGAACTAGATTCTCAAAAGAACTCAGGAAAGACTCAGCCCGGCTTGCTACACCAAGAAGTACTAACACTGAACAGAAAAAACGGGTATACCCTCAGATGGGGCAATTTAGATCAAGAACTTACTAAGGTGAAAATAATTAAAACATGTAAGAATGAAATTGACAAATGTCTAGACCCTTCCTCAAACTCAGCAGAGATCATGAGTAGCTACTATGCAATAGCAAATACAATAAGTCAAGAATTAACCAGACCCATCAAAACAAATAATACTTCGAAAAATGGGTGGTTTAACACAAAATGCACAAAAGCATACTCAAATTTAAAGAAAGCCTTAACAAAACAACCAAGAAACAGAGCAGAGGTAACCGAATTAAGGAAAACTTACGCACAGGCAATTAAACAAAGGAAAAAGGAGTTACAAGTAAACCTCTGGAAACAACTCCTAAAAAGCAGTACCCTAAAAGACAGCACATCCTTCTGGGAAACAGTTAAAACTCCTTTTTTAACTGATAATAATGCTGGCCCCTCTTTGGATGTTGCTATAACAGCAGAAGACTGGGTACAGCACTTCTCAGGGGTTTTTGGGGAGATTGGGCCCGAAGACTTAACTTCTCAAGATCCTCTCCCGTTGGTGCAATACCCGATAGAGATACAATTCACACTCAAAGAAACAACTAATGCTATAAAATCTGCAAAAAATGGCAAAGCACCGGGACCAGACTCTATTCCTATGGACCTCTACAAAATTCTACCTGAACTATGGGCTCCCCTTCTGACTAAAGTGTTAAACGCAGCAAAAGACACTGGCCTTCCTGACTCTTGGTCAACCTCGATCCTGGTCCCCATTTTTAAAAAAGGCAACAGAGACAGTCCAACCTGCTACCGCCCCATATCCCTCTTGGATTCAACTGGAAAGATGCTAGGGCGTATACTTCTAAATCGACTTCAGGAGTGGTCAAAAGAGCAAGGGGTACTCTCAGACCTCCAATACGGCTTCAGAGCCGGGCTAAGCACCGTGGATCAAGTCCTAAATTTAACATTACTTGTAGGAAAATATGTAACAGCGAAGAAATCGTGCCTACACATGGTGTATGTCGATCTTACAGCAGCCTTCGACTGTGTGGGACACTCGAAGCTCTGGACAATAATGCTACAAATGGGGATAGAACCACCTATAGTAGATATCCTCCGTGAGCTATACTCTGGCGCTACGGGAAAGGTCAGATATGGAATAGCAGGACAACTAACTAACAGCTTTCCAATTCAGAAAGGGGTCAGACAAGGGTGCGTGCTGGCCCCTTTCCTATTTACACTTTATACGAATGGTTTAGAGGCTGCACTGCTTAAGGGCGTTAAAGATCTGCCGGAAGCCGGTCGTCGACAGATTCCAGCGTTACTATACGCCGACGACGCGGTAATACTGGCAAGAACACCTGTCCAGCTTCAGAGGGCCCTAAATAATTACTGTACCTTTATGACCAGTCTCGATCTAAAAGTGAACATAAGGAAAACTTATGTAATGCACATCGGCAACAGAGGGAACAAAGAGAAAAAAATCTTTGTGGACAACCTGCCTCTTGAAAGAACTAACATCTATCCTTATCTTGGTATAACTATTGATGAGGCGTTTAATTGGAGAGAGGCAATTAACTCCAGAAAGTTAGCCCTCATAAGAACAGTCGGCGCTTTAAAAGCATTTTCACTTCGTTTGGGAAAAAGACCACCCAACGAAATGATTAAGATATACAATGCAAAATCTATCAGCACAGCCACTTTTGGAGCAGGAGTCTGGGGTACAACTAATGTAGAGCAACTCCAAAAAATCGAAAACTCCTTCCTAAAGTTTTTATTGGCTGTTCCCAAAAGCACCACCACATTTGGTTGTCACCTTGAACTCGGAGTACACTATATATCGGACATTATTAAGATTCAGCCTATCATGCTATGGCGTAGAATTTGGGCCAGAGAAGAATGCCACCTTACAAGAACAATAATAGAGGACTGCATGAAACTAGACCATATGAATAAGATAAAATGGTTGGCATATGTAAAATCTTTTTTCACTGACATCGGCCGTCCGAGCTTCTTTGAAGACCCACCATCTGTAACAGACATTTCAAAAAAAGATCTAAAAACACTTTGTCTGTCACATTTATCTGAACTCCGAATGCTGTGTGAAATAGGTAAACCCTCAGTACAACAATGCTTAATGATACAGCTGGTCCCAACTATCCAACCTTATTTACAGTACCATTTGTCGCAATATGAAAAGTTACTCCTCACTCGTTTCAGGCTTAACATATATCATTTTTTGGTTCTATTTCCCATTCAGAATGTATGGACTCATAACACTGCAGTGTGTCCGTGTGACTCTATGTCCCCACAGTCTACAATACATGTCACATTTTTTTGTAAATTTTATATGGAACTACGCAGGAGGTGGATATTACCACTATTAAAAGTTATGAACATCCGTAGATGTCGCCCTGCCTATTTAGCCCTGCAACTTCTGGAAAATTCTTTGATGACAAAATCTGTGGCACAATATCTAAAATTATGCATTAGGCATCGTACAAACCTGTAATGATGTGTAATAGTTTTAATAATTTTTCTACAATGAATGAATAATGATTTTTAATATTTATTGTGTTTTTATGTACTTTTATGGTTTTCATATATGGAACCCGAATAAAGATATTTTGATTTGATTTATAGACATATTTCCAGAATGGGAGGGTTTATTACATGAAACAATTAGAAACATAATTCAAACTGTACATTTTAAAACCGGTTGGGCCGGTCAGTTACATCCGTCAAAACGTAATGAAATTGAAATACATTTTAAAAGCCCATTTGTCTGAAAGCATCAATTAGATGTGGCCGGCTTTAAAGGCGATTAGAAGGGACTGCATTTGGTTACATATCATTGTCCTCCCCATCATGCAATGGCCCTGCTATGATTAGTCTGGAGAATGGTGTCCCATATCAGTACATAAAAGAACCAAAACTGCATGTAGCCCAGACCCCAGCACAACAATTGATCAAATGTTAGCCTTAAGCTTCACCTATGCCACGTGTGCATAACAACCTCAGCCACCACAGAACTCACATATTCCACAGCCAACATTACAGCACAGTACTGCAGTCTGCATAATGTCCTGTCTGCACGTGGCCCAGTTTACAGAATTCACTGGAAAGCAGGCATTGCTCGTATTATACAATGCACATAAGGTCGGTTAATGAAATATTGATAGATATGCCACGGGGTCTCAAAAGCATCATTTGCCCAGTTTGTACAGCGCCACGTGGTGTAGTAAACTAGGCACTGAAGTGTCCACACAGAGACTAAGGGTTCCATACAGCAAATATGAACCACTTTGCATAAATGTCACAGGGTCCAGTGAAATTACACATTGTTAGACTTGGCATTTTTGCCGTGGGTTCCCCTAAATTTTTGCCTATAGCACCTGTATTTTTGATGCTGTGCTGGATTTTGTTTTTGCTGGCTTAGATGCTTTGAGCACATTGCCACTGCTGATTAGTGTCAAAGTGAAAGTACTCTCTGTAAATTGTTATTACAATTGATTCTCCCTGGTTGGCATATTTGATTTACTGGTGAGTCCCAGTAAAGTGCACTGAGTGTGCCAGGGCCTGTAATCAAATGCTACTAGTACTAGGAGCCTAGGAGAGGGGTCCATGTGGCCCCCCACCATTTTTAAAGATCAAGCCCCAGGGTGGTGGTGGTCCTCGGGCTCAAAGAGCCTTAGGATGGGGGCCCCGTGCTCCCCCCTCCTATTGTTTTTAAAATGCTCCCGGTACTTGGTCCACCCAGGGGCTCATCAAAAAAAGCGCAGGAAACTACGCTTGTGTTTTTTTCCCAATTTTGCAACAATTCCACAGATCCACCTGCGATTTTGTGGCAAAAAAAAAATGTAAACCCCAGCGGAATCCACCATCACACAAAGGGGGTCAGGGTATTCCTATCTTACCCCCTTTTTTATTTTTTGAACTTTTTTGAGGGACTCTGCTGAATCCGAGTCTCAAGATGGCTGCCAACACTTCCTGGTTGAAGTGCTGGCAGCAAATCAGATTACAGCACGGGAACTGTTGGATTTGCAGAAGATCTGCGTCTCCAGTTATATAAATGTGGATTTCGGTAATTATCTCTAAAACTACTGAACAGATTTACACCAAAACTACCAAAAGGCACTCCTCTGGGCCACAATCTACCTTTCTGCCAAATTTAATGTAATTCCGTCCAGCGGTTCAGGCTGTAGTCATGTCTAAAGTCCCTACGGGAATTAACATGAGTAAAACACATTTTGGGACGCCCCCTTTATCTCGGCCGCTGCTTCACGGATCATCCCTAAACAGCTGAAGTGATAGTTTTGAAAATTGCATGAAGATTCGTAAACGGCGCAAAGGTTATTGGCAAAACAAAAAATGCTTTTCCTATGGAAACTAGGTCCTAAGTATAGCTACCTACCGGTGACTGCCAGTATATATATATATATATATATATACTGCTCCAAACCCACCAACAACAGGTTTCGCCGAACACTTAAGGTGGGTGCCTATTTATTTTCGTGAGGATGGGACTCACGTGAAAATAACAGCTCCGACGCTTGCAAGCATTTTTGCATGCAAAGGCACTCACGGGGATACACTTTTATTCATAGCAGACGCGTTTCAGCTGTAGCTTTCTTCAGTGCTTAAAAAGTGTGTCAGTTTCAAAAAATGTACAGCGCGCCATTTTTAGCTTGAATAGTCGCTTGTGATTGGCAATTTATAATTGATAAAAAGTGAAGAAGGGCTTTGATGGTATTCCCTTCTTCTTGCCGCCATGATGGTAGTTTTTAGCTATATCTCCTCTGTATGTAGGACAAAATTAAAGTTCTTGCTTTAATGGCATGCCAGCTGCTATTCAGAAAATTGCCAATAATAAATATCGTCGCTTGTGCATTACAGTCCCCTCGCAAAGCCTCTGTCTGTAATCAGGATGAGTCCGCTGGCAGCAGTCAAATTACTGCAAACCTGGATTTGCATAATCCACAACCTTTTTACTGATTGACAGTTACATCCTGCAGGGACGGTTCTGGCTCCTGCTACAATCTCTGCTCCAAACCCACCGACAGGTTTCGCCGAACACTTAAGGCGGGTGCCCATTTTTTTTTAAACTGACACACTTTTGAAGCACTGAAGAAAGCCACAGCTGAAACGCGTCTGCTATGAATAAAAGTGTATCTTCAGCAATCCCCGTGAGTGCCTTTGCGTGCAAAAATGCTTGCAAGCGTCAGAGCTGTTATATATATATATATATATATATTCTCGCTCCAAGGTTGTCCTCCTTCGAGTGGCACACGAGTAGCAGCTTGATTCATGTGTAGGTGAGGACGGGGATCCGCTTGTAGATGCCGCTCCTTTACGGATCTGCCCGACGCGTTTCTAAGCTCCATCTGCTTCTCTTCAGGGGCTTTATTGGAAGCGGTGTGCGCAACCGCTAACCCACTTCTCCATTTTCCAAATGACACACCCACCGATGGGAGGATCAAATGAGACTGTGCATTATGGGAAGTGTGGTGCAGAAGGCACATAATCAAGTCCTGTATGGACCCCGCAAGTGGGCCCGTCCTCAATCCCTTGTACGGCTGCTGTTTCACTTCCGTGACCCCCAAGGTCCTTACCTGTGGGTACTTGGAGCTTGAATATATATATATATATATATATATATATATATATATATATATGTATTAACACAAAATTCACAAATGATGGCACTCCACTCAGGAAACTTTCCAACAGCATTTATTTTTCGGCTGCGATGACCTACGCGTTTCGAACGTTACGTTCTTGATCACGGTAACATTTTCAACAATAAGTCCCTTTTCACTTTTCCTTTATATACACATTTCTCACCTAATGCATTATGGGCATTGTAGTTAAATTAACATCATTTAACTAAATCAAAATTTCCTAACGAGTTTGTTAACATGTATGGAAATAATTTTGATTTCCTTGAATCATATACGTTTTTGTCATTGTTTAACGGACTAAGTGCCCTTACTATGCCATGCATATGGTGTTGATGTTGATATATAGTGTATCAGTGAGACTGAAATCCAGTCATGTGTGGTATCGCGGTGAAGAATTCATCCTATGTGCTCATTTAAATCTACAGTGTAATTTGGTGAAAATGTTACCGTGATCAAGAACGCAACGTTCGAAACGTGTAATATTTACAACAAGGGGTGGTGAGGGACAGAGTCTCTGAATTAAGCAGAAAGCTCTCACCCAGTCAAGAGATCAGGGCTAGATCCAACACCGTTTTTTAGCTCACTGCACCATCCCAGTTTCAGAACCTGGCTGTATGCAAATTAGTCTGTTCCTGTCCCAGTGCATGATGGGAACAGGGCAAACCAAACTACAAAAGCCAATTCTTACACTGGGAAGGAAACAAGCTCCCGGGGACCGGTTTCTGGCATTACAGCCGTCTTCGGCCCGGTTTGCTTGAATCCTGATGGTGCAATGAGCAAGGGTCTCACATCTGAGAATACCCTTCCACGCTTAGGGTGGACAAAAATATTTACAACAAGGGGTGGTGAGGGACAGAGTCTCTGAATTAAGCAGAAAGCTCTCACCCAGTCAAGAGATCAGGGCTAGATCCAACACCGTTTTTTAGCTCACTGCACCATCCCAGTTTCAGAACCTGGCTGTATGCAAATTAGTCTGTTCCTGTCCCAGTGCATGATGGGAACAGGGCAAACCAAACTACAAAAGCCAATTCTTACACTGGGAAGGAAACAAGCTCCCGGGGACCGGTTTCTGGCATTACAGCCGTCTTCGGCCCGGTTTGCTTGAATCCTGATGGTGCAATGAGCAAGGGTCTCACATCTGAGAATACCCTTCCACGCTTAGGGTGGACAAAAATATTTACAACAAGGGGTGGTGAGGGACAGAGTCTCTGAATTAAGCAGAAAGCTCTCACCCAGTCAAGAGATCAGGGCTAGATCCAACACCGTTTTTTAGCTCACTGCACCATCCCAGTTTCAGAACCTGGCTGTATGCAAATTAGTCTGTTCCTGTCCCAGTGCATGATGGGAACAGGGCAAACCAAACTACAAAAGCCAATTCTTACACTGGGAAGGAAACAAGCTCCCGGGGACCGGTTTCTGGCATTACAGCCGTCTTCGGCCCGGTTTGCTTGAATCCTGATGGTGCAATGAGCAAGGGTGCAAAAATGCTTGCAAGCGTCAGAGCTGTTATATATATATATATATATATATATATATTCTCGCTCCAAGGTTGTCCTCCTTCGAGTGGCACACGAGTAGCAGCTTGATTCATGTGTAGGTGAGGACGGGGATCCGCTTGTAGATGCCGCTCCTTTACGGATCTGCCCGACGCGTTTCTAAGCTCCATCTGCTTCTCTTCAGGGGCTTTATTGGAAGTGGTGTGCGCAACCGCTAACCCACTTCTCCATTTTCCAAATGACACACCCACCGATGGGAGGATCAAATGAGACTGTGCATTATGGGAAGTGTGGTGCGGAAGGCACATAATCAAGTCCTGTATGGACCCCGCAAGTGGGCCCGTCCTCAATCCCTTGTACGGCTGCTGTTTCACTTCCGTGACCCCCAAGGTCCTTACCTGTGGGTACTTGGAGCTTGAATATATATATATATATATATATATATATATATATATATATATATATATATATATATATATATATATATATATATATGTATATATATTAACACAAAATTCACAAATGATGGCACTCCACTCAGGAAACTTTCCAACAGCATTTATTTTTCGGCTGCGATGACCTACGCGTTTCGAACGTTACGTTCTTGATCACGGTAACATTTTCAACAATAAGTCCCTTTTCACTTTTCCTTTATATACACATTTCTCACCTAATGCATTATGGGCATTGTAGTTAAATTAACATCATTTAACTAAATCAAAATTTCCTAACGAGTTTGTTAACATGTATGGAAATAATTTTGATTTCCTTGAATCATATACGTTTTTGTCATTGTTTAACGGACTAAGTGCCCTTACTATGCCATGCATATGGTGTTGATGTTGATATATAGTGTATCAGTGAGACTGAAATCCAGTCATGTGTGGTATCGCGGTGAAGAATTCATCCTATGTGCTCATTTAAATCTACAGTGTAATTTGGTGAAAATGTTACCGTGATCAAGAACGCAACGTTCGAAACGTGTAGGTCATCGCAGCCGAAAAATAAATGCCGTTGGAAAGTTTCCTGAGTGGAGTGCCATCATTTGTGAATTTTGTGTTGATAGAATTACGGGATCCTGCGTTGGTCCCGTCGCTGGCACCAGCTCCAATGCGCTCCCCCTGTGACGAGGCAAGTTGCGAATTCATCAGAGTATACAGGGGAGAGCCCAACGCCATAACTGCGGAATAGAAGAACAACGGAGTACTGCTTCAGCCGAGCGATTTTGAAGGTGCGGGAGAGTGCATCGAGACATACCGCGAGGAGGCGAAAGCACGGAATCAGGACCTGCAGAACAGAGAGGCGAAAAACATCCCTTCGCCGCAGTGGTTGAGCGCCGACGTGCTGGGTCGGAGGACGCTGACAAGGCCGGGATTCTCCCAGGTAAGATTCACATCGACGAAGGGAACACGCCACTCCAGTGAGGCGTTGTAAGCGGGGTGGATAATAAGTACGGAGGGTACTAGCAACCCCATTGTACAATTGTAATCCAGCAAAACGAAACTGGATAGACCCACCGTGACCCGACTCGGGAACTAACAAAGGCTGCGCTTGTACGAGGATTTAAAAAGAAAATATCAATCCTCTGTTTTTTGAACATTCAGACCCTTGTTCACTGTAATAAATAATACGGCAAGTAAAGTGAGACCTGCTCTGTTGTTTATGTATTGCTCACGTACATGGTACAACGCCCAAACCTGAGTAAAGCAAGCACAAATCATCGAAAAATAAGCATCAATATGGAGGAAAGAAATGCAAAGCGGGCATCTAAAGCAGAAAGCATGTTTAAAAACCCCCCTCCTGGCTACAAACGTGGAGAAACAAGTAACAAGACCGCAACAGTGACACCTTCAAACGCAAAGCAACTGTTTATGAAATTAGAAAAACTGCAGCGCAAGGAAATATCGCGCTCATGGGAAATCATCACACTAGAAAAATATGTAGAATGTGCAATGGTCCCAAGAGGACTTCGGATCTTCACGTTACCTAACTACCCAGACACACGCCCTGAAATGCTGGAGGAGTGGGGCAAAAACAACATGGCATGCTCTAAAAACATGCTTTCAATAATAATCAAATATGCTCGCATTGAAGTAAGTGAATTACACACAGCCATCGCAGATATTGAAAAAGCAATATCAGAATTGCAAGAAGATCCCGGCAATGTCAAGAAAATGAGAGCGGATATGGACAAGAATTTGGATAAACATGAGGAAGAAGTGCAAATGAGAAAACAACGAAAGTTTAGAAGAGACGAGGATGACTATGAGTTTGGCACAATTCTCACATTTGCCAAAAAATATGATGTGTACAAGAAACAGTGGAAACAACCCTCTGCGGGAACAAATGACAATTCCACTACTGAAGAAGAATCGGACTGGAGTGAGGGGGAACAACGTCAGCGGCAACCAGGAGATCGTAGGTTCAATTTTTTAGACGAGCTTCAAATGCTCCATATGGAGCAATTAGCACCAAAGGCAACATCACAGAGAGGAAGATCCAGCTGGTCCCGGGGAAGAGGGAGAGGATACTCCCAACCAAAAAAACAGGGCGCAAAACACGGAGAAGCAGGAAATCAAGGGGGAGGATACAACTTGAGGAACAGAACAATAGTGAAAAAATGAGATCAAGTAACAACAGCTACAACAACAAAAACCAGAAACCCCCAAACCTGGTAATCAATTTATCCAGATACACCCTGACAAAAACTGAAAATCAATTACTCAATAAGGGTCTAACCTTTTGCCCGGAAATACATCAGGAAATCACTGATGCCAAAATTGACCTTTATAAATATATAAGAAAGTTGAAACTGAAAAAACATTTCAAGAAATATCCCAAACCTCCAGAGATCCCACAAGGAACAAAAGACGCAGACACTCAAGAGCAATTCCATATACAGGAAATTCCACAACTGCGTACAGCATATGAATTGGCCAATGAAATCACCAGTACTCAAATTGGCGACACTCAAATTCTTGGAGAAATGGCAGTCACCACAAATAAAACTGTGAAAACAACCTTCAAACCTCCATCCAAATTCTGTCCAGTCTTGTACCTGGGAAATAAGATAGACATCTATCACAATTTAGTACTGGGGGAGATTGACAAGATGACGAATGTAAGTCACAAGGGAATGGAAAATCTTAACAAGAAAGAACGACTAGCGATACAATCTCTCAAATCAAACAACAACATCGAGATCAAACCCGCTGACAAAGGGGGAAACATTGTCATTCAAGAGAGAACTGACTATATTAACGAGGCAATGAGACAACTTGAGGATGATTCGAAATAAACTGTGCTTGAAAGAAATCCAACAAAAGAACCAACAACTGACCGGAAAAACAAACTAGATGGATGGAAAAAGGCTGGTTTACTTACGGAACAAGAAAGAAAATATCTAATGGTGGAAAACCCAATTGTACCAACAATATACTTTCTCCCGAAAGTACATAAAACACTTAACAAACCGCCAGGGAGACCAATAATTTCCAGATGTGGGAGTTTATATGAGAAAGTATCAGTGTATGTGGACAGTTTCCTTGCCCCAATAGTACCCACTTTAACATCTTTCATTAAAGACACGTGAGACTTCTTGCTAATTTTGTCCAATACGGAATGGCAACCGAACTATTTCTTAGTAACGATTGACGTTGTATCGTTGTACACCTCCATAGACCATGAAATTGGTCTGAAGGCAATTCAGTATTTCCTACAACAAAGACCAGTTAACCTCTATGAACATTCAAAGATGCTTGTACAAATGATATCACTCTGTTTGTACAACAATGTCTTTGTCTTCAACAAGAAAACATATGAACAGCGCTGTGGAACTGCCATGGGAGTTTCCTTCTCCCCAAGCTACGCTAATCTCATGATGGGGTGGTGGGAGAGGTGTGTAGCTTGGGGAGAAGAAAACGACCTACATATGGCCAACGTGGTGTTATGGCTCCGTTTCATAGACAACCTTTTCCTGCTCTGGAAAGGCACTGAACAGGAATTCAAAGATTTCTTTGTCATTCTAAACACAAACATAGTGGGATTAAAATTTACCTACAATATCAGTCAACAAGAAATTGAGTTTCTAGACACAAAAGTCTATGTCAAAAATAATAAACTGGAGACAACGGTCCATCGCAAAAAAACAGCAACTAACAGTCTTTTGCATGGACAGAGTTACCATCCCACCAGTTTAAAGAAAAGTATTCCTTAGGGCGAACTTTTAAGAATGAAGAGGAATTGCTCTGAAGAAAGTGAAATGGAGCGCAAACGTGAGGAAACAAAAATTCGTTTTCAACAGAGAGGGTACAAAAGAATCGATATCAAAAGAGGAGAAATAGCAGCCAGGAACAAAAACAGACATGAAATGCTAACATCAGGCAATAGAACCCTATTAGGAAAAAGAAAAAACCTGAATCAGGACTTGACACCCAATGATAATGAAATAGAGACTATAACATTGGAAGAACAACCAAGAATGATAATCAGGTATACTAAGGAGAGTTTCAAGATCAGAAAAATCATGAGCACATTTTGGCACATTTTAAAAAAAATTAAGGAAGAAGAAAAAGTCCCCTTAATTTACCATAAAGATGGTAGTTATTAATAAAGTGGTGCCCCCAACCTGTTTTTGAGAATACCAATCTCACAATATATCAAACCCTGACGGATCAATGTATGACCATACAGTAAAACAATTAGCACATCACATCAAATTACTGACAGTTACTTGAATTTAAGACAAGGCAGGCAGAAGTGTTGTAAAAAAATATATATATATATCTGTTTTATTCAAAGAAGAAAAACATTTTCACACGAATTTTGAAAAACATTTTCACTAGTTTAAAACCATATAAAATCAAAACATGTATTCACAAAAAAGAGACAATGATGGTTAAAATGTTCACAAGAACAGGGGTCGACGCAGCGTTTCGGTTGGGAAGATTAATGAACAACCTTCTTCAGGACCAGTTCTGAAAATATATGTGTCTTCCACACTGATCGTAGAAGAACGGGGGCCCGATTATGCAATCCGGGTTTGGCTGTGCTGTTTGGTTTACGTGTCCTCAGTATGATTGGAGGAATTCTGGTATCTTCTGTTCATTAAAATTGAGACTAGCGCTCTGGTAATAGGAGCCACCGATATTAATTAGCGAAAGTTGCCAGTTTTAGTTGACTGGCATTTAATTCACAGACGCTTTTTCAATTAGCGTTCTTTGTTCATATGTATGTTTAAACTTTGGAGTTTTTGTCACATTATCTGTATCGTTATATTCGGCCTCCCTGCTCCTATTCCGGCGGCATCACGGGGGTTCTGCTCCGCGGTAAATTAAGGGGACTTTTTCTTCTTCCTTAATGTTATTCCCCTGTCCCAGACCTAACAGACGAGGGGGCCTCCTTTACCTTATACATTTAAAAAAAAGACATTGACATTGGAAATGAGATAGGAGACAAACCATCGGTCACATATAGAAGAGCAGAAGAAAGTGAGAGGTACCCCTTAACCAAAATCAAGCGAAGTAGGGTTAATCCAACCAGTATACAGAAAAGGTTCCCTTGAGTAAAGTGTTCAATTGAACAACTAGGATCACAAAGCAATTAGGACAATTCATATATAACGTCAAAAAAACACAGTTTATTAATTACACAGTATATTAAAAAGAGTCTATCTTTTGGAAACTCCTCTTGCCCTGACGGAGATTTCTTCCTTGGGAGTTCCTATGTGAGAGCTTTGTTGCATCCAGGTAGTGCATCCTGTCAGAGGCGTGCCCAGCAGCTTTGAAAGAAAGATTCAGGGAGACGCTCCAGTCTCCTTAGAGCCGCCATTGAGCTGTCGACTACAACTCCCGTCAGCTGCGTGACGTTGCGCCCCAGTCTCCTCAGAGCCGCCATTCGAGCTCCTCGCGCAATAAACAGACCACGCAGTTTCAGCATAAAACGCCATTTTATTAGACCTGAACTGCGTAATCTGTACATAACAATAAACATAAACAGGTAATAACATCAAACCCCCACTCACACTCCCCTCTCATTCATTTCACTCGTTCCCCCTCATCACAAAGCCCTAGAAACTCCATACCATGCTTTATTCCTGCCCCTCAATCACTTGTCATCCAGCCCACTCCTTGCGTCCTGCCAGTCTTGCTTCTATCCGCCATTCGAACTCCCCCCCCCAAGGGATGGGTGTGCCTGCTCTTGACCCCCCTGTCCCTTGAAAGTACCGCCTAAAGCAGCTCTGGCCTAAACTGGCAACGCTATAGACCGACCCGAAAACCACCTCCAATTGCCGGGTGGGTGGGTGGCCTTTCTTTCTCCCTCCCGATGGTGCCAGGCGCAGGAAGAGGAAGTTCCTTTCCTCCCCTGCGCCTATATACCCACCCCCTAACTCCTCCCCTTCCCCTGCTTGCCCTATCCTGCGCGAATGACCCCGGGGGAAGACTAGTCTGCGACTGTGCTTCCCCCGGGGCCCGGCATCGCGCAATAAACAGACCACGCAGTTTCAGCGTAAAAGGCCATTTTATTAGACCAGAACTGCGTAATCTGTACATAACAATAAACATAAACAGGTAATAACATCAACCCCCACTCACAATCCCCTCTCATTCGTTTCACTCGTTCCCCCTCATCACAAAGCCCTAGAAACTCCATACCCTGCTTTATTCCTGCCCCTCAATCACTTGTCATCCAGCCCACTCCTTGCGTCCTGCCAGTCATGCTTCTATCCGCCATTCGAACTCCCCCCCCCCCAAGGGATGGGTCTGCCCGCTCTTGACCCCCCTGTCCCTTCAAAGTACCGCCAACCAGTGAACCCCCTGTAGGGCGGTTCACAGCCCCACCCCCCTTCCAAGGTCCGCCAGTCCGCACCACGCACCCCACATTCACTCCCTACGACACCAGATAGCCTCATTCCATAACTTGCTCGCCACATCTCTCATCTCCATCATGTAATAAGCATTGCCCAGCTGGGACAAGTGTACACCGTCATCCCTAAAAACTAAAGGTTCCTCGAGTCGAATCCCCCCATGTGCAATCACTTTGATGTCCTTGTCACCACAGTAAAGTCTCATTGCCCTGTTGAGCTTCCTTCGTGCCTTTTCGATCGCCCCATGCTTCATAGCCCCTCTCCACACTTTCCTGGGGATTAACTCTGTCCAGGCAATGCAGGTCCCTGCAAGCCTAGCTTTCAACACATCCAGGTCCCGTTGCATGAGTTGCAAAAGCGCCAATCCGGACAGCTGCACCAGGTCATTTTCCCCTAGATGTATTATCAACAAATCAGGGCATCCCCTCTGTGGGATCATCTTCGCGAGCCAGGGCAGTAGTGCCCCCCATCGCATGCCACCTTTGCCCCTGAAGGACTGGGTTTTTCTAAGACCCAGCGGTGCCAGGGACAACACCTGAAACCTTTGTGGGTTACCTGTTCCGGCGTACAAATGACAGAGACACGGGACACTTCCTTCGGCGTCAAAGATTCGAGGTTTATTTACTGCAGGGAACACAGAAGTCACAAGAAGTACATAGCATGTAGGTTCAAGGAGACTGCTTCGAATTGTATATGTGGATCGCTCCTTTTATACAGTTTTTCGTCATAAGACAACATGGCAAACAAAAGGTTACAACCCGGTTCCCACAGTAAATTTCATAGGGGGTCGCTTTCATGTATTCAGGGCCTGAAACATAATTACAGTAGCATTGCCGGTTCCCAACTGTAAAAGTACATCTTCCCACCATTAGTGCATTCCATTCCAACAGTAAACGAATCAAGGTAGAGTCAGAAACAGGTGCAAAGGAAGACAAAGATAATCAACAGATTGAAAAGAGTGTAAGGAGGTGCCATCGGAAACACGATTGCAGGGATCAAAAGGAGACGTGCCTAATGAATGCACAGCTGAGACAATAGACCGGCACGGCAAGATGAGCCTCAAGCGGGGCCATCTGCCTTGCAGTGTCATCCCCCTCGTCATAAAGACACCCTCCAAGGAACACGTGTCTTCCGCAAGAGTTTGGGAATCCCAGGGTCACGAAGCGGACAGTCTCCGTTCGCTGGCTACTTGAGGGCAAGAAACAAAATGGATGCCGTATCTAAAATGGAACCCGTGGGTTCAGATGAAGAAACCCACGAAACAGACGAACGGTTTAGGTTAGCACAGCGTAAACGCGTACACCCACTAAACTCGTCATTTGCGGTTCATAGATACCAGACTCGACCATATTCGAGCGAGTCGAAAACACCACTTACAATTGTCGCGGAACCTCACCCCACCATTGTACCTCGTGCAAGTGTCCTTTTAGTCCCAGGTTACGGCCGTAAACCTGTTGCTCCGCATATTTGGACGCCCAATGCATGAAGGAGTGCCCAACAATCCATGTCACCGTCTTACTGCCCGGTCCACCCACGCAACCTACGAAGAAAAAGATGTTAGAAACAGGAACAACAACATGAATCAACCAAACGGCCTACCTGGGAAAACCTCACTTCCTCACATACCTCTCACAGCAGCGGGACTTCCATCGCCCAATCCGCCTAATCCTATCCCAGGACCACCCCAACCTGGCCGCAGCTGTCGCGGCCCCGATTCTGAAAGAGTGAGTCCCAAAAACCAGACGCATCCAGGCCCAATCGTCGTAAAGCCTTGCGCAAAACTGCCAGTAATTGGCCCGCCGTCACTCTCGCGCCAGATGCATGACAAAAGATCTCCCCACGCGCCACACTCACCGTCCCCAGGAAAGATCGCCACTCAAACACAGGGCATACCGCCGCGCCCTCCGTCTCGTTCAGCCACACCCACTTGCCCCTGCCTAACTGATCAGTCTTCGAGCACCGCAACCAAATACCCAAGCGACCTCCATCCACCTGAATCTCCTCAAACAACCTGCCAGCCAGTCTCCTTGTACCCAACAACTCAGACACCCTGAACGCCCCGAAAAACATCCACACCATACACAAACGGAAAAGGCCAACCTCAACCAGGTCGTAACAACATTCCGGCAACACCCCAACCAGCCGGACCAATAACTCAAAAGTAACTGCTTCCCGCAGCCGGCGCCCCCACTCCTGCGTTTCCTGCTCCAACCCCGCAACATTCTACTCACGATCACATCTTTGGTTGGATCAAAACCCAGAAACAGAACACAGTAAAAGGAGATCCCTGCCAGTTTACCAGAAATCGTAGCTGCAGTCAATCCCCTGTCAATACAATCCAACACAAAACGTCTCAGCCCTTGTTCCACGGCAGACTCAACACCCAAAACACCATCCAGATTCCAGCCCATGAAAGCACTAAATTCAGACCATGCCAAACGATACGTCCTCCTCGTGGTCTCCGCAAGTGAACCTTCCACCAGTCCAATCATCCTCAATCCCCCAAGGCCCAGATGCCGGCCGGCAGCTCGGTCTTGCATGTATCCGCTACCGGTGTCAGGTGCCGGAACCGCTGCCACTGCGAACAAGACAAAGCATCCGCAATGTCATTATTCGCTCCAGGGACATGTTTAGCCCGAAACACCACATTCAACCGCAGACAAGCCAACATGAACCTCCACAACAGCCGCAGCACTCTCAGGTCCCTTGCCCTTTGATGATTCACCAGCTCCACAACCGTCATGTTGTCCACATGGAAGAGCACAGACCTGTTTCGAAATTCCTCCCCCCACACCTCCAGCGCCACCAGAAAAGGGAAGAATTCCAAGAAAGCAATGCTCCTCCCTTGTTTAAGCCATGGAGCCGGCCAGCTCTCCGCACACCACCTCCCGTCCCAGAAAACACCAAACCCCGCTGACCCAGCTGCATCAGAGTAAATTTGGCATTGCCAGACCGCCCTCTCCTCATCAAAGTCCAGGGACACACCGTTAAAGTCTTGCAAGAACGTAATCCAGGTCCTCAAGTCTGCCCTCACTCCCATGGAAATCCTGACTCTGTGATGTGGAAGCACTGCCCCCGACATGGCCATGCCGAGCCGCCTGCAGAACGTCCGCCCTGCCCGCACTACCCTACACGCAAAGTTAAGGAAACCCAGAAGTTTCTGAACCGCTCGCAAAGGAATCCGTTTCTCCCCAACAGCCCAGTCCAGACATGCCAGTATCTCCGCCACTTTGGCCGCAGGGAGGCGCGCCTGCCACTGCACCGAGTCCAGTTCGATCCCCAGGAACGTGAGGCAACAGCTGGGACCAGCCGTCTTCTCAGGTGCCAGAGACACCCCAAACTGAAGGGCCATCTCCTGGAATCGCGACAGGGCCCTGCTGCAATCCCCGGTATCTGCCCTCCCCAGGAAGAGGAAATCATCCAAGTAGTGAGTGACCTCACGGCACCCACTGACTCGCACCATGACCCACTGCAGAAAAGTGCTGAATAGCTCGAAAAGAGCACAGGAGATGGCACACCCCATGAGCAAAACCTTGTCCACGTAGATGGCCCCCCCAAACTGCATGCCTAAGAGCGAAAAGTCCACAGGGTGAATAGGCAGTAAACGGAAGGCAGACTTGATGTCGCATTTCGCCGATTCTGCTCCCGTCCCACACACCCTCACCAGACGGATCGCATCGTCCACCGACGCATAGAGCACTCTAGAATCTTCTTCTGCAATAAAGTCGTTCACCGACTGGCCCTCCGGCCATGATAGATGGTGTATCATCCTGAACTCCCCTTCTTCTTTCTTCGGAACCACCCCCAATGGAGAGACGCTCAGATCCTCCAAAGGCCAGTCAGTAAACGGGCCAGCCACCCTTCCTTCCTCAACCTCCCTCTTCAACTTAGCAGACACTACACTCGGCAATTCCTTCGCAGATCTCAAGTTATCGGCCCACCGGCGCTCCCTGGGACCTTGGTAGCCCACTCTAAAACCCTCAGTGAAACCCCAGAAAAGCTGCGCCGCCGCCTCCTGATCCGGGTAGCACGAGAGCCACGGGGCCATCGCCTCCACCCTAACCGGTGTAGGCGCCCTTCGGTCCAGGGTGGCCCCGCCCTCTGGCGTTCCTCCATTGCTCCGAGGGTGTGGTGAGGGTGAGGCACTGAGTAAGGGCATGTTTCCCGCCGCATTTCGAGCACTCGTGTTTGAACTCACAGGGATACCGGGAACAATACCCCTTATTGTAGCTCCAACAGGCCCCTGTGGAATATCCCCCCGGCTTGGACTGCTGCCCCGAGACGATGGTGTTGGGCACCGCATCTCCACCCACCCCGCTTTGGGCGGGACGCGGCGGAAAGGACCGATACACGACCGGCAGGCCACTGGGAGTGTGTGTGGACGCAGTGGAGTGCATAGACGCCATCCACTGAACCCACAGTTCCTGATCAACCTCCCCCAACTCTTTTCAGGATTTGCGCTGACCCTTGCTCTAAACTCCTCATCATAGCTCAGCCAGGCAAAACCCCTGAACTGCATCTGGGCCTTGTGAATGATGTCCATGTATTTGAAAAGCGCAATCGCCCTGTCCAAATACTTCTGGCAGTAAACACTGGCATAAATCAGGAAAGTTGACGTCCAGTTCTCCATAGTCACCGGCACCCTAGGGCGCCTCGTCAGCTCCCACTCCTCCTCTTTGGACCCCTCCTTTGCCTGCACCTCCCTATGTAGTAACTTAAAGACATCCACAAATTCATGCTTCCAAATCCGATTCTTTAGTTTCTCTGTGAGATGCGAACCCAATGGCATTGCCAGCCCCATATGTGGCAGTTTTTTCGGCACCTTCACTCCCTTCTCCTCCTTACCCTCCCCTTTGTCCGTCTGCACCCCCAAAGTCACTGACTTACTGTCCACCTTCTTACCATCCTCAGGTGGACCCCCCGATGGCCTCTCCACCTCCCGCACTGAACCACCGCCAACCCCCACCGACCTGCAAGGCCTCTTACGACCCTCCCCATCCCGGGGACCGTCATCCCAGGCTGCCCACCAGGCTCCCTCACCTGTAAGTGCCGCGTTCCGATCCTGGGGACGTCCTCTGGGCACTGTCACCTGGACCGCCGCCGTCCCGGCCTTGGTCTTCGTCGACGCCGAGGCCTGCAAAACACCAAGGTCGCCGTTGTCCGCAGCGCCCCCTAAGCCTTCCAAGTCATCCCGCACCTCCCCGTCCTCCAGCTCATCACTCTTCGCCATAATCCAACTCAAGCACCGGTTCCAGATCCACACGCACAGTCTCCACTTCCCTCACCGCTCTCTTCACACCTTTCTGCACACCACCCCGCCCACGCAAGCCAGTCTCCACACGTGCCGCAGGAGCCCGAGCCCGAGCCCTCGGTGGAGGGACAGCCGCCGAAGACTACCCTACTGCTTCTGTCCTGCGTCTCGGAGCCGTCTTGCGCCCCGCCAGGCACCCCCGGGCTCTGCCGACAGCCGCCGGCTTGGATCCCCTCCCGCCCCTCAGGTCGCTCCAGCCTGAGTGGGCCCCAGCACCATCGGGCCTCAAAGCCGTCCTGGCCGTCCCTACTCCCGCCATAACTCTCTGGGGTGGGGGGTCCTCCACAGACTTTCTGGCCCTGACTCTCCTCATCTCCTCCTCAAGCTCCGCTTCCCGTTCCTCCTCAGAGGTCGGGGTGGGAGGGCCCTCAACTTCATGGCCCCATACAGCACCCACTCTGGCCCTGGTCTGTTCCGCCCACCTAACCTCCCGGATCTGTTCCAGGATCCTCTCCTCCCTGGCCCTGTCCTCCCAGGAGATTGCACCCCAAATCTGGGGGGGCGGGGCGGGCAGTAGCCAAAAAATTCAGCCCCCGGGGGAAGAAACCCACCTGTGGCATCCCAGGGACCCAACCAGTCCCCCCTCCCACGGAAACCAGGGTGGATGGCCCACCCCGGCCCCCAGGGTCCCCCACCGCCACCTGCTCGCCGGGGCAGGGGTGCCTGCCCTGGAGCTAGTGGACAGGCCGATGGGGGCCTCCTCATTCTGCCCCTCCTCCTCCCTCACAGTGTCCCCAGTCAAGTCAATCCCAAGGGTGGTGGGGGCAGACTGCCCGTCTAACCCTGGGATCATGTGCCCACCTGAGGCCCCCTCCGATACCAAAGTGGGCCTAGTAAGGCTGTCCCCCTGCCCCTCCCCCTGCACAGCACCGGTCGGCACGTGCTCAGGCCCCAGGAGCTGAGGCGTGGGAGGCGCGGCCCCCACAACAGCCCCCGTGGCCCCAGGTAGAAACTCGATCGTAGGGAAGGCCACGGGGGCAGGCTCTTGCGCTTCCCGCCCCTCGCCGGGTCCCTGGGCGCTCCGCCCCCCCTCCGATCGCTCCCATGCCCCTGCGCGTCAGGCTCGTCTTCCTGACAGGCCACGACCGCAGCCTTAACCCTGGCCGAGGCAGCGTGCGTGCCCCTGGTGACCCCCACCCACGCCTGTCCCAACACACCTGGCTGGAGAAGATCCTCACGCCCGGCCCACGCGAGCAGCAACAAGGCCGCCCGGACCTCCTCGGAAGACACGCCCGACATCGTGCCAAATGTCACGCATCAGGCGTTGGAAAGGAAACGGCTGCCGTGCAAACAGCCCCCGACGCCGAATGAACTGAACAAAGCCCACTGACTGCGCTAAACTGATTGAAAAAGTAGCTCTAAACTAAACTCCCTTTCTTTCTCCTTCCCGATGGTGCCAGGCGCAGGAAGAGGAAGTTCCCTTCCTCCCCTGCGCCTATATATATATATATACCCACCCCCTAACTCCTCCCCTTCCCCTGCTTGCCCTTTCCTGCGCGAATGACCCCGGGGGAAGACTAGTCTGCGACTGTGCTTCCCCCGGGGCCCGGCATTCTTCAAATTCCAGTCAGCGGTGTTGACGGACGATGCGTCAGTTGCCTCTTCTCCGCCTGTGAGCGTTCGGCTTCATGTGTGGTGGACATTAATTGGATTCCATCAACTGCCACGAAGAGCTTCTTCCGTCAAAGTCTTCAAATGACCTCAAGTAAGACTGTTCTGTGGTCATCATATTCAGCCTTTTTACTCCAGGATTCCCCATCCATAATTCCCAGTGCTGTGTTCCTTCATGAGCAACTCCTCGTGACACGCTTTTTGTGCCTGCAAAGTCACAGTCTTCAGTCTTATTGCTGATTGCATACCCAGTCAATCTTTTTAAGTACTATTTTGTGGATCTGCTTTACAGAGATCCCTCTCCAATTTCTGCACTGCTTTTCTTTTTGAAGAACTCTGCTGTGGCACATATGTTATTGTGACCCGCGTTTTGCCCAGGGTGACTCACTCCATCCATCAATATTCTCATCTGCTCAGCTGTGTGTCATTGCGTCCTCCACGGTGATACACACACCAATTATATTTAATTCTCTCCCTACAGAATCTTTTACTGTGTACTTCCTGTTTCCTAAGGGGACATGCACACCTCTAATCTTCACGACTCTTTATCTGACGGTGTGAGTTTAGTGTTCCCTCATTGTAACCAAGTCACTATTGTCTTCATATACAGGAGCCCCTGATAAATTTGTGTACCTCAGATAGATCCTAGTGACTTTCAGTACATCATGTGCCTTGCCTTCTAATTGCGCTTACATACTTTACTGTTAATGGTTATAGTGTACGCATTTCACATTGTTATCTGGTGTACCCTTGTTTATTCATTTATAAGTATTCCTACCTGACATATTTATGCATTCAAGTAATCCCTCATTGTATCCAAGTTTACTATTGACTTCAAATTCTTTCAAGAGCCACTGATAGAATTGTGTACCCAGGCTAGATCCTGTATTACAGTGAATGAATTGATAGTTGTGTATTTCTCATTGTTATCTTGTGCACCCTTGTTCATTCATTTTATAAGGAACTAGCTTAACGGTCGCGCGTTGCTGCGATCTCAGAAGAATGGAAATTTAGGGAAACTTGTTATGATAACATTCAATTTACATTGTGTCATTTTTATTGAAACTTCTTCATTTTAATATGGAAAACATTTTAAAGTGTGGTTTTAATGCTGTTTATTTATTCGAGTGCTTGTGGATACATGGTATTTTTTGTTTTTCCATCTGGTGCGTACACGAATAAATCAGAAGGTTTTCCGACGCGTGAGCTGGCCACATACAGTTGTCCATGTGAGAAGCACGGATTCTCCAAATCTAGTCCACACACTTGCAGCGATTGTCCTTGTGCTTTGTTGATGGTCATTGCAAACGTGAGTCGCACCGGAAACTGTAAACGTTCAGTATTGGAAAGATTATGAGGGCCCTGGGGGGCCGGGGGGACGATATTTAACACATTTTTCTTTCTTTTTTTTTTTTTTGCCAGAAACCTTCGCGGGAGTGTACTCAACAACTTTTACCAATTTTTTTCTTTTCTTTTTAATTATTCTTTTTTTGTTGCCAGAAACCTTCGCGGGAGTGTACTCAACAACTTCCCAAAGTTTCATGCCCATCGGATGAATGGTGTAGTAGTGCATAAAGGACAAACAGACATACTTTCGTTTTTGTATATATAGATAGATTTCTCCTGAGCTACTTATGCAAAATAGTAATCTTTCCATCTTGGACTGGCATTTATTTCACATAAGAGTGCAAAAGTATTTCATAAGTACCACTACAGTCTTCTCCTCATCCTCCATCATATTTAGGAGGGGGGCTCCTGTCCTGCGGTTATTTCATCCATGTCTGCGTCATCCATGAGCCAACCGCCCTCTTTTTTAAACGAAATTGGGAATCCTGAAATCCATTGGAAGGATTGGTTTAATTTTTTTGATTCTTACCTGATTGCCATTGGGGGGGAAAAGTTTCCTGCTCTACGCAAGCAACATGTTCTGCTACACAACCTAGGTGTTCAGGGTAGGAAGATATACGACATCCTACCTGATCCTGATTTAGAGGATAATGAGGTTGATTTGGATGTTTTTGAAATCACCCTTTTAAAATTAGAAACACATTTCGGGGACAAAGTGAATGTGGTCTTAGAGAGGCACAAGTTCTTTGCTCGTGTTCAAGGCAAACAAGAGTCGGTCAGTAATTACATTGCCTCACTCAGAGGCCTAACTCAATTATGCGAGTTTGTCGAGCTTAACGACTCCCTCATCAGGGATCAGTTAGTAAGATGCACCCACAACCCCTGTATTAAAGAAAAACTTCTTTCCAAAAACGCTTCCTTAAAATAAGCCATTAGTATTGTGCAATCTATTGAACACACTGCCAAGTGTATTTTAGAAATGAACCCAACCAAAGAACCAGTCTGCAGTGTAACCGATACTAAAAGTACAGGTGATGACAACAATGATACTGATATTCTAAAGATCATACCCAGAGAAGTTAAGACTGAAAAACATGTTAGCGTGACTGAAGGATTGAAATGTTTCAGGTGTGGCAGCAGCAACCATCTTGCGAACAGTGTTCATTGCACTGTACGCAATTCTGCTTCTATGAAGTGCAATAAGAAGGGCCATTTTGCAAGAGTCTGCAAAGAAGGGGAAAATAATCAAGTGAGAATGGTTTGCAGGGGTGAAGGAGACTCTTCTAAGTACATATTTCAAGTGAAGAATGCTGGGGAGAATACCTCAGCGAGTGATACCAAAAAACATGAGTATCCTGAATGTACCATTTATCTGAACAAGAAACCTTGGACAATGTATGCTGAGTCTTGTTCTCCATTTACATTAGTGAATCAAAATGATATGAATTACCTATTTGGTATTTCTAATCTCAACTTGTTAGAACCTAACATATCTCCCATGAGTTATACCAATGAACCTATACTCCTGGTGGGCATGGTAGAAATGTGTATTACTTTCAGGGATAGAGCTACTGTTGGTATGGTCTATATTGTAAAAGAAGGGTCAAACCTGTTAGGTTGGCACCATCAAAGGGAGTTAGGGATCACGCTTGACCCTAGTAATAAAGATCTGGCCTGTCTAAACAAAAATACTCATGATCAAGTTTCTTCCGGAACAGAGGGAGATTTGTGAAATTATTCTTCTGAGGGTGAAAGCGTAAGCGTCTCAAGAAACACAGACATGGTACCAAGTGTCCCGTGGACTAAAATTGCTTTAGAAGTAATTGGTCCTTTAGGTCAGCTAGAAACAAGAAATAAATTCATGTTTTTACTCATTGACTTCACGTCCAAGTGGATCAAGCACGTGCTTGTACCTGATGCAATGACTAGTGCCCTCATTGAATTTTTAAAAGATTCATTCAACAGTAAAGGTGTACCGGAAACTTTAGTGACCGGGAGAAATGTAATGTTTTCATCTTTATAAAATGAAAAAGTTCTTAGAAAATCTGAGAATCAAACACGAAGAAGCTGATGGTTGTACTTCGTTAACAATGAGCTCATTGCCAACTGTGTTCAGATAATTGTTAAGCACATGCTATTTTGCTCTTGGCAACAATCTGGATGTGCTCAAAACCATAGTAGATGGTGTTTGGACCTATCACACATCTCCCACTGAAGGAAGGAATATCTCACAATATTCCACCTTTAGAGGGAGAGATCCCAGAATGTCCAACAATCTGCATAGCACTTATCTATGTTAGCTTCAGGTCAATCTTGGCAGACTTTTTTACTGTAATTTTCTGTTAGCTATAGTAATTGTTAACCTGTGTTGCAGGATGTCCTGCAGGTTCGTTGATTACTCCCTCGCTCATCTACATTTTTCATTACGTTGTCCGTAGGGAGATGTGTTGTAATTCTGCCTTCCTTTTCTTATGGTATGTTCCGCCATGTCTTCCCCTCCCCTATTGGTCTGTTCTGCCAGAGCTTGCCTTAGAATGTTGGCAATGCTCTAGCAGTCTTGGAGAGATGGTAACAGAATAAAGACTGCTTATACTTACCTCTGCCTCTGGATCGTTCTTTACAAAACAATGTCTGTTTGGATTTGTGTGATGGTGTGATTTTTTGTTTCAGGAGGATTGCTTAAAATGTGGTATAACTGTGTGGCGGTAGTTTTGGGTGCTGTATGTCTGCCGCTTGGTGTTTGGCATGTTGTTATGAAGTTATCTATGTATGTCGGTTACAGGGTGCAGTGGTCTCAGACTGGTGGCTTGTCTTTGTGGTTTGTGTATGTGTTGGGTGGTTTCTTGTGTTGGCTCCCAATTGGCTGTCCAGTCACTTGTTAAGTCAAGGTGGAAGCTCTTCCCTTAGAGTTTATACTTAGCTTGAGGTAGTCTACCCTGCTTATTCCCAACAAACCTCCAAGTGTCCTTGCATCCCAGCTGGTTTTTGCCAGGTTGTGTTTTTTATTCCTTGTACAAGACTTGAGCAAAAAATATGGTTTCTCCTTCCCCTGCATGAAGAGGTTTTGGTTTTTCTTCGCTTAAGTTTTCTGCTGAGCATGAAGCAATGAATAGTGCAGTTATCTCACGTTTTTGAATAGAAGCTTTAGAGGGGAGTAATTCTGTCTAGGTTAGTCCTAGTGATGGACAACCAGGTGGAGAGGCAGGAAAATCCACAACAATGTCAGACTAAAACCACAGAAGAAATGAAATTACTAGGTCAAACCAAGGTATCCACTTAGCAGTATAAACAATACAAACAGTCTAGATTAGTTAAACCAGACATGTAGTTTGTATATATATTACGTATAATTATTATGTGGAGTATAACAGAGAAAAGAAACAGTGCTTTTAAGAAAAGAAGTAGATTGAAGGCTAGCCCTAGTTGCTAGCCAATACATTTCAATTCAATTCAATAATCTTTATTCGGACATACAAAATCCATAAAAGCACAAACAAATCTCGCAAAATTAATAATTTCTCACATTTACACAAAAACATTGTTTGGTTTTAAAAAAGCGTACTTCAAACTTTGGCTATGTAAGAACAATTCAATAAATTAACACAAAATGGTCACAGATATAGCAAATTATAAATATAACAACATCAAATGATAAAGTGCCAAAGTGCAGACTACATATAGTTTTAATAGCAGCAGGGATGTTTCAAGTTGTATATATAGCAGCGTCGTTAATAAAGTGACAAAGTGCAAAGTGCAGATAGAAATAGCAGCAGAAGGGAATGGACTATTAAACAAAAAACATCCAAACCAGTATAATTGTCAGGGGTTCATTGAGGCACGCGAACGAATAGTCATTTGCAAAAAAGTACAAACTTGAAACGTTAAGTCTTCCCCATGAATTTGGAGGATAGTCCCATAGGCAACCTTAAAATCCATTGTGCCATTGGCCCTAAAAATTGGCATCAAGAGATGTTTACTGTACCTTTGCTAAAAATTTCAAAAGAACAGGAAATGCAACAAGGATTGCTTGTCTGGGTTGCCACAAGGGCACAGCAATTCCTCAATATTAAGTTGGTTCCTAGGGGAAAACATAACAGATATTTTACTGTGCCCGACCTAAGGTGAAATAACAAACTGCGTTCCCAGCGAGTAATGTCCCTTAAAAGATAACCAGCTGGTAAGTAAGTCGGAAGACCCCTGTCATCTACCAATGATATATAGCGTGCCACTGTGGTTTTAGAAAGCTCTTGTGCGTATCTTAAGTCCCCATAATATTTATATATGGCATTTCAAATAGTCTTTTTTGTTGATACCACCTAACTGGTCTCGATTATGAAAAATATATCCCAGGTTTAGTCTAGTTAGACTAGCCTTCACTTCTGCAAGCCAAGGTATGTCTCCACCCTTGTCTCATTTTAAACAGTCGACTATAATTTCCCTAGTCAAGGAGGCTGCAGGGTTTTGCCAAACCTTCAACCAAAACATTGCAGGGCGCGACCTAATATAGTCCTCTAGGTAAAATAGTTTGAGTTCATTATGACAGACAAAGGATGAAGAAGAGATAGGTGTCCTCAATATTCTCCTACAGAATCTATTTTCTTCGACCTGGGCAGCTTTGATATTTATGTAACCCCAGATTTCAGCCCCATATGTTATAGTGGGTATGCATTGTGTTTGATAGATTTTGAGTAGGGACAACACTACAACTTTTTGGTTGAGGGAGACTTAAAACTGAATTAACTGCCTTTAAAATTTTTCTCCGACCGTATACCAAAAGGCGTGCCCAAGATCCATTATCTGAAAATTGTAGACCCAGATAAGGAAAAGTGCGTGTGCGTAACAAGGTTTCAGAACCCAAGGTAATAGCATTAATAACACATTTATTAGGACCACAACACATTAAAAAAGATTCCTTAAAATTTGTACACAAATTCAGACTATTCATAAAATCAACAAACCCCCTAACTAAAGTGCGCAGAGCATTGGGTGTTCTACCCATTAGAACAGTGTTGTCTGCATATAAAAGGTGGGCAGCTTATTGACATTTATCGTAGGGACATCTGTGGTCAGATTAGACAGTACGTTATGGAACTCGTTAATATACAAAATAAACAAAAGAGGGGCTAAAACGCACCCTTGCCTTACGCCTCTTCCGACCGCGATGTCCCCTGAAACTGCCCCGTCCGCGCTTATTCTCACTTGTGCCCTTAGGTCCCTATGTAAATATGCTAAAATGTGCACCATGTCCTCATCTAACCCGTAGTCTAAAAGGCATTTCCAGAGCTGAGATCTATTAACAAAATCAAAGGCCCATGAATGCTAGGTAAATGGGGCCGTGTCGAGCTATAGTGTATTTGCCTATGATCCAGTTAAGGTTAAGACACTGTTCCACGTTCCAAGTTTAAATGTTGTTCTCCTTGGCCCAAGTTCTTATTTTGTTGAATAATACCCTCCCCAATATTTTAAGGGTATTATCAATTAAAGAAATTGGTCTGTAACAACTTGGGTCTGATCTATCTTCCTTTTTAAAAAGCGGAACAATGACAGATGTGGACCAGGTGTTGGGAATTTTAGTTAAGGCCAGGTTATTAAAAACGTTAAGTAAAAGAGGGGCCCAAAACTCTGACCTGAATATTATAAGATTGATAGGAAAGCCATCTGGGACAGGGGCCTTGTTACTTTGATTAGCTTTGATTAATAGCTTCCTCAACCTCCGATATTGATATTTGAATTTGGCTGATGACCTGATTGTCAGGGGTATCTACACACTGGGGACTGGCAGTATATATTTTAGAAACATGGGTTACCCAGGCTTCACTCGTTATGTTACAACCTAACGGGGTGAGTGTATTGTCTAACGATCTCAGTGACTTGGCAGCTGTCCAGAAACCGTATGAATTGTTAAATCTTGCGGCACAGGCCAAGTTATTCCGTTGTTCTTTATATGATCTCGTCTTTCCACTGCTTAGTTACTCTGTTATAGACATGCCTCAAAGATCTAATAAGGTTGAGGTCCCTGGAAGAGGTTGAGAGAGCAAATCTAAACTCTCTGTTTGCCCGAGAGCAGGCACAATTGAATCACCTAGGGTTGGTGTTAGATACCAATACTGGTCTTGAAATCAATTCTTTTATGCCTGCACATAAGTCAACAAAAGCAGGGACTACCTCTAGATTATGGTCAACGGGTGAAAGACAAGTCTCACAAAGTGATCGGTGGGTATTTAAAAAAATTTCCAACATACTACTGCAATGTATTCCTTTCCATTTAACCCTTAGATTATCTGTTGATGGTTCATGGTTCTCGGTCCCTATCTCCTTTCTAAGATCAGGTCTTGGTACAACCTTAAATAAAACTGAAATTGGATTGTGATCCCCAAAGGTAGATGGAATAATCTCTGCTTTGACCAAGTAATCTTCTTGTGTGGCCGTTATAAAAACGTAATCTAATATGGAAGTGCAGTTATGGCCCCTATGAGTTGGTATTGGGATATCCGTATTGTTTGTGGCTGCGATGTCCATTACATTAGAGAGGTTACATTTTAGTAAATGGTCCAATAACTCTGACCCCCTTTTACATATATTGCACACAGGCTGATAATATGGAGTTTGGATGTTTCAAATGTCCAAAATAAAGTTAAAAAGGTTCACAAAATTCATGTTCAGCGTAGTTAAAAAATCGTTATTATAGAAGTTAATAAAACAGAGCGAGACGCCCCGTGTGTAAATTAAGGCTTTGCCCTCAGTATTGTTCTGACTAGCAATGGTTGCTGAAAATGAATACCAATGCAATCACCCTCAATTGTCTTTTCTGATGGTCCAATCCATCCAACCCTACAAACCATTATGATGTAATTTATGTTGTAGGGGGGCGTGGCTTGGCGCGCAATGGCGACGGACGTGGACAGGTAGAGCTCCGGCCTGAGTTCCCCTACCCGAGGCCGTTTCTCCGCTACTAATATCCTGAACAGTCCACGGCTGTGGGCAGACCCGGAGAAACCGCCTGCCGACAACCTAGCCGAGTTTACGGCTGTTCACACACCGGGAACCGCCCGACACGGCTTGTGTGCCTGCGGCCGCACCGGGCGACTCCCGCCCCGGCACACCCAACTACGCGAGGCCGAGGATTTGGCGGTTGCGACAGGCCCGACGTCTGGGCCTATTTGGCGCCACTCACACAACGTCGCCTGGGTGCCTCCTGTGCACACATTGTTCCACCGCTGATACCGCCCCTACGATAACCTGCAGACTTCCACGAGACAGCTGGCATGAAACAACCCCTGCCGGTGCTGGACGCCTGTGGGGAGGCCCCGCACCTCGTGGTCCACGTACTACACTGCCGATGGAGTGCGGAAGGCCGCCTTAGACCCCAACCTCCGCGAAACTGTAGAGGCGCTTTAGCGCCACGTCTTGCTCATGTCTGGAGGAGTGAGGACACGCACGGGCACAGGTGGTACATCACTCAAGGGGAAATAAACCAAATCGCCGCCCAAGATGGCGACTGACGCTGTGACTACGAAATTGGACAATGTGCTTGCCGTGATGGAACGTCTAGAAAAGTCTTTACAGCAGACTCGCACCTCCTTGGAGGCTAAGATAGACACTGTGGCGATAGACCTGACCCATCTTAAGACTGATCATAAAAAAACTGCAAGATCGCACCACGGCCCTGGAAGGCTCGGTGTCCGATATCGAGCCCCGAGTGAGTCAAACGGAAAAACATGTCCGAGACCTTCTGAACAGGGTGGAATTCCTGGAAGAACGGGCGGAGGATGTGGAAGGTCGGGCAAGGCGGAATAACATAAGGCTAGTTGGAATACCGGAAAAATGGGAGGGGGCTGACCCCACCGGACATGTGGAGGACTGGCCACGCGGACCCTCCCTCTGGGCTCCAATCCCCGGCCACTGATCCTACGAGTCCTCAATTACAGAGACCGTGACAGTATCCTGCGGGAGTCGAGGAAACTTGGAGACATCCGAATCGACAACGCCATGGTGATGTTCTTTCCTGATTATACCATCCAGGTACAGAGACAAAGACACTCATTTCTGGCGACAAAACGCAGACTGAGACAACTGGGCCTCAAATATTCCCTCCTCTTCCCGGCCAGACTGCGTGTAGTGGCGCAGGAAAAAACTCACTTTTTCACTGATCATGAAGAGGTTGAGGCCTGGTTGGATGGCGGAGTGGAGGGGATAGCCAGAAGAACTAAAGGCACCACCACGTTGACGCGCACCAGGGGACAGAGACGCCGCCGCCGCCCCAAATCGCCCACACCTCATCACGCACAGGAGACGACTACGCGCTCCCCCCAGCGGATCAGATCCTACAGGAACAGCGAGACGCACTGCGCAGGGTATCGGAGATCAGCAGCTCCCTAGCGCCATCCTTTGTGCTGCATGCTAGCCCACGAGCCTTCCCCAGCGACGATGAAGCAATCTATGGCTTGCCGGACTCTCAACAATCCACTGACCTCCCCGACATCACACCGCAGACGGCGGACCTGCCAATCTGAAAGGACCCTTTTATGGCACTGTTGAGCTTGACATCTCATGGTGAATGGCCTCGCTGACGCGGCCTTGACATTTTGTGGCCCACGTAGGACACGCTGGAGTGGAGTGAGGGCGGAGCCCCCCTTGCTCTGCGGACCCTAACGTAAATGGAAACACAGTGAGTAACCCATTACTATCACCACACGCACTGGTTAAATAACACTGGGGCACTTTTCTCCCTGCTGGAACTGCATTCTATGCAGCGATATATGGCCATCACTAACCATTGACTTAAGCCTTCAAACTACCTTTCCTGCACTATGCCACTATATGTGGACATACTCTCCTACTCCACCATGCAGGTTGGCTTCTGGAGACGGCCACTAGCTGTGGCAAACTCTCAACGGCCTGGGGTGGGCGGTGAGCCCCCCTCCCTGCTCCTTCCCTTTTTCCTCATTGTGAACTGTATTGTACCGTTGTCATTGATGCCAACCACTTATCACCCCTTAGCTTAGTCACATTTTCTTAACTCAATAGAGTGTTGGACGGCGACATGTTGCGAAGCCGACCTTTTGGTATTTGTTACTGTTTTACATTGTTTGAACTATGTGCTTTTTATCCCGCCCCCGCCCTTGGGAAATTGATTGGGTTCCTCTTCCATGTGTCAGTGTCGCTGACTGATCCGAGCGGTGGAGTGATGCCAAGAGATCGGTGGGGATTTACACCTAAGGGATGGAATGTATGTAGAGGGGGTGCTTCGTACATTACAGACAATCATGGCTGACATTAAGATGTGTACGTGGAATGTTAGAGGTATGCACACGCCATCTAGGCGTTACCAGATCTACTCCTACTTGAAACATCACAAATTTCAGATAGCCCTGTTACAAGAAACACACTTAAATAAGGCGGAGGTACATTCACTGCGCCGCAGATGGAGAGGCCAGCTGTATGCCACTGAATATTCCTCCTTTGCACGTGGGACACTTTTATGGATCCGGCCAGGTACCCAGTGGGCGGTCATGGATACACAGATAGACACAGAGGGTAGATATGTAATAGCCCGGGGCAGACTCGATGGACACCCTGTAGTGCTAGCCTCGCTATACTTCCCAAACACTGATCAGGGCCCCTTCTTCACTCGCCTTTCTGCATCACTGGCGGCTTGGCACGGGGTCCCGTGAATCCTGGGGGGTGATTACAACTGCGTCCTAGACGTCAACCTGTACAGATCTTCTGTGCCTCCTGCCAGCGCCCCGGCACACGCCACCACGAAAACCCTGATCAACTGGGCCACACAGTGGGACCTCCATGACGCATGGAGGACACGACATCCAACCACGCGGACATACTCCTACTGGTCGGGTGCACATACTCTACACGTGCGCTTAGATCGGTTCATGATTACCACCGATCTTCTCCCATTAGTCACTGACACACAATACATGAGCCGTACACATTCGGACCACAATCCCCACACACTGACAATTGCATGGGAGAATCCACGTCCACCTGTTCCCACTTGGCGCCTTCAACCTGACCTCCTGCTAGATGTGGCCTTCCACGACTCCCTACTCACACAAACGGCACCATACTTTGAGCACAACACTGGCACAGCGTCTTCCCCCCAGGTCGAGTGGGACGCATTTAAGGTGGTCACCCGAGGACACTGTTTAGGCACACAAGGATATATGCGGCCACAACTAGAGGTCGAACTGAGGTCAACTGAATTATTGGGCCACGAGCAAGCTACAACGGGGGATACGAATGATCGCCTGACGAAGGCCACAGCAGAACACGGATGCCTCATAGAGCGTTTACGCCACATTAATTTTGAGGCACACTCTGCTCGTACGCATCGCCAAGGCGACCGGCCTGGCAAGCTGTTGACCTGGCTGATCGCACGCGAGGACTGCGTGTCCCCTGTGTCGGCGATTCAGGCGGAGGGAGGTAGATTGCTTTACACACAACGACAAATTCACGAGGCTTTCATAGAACATTATTAGGAACTATACAACTCCCGGCTACGTATCCCACTGCCTGACATGGCCGAATATCTTTCGCCTCTACAGTTGCCAACTTTGACAACTGCGCAACAGGATGACCTCGGAGCACCACTCGGTCCTGAGGAACTCCGCGACACCATTTTCAACCTTTCGAATGGCAAGACTCCGGGCCCGGATGGCTTGCCCGCCGAATTCTACAAGGCTGGTTCGGACATCCTCATTCCCCAGCTTTTAAGGATGTATGCTGCGGCCACGGATGACTTTTCCCTTCCTCCGACTCTCAATGAGGCCACCCTCATATCCCTGCTTAAACCTTGCAGAGATGACAAGTGCCTGGGCACCTACCGTCCTCTGGCTCTCCTAAATACAGACTATGCTTCCACACAATGGCACGCAGACTGGCCCCTCTGGTGCCCACTTTAGTACACCACGACCAAAATGGCTTTGTACCAACGGGCCATACCTCCTATAACATACGCTGCTTATTTCGCATTCAAGAATACGCCACACGTCAATGGCCACACGCCGGATGTCTGGTGTTAGACTTAGAGAAAGCATTTGACTCGGTGGAATGGCCGTACCTGAGAGCCGTCATGAACAAATTTGAACTGGGAGATGACTATGAGACCATGGTTGGCCTATTATACCGTAGGCCCACGGTTCGCGTCCGCACTGGTACGCTCCTCTCAGACCCTATCCGTGTACAGCGAGGCACCAGGCAGGGCTGCCCCCTGTCCCCTTTGCTGTTCTGCCTGGCCGTAGAACCTCTGGCAGCCATACTCAGGTCTTGAGGCGCGGAGTGGGGTATTCCAATGGCGGATGGCCTCCACGCAGTGTCCTTATATGCGGATGATCTGCTCCTTTATATTAAAGATCTGACGGACATCCCGACGTCCCTTGCCGACATCTTCCGCACTTTCGAAGAGATGTCGGGACTTAAAGTCAATTGGGCCAAATCTGGGGCTTATTCATTTGACCCGGATGCACCCGAACGCGAGCTACATATAGGTGGTGAACGGCTGCAGTGGTACTCCACGACGTTCAGATACCTAGGTATCCACATCTATCATAATCCTACAGATATATTGGAAGGGAACCTGATACGAGCGATTTCATCAATCCGGTCGCACATTGGGTTCTGGAAAACTCTCCCGTTAAATGTTCCGAGCAGAGTAGCCTTGGCGAAAATGATAGTTCTACCTAGGCTATTATATTACTTCGCCAACATCCCATCCTACGTTCCCAAACGAATATTCCGAGATCTTGAAGCCCTCCTTCGTGACCTGATCTGGAATAAAGGTAGGCCACGCATAGCGCTGGCGAAGCTCTATATGCCTACTGAGGCGGGGGGCTCGTGGTTCCCAACATGGAACTATACTATTTGGCGGCACAGATGCAGTGGGTATCGGGATGGCTAGATGGTAAGAACTTGGGAGACACTGCCACGGATATCACTGCCTGGACTCTGTTGCAAATCCACGTCCTGTTTCACCCACTGACTCGAACTCCCCGTCCCTCGCAATTGTATCTCGCAGTAGCGCGCAGATGTTTTCTACGCTGTCTGCGTCTCACCCGAACAACTATACCGTATGCCCTGATACTCCCTCTGCTAGGCACCCCGACAACAACTGGAGCACTGACAAGTCAAGTCAAGTCAAGTCAGAAATTTGTATAGCGCGCTACTCACCCAGAGGGTCTCAAGGCGCTTGAGGGAAAGGGGATTGTTACTGATCGAATAGCCAGATCTTGAGTTGCTTCCTGAAGGAGAGGTGGTTCTGGGTAAGACGGAGGTGAGAGGGGAGGGAGTTCCAGGTCTTGGCCGCTAGGTAAGAGAAGGATCTTCCTCCCATGGTGGTTTTTCGGATGCGTGGGATCACGGCGAGGGCCAGGTTGGACGATCGAAGTTGGCGGTTGGGGGTGTAAAAGGATAGGCGATTGTTGAGGTAGCTGGGTCCTAGGTTGTGGAGGGCCTTGTGTGCGTGAGTGAGGAGACGGAACGTGATTCTCTTGCTAATAGGGAGCCAGTGCAGGTCTCTGAGGTGTTCTGATATGTGGTTGTGTCGAGGTAAGTCCAGGATGAGTCGGGCGGAGGCATTTTGAATGCTTTGAAGTCTTTTCTGCAATTTGGCTGTGGCTTCGGTGTAGAGGGTGTTTCCGTAGTCTAGTCGGCTGGTGACAAGTGCTTGGGTGACCATTTTCCTAGTTTCGATGGGGATCCATCGGAAGATCTTTCGGAGCATGCGTAGGATGTTAAAACATTATGATGAGACGGCATTGACTTGTTTGGTCATGGAGAGGGAGGAGTCAAGGATGAATCCTAAGTTGCGAGCATGGTCTCTTGGTTTTGGTGCGCTGCCTAGGGCCGGGGGCCACCATGAGTTGTCCTAGGCAGAGGGGAGGTTCTGACTTCCGTCTTGTCCGAGTTCAGTTTTAGGCGGCTGTTCTTCATCCATTCGGCTATGTCTTTCATCCCTTCGTGTAAGTTGGTTTTGGCGGTGGTTGGGTCTTTGGTGAGGGAGAGGATAAGTTGAGTGACGTCAGCATAGGAGATGATATTTAGGTTGTGTTGGTGTGCGATGGATGCGAGGGGGCTCATGTAGACGTTGGAGAGGGTGGGGCTGAGCGAAGATCCTTGTGGTACGCCGCATATGACTTCGGTGGCTTCTGATCTGAAAGGGGGGAGACTGACTCTTTGGGTTCTTCCGGCAAGGAATGAGATGATCCAGTCCAATGCCTTATCTTGTCATCCGGCGTTCCTGAGGCGTTGAACTAGGGTGCGGTGGCATACCGTGTCGAACGCTGCGGAAAGATCCAGGAGGATGAGGGCCACTGTTTCCCCGTTGTCGAGCAGTGTTCGGATGTCGTCTGTGGCTGCGATGAGGGCGGTCTCGGTGCTGTGGTTAGCTCGGAAGCCAGACTGTGAGGGATCAAGGTAGCTGTTAGACTCAAGGAAGGCGGCGAGCTGGTTGTTGACGGTCTTCTCAAGGACTTTTGCGGGGAACGGGAGGAGAGAGATAAGGCAGTAGTTCTTAAGTTCGGTGGGGTCTGCAGAAGGTTTATTTCGAAGGGCGCTGAGTTCAGCATGCTTCCAGCTTTCCGGGAAGGTAGCGGTGTTGAAGGAGCAGTTGATGATATCTCGGAGTTGGGGTGCGATGACGGAGTCGGCTTTATTGAAGATGTGGTGGGGGCATGGGTCGGTTGGAGATCCAGAGTGGATGGAGTTCATCATGCGGATGGTGTCATCGGTGCTGATTGGGGCCCAGGCGCGGAGGGTGGTGGTGGAGGGCTTCAGTACAAAGGTAGGGGGTGAGGAGAGGTCATAGAAGCTGTTATGTATGTCTGCGATCATGCTGTGGAAAAATGAGGCTAGTGAGTCGCATAGATCTTGAGATGGAGTGATGTCGTTGTTGCCGGCACTGGGATCGTTGAGCTCATTGACGATGCTGAAGAGTTCTTTGCTGTTATGGGCGTTGTTGTCTAGTCGGTCTTTAAATGCTGACTTCTTAGTGGTGCGGATCAGTTGGTGGTGCTTGCGGGTGGCGATCTTGAAGGCGGTCATGTTGTCTGCGGTTGGGTTTTTTCTCCAGGTTTTCTCGAGGGTGCCGCAGTTCTTTTTGGAGTTTTTGAGGTCGCCGTTGAACCAGGAGGCTTTTTTGCTTCCTGGTTTGTTGGGACGGTTTTTCAGGGGTGCTAGTGCATCAGCGCAATGGGTGATCCATTGTGCGAGATTAATGGCTGCTTGGTTTGGGTCCGTAGATCTGGCGGGAGGGTTTTGGTTCAGTGATGTGGTGAGCTGGTCGAGGGTAATTTTGTTCCAGTTTCTGCGGGGAACCTGTTGCGGTTGGTGGTGGGTCGTTGTCTTTCTGAAGCTGAAGTGAACGCAGCTATGGTCCTTCCAGTGGAGTCCTGTGGTGTGATTAAAGGAGATGTGTTTGCTGGAGCAGAAGATTGGGTCGAGAGTGTGTCCGGCGTAGTGGGTGGGGGTGTTCACCAGCTGTTTGAGTCCGAGATTGGCGAGGCTGTCGAGCAGGGTGGCGGTGTTGTTGTTGTTGTTATTCTCCAGTTGAAAGTTGAGGTCCCCTAGGAGAATGTAGTCCTCGGAAGTGAGGGCGTGTGGGCTGACAAGGTCAGCGATGTCGTCGCAGAATTGTGTACAGGGTCCTGGGGGTCTGTAAATGAGGGTGCCTCTGTGTGTTGTCTTTGGGTCGGTGTGTATCTGGAAGTGGAGGTGTTCGGTGGCTGTGAGGGTGTCGTCGGAGCTGGTCGAGATGCGGATGGTGTTCTTGTGGACGATCGCGATGCCTCCTCCTGTTTTGTTGATGCGGTCTCTTCGGATGATCTTGTATCCGTCCGGGATGGCTATG
The DNA here is from genome assembly GCF_964263255.1 of Lissotriton vulgaris. NCBI lineage: Eukaryota > Metazoa > Chordata > Amphibia > Caudata > Salamandridae > Lissotriton > Lissotriton vulgaris. The sequence goes on along the minus strand of NC_141694.1, from coordinate 411,144,186 downwards.
GCGATGTCGGGTGCTGATGAGGTGTTCATCCAGGTTTCCGTGAGAAAGGCGACGTCCGGAGAAGTGGTGTCGAGTAGGTTCCATAGTTCAATGGCGTGTCTGTGGACCGAGCGGGTGTTGAGCAGGATGCACTTCAAGTGGTTGTTGTTGGAGCTCTGTTTGGCGTTTGTGGTTGTAGTGTGGGTCTTGATGCAGCAGAATTTGCAGGATTGGCAGGTGAAGAGTCCATGCGTACGGCCTGGGACAGCTCGTGGCAGTTGGGGAGTCTTCCGGTGTTGAGGGCAGTGAGGGTTGTGGTGTCGTATGTTCTGCGGGGTGGATGGCCACTGCGGGGGCCAGGGATTCTGGCGCTGGGCGCGGTCCAGGAACGGACGGGCATATACGGGCTTACCTTTGGTGCACCTTCGGCGCGTGGACGCTGCGCGTAATAGTCTCTGTCATAAGTGGATAGTGAAGGGGGGGCGGAGCGAGGGAGGAGCAGCTGGGAGGCGGGAGCGGGGTGGCGAGTGGGGAGGGGATCGGTCGGAGATGCTGTGGGGATCGGGGGTAGGGCCGCGGGGGAGCAGCGGCAGGGAGCGGGGAGCGGGTGAAGAGATGGGCTGGGACAACAAAATGGCACCAAACAACAACAAGGCGAGATCGGGGGCACAGTAACTTAATTCAACCAGGGTCACGATGCAGGCGCTACAGTCTGGCACAGATACTTAAAGTAAAGCTGGCGAGCTACCACACAGTGTCAATACGATACCAGATACCAGCACAGGATTCAGGGTCACTATGCAGGCGAGCCTACACGCGTCCCTCGTTCATACACTAACTGCAGCCTGGGGTGACATATCCGAGGAGCCACCCCTACATCACTTTATACAATACCTTCATGTCATGAGCAACGGCTCCCACATAATTCACTGGCTGGCGCAGGCTCTCCTCCTACACACACACCCCACTACTGCACAGCTGAGAGAGAAATGGGCAGCTGACCGGGGGAGGGATTGGACAGACAACGAGTGGGCAATGGTATTGGTGGGACCAGTAAATATCCCGCGCAATCCCCGCTTCAAAATCATACAAATTTACATACTGCACAGCGCATACCTCACTCCAGACAAAATTAACAGGTATTTTTCAGTTACAGATACCGCCTGCCAGCGCTGCTCCTTGGTTGGGGCAGACCTCCTTCACATGCTCTGGCGGTGCCCTGCCCCTGGGCAATAGTGGAACGTAGTAACAGAGCTACTTACACATTGCACTAACGAAAGCGTACCAAAAACTTGGGAGGCCTGCCTATTAGGGCTGTACAAGCGCCCAAAACTGAACAAGGTACAGGCCCGATACTGGGACCTTGGGCTGATCACAGCTAAACGGCTACTAACTAAGCGGTGGAAAGCTGACACACCCCCACACATACGCCATTGGAGTTTATCCCTCACAAACTGGGCGCGAGCGGAGAGCACAGTCTTGAAACGACCCCCTTTATCCATTTGGGTTGTTCTTATTGTTCATGAATAGGCATGTACCTAAAGCAAATTAATACGTAAATCGTCAGCATCCCAGATTGTAGGGGTTCTTCTTTTTTATGTGGTATCATTCTATGTTGACCCATTTTTACCTTTTTAAATTAATAAGCAGACTACTGTGCAATCATGATGTTGTCAACCTTATTAAGAGATGTATTCTGTTTACCACTGTATTGACTACACTTTAATACCAAGGAAAATGTAACGAAACAAATACAATAGCCAAGTGCCCGAGGATAACATGTTTGTTATAGGATTATGATCGGTTATATGAAAGGGGCCATAAGATGACTATAATATTCCTACTGCTTCATAAGTATCTAAGTTTGGGAACAAAAAAGTGTATATTTGTTTCTTTTAACTCAAAAAATTATATGTTCAGCATATTATGAACATCTAAAGTTCTTGATTCTCTGTGTGAACTTTAAGACTCATCAATATGCAAAAAGTTAACTGCACTAGTTTGACGTATATTGTTTGTACGATATCTATTAAAGGGCGAGTGCATACCTTCCCTGGTGAGGACAGAATATTAATTGTCTTGATAAAGGTTGTAACCAATAAGAGAACCCACCGAAACGCGTCGACGCTACCTACCATATAATTCAAGTCTCCAACACCAGATTTGATATGCCGATGTCGTAGCAGTACAACACTGGTGTCTTAACTACGGAGCAGGAATATACAAGTTGTAACCAACAATTTTTATGTTGTACCCATTTTGTCTGTCCTCAATAGTGCAGGTCATTATTGAGTGTATTGTTTTATTGTGTTCTATGACTGGGGATCTAGATTAGTTTGCCCTATTGTGTTTTTTAATTTATTCAAAATAAATGAAATTTGTTGTATGTACTTTTGACATTGTAAAGTCTAGTATTCTAAACCTATGCTTAACTCTGCTTCAAGGGAAAGCTGTTTTTTCTTTTGAAACAAGAAGAGACAGCGGGACTTAGGAAATTACCGATTGCACAACAATGGGATGACATCCTCCAATCCTTTCAACAGAAGTGTTTGGAACAAGGGATCAAGTAGAGGGAGCCGCGCCGCGTGCCCCATGTGACCGCCCCCCCTGCAGTAGATGCCGCGAGACACATCCGCACCCGATGGTCCCCCCCCTACTCATAAAGCTTCCCCCCCTTTCCCCCCGTGCCACATTGCCATAGCCGAACTCAGCCCACCTCACTCGGTGCACCCCCCTGGTGGTGGAGCCCCCGCCTTATTGATACACATTGATACACATACGAACCTCACAATGCAACCTCCACCCGCCTATCGGATCACTATTGACACAATGACATCATACATCCTCTTTAGAACACATGGATACATCTACCCACACTCCCCACCCTCCTTTCATTTAGCACATATTCCCCATGTTCCAGTTTGGTGGTGTTATAGTTTTACTGGTCTCACTTCGTTTTGACCAGGCTTTTTACACTTAGTTCCTGAACACATTACGCCATGGAATCTATGAGAGCAGCGACCATGGCTGAGGTCCTCCCAGCCACACATTACCAGCAGCATAAATTTCTCCCGCTGGGACTGATATGCTACATAGACACTCATTCCTCAATGCACTTGCGATGTCGCACAGTTTCATCTTCCCACACCAGTGCCCCTCACCCCCCTCGAAGTCACATCCAGCCGGCACGGTTACCCACTGCACAAAATAATAGACACGGGCCACTATTTATCCGTCGGCACTGGTGGGTGCCATCATAGTTTTGTCATTAAGGAACTGTGTAACAATCAAAATGAAAATAAGAAAAACCCAGGACCTATACACCGTCAATGCTAAATGGACTACTGAACGCAAAGTGCTGTTATGAAACAACTAACGCCGCTGATCCTCTGGGCTGTCGGCCTCAAGGCTGTGTTCACCTACTGTTATATACGTGATAATTGATTTGCGCGGCTGGCCCTGCGGGGTTGTAAGCTCCACGCTGTGTACTATGCACTTTGAATAATAAAGGTCTTGGAACAAAAAACAAAAAAAAATGATGTAATTTATGTTGTACCTCCTACACCCTTTATGTTTGGCCAACCAATCAATACTTTTATTCCGTAATTGGTTCCAAGATTTGGGCTTATTCTTTTCTAAAGGTTGCACTCCTGCGAGGACTACGACGTACGGGCAGAGTGCTGGAGGTAAAATTAAAACATCTTTATTAGACACAGCATGCCCGCCACAGCAATTACCAACAATGTTAACGGAAGCTATGGGGGCAGCTTGATCTCCAGTACAGTACAGCTAGGTGGATAGGGTGTAGAGATAAAATGTGAATTTAAATTTTGGGTATTAGCGGAGTCAGGTAGAGGTTTAGGAGGGATGCGATCTTTGACTGCAACAGGTGGCACAAGGGATTGGAAATGTTGGTCCCCTCTTGCTCTTTAGGGTCACACAGTGTCTGTTTTATGTTAGTGCTGTCCTGTACAGATACCTGCTTAGTTACCTTGCTGGGCGAGCTTAATTTGTTAGTGAAGGATTCTAAACGATCTATACGCTTCCAAAGGCTAGCAAAAGTCTTGTCAACAAGCCTTAACACGCTCAAAGATTGTATCTATAATTATATCGATAGCGGTATCCCCAAGTGTAAGATTAGCAAAAGGTGTCAATGTAGATTCAGTCTGTGTATACACAGAGTGATTTGGTGTCTCTAAGGATGTTAGGTCAACTGAGTCAACCGAGGCACTAACAGGCACGGGGTCGGCTAGCGTTGTTGGGCCCTGAATCCACGTGCTTAAGGTAGTATGTTGAGAGTTCAAACGTGGAGGTTGTTTCCGTTTAGAGCCGACCAGTTTAGTTGTTTTCCTTTTTGCTCCAGAGACTTCTGCGTTCGGGGATACATTTACGATAACAGGGAAGTCCCTCAGGCAACCCCTAGGAATAGTGTTCTCCAGGTTCCCAGTGTCTCCCATGTCCACGACTCCCTCTGCACTCAGTGCGCTTTCCCAACCAAATGGGTCTAAGTTTTGATCAACTGGTGTAGGCAGTGTTGGTTGTGGGTCACTGGTATCAATGTTTTCAGATTGTATAAATGGATGTGACTTAGTTACACCCAAGGACAGACACCTCTCGGTTAGTTCAATTTCGGTACTGACAATACTAACCGCTCTCTCCAGCATGCTGTCTATTGATGTGGCGTTACGGGGTGCTGAGGCAATATTGCGTTTGCCCATGATGTTAGCTGCCCCAGGCATCAGGCTAATGTAATATGATATATTCTGATACCCCACTCACCACAACGGGCTTGGTTTATGAAGATGTCAGATGGGTGGCCCAGCCCGGCCTCTGACGGTCCCTGACGGGCACAGAGGGGTCCGCCCTTGGTCCGGGCTTTGTCTGGGCTGCGTCCCGCACGTGCCCCGCGTCACTGTGGGAGAAGCTGCGTTATGAGCGCGTTGCCCCCGCCTCCCCCTCACTCGCGTCAGCTGCGGGGGCGGCGAAAAGCAGCGATGCACTCTGGGGGTTGAAGTCCACCCCAGAGTGTAGAACCAGCACAAAGCAGCAATGGGCGTTGATGCGCTGCCCCTGGGACCCCTGTCCCGCCAGGGGTGCTGGTCAGATGGATATGGCTGTGGCTGGCGGCAAAGACAACACCAAGAAAGCACTGAGAAGACTCCCCTTTGGCACTGAGAAAACTAGTATAACAGAGTATAACAGAGAAAAGAAACTGTGCTTTTAAGAAAAGAAGTAGAGTGAAGCCTAGCCCTAGTTGCTATTAACCCAATACATTTCATACTTGCTAAAGTGGGGAGAGAAAGATGGACCGAATTGACTCCTGCTGTAATCATTAACCATCATGCCCACACTTCCTTAATAAAAACCTTAACCTTTGCAATGATTACATGATTACAGGCTGCATAACTGAAGGTGCTGTATATGAAGGAGGGGGTTTCATGGGTAAATTACACAAACGGTCACCAGTTAAAACATGACTGACACAAAAGGAAGCCCATGTAGCCTTATAAATATATCCTTGATCTATCTGCAGCTTTCAACACTTTCATGCACACTATACTTTGGCAACACTTGGACAACATAGCTGTTGGTGGTCCTGTATTGGCATGCCTTTGCTCTTGTCTTGCTGGCAGAGATCAATTTGTTTGGATGCTTCCATTTTCCTCCAACCTAAAACTTCTGGGTTATGGGGTACGCCAAGGGTCTGCTTTGACCCCCACACTATTCAGTATTTATATGACTCCACCTGCGACCCTTGTAGAATCATACGGCGTACAAATTGTTTCATACGCCGATGATACACAATTGTTCCTCACTATAAAGAAATGCCCAATGCGCTGAGCAAATTCAAGATTCAAGGCTTGCATCTCTGCAGTGTTGTTATAGATGTGTGACAACAACCTTCAATGCAACATCGGCGAAATGGAAATCCTGCTCTTTGGGATTACTCCTCTCAATTGGGACAATGATATCTGGACAAGTGGGATCCCGCCCCCACCAGCCCCTGCTATGGTGGCCCGCAATATTGAAGTGAAATTTGATAGCGCTGACCCCTTTGGCCCCCCAGTAGGCCAGTGCAGTAGGCTCCTATTTTGGACTACTGAAAACCATTAAAAAGTGTCTCTACCTTCTCCCTCTTCCACAGCAGGAAACAGTGGTACAGGCCCTGATCACCTCACTGTTGGGTTATGCTAACTCACTTTATGGGGCCTGCCAGCCTTTCTCTTGAAAAGACTGCAACTGGTTCAAAAAAGCCGGGCCGACGACGGCTGAAATGCCAGAAACCGGTCCCCGGAAGCTTGTCTCCTTTCCGGTGAAGAATTGGCTTGGTAGTTTGGTCTGCCCTGTTCCCATGATGCACTGGGCCAGGGACAGACTGATTTGCATATAGCCAGGTTCTGAGCTGGGATGGTGCAGTGAGCTAAATAATGGTGATGGATCAAGCCCTGATCTTTGGACTGGGTAAGACTGGTCTGCTTAATTCAGACACTCTGTTCATCACCACCCCCCTTTTCTGAATCGTTTTTGGCCACTATAGGTGTGGCAGGGTATACTCAGACATGAGTCCCTTGCTCACTGCACCATCAGGATTCAAGCAAGCCGGGCCGACGACGGCTGAAATGCCAGAAACCGGTCCCCGGAAGCTTGTCTCCTTTCCGGTGAAGAATTGGCTTGTTAGTTTGGTCTGCCCTGTTCCCATGATGCACTGGGCCAGGGACAGACTGATTTGCATATAGCCAGGTTCTGAGCTGGGATGGTGCAGTGAGCTAAATAACGGTGATGGATCAAGCCCTGATCTTTGGACTGGGTAAGAGTGGTCTGCTTAATTCAGACACTCTGTTCATCACCACCCCCCTTTTCTGAATCGTTTTTGGCCACTATAGGTGTGGCAGGGTATACTCAGACATGAGTCCCTTGCTCACTGCACCATCAGGATTCAAGCAAGCCGGGCCGACGACGGCTGAAATGCCAAAAACCGGTCCCCGGAAGCTTGTCTCCTTTCCGGTGAAGAATTGGCTTGGTAGTTTGGTCTGCCCTGTTCCCATGATGCACTGGGCCAGGGACAGACTGATTTGCATATAGCCAGGTTCTGAGCTGGGATGGTGCAGTGAGCTAAATAACGGTGATGGATCAAGCCCTGATCTTTGGACTGGGTAAGAGTGGTCTGCCTAATTCAGACACTCTGTTCATCACCACCCCCCTTTTCTGAATCAAAAATCCCCAGCACCACTTCTGCTGAAAATTTCTAGGAGTGCTCATATCCTTACCATCTTGAAAGAAATTCATTGGCTTCTGATTCAGACACGTATGAGGTTTAAAAGTCTAGTCCTCACACATAGAGCTTTTTTTCATTCCAGTCTGCAATACCTGTCAAAAAGAATTACTCAGTAACTTCCATCCAAATTACTCAGTTCCTTTAGTTCTTTGTTGTCTGTGGTCCCCAAAATCAAATGTAAAAAATTGGGTGGCAGCTCCTACTCCTACCTTGCAGCCAGGGACTGGAACGCTCTACTGCAGCAGCTTCGGTCCACAGGGAATATCCAGACCTTTAAGCTCCATCTTAAAACTTGGCTCTCTGGAATCGCATTCTGATTTCAGGCTAGTTAGGCTCAAATGTTGCTACTAGCACTGGGACACTCATTGAGAAGCGGTTGCCCTTTAGAAATTTCCTCTCATCATCATCATAAATGTGTGCCTTTTAGAATATTAGCCGCTGTCACTACCATATCCTGCAACAAGTCCCCATGAGATGGAGGATGTAGCTTAGTTTTCGCCATGCCTCATGGAGTCCTCGATCGTTTACTTGTATTTTGGCCCAGTCCTCTGCCCGATATGTTTTACTTAGTTTTATCTGCTATCTCTTTCAGCTGGTACTGCAGTGACTTGGATGACGTTCTTCAATTAAAACGTTATACAGACCAGAGACACTTCCCTTATAGATGCTCCATTTTAGTAATTACGTCACTACAGGTGATAGGGATAATGGATCTGGGAGTAGGGAAAGCTTGGAACAGATATAGTGCTTCAGCTGTAGGTATTTCCACTGTGCATCATCCAAGTGAAATTCTTATTGAAGTTCCACAAGAGATTTAATTCTCCGTGGTGTGATTTTGTGATCCAGGGAGTTAATCCCACTGTTCAACTATTCCGTCGAGAATATCATACAGTGGTGTATTTGGATTGCTAAATTCTTCCACACAGGTGCCTTTGCATGCTGAAATCAATGTTATTTTAACTGTTGGTGAGTCTGAATTCATTCTCATTTAACAGTGGATTTAAAGGGTCTTTTGAACCTCCAATTTCTTTCCATAGCACGTGGGGCCTGATTCAGTGTCCACCACATGCTTCTCTAATTGAACCTAATCTGGAGTCTTCTTTGCAGTTGAAAAAATGAAGGCTAGATGGGTCAGATAGTGAACTTTGTGGTATAAGTTTATCTTAGGTAAGCGGATACCCCCAGATAATGCCACCAGCAACAGTATGGAGATCTTGAGGCTATTTTATGAGCTCCACAAATAGTTCTTGTTCACATTGTCAATTTGTTGTAACATAGATCTGGAGAAGGAGAGAGGGGGCATTCCAAAAATATAATTAAATCTACGAGCCGTTTCCATTTTAATCGACTGCACTCTGCACCGAATTGGCAAATGCTGCAGGCCTGACTCTCTCACAAAATCAGAGACCGTGTTATCTGTTAACAGTGTCACATTCTTGTGGACTATGACTATGGCCTTTATATCTCTGCCACCGTACACTTCTAAATATTTGATCAATTGTGGAGACTATTTGATTGATACTTATGGAGCAGGCTATAGTACGGAAGTTCAGAGCTAAGGTTTCTTTTTTATCCCAGTTAATTATCTAACTAGAAGACCTTGCTGAATTGTGACAAAATATTAAGAACTGCTGCCAGTAATGTTATGGGTTCCGTGAACAAGATCAATATATCGATGGCATAAAGGAGTAGATTCACTTCGCCTGCTGCTGTTATCATGCTTGACATCTGTAGGGACACTCTTAATGTGCCCTCTCAGAGTATGAGTGCCAGCAAAACAAGCATTGGAAATGGAAAAGATCTAAAAAAAAAAATTAGTTAGAGCTATTGTCATTGTAAATGACAATGTCTTCTATTATGTGTTATGGAGTGTGTGGTTGTGGTGTGTGGTTGAATTATGTGGGTGTGGAATTTTGTGGTGTGGAGTGGATTTGTATAGTGTAATTAGGTGGTATGGTATGCTGTAGAATCATGTGGATAGATTTGGGAGTATAAATGAGGCAGTCCTGATCAACTGTGGGGCACCCATTTTCCATACTCAGAGAGACAGGCTTCATTTCTTCCTGATGGGACTTCTTATTGTTCACTTTGGCTTTGCCTTAAGGACTAGTAATTGTGTTTTAGGCCTTCAGGTTACTGGTGGGTTGGCTGCTGTCAGCAAGTTGTGTTGGAGACTAATGTTGATATTATGAGGTCTCAGCCAATGGAGTTGCCACTACAGTTCATCAGAAAGGTGTGAATTATTACACATATGAGTAATTTGGGCCTGCCTGTCCTCTCCTCATCCTTGGGTAACTCGCAATCAAGGGAATTGTGCAAGCAGGGATCACACAGCCCTGTTAAGTTCCTCTGAGTCCACCTCCAGAATGGATGGTAGCCACGCAGGTGATCCTGTCCCACCAGTGGGGCAGGGGGAGAGCTAGACCTGCTGGACACAGAATCCGACAGAGGCCTTGAAAACAGAGTGCCACTGGGTGGGGGCTCTACTGCGGGGAAGGGGAGTCCTTCCACCTTCCCACATACTGTGCACTTTGCCAGACCATGCAGAGGCACGCCTCGAGGTCTGTATTTACAATTTCACCTAAGAATTCCCCTCTATTGAGGCTAAAACAGTGGGTTATTGTGTGTGTACCAATCAAAGAGACCTGGACATTTAGGGCCTTTAATACAAGTAGTCTACAATTTGATTTGTAAATTGCACACCAGGTAAATGCCGATATCATGGTCTGTGGTGTTAACTGGGTATGCATTGTATACAGGTGTTTGAGTTTCAGACCTCGGTTTGGGTATGATGTGATAATTGTCCACGACCCCCTCCACACCCCTTTTGGATATGCTCAAACTCAGGAATTATGCATTTTGCCTGTATTGTATTTATGCCATATTGTATATGGTGCAAACAGAGTTGGGCAAGCCAGCAAATTAACAGGGTGAGCTCCACTAGAGCTGAGCTAAGCAACTGGTTTGTCTCTTTGAGCCCATGTGCCAGTTGAGCCCTGAAAATGCTTGCTATGTAAATCATACAACAAACATCAGATAAAATATGATTAAGTCAAATCACAGATAAAAAAAGTGGTTTTCTTTCACATGTGGAACATTTGACATTAATATGTTCATTAAATCATTGCACTAGTAAGTACTTATTCATCATTCCAATCTTTATTCCGGCCGTTGGCCATAAAACACAAGCAATAAAACATATACAATCACAGTAAATCAACATGTATAGTCAATCGATACACACTTAAACAGTATAAAACCTTGGAATTACATGTTGCTAAAATGCCTTAAGAACTATGAATCTTAAAATTTAGAGGGAGCCTGCATCTTTAAAATACGGTTGCGGCTGTGCCAGACATTAATGAGAAATTTTGCCAGTGCGAACACAGTTGGGCCTGTAACATCAGATTTTAAAATCTTATACATTGGGGCATACTCCCTACAACCCAAGTTCCTAATCAGTGGAAGGAGCCAGTATTTCCTCGCAACCTTGTAAGCTGGGCAAAAGAGGACCACATGTAGATCAGTTTCCTCCGCGGCATCACAGGCCGGACACTGCTTAGTGGTGGGAGGTGATGACCAGGAGCTGGTAAAAGATCGAAGGGGCAGTGTGCCATGTCTCCATTGGAGAAACAGCTTCCTGGCCAGCACAGGGGAAATGGCATCTAAAACCCCCTCAAACCTGTACAAGTCCTTACTTTGTGCAAATACAGAGGATAGTGACCCTTCGCCCTGGCTATCTAAGGCCCTAACTAACTTTTGATCGTGATATGCATTGGCCAGGGATCTCTTAGAAAGGTTTAGTGCGGCTTTAGCAGGGTCAGTCCATAGGTCAGAAAACCCCATTGACATACAAGTATTTTGGATGTATTTTATCCAGGGGATCCGAAGCGCTTTCGGGTGGGTCAATAGTTCCATCAAATCCGCCCTATAGGCTGCAAGATCGTTACTACTCCACAGCCTTCGCCAGAAGGCTATGGGTCTCAAACCATTTTCATCGGCTATTGGTCGTAGACCCAGATCTAACCTCAAGGGGAGGAGCGGGGTGCTGGACGGAAGCGGGGTGCTGGACGGACTTATTAAAAAGGATAGCTTTTAAGCATGAACTTACAACCATTCTGCCCCCACCCTGGCGTAAGCACCGCTAGTGAACTACGAGGCAAAACAGTTGTCACATGCACCCTTTATGTGGACAAGATTGTTGTAGGTAATGGAACATTATAGTCTTTTAAATCAAACACAATATATTTTTGTACAGTGTGTTTTTGAAACACTGGATTTTAATGGTGCTTTCATTTGCTATAGTGAAGTGAAGAAAAAGGTGGGTCAATAAAATAACATAGTTGCCTAGAATTTGGGTTAAGTGGGGAATCCGTGTTTAATGCAGGTTTTCTGGTTGAATTTTGCGCTGCGCTCGTTGTTTGCTTTCAATTGATTTTCCCTGCAGGTGCTAAACCATCAATACCTCTATCCAATCATACCACTTTGAAACCAACACACTGTGTTTTCAACGCCCTGACTGCTGTGAGTGATTTGACGACTGTGCTGTAACAGCTAGACATTGGCAGTTTGCCCATGGAAATTACCTGCCTTTGTCGGCACCCTGTGTGGTACAGTCTTCCCCTGTGGGCAGCCTTAAAACATAAGGCAAGCGCTACTAGGGGCGGCAAACGAAGGGCTAGTTCGCCGGCTCCCCCACCTCCCCTCTAACTGCCGTCCCGGGGCAGCAAAGGCTAGGACCGCCACGGGCGGCAAAGGGCCTAGCTACGCCACTGAGCGCTGCTGTATTACTAATCATGGTGCCTGCCAGGCCAGGTTCTAGCGGGTGGGCCGGGTGGGCCAGGCCCACCCAAACATGAGCCTGGCCCACCCAAACAGGATCCTTGGCCCTTGCACTGAGGGCCTGAAGGCAGGCGTCTTTGGGATCTAAGTGCTTCAACCCTCCCCCGTCGCGTGTGTCAGCCCGGGCCGAGGGGCGTGCACACACAGACAGTTTTAGAGATGATCGCAGCAACGCCCGAGTACTTCACAAGTCTATACAAGACCATGTATATGTTAACGAGGCTTTGTTTATTTTGTCACTACTTCATCTCTGCATGGCGAAAGGCGACAAACCCTTTCTATGACAAGGGTAACCTTTGCTTACTGTCCTGCTGCGTTGATATTTATTTTTATATGCAGCGCAGGAGAAAAGAAGTTTTTTTATTCCTATTCACCTTTCCTGACCCCTGCAGTGGCTTATCACAAAAGACTGTGACACAAACTTTGACTAATGGAGTAGGTAAGAGAATGTGTTACTATATATTTTTCTTTTTAAAATCTGCACAGGCCCAGCAGGACACACATGTGTGTGCTTCATTTAAACAGTTTTTATCATTATCATGGCCGATGCAGGACAACAATAAGAATACAAAATGCCCAGATAACGCTGGTGATTAATAATCCTGCTGGAGAGCAATAATTTGTCTCTTAGTAGTTTTCAAATGCATATGAACCGTATTTTATGTGGATAGCTCCAGGGCTTTGAGTGGGATGACAAAACTGGGGGGGTCTCTCAAAGGGGCGTGGCCAATATAATTGAGGATGTGGCTTAAAAACAGTACGTTAAAAATCTGTGTTTAACAGTGTGCGGCCCGACTTGCATTTTGCTGTTTCTGTCATTGCATCCAGGTATTTGATACAACAAGTAACATCGTACCTACAAGTCAGGACTATTGGCTTTATCAATGGCTGTTAGTTTCATAAGATAAATAACAGCAACTATGGGTTGTATATAATTGGAAAAAGCTTCCACTTAAAGCACCAGTGACATCAAAACAATGTTGCTGCTCCTGAGTTTCAAAAAGAGAAGAGAAATCCAGAGAGAAAATGACTCTCTTTAAAGGATTTCCCTTCCCCCTACAACGCTCACCTGGCATGACGTCATGCCGTAACATTCCACTTGTGAGTAGTGTGAGCAGGGTACACCGATGTGCCTGCTGTCTCGAAACGGGTCTCTATCGGGCTCTGTTTTGTGCCCTGGCACTTTTTTTCTGGACTGCAGTGACAGCAAACTGCTGTCACTGCAGTTCTGAAAAACACGGACTGCCTGTGACCAGCACACAAAACAGAGCCAGAAAGAGACCCGTTTCGAGGCCCCTTTAAAAAAACTGCCGGTGCTCAGACCTAGTGAGACCCGGCCCACTTAAAGCCCTGGATAGCTCAGTGGGTTACTGCCTTTGTCACAGAGATCCTTGTGTTACTTGCAGTTCAGAAGTTACAATCCTAACATAGGACAGTAACCAATGAACTGTCATCAAAGAGCTGCATACAAACATGAATGGTATAGTTAGAACTTCGCTTTTTTGGTTTTGTGATATAGTTAGAACTCCCCCAGTCTTTCATTATTCTAATGTTGTTAAAATGAGTATTTTGGGCATATATACATTTTTATCAGTAATGCTGACCCCCATGCAATACTCTTTAAATCCTAAGGTTGTGTTTCCCCAGACTAAACCCTCTTAAAATATCCCGCCCACCAGTATGGATGACATGTGATTCATACACCTTGTAATCCTCATTGGCTTATGTGACATTCCCAATAGACTGATTTACATACTTGTATGATTCATTGTATCTGTATAATGTGTGCATTGTGTAAAGTACTGACACACACTACACTGATATGAGTAGCGCTGTACAACAAATGAAACGCATATGAGAGAGGGTCTACGTAAAGATAGGGGGCACTGTTGGAGGGTGGCAGTGAGGGAATACGAGGAGGAGGTAGTGTGAGGGGCTATGGAGCGATGAGGGGCACGGGTGGAGGGTGGCAGTGAGGGAATCCAAGGAAGATGTCATGGGGTGGAGGGGGGAGTTAGGGAGAGATGAGGGGCACTGGTGGAGAGTGGCATTGAGGCAATCCGAGGATGAGGTCAATAGGGGGAGGGGCTATGGGGAGATGAGGGGCACTTGTGGCATGTGGCATGGCTTTGAGGGAATCCAAGTAGGAGGTCAATAGAGGGGGGCATTGGGAGATGAGGGGCACTGTTGGAAGGTGGGAGTAAAGGTATTTACGGAGACAGAGGTTATTGGTGCAGCTCCAAAAAAGACTCACATCAGCGCTGAAGCCGGCCTTTCTGTTTTTGTTTATTTAATTAGCAGTCGGGTCATAAGGGCTACTATGGAAAATACTTTAAAGTGCGTGCTAATTATATTCACTGCTATATTCAATGTTTTAAGTTTGAAGGTGATTTTCCTAATGTTTTTACCGGGAAAAATAAAAGTGTAGCCCGATGGTGCCTGATATGGGGCTGGGACTCAAGGTCATTTGTGAGATAAGGTTCACTGGAGAGGAGAAGTGGATAATCAAGCCTGTAAGGGAGTGCGTTGCAGAGTCCGTGGTCAGGTGGAGGTAGTAATGAAGAGGGATTGTCCCTGAAGGCTCGCACAGAGGGAGCCTGAAAAGTGTCACTTGCCTGATACTCCCACCTCAGAAACCTCCTCTTCCCATCAAAGGGATATTACATGGAAAAAACACTTTTTGAGAGTGATCACATTTAGAAAGAGATTTGAGAAAGAGTGTGTTTTACTTGGCCTTGTAAGACTAAGAAGAGATAAAGGAGCACCCTGAAGCAGGCCTGCCTAGAAATATATGCAAAAAATCGAGCTCGCAGTGGCCCACCCAAATGCACCCTTGGCCCACCCAAATAAAAATTCTTGGAACCGGGACTTGTGCCTGCAGCCATTGACTTGCTGGGGGCCTCCACGTAGGTACATATTTAGGCCATACTGTTGATACGACAAATGTTATTATCGTTAACCACTATTTGTCTGCAACAGTTTTGCAAGGCAAATCCCAATATAATTATTGCACGATCCTGTGTGCGCATTCTGATTTTGGACGAGGGGTAAACACAAAGTTAGCACCGTAATGGCAAGAGAGGATGTGATTTTTTTTTGTTATAGCCGAGAGAATTAATGATTGGGAGGATGGCTCTTGTGAATGCAGTGATAAACACATGGTTATGGGCAACACTGAAGAAAGATGGGTTATCAAAAGATCGGAGAATAAACTGCTGGTTACACTGATGGACTGAGAAGTAAAATGATGCTGGACGAATGAGTTATTGGCTAAATTAGTCGACCAACGTGTGACTAGCTGAATGGTGTTGGGCTCACCCTTATAGAACGGAAAGCCAAACATGCAGATAGATGCGCCATGAATTCCTGCCATTAGTTGCTGCCTGCAGACACACATGGGCTGCTGCGCTGCTCGTCTAATTGGCAGTTGCAATACATGCCCCATTGACAGCCCCTCCCTATTGGCCGTCGCCCTCCACGCACTGTGGTGGTTCGCCTATAGCGGGTGCAGACGTGGCGAACCAACAACAATTCTATGGCAGGACCGGAGGCTCAGATTATGCTTCTCAATCTTTACTGCACCATAAAACAGCAGCCAATGAAAAGACAGTAATATATCAAAACACTACAAATCCAATAAGGCTTTGAACCATGCCTCCTTCATACACCAATCACATTAGTCCAAAGTCTACAAAATAACGAGGCACCATCTTCCTGCTTCTTTCTTTGCTGCTCCACAGTCAAGATAAGTGCCTCTGTATTTTCTCTGTAGATATATATAAAGTATTTCATGATTAAATGTGTTATGAGTATCTATAATCTAGTTGACGCATTGTTCGAGTGATTACAAGTTTTTTAGATAGATGACAGTGTTGTGCCTTACGTGGATAGCCTCCGTTTCGCACTGTTGCGTTTTATCACTTTTACCCTTGGCGCGTGTTGCGCCTTTTTAGGTTTTGCCTAGCGAAAGCTGCGCTTTCTGCGCAGCTTTTCGCGCAGGCGAAATCCTGTTGAGAACTGTAGTGTGGCTTTTGTTCGGCCCTCGTCCTTGATTGGCTGGCTCCGTAAACGGAGCCTTGCCATTGGACGAGGGGCCTGTCCGTCAATGCCGGACCAGACACGGGGGCGTTCCCGACATTCTTTGGCTTTTGCCGACGTCACGGGACGCCGGGAACGCCCCCGTGTCTGGTCCGGCATTGCCGGCACTTCTGCGTCTCTCGTAACCCCGTGACTGGCCGGCCGGCCAATCCTAGCGCGGCCGGCCGGAAGTGCCCGCCCCCCGCAGCCCGGGGGAAGAAGGAGAGGAAGACGGCAAGCACTATGGCGGCGCCCGCGGGGAGACCGGAGAAGTGCCTCTCCAACCTGCCGCTCTGTCTGGGCTGCCCAGTCTGTCGCTGCTCGCCTCCCAGACCAGGTGAGTCGATTTATTCTGTACATATACCTTCGTTTGGGGTGTTTTTCTCTTATGTACGTGATCTTGTGCTGATGCTCCGATGCACATGAACACCCGTTTGTGTATGCACATCATTTGTATTTTTTGTGTGACTGTGAACCCCACTGTGTATGTCTCCCGTAATACAAGAGGCGTCGGGGAGAGAGAGATGGGGGGGGGGGCAGGGGGGCATTAGACGAGAACGACCCCCATCCATCCATCTTGACTCCAGCCCGTCAGCCGCGCCATGGCGCAGACAGGCCACCACAGCTGACGCTCGGGGAAACACGTGATTTTTAACTTCATTTCAAGATCAATGGTGACGGTTCCTGAGCTGCGAATGGTCAGGAGAGGGAGGTGAGAATAATAGAGTGCCCCCCACCCCCAACCAGCTCTCTACTGAGCATGTTTTTAGAATGACACATTGCCGGCCTGCATAAACGCATTACACCACAAAGACCCGGCATGGCATCAAAATCGAGGCAAAAGCGATATTAAGTAGGGTCGGGTTGAGGGCAGGTGCTTTTCAACTCTGAAAAAGCTCTAAATTATGTCAATCTAACGCCAGCGTCACCTGAAAGTTGAAAATGTCAAGGGCAGACACATTTCAAACATCCCGCCCCCTCCCGCCCTCCCGCTCATTAATACCTTATTCGCAACCATATCTTCGCAACTCTGTTTTGGGTGTGCCGGTTTAGTGCGCCTAGCAATCTTTGGTGTGTGCAAACCCTGTTTCTCTCCATTTGTGCGTCTGGTGTGTTTGTTTTAACCTTGTCTGGTGTGTTTGTTTGTTTTAACCATGATCAAATGCACACACGAAACTTGTGTGCACACCTTTGAATTCATGCTCGCATGCCAAGCCCATAGTTGTATTTGCGTGTGTGCCCATAATTTCTGTACATATACCTTCGTTTGGGGTGTTTTTCTCTTATGTACGTGATCTTGTGCTGATGCTCCGATGCACATGAACACCCGTCTGTGTATGCACATCATTTGTATTTTTTGTGTGACTGTGAACCCCACTGTGTATGTCTCCCGTAATACAAGAGGCGTCGGGGAGAGAGAGATGGGGGGGGGGGGGAGAGAGAGATGGGGGGGGGGGGCGCAGAGGGGGGGGGGGGAGGGGGGCATTAGACGAGAACGACCCCCATCCATCCATCTTGACTCCAGCCCGTCAGCCGCGCCATGGCGCAGACAGGCCACCACAGCTGACGCTCGGGGAAACGCATGATTTTTAACTTCATTTCAAGATCAATGGTGACGGTTCCTGAGCTGCGAATGGTCAGGAGAGGGAGGTGAGAATAATAGAGTGCCCCCCACCCCCAACCAGCTCTCTACTGAGCATGTTTTTAGAATGACACATTGCCGGCCTGCATAAACGCATTACACCACAAAGACCCGGCATGGCATCAAAATCGAGGCAAAAGCGATATTAAGTAGGGTCGGGTTGAGGGCAGGTGCTTTTCAACTCTGAAAAAGCTCTAAATTATGTCAATCTAACGCCAGCGTCACCTGAAAGTTGAAAATGTCAAGGGCAGACACATTTCAAACATCCCGCCCTCCCGCTCATTAATACCTTATTCGCAACCATATCTTCGCAACTCTGTTTTGGGTGTGCCGGTTTAGTGCGCCTAGCAATCTTTGGTGTGTGCAAACCCTGTTTCTCTCCATTTGTGCGTCTGGTGTGTTTGTTTGTTTTAACCATGATCAAATGCACACACGAAACTTGTGTGCACACCTTTGAATTCATGCTCGCATGCCGAGCCCATAGTTGTATTTGCGTGTGTGCCAATAATTTCTGTACATATACCTTCGTTTGGGGTGTTTTTCTCTTATGTACGTGATCTTGTGCTGATGCTCCGATGCACATGAACACCCGTCTGTGTATGCACATCATTTGTATTTTTTGTGTGACTGTGAACCCCACTGTGTATGTCTCCCGTAATACAAGAGGCGTCGGGGAGAGAGAGATGGGGGGGGGGGGCAGGGGGGCATTAGACGAGAACGACCCCCATCCATCCATCTTGACTCCAGCCCGTCAGCCGCGCCATGGCGCAGACAGGCCACCACAGCTGACGCTCGGGGAAACGCGTGATTTTTAACTTCATTTCAAGATCAATGGTGACGGTTCCTGAGCTGCGAATGGTCAGGAGAGGGAGGTGAGAATAATAGAGTGCCCCCCACCCCCAACCAGCTCTCTACTGAGCATGTTTTTAGAATGACACATTGCCGGCCTGCATAAACGCATTACACCACAAAGACCCGGCATGGCATCAAAATCGAGGCAAAAGCGATATTAAGTAGGGTCGGGTTGAGGGCAGGTGCTTTTCAACTCTGAAAAAGCTCTAAATTATGTCAATCTAACGCCAGCGTCACCTGAAAGTTGAAAATGTCAAGGGCAGACACATTTCAAACAGCCACAATGGAGAGCAAAAAAAACGAGCATTGGCTTTGCCAATTTGTTTTAACCATGTTGTACACCAGTGTGGCAGCTTTTCAGCATGACTAATAGGGGGATAAAGTAGAGTGGAGTAGGGTGGTGCTTCAGAGTGGAGCTTCAGAGTGGAGCTTCAGAGTGGAGCTTCAGAGTGGAGCTTCAGAGTGGAGCTTCAGAGTGCAGAGTGGAGATTCAGAGTGCAGAGTGGAGATTCAGAGTGTCAAGAGCAATGCCAATAGCTCTAACTTTAACAAAGGCAAAACCATTGCATTGTAAATGCTTGTTTCCCGATTGTGTTCCTTTTCACCTTATCCTGCCCGCGACCATAGTCCGAGCGGCCGGGCTGAGAAGGACGCGCATGTTGCGCTGTTCCTCCAGGAGTGGCTCCTCCCTGGAGCGAGGTGGCGTAGGCAGACCATTTGGGTTGCATACGCCTGTCTCGGGAGACCGAGAGCAGGAGTGCATGCGGCTGCCTCCCATTTATCGAGCTGGTGACTCCTGGCACGGGCTTGGTTAATGGCCGTTTCCTCATCTAATTTGCATGCGGTACCGGGGCAATTACTTATTTTAGTGAATAGGACGACTTTTCCCACACTCCAGTGCTAATCTCAGAATGATTGCAGGCATTATGATTTTGGGAAACTTTTAGCTGCTGCCCAGGCTAAGGGCCCTTCCCCCTTCTAAGACCTAAGGCACAAGTTAAGGTACTGAAAGACAGCTTTTGCTCCTACTCCACTTCCTGCTTGTTGGGGGGCTGCAATAATATGGCTTCCCTCTGAGGATTATGATCCAGGAAGTATCTCTTCCTTACACCATGTCTGATTATGAGGTGTGTGAGCAGGACCTAACTATCTATGGTCCCCAAGACGATGAGGACTATTGTTACGACAAGAACATGGAAACCTTATTTGATAAATCCCTTGACAAGAAACTGGATAAGGCTTTATCCACCACCCTACTTCCCATTTCCCAACGTCTCGACAAACTGACAGGTAGTGACCCGTCCCCAGCTCCCTCCGACCCCTCCTCTAATCCTCATCCCCCGGCAGAACCACACGGACACTCCTGGCCTCATGTAAAAATCTACACTAAAGTCACGAAGAAGGCAAAGGACCATGACTATTTTTCCGGTCCTGCTCCTCCTCCAGACCTTTCTCTCCCCCCTCTTTCCCCTACCATGGACGCAGATACAGACACTTCCTCCTCCCAGGAGTCACGACCACGTAAACGCTCCAAGAAGCACAAGTGTCCCTCTTCCCCTTCTAGCCAGTCCCCTCTCACTTTTGATCCCACTTCCATTGTACACCCTAAATCTTCTGACTGGTCTCCAGCCCCGGTGGTCTCTGACTATATGCACACTAATTTGAGGAAAAGTTTCGATAAAGAGGTCATGTCCTGCCTCCGATCCGAGTTCCCCCGTCCGGACCTTCCTAACAAGACCGAATTACACCTGACATAGACGTGTCCATGCAGACCTTCCTCAAAACATTTAGCAGAGTTCCGAAAAAGGGTATTGATTGGGCTCTGCGAGCATGTCAGGACAAACTTCTAGATGCGTCCGACCCTCTGGCCAAGATCCTACAGCTAGCCCTAAAAGCGCAAGAGATAGTAGCTGCAACTCACCCGGAAGTCCTCGCAGGGTGGACACAGAGAGCGATTTGCCTCCTTGGCAATGCAAACTGCGCTCTATCATCTGAAAGATGCAAATCAGTTCTCCTACGAATTGACCCCCAGTTAGCCGAGCTGGCTTCCGCTGAACCTGGCCCTTTGGCAGACGGACAGCTGTTCGGAGATCGCTTCGTGAAGGACATAGCGAAATTTGTCAATACTTTTACCTCATTGGACAAGTCTCAGGCATCCCTTAAGAAAGTCTTTCATCCCCTCTCTGATAGGGCCGGTCATGGCAGAGGACGCTCGACCGGCTGTTTCAATCAACAAGGTCCTCACTGTGGCTATAACCCCAGACGCAGGGGATACACTCAGTACACAGCCCAAGCAGGATTTCATCCAACCAGATCTCGAGGCTTCAGAGGCGGCTTCAACAGGGGCATCAGCAGAGGCTTCTGCAACAACGATGCCCAATCCTGAGGTATTGGTGCACCCCTTACTCCCTTCGATACCCTTAGGGGCAGACTAATGCACTTCATACACAATCGGTCAAAGATCACATCAGACTCTTGGGTCCTCAACACAGTGCAGGGGTATCAGATAGAATTGATCGCCCAACCGACCCAGCTCTCCCCTCCCCCCTCTTCATTTTTCCCAACAAGAACAGCTTTTTATAGACTCAGAGCTGAAAGAACTTTTCAGGCCATTGCTTTCGGAGATCTCTAACATGGAGTTTTCTGAAGCAATGCCTTTTTGGTCCAAAAGAATGGAGGCGGTCAGAGACTAGTTCTAAAGCTAAGAGCCTTCAACCCCTTTGTAACCTACCGTCATTACAAGATGGAAGGCATCTATCTATTGAGAGAACTTTTATTGGAGAAAGACTGGATGGTTCAGTTAGATCTAAAAGACGCTTACTTGACAATTCCGATCTACCCTCCCCATCAAAGTTTTCTCTAGTTTCAGTGGAAGGACCAATGGTTCTGTTAACTATCCCTACCCTTTGGCCTGTCCTCCACCTCTTGGGTTTTCATCAAACTCCTGAAGCCGGTGGCAACTCGCTTACGGGAGATGGGAGTTCGCATGATTGTCTATCTGGACGACATGCTTCTTTTGGCACAGAGTCGTTCATTGCTTCCGACACACAACCAATGGACAGTGTCTTTATTACAAGATCTAGGATTTGTGATCAATCTAAAAAAATCTGTGACGACTCCCTCTCAACAGATAGAGTTCCTGGGCTTCGAGATCAATTCAGTGTCAGCTCAACCATTACTTTAACAAGCCAAGATAAAATCCATCAAGAGGGAAATCAAGTTGACTTTTTCTATACAGATGGTGTCGTTGAGGTCCCTAGCGAGGATTGTTGGCCTTCTGGCCTCTATCCAACCGATCTTCCCGAGCCCGCTTCATTACAGAGTGCTACAGCCTCTAAAGATTCACTATCCCCAGCAGAACTACACCTCCGATCACTCCATTGCCCTGACACGAAAGGCGCAGGAGGAGCTCGATTGGTGGCTGACACATATGGAAGCTTGGAATGGCAAGGCCATTTTTGGAGTTTCTCCTGACGTCATCATGTAATCGGATGGCAGCCGCTGGGGCTGGGGAGCAAGATGCGTAGAGTTCTCTACCAGTGGTCGCTGGTCAGCAGAAGAATTGAACATGCATATCAACTGTCTAGAGTTGTTGGCGGGCTCTTTCGCCATCAAGTCGATTTCTCCATAGAAGAGCAATTGTTGCATCCTCCTTCCGATGGACAGTGTGTCGGCGGTTCGCTACATCAATCACCTCAGAGGGACGAGGTCTCAACTCTTACCCAACATCACTCAGGAGTTCAAGCACTTCGCAGAAGATCAGTCATACCGGAGTACGTTCCCGGCAAGGGCAATTCAGTGGCAGATTGGAACTCCAGGTTCCTGAGGGATTACAGCGACTGGAGGCTACATCCTTCAGTATTTCAAGAGATCATGGATATTCGAGGTCCTTGCCTCGTGGATCTTTTCTCATCTCTCCTGAATGCTCAACTTCCCAAATTCTTCAGCTGGAGACCGGATCCGATGGCAATGGGAATGGACGCTTTTCTCCATCCTTAGGGAACAAAATTCTGCTGCATAGAAATGTTGGGTGGGTTGGTGCCTTCAACAGAAATTGGATCCTGTGGAATCTGAGTGAAAGGATAGCTTGAATTTTCTTTTAGAATGCGCAGAGTCTGGACTTTGCTACAGGTCGGTAAGCAATTTTAGAACCACCCTGTCTGCCGGACATAATCATATCAATGGGAAACCGGTTGGTGTTCACCCAGTTGTTTGCAAATTGTTAAAGGGCATTAGACTCTCAAAATCCAGGTATTCCACTCTATGGGATGTGTTGTACTTGGCTCTTTTGGCAAGTTCACCCCTAAACTTTTTGCCTTTCAATGTGACCTGATACTAGTAGTTTTTGGCTTCTGCGCACTTTAACACTGTGTCCCAGTGTAAAGTGCGTGCGCGTGTGGTGAGATTGCCCTGCCCTCCCATAGAGTGCATGGGGGATTCCCTCTGCAATGCTGGCTCCACCTCCTGTGGTGCGTCTGATGTCCCTGGCCTGTCCTGTGAGAGGGGAGCTGAGCAAAACAGAGTGCTCCTGAACCAGTTGTATCTGGTTCTCCCCTAGCCCTTCAGTTGTAGACAAAGATAATCAGTGCATAAGAAGGGGCTGGGACCCCATGAAAAATGTTCTCTTGTTCCTGACTTGAGGGGGGCCTGCTGCTGCTGCTGGGCGCCAGGAGGAACCGCCACTGGGGACTGCCTCCCTGCTGGAGGGCCCTGTGAGCTGGCCTGCCTGGGCCCAGCCTTGCCCCCCCCTTTCATTCCAAAACCTTCCCTGAACTTTGCCTTCATCTGGAAGAAGCGCTTTGCCCTTCATTTACTGAGAAAAGTGCTCCATCTCTTGCCTTGGACTTTTTATCCCTGGGAATGCGTCTGTGCCTGATTGACAGCACTTCCCTTGTCCTGGGGTTGGTGCTCAAGACTTTGCTCTGGCGCTTGGTGCTTCTATTTTATAATTGCAGCGCTGAGCTGCACCTCCCTGTGAGGCAATCCCTGGAGTAGGGATTCCCCCATACTTTTTTTTAAATTTGTTTATTGGCATTTCAGCAACATACAATCATAGAGCACGTTATGAGCATATTCAAGACATCCATATAGCAACAATCAAACAGTGTGGACGCTACAATGAAATAAAACAGCACATCTCCCCCTCCACCCGCACAATACAACAAATACAGTCTGAATAAACTTTCAGGACTCCATCGTCTCCTGCTTCAGTAAAGTCCTATTCAGTATCAGGCGAACCCCCCTCCCATGCAGCCCCCGTGTCCAGTGCAGAATGTGATTCTCCTTGTTCGTCCTCACCTTGTGCAAGTCTGCCTTCTATGTATAACGCCCAGTAGTTTTTAGGTCTGTTTCGTGGTGGTAGTAATTCACTATAGTGTTCAGATTGTGTGCAGCGAAGTGAGTGCTACGCACCTTTTTGCCACTATGAAGGCCATATCCACCAGTCGGCGTGCAGCTGGGGGAACATCCCTGGAATATCCTAACAAGGTCAGTAGTGGGGATGGGGACAGCAATAAATTAGTAACCCTATTTACTTCGCCATATACCTCACGCCAAAAATCCGCCACTCTCGGACATAGCCAAGCTAGATGTATGAAATCGGCCGTCGGGGCTCGGCATCTTTCGCATCCTGGGCTGTCACGCAAGCTGTATCTGAATAAGCGCTCCGGGGTTTAATAAACCCTATTTAAAATTTTTAAATGTAATAATCTATGTCTGCCATTAAGGGAAACCCTACGAGCGCAGCAGTATTTCCATGTAGCCTCAGGTAATTCAATATCTAAATCCGCCTGCCAAGCTAGTCGCGGCTTAGTGTAATCCGCCGTTCTTTCGGCAAGGGTGATACGGTAAAGGTTAGTGATCAGTTTGGTAGAGGTTTTGGCAGTGACTATATATTCATACGCCAATACCGTTCGGGGTTCCTTCATGTCCTCACCCAGCAGTTCTCTCAGGGCATGACGAACTCTGTGGAAATGAAAGCGCAGAAGCAACTGAGTTCCAGCGCCTTCCTTCGGGTTAAGATCATCCCATGTGCAGGCCCTTTCAGACACAAAAAGATCGCCCATGGTATCGATATTCAATGCTGATAAGGCCTCCAGCCCTGCTCTATCTCTGCAGGTGGCAAGCCACGAGCACCACGAGCACCACGCCAGTTTCGCCTGTGGGGCATACAGCAGTGAGCAAGCCTGGGCATCCATAAGGTGATACCACGCATGCGTTACCACATTCATTGAGTCCAGAATGCCCGTGCGCTGATCTCTAGGCCGGGGCAGTAAGGCCGGCAGCGTTGCCGGAGCAGCCACCAGTGCCTCAATTCTCAGATGCGGTGCATGTATCCAGCCGTACGCGTGCGCCCCTTGCACTGCCCGATAATATAATTCAAAGTCCGGGGCATTAAGCCTCCATCCTCATACGATCGAATAAGAATGTTCCAGGCAATCCTGGGCTGTTTCCCAGCCCATACCAGACGTAGTACTAAAGCATGAAGCTGACGAAAGAATGCGCCCGAAAAACTATAGGAATGTTACTAAAAAAGAATAAAAAGCGAGGCAGCACAATCATTTTCAACAATGATATCCGTCCCATGTGAGACAAGGGCAGTGCAATCCATTTGTTCATGTCGTCCTCCAGCCTAGAGACAGCCACTCTATAGTTCTCCCTGAGGACTATGTCCGGAACCGTATGCAGCCTAATGCCCAGGTAACGGATTGAGTCAGTAGTCCACTGTATGGGGTAATCCGAATCTACTCTCTTTGTCGCAGGAGCGAGGGGAAACATTATGGTTTTGCCCCAGTTCCCATGTATCCCTGAGAGTGAGCTGAATAAAACCACTTCCCTTAGCACCGTAGAAAGATTATCTTCAGGGTGCCTCACATACAATAAAGTTTCATCCGCATATGTGGACACGATCAATTTATATGTAGAAAAAATGAGACTGCGATGGCCATGGTACTCTCGTAATGCACACGCCAGAGGTTCTGAAAAAAAAGCGTACAAAAGTGTTGACAATGGGCAACCCTGGCGGGTGCCTCGTGCCACTGCAAAAGTCTCAGTCGTAAGGGAGCCTATACGAATCCTAGCCACTGGGGAAGTATACAGTGTATCCAAAAGGTGTATAAAGAGGTCACCCACTCCCATACGCCGTAGCACCAGCCGGAGGAAAGGCCACTCCACAGAATCAAAAGCCTTTTCCATATCTAGGAAGACGGCCACCGGCAGAACATCCTGTCTCGTATGTTGAAAGGCCGCAAACACGGTCCGGATATTGTAAGTCAAATTGCGATTGGGCACAAAGCCTCCCTGTTCGGGGGCTTCTAGTTTTGGAATCAGCGGGCTGAGGCAATTACCAATAATCTTAGCAAATATCTTTGCATCTACATTAAGCAGCGATAGCGGCCTATAGGAAGCGCAGTCATCAGGGGATTTTCCCGGCTTAAGGATAGCCACAATAATGTCTTCCTTCATCGTTGGTGGCATTTGCGCCGCCTTCGCCATCTCCTCTACTAGCGTCAGCAATTTGGAAATTAGTAGCTCAGAAAACGTCTTATAAAAAGAAGCTGGAAATACATCACTGCCAGGGGCACTTCCAGCTTTCATGGAAGATAGTTCCCAGACTACCACTTCCCTCTCAAACGGTCTAACCAGAAATTCCCGGTGCATGTTCGTCAGTCCAGGCAGTTGCATATGTGTCAAGTAGTCCAAAATGCGGTCCTCTGAGGCCGGACCCCTCGATTCGTACAGCGCTGCATAAAAGTCTCTAAATTGTGTCGCCACCTGGTCTTCGGACAATACCTCCCCCGTGTCTCATCCCTCATTGTGGGCATCATAACTCCCTGCCTGCGTTGCTTCACCATTTGCGCCAGGACTGCACCTGGGCGATCTCCCTTCCCATATGACCTAGCTGTGCTATATTTCCCTAAGTGCTTTACTTCAGCATCAGCCTCCTCATGATATTCACGAAGCGCCTGAGCCAATTCACTAGTGAGCTACACACCGGAGTCTCGTAATCGTCTCGCTTCAATGTCTTTCAGCTTAGACTCCAATAAAGAGAGTCGAGCCCTAATCGACTTTAGAACTCCTGCATGCTTGGCTATAGCCAGCCCCGCATATAAGCCTTAAAGGCCTCCCATACTGTAAGGAAGGAGACCACCGAACCTACGTTGTTTTCAAAGAATTCCTCAGCAGCAGTCGCCAGATCTTCGCGGAATGCAGCGTCTTGGAGCGCATACAGTGGTAGACGCCAACTGAAAGGAAAGGGCCGGTTTGTCAAAGCTCTGATCTTAACAAGGACAGGGGAGTGGTCAGAATACGTGCGGGGTAATGTCAAGCACGACATAACCGCAGAGAGGAGAGAAGTGGGAAATAGCCAATAATCTATCCGAGTGTGTATATCATGCTGCACAGAGTAGTGCGTGTATCCTCCCTGTGTTGGGTACCTAGTCCTCCACACGTCCTGTAGCCCCAACCTGATCATCTCGGTATCAAGTGCACGAGCAGAGCACGTCGGTCGTCTTACCGGGAAATCTGATCTATCCAGTTCGGGGTGTCGCACCATATTAAAGTCACCGCCCCAGAGGACCTGATCCCCGCAGTTTTTCCTTATAGTAGTGGCTAAATTCAGGTAGAAAGAAGGGCAATCATAATTCGGACCATACGAGTTGCCCACATGAAAGGTCATGCCCTTACCTACACACTTTGAAATGACAAACCTCTCCTCCAGATCTGTGACCACAGGAGTCCGCGTCATATTCGCCTTCGGGTTAACCCATGTGAGAACTCCCCGAGCGTGTGACGTAAACCCTGCGGCGTGTATGTGTCTCTGCAGTCCTCTATATGACAATGTCGGGATGTCAGGGCGTAAAAGAGTCTCTTGGAGGAGTGCAAGGTCAATAGAGTGCCTTAATAAATACTGCAAAACTCGTTGGACTTTTCTATGGTCATTTAGACCACGCACATTCCATGTAAGTAGCGTAATGGTGTCCTTATCGTGTGTCAACTGTGTAACTTCAAGTGGCATCGTATATGTGAAAAACAAATAGAACCGTCCACTTCGTGAATATCCTTGTCCAGTGCTCTGTGCTCAAACTGACAACAACAAAACATTTTCTCTCCTTCAAATTCAGCAAGTTAGAAAAAACCAAAGTCTCCACCCCGGCCCCCTCCCACGCCTGCCCAACCCAAACATGGCCCAACCCTCCCCGATCCCAAACCCACTCCACCTTCTGCAAAGGAGCTTGTAACACTACCCCCTCCCACCATCCCCAATACCAATCGTTAAATACAACACAACAGATAGCATAAATAAATCACCCAGAAAGGAGGGTTATTCGGGAAAGCGTGGTGTACACACAGGGGCGTAGGTAGCTCGCTCATAATGAGTCTATATCAATATCAGTGCATCATTTCCGCCTCCGTGTCCCGCCCCCGCCTCTGTAAAATAAATAAAAATAGGAAGGTAAACAGTGCCCCTCGAAATACCAAAGCTGAGCCTATCGCAGTAAGGGGCTTTAACTTGCAGCTATAAGAGGACTCAATCTCTCCGCTCCTCCCCTGCTAACTACATCAATCAATCATTGGATAGCCAGCTTTTCCTATATATACAGTATACATCGTCTGTCTACCACCAACTGAGCTGCAATGTCACAGTGCGATCTCTGGTCAGCAGATCTCTGGCAGATACAATATCATAGGGCTAGATACAACCAAAATGTCACGGTAAAGGTGTCATCATTGAGAAATAACTCCCGCTCTGCCCACCATCCTGCGTCTCAGGCCCACTCCAACAGTTCTCATAACGTCATTATAGAACAGTTCCTGCACAGTCCTCCGCCCAGTACAGCACCATCCCTGTGAAACAACAGAAACAGTGGCCCACCCCAGCGTGAGTCACATTTGCACAAATTCCTCCCTTAGTAGCGTGGGATGGGAGGGGAGTTACGTGTTAGGGGAACACCGCAGTGGCACATGTATATCTTCGCTAGAACAGCAGTACAATACGGATCACTGAACAGATAAAAGCAGAGTGCGGTAACCGCTAAATGTTATCGGTAGAGAACGGGACGGTCCAGTGAGAGGGCTGCATGGTAAATTAACGCCGCCCTGCCTCCGGGATTTGGGCTGAATGGCTGTGTCCACTACCTCCTGGCTGTGTCCACTACCTCAGGAAAGTAATTAAGGAACAGCGATATGATACTAATGGTGGTTCTGTATGTTATGCATAACTCTGCAATAAAAAATTGTTTTACAAAAAAAAAAAAAATACCTCCCTTAGTAGCAGACCACTTTCTTATTCCTGTTCCTCCATGGGGCCACCAGTAGCGTCTTCATTCCCTCGAGTGCGTTCCGATTGACCTTGCGCCATTCCTTCATGGCTTACTGTAGTGCTATAGTTCCGTGAGTTGTGGGTCTGGTTCGGTGGTTCCGAACCCGTTCGAATAAAGTCATCGGTGTAGTGTAGCGTGTACAAGTGTTTTCGCATGAATCGATCTATGAGAACACTACGTATTCGGGGATTTCGTTTGAACCCTGTACGGCAGCCATTTTGAGTGGTTGCCCTCACATAGGCCGAAGACTACGGCCGAACGAGTCCTTGAGACACGTATGTCTTCGCTGACTTCTGAATGACCTGGCCGAACTGACTCCGTGCCCGAGGCTGACCTCGCTGAGCCAGTTCCTTGTTAAGCAGCTGGTCAGATAGAGATCAAAGAGTAGGGCAGGCCCGAGTTTATGGTACACTGCTCCCACCTTTCTATCTCACTTCCAATCTGCTTCTGTTCCTTCCTTTACAACATAATCACTGATTTGGATTGAGGTTTTATGATGGGTTTGTCCGGCCTGACTGAACAGGATAATGGAATGTGCTTGGTCATTTCTGGTGGGCTGGACAACGGAGAATGGGATTGTCGTCATACGCTACTTTCAAATTGTCACTCTGCGATTGGTCAATTTGTATGAACCCAATGCTAATTTGGAATGTTGCCTTAAGCTTGATTTTTGGCATAAAAGACCATGCTCCGCTCATTGAATTTGTGCAATTTCTAGCGAACCACCCGTGTGTGCTTCATAGATCTCTGTTCCTGGTTGCAGCCAATAAACTTTGGTCTTTGACGTCATCAAGAAGTATCCCGTGTCTCTGTTTGCCAAGACAAGGGAACTCGAAGGCATCGGGCGTTTTCCCTGACGCCGCTGGGTTCTAAAACCCGGTCCTTCGGTTGGCGCCCAACGTGGGGCGACTTCAGCGGTACCGGTCCAAGCCCGAAGATCGTGAGGAGCTTCATGTGGAAACTCTGGAGGAAGGCCTACCACTTCATCGACCCCTGTATGTCGGCGTGGTCCAAAAGTCTTTGCTGCGAGGTTCCCCGCCTTCCGACGGCTACGAAGGACTGCTGCCCTGACTGTCTCCTTGTCTTGGAGCCTTACACGATTTGTAGAGTGAGATGATTGACAGGTCTTCTGGTGACGCCATCGATATTTCAGTTAAGTATGAGTGGAGCGTCTCCTAGTCCTTAGTTTGTTTTTGGTATGTCTTTAGTGGATCGCTTTGATTTGGTACCTGCAGGCCCCAAAGCCAAGGGACTCGAGTATTCGCGAGACTATCGTTTTGAGATTTCCCTTGTTGTTTGAAGCTAGACTAGAGCAAGTTGCCTGGTCTTAGCAGACTTGGAAAGATATTTGGTTGTGGTTGTTCTAAGGATTCCCGGTTAGAGGATTCGTGTCCGGTTCCTCCAATTGGAACTCCTACATATGAATTATACGTAAAGCATGGTGTGGGCCCTATTAGTTATAATGAGATCTGGGTGAAGTATACGAGAAAAGACGGTGTCCTACAGTGGCCCCGTTACGGTCGTTTTGAAAGTGAGATCTTAGATAATCTTGAAGCGAAGTTGTTCAAGAAGAAAGCCCAGCCGGCAATGTTTGACTCTTTCCGCATATGGAGCACAGAAGCCAAACAGAAAGAAATTAAGTTAGCGAAGAAGAACAAACGAGAACGAGGTATGTCAATGGTACAAGCTGCTGTTGCGTTTAGGGATAATGAGGAAGAGCGAGAGAGCAAGCAGATGCTTAGAGTGAAGAAGTTAGCGGTAGATAGATGCTATCCAGTTTTGCTGCCTAAAGAACAGGAAGACAAGAAAGATCCTTCAATGTCACATCTGTTGAGTTCGCCACCCCCTTATGCACAGAGTGCTACGACTCCACCACCACCAGTTGTGGCTGTGCAACATCCAGTTGTTGTGCCACCCGTAATTCCTCCACAGCCAGCTCCTCTTCCATTGGCTACTGTTCCTTTGGCGCAGCCTCCTCAGGGGCCGCCAACTTTGCCTTCCCCTTTGTCTGCTACTCCTACGCCTGTCTATAATACTCCTTCTAGTCCGACTTTGGATTCTTCTACTATTGTTCCGTCTTCCCTTATTCTTCCATCTTCTCCTACTAGGCAGCGAATGACTGCTGCTTTTTCTGGTTTTCTGACTCCTTTGTTGGGACAATTGGGTATGTCTCCAGTGCATGAGGATAGACAATCACGTAGTCAGTTGCCTGACACAGATGAGCTTGTAGTTTTGGATCACATGGCACGTAGATGGGTTACGTACACTTCCCAGTATGATCTTGAGGGTATTATGGATGTTTTCCGACTATGGAAAGCACCAAAGCAACGATACGTTTTTGAGATGATGTGTGTGTTCCTCCACGAACAGTGGATGGACGAAGTGGGTAAAGCGCCTGAAGAATTATATCGAGTGCGTTCCGAGTTTGCGAAAGGGACGATTGTGAGTCTTCTAGACATTGAGAGAGCAGTGTCGACGTTGTTGTCGTTTCGTAATAATGCTCCTTCCGAGCAATTGTTTGAGCCTGATTCGTCGGTTAGGAGAAAAGCGCGTCAGTATCCGATGCGTGAGGTTCCTCCGGTATGGAAGGAAGCAGTACAGGCTGATGCTGGTTTGGGTATTCTAGCTGCGCCTGCTCAATTTCAGCAAGTATGGGTACATGTTCCTTGGAAGCGTGTTTAAGTTCTAGCGATCAAGCAGACTTTACCTGATCAGCGCAAAAATCCAGCGGGATATTATAAAGAGCTCACTCAAACTGTGGGTTCGTGCGTCATGACTTTAGCAGATATAGACATGTTGTTTGGCAATGTTGTTCCACAGCCTATCTGGAATGTGATTCGACATACGGATCATGATAATGAATTAGGTGATACATGGGTTAACATTGTTGCTGCGAATGATAGACAAGTTGGAGGTGCTAAGCCTGAAGAACTAATTGCTCAACTTCCTGGTAGGATTATTAATTTCATGAAGACTTTTATGCCTGAAGTGCGTGTTAATTGGGACAAGTTGTCTGCATGTAAGCAGAAGAAAGACGAGACTGTGTCTGATTTCTTCACGCGGTTTGAAGAAACTTTTGTAGATCATAGTGGTCAGGATATGGCTACTAAGGGTGGCCAGAGGTTGTTCGTCGACAAATTCATACATAATTTGCTTCCCGAGTTGTGCACTAAGTTGAAGGATTCCGAGAGTGCTTGGGCAGTTTCTACATCAGCACAGATTTTAGCTACGGCCCAGTACTATGAGAATAGGTGCAAAGATGAGTTAGAGAAAGCGGATAAGAAGACTAAGGAATTGAAGACTAAAGTTCTTCTACAACAAGCTTATCCACCCGTACTAATAATCAGCGCGATTATCAGCAACCTCAGCAATATTCGAGAAACTCGCAGAGGAACAAGTCTTCTCAACAGCGTTTCCCATATGGGCCTAATCAGTGTGCGTATTACAAAGAAGAGGGCCATTTCAAGAATAGTTGTCCGGTTTTGTTACAGCGCACAAATGGTGTTTCTGGTGTTAGAGGTCGAGGTGCTCAACAAGTGCCTAGAGGTAGAGGTCGCGGACAGAATGTACGTCCTTTGCCTCCACAGAACTCGATGAATAGTTTTGATCAGCAGCAAGGTTCGTCTGGTAGGACAGCACAGTACTATATGGATGATTACTATGTTGAAGGTGACGAGGTAAATGGTAATGATTGTTAGGACAGCCATGGACAAAGATGTAAATGTAAATGTAAATGTGTTTCGATTTATATAGCGCACTTTAACCCAGGGGCCTCAAGGCGCTTGCTTAGGGAACCCGTCCTGGTATTCCCCTGTGAGATACCCCGGCCGGGTATCCACAAGGTGAAAGCCAGGCATCCCGCCGCGAGGGGCCGTAGTGGAGATTAAGCAAGCTATTGCCCAGAGTCGCAGAGTGTGACTCCGTGAGTCGAGTAGGCACCAGAGCGAGAATTGTCGACTCCGTGGAATTTTTGAGCCCGAGACCCGCCGAGGCGGGGAATCGAACCCTGGTCCACGGACGATCTCAGTTTCTGGGTCTGCCGCCTCTAACCACTGAGCCACGCTTCTCCATAAAGAGAGGGAGTTGTTTCAGTTCCAGTAGATCAGAGTGGACCCTATGTTGAAGTGATTGCCTCAGGTGTGTCAGAGCCTTTTCTGTTAGATACTGGTGCAACAAAGAGTTCTATTATGCACTCTAAACTCCCTGGCGCACCTTTGTCTGGCTTTGATAATGTTTCTGTAGGTTTTTCTGGCGCCCCCATTACTAATCCGATTTCTGCTCCATTGTCTCTTTCTGTTGGACCGTGTAAGATCCTCAAGGCTATTGCGAGAGTCCATCGATCTATAGTCAAGCTCTGAAGACACAACTTGATCTGTTGATTTTACCTGATGGTGCAGCCCTTATTCAATATGTTGATGATTTGCTAGTGGCCGCTGATACTGAAGAGATTTGTAGGGAGGCCTCTTTGTCATTACTACGCCACTTGTCTGATTGTCATCATAAAGTTTCTCTCTCCAAGTTGCAATATTGTCGACAAGAAGTAACCTACTTAGGTCACCTCTTATCGAAGGAGGGAAGGAAACTGACCCCAGAGAGAATTCAAGCTATTGTGAAAATGAGTGTTCCTAAGACACAGAGAGAAGTACGTGCGTTTTTGGGTATTACGTCGTACTGTAGACAGTGGATTACTAATTTTTCTTTACTAGGAAAGCCTTTGATAGCTCTTACTGTTAAGGATACTCCAAATCCTATTCCTTGGACTGACGAATGTCAGAAGAGTTTTTCCGAATTACGAAATGCGTTGTGTTCGGCTCCTGTGTTGGGTACTCCTGACTACAGTAAGCCTTTCACATTGTATGTCCATGAGAGAGAGGGATGTGCATTGTCAGTTTTGACTCAGCAGTTTGGCGATAAGCAACGCCCATGTGCGTACTTTTCGTCGACTTTAGATCCGGTAGCTAGAGCGTTGCCGAGTTGCTTGAGAGCCACAGCGGCTGCGACTGTTTCAATCCGACAGTCTGCTGGTTTAGTTATGGACAACACGTTAATGGTCATGGTTCCACATGCAGTGGATACCTTGTTGAACCGTACGAAGACACAGCATTTAACTAGTGCTCGGTTGTCGGGTTACGAGTTGACGTTGTTAGCGAATCATGCGCACATTAAACGATGCAACACGTTGAATCCAGCTACGTTGTTGCCAATTTCAGTTGAGACAGATGATAGTGAAGAACAGCATGACTATTTTCTGAGCACTGAAGAAGAAACGAAAGGGAGAGTAGACCTTAGAGACACTCCTCCTCCAGAGTGAGATGGTACTTTGTGGGTTGATGGTTCGTGCTTTAAGTTGCCAAATGGTGATACGACTGCAGCATATGCTGTTACGACTTTGCATACGATTGTTGAAGCTGCACGTATACCACATAATTCAGCACAAGCAGCAGAGTTGATTGCATTAACGAGAGCATGTGTGTTGGCGAAAGGAAAACGAATGAATGTGTATACTGATAGCCAATATGCCTTTGGCGTGGCTCATAGCTTTGGACGTTTGTGGCTTGAACGTGGGTTCCTGACTTCGCATGGGACGAAGATCCAGCATGGACAGTTGGTGAATGAACTCCTTGAATCTCTTACTTTGCCATTACAAGTAGCGATTGTCAAATGCAGTGCCCATAAGAAAGTTACAAATGATGTTGGTCACGGAAATGCGTTTGCGGATGAAGTTGCGAAAGAAACTGCGAGAAATGTGATGAGTAGAATGTATGTTGTAGGTCCGGCGAGATGGGTTCCAGAGAAGAGTATGTGTGAAGATACGATTGAGAGTGTGAAATCCATTCAAGCCGAAGCTACAGAGAAAGAGTTGAATGAATAGAGAGAAAGTAAGGGTAGATTGGATTCGAATGGTTGTTGGACTGATTTGTCCGAGCATCAAAGATGGTTGTTGCCTAACGCGTATGTGCTTCCAGTTGTTACAATGGCTCATGGAATGGCACATATTAGCATGAAAGGGATTTGTAAGTTGTTGGCTCCGGTTTGGCAGAATGCGGGAATTCCAAAATGTGCAGAGAACTTGGTTAAGAACTGTATGGTGTGCTTGATGTATAATCCTGGTAAGGGAACTCCAACACCAGCTGGTCATTTTGCTCCTCCTACGTATCCGTTCCAGGCTTTGCAGCTAGACTTTATCCATATGGAGACATGCAACAATTTGAAATATGTTTTAGTGGTTGTTTGCTCCTTTTCTAGATGGGTGGAAGTTTATCCCCTTAAGGACAATACTGCCTTGTCCACAGCGAAAGTTCTGATAAAAGAGTTTTTCCCTAGATTTGGAATGCCGAGAATTATCTGGAGTGACAATGGGAGTGAATTTGTGGGTCAAGTTATGAAGAGAGTGTGTGAGGGACTAGGAATTCGGCAGAAATTTCAAGCTGCAAATCACCCCCAATGAACTGGTTTAGTTGAGTGCTATAATGGCACCTTGAAGCTAAAGTTAGCCAAAATCCAAGCGAGCACTGGTCTACAGTGGCCAGATGCTTTGCCTTTAGCTCTCCGGTCAACAAGAATGACTGTGCATTCACAAATGAGTCTGAGTCCGTATGAAGTGGTCTTTGGCCGCCCAGCGAATATTTGGGGTGTGCCGAGACCAACCAGGTTTAGTGAGATTGAGTACCCTGTGTTGCTTGATTACTTGCGCGAACTGACGACTAAATTGCGTGTCTTACACCAACAGGTGCATGAGAGCCTACCACAAGCTTCAGAAGATCCAGACCACGCTATTGAACCTGGTTCGTGGGTCTTCATCAAAGATTTCCAGCGGAATAAGAACGATCAGCCCCGTTGGACAGGACCCTTTCAAGTACTCCTGTCTACACGATCTGCAGTACGAGTACGAGGCAAAAGAAACTGGATCCACGGTGTACACTGTAAGCGAACACCTTTGCCCTGACCGTACGATAAGTGGGTCCAGGAGGGACTTCCAGACTCTGAAACTGACACTGTTCCACGATTTTTGCCATTCAGCGATGCTAGTCTGATTGGTACGAACTCTGAGAGACAAAGTGACGATCTTTTACAAGAAGCTGTGCCTCTTTCGAATCGATTGAACATTACTGAGCCTGATTTGCTGTTTAAAGATAAAGAATTGCCTGGAAGAAGCCGCTATAATTTGCGACCGAGGGTCATGGACAAATAAAGCGCAAATAAAGTTTTTATGATTTTTCTGTTTGCAGATTAACTCTCCACCGAGGATCTACTCATTTTTGTTTTTCCAACCGCCATCCGGGTTCAGCTGTAGGGTCGCGGTTGCCGAACGTCTTTGGAGTGCAAGCCTGAGACACTAGGTCGAGGGTTCTGGTTGGCCTAAGGGAGTTGCCCTGGGTTGACAGAGGCATTCCTTAGCATAGAACACCCTACCATCGCGAGCAGCATATTTCGTTTAGGATGGATTTCTTCGAGTTGGAGAGACCTGCACGGACAATGATTTTTAGAAAGAAGTTATGCAAATAGATCACAACGAAACGTTTTATAATACCGTGTTTGTTTTTGTTTTTGAGTTTGATGACATTCATAATTGGTTATGTGACATTCTCTTTTAAAGTAACGTTTAATCCCACTGTGCAACCTACACCTCCACCTACTATTTCTTCTCATTCTTTTCACCCTTTGCCTGAACATGAGGTAGTTAGACGATTGGAATTTGCCAATAATTCCTTTATTCAACTTTTGCACCAACACCAGTTAGTGATGAATACGACAAAATGTTGGATCTGTGGTCTAATGCGGCCGATAAGGGTATTCCGTACTTAGTTTTGCCCTTCAGTTTAAATGGTTCGATTTGGGCTTACAGAACGATGTTTATATATGCCCATAGTGTCTATCCCTTACGTTCACCGAAGGACAACCCGAAAAATAGTGCTGTTGCAAGAGGCATAGTCCACATGGTTAAAGGGACTAATGCCGTTGAAACTATTCTGATAGATGAGAAGCAACCCTATAGTGGTTGGGATATTACTGGATATGGAGTTAGTCTGAGTGTTAACCAGCAAGCGAAAAGTTCTCCACCGATTTGGATAGTGCCCCATCAGGGTCGCTATTGTCTGCAGGGTAATGGCAAGAATCCGAGAGCTCAGTTAGGGAAGAGCGTTTGTACTGATACCTACGTATTCACGTCTCAGTCTTCCCCAGCATTTTTAGCTGCTAAGGGTACCTACTTTGTTTGCTACGACAAAGCATATACATGGTTGCCCCCTGATTTTTCGGGCACATGTTTTGTTTCTTTCCTCTTGCCTCCCACTTTTACAGCTGCGGCAGATTACCATAAGACGAGAGTTGCTAGAGGTGTCTTTAGTCAAGAAGGCACTGCAGGGCAAGAGTTGGGAGATTTCTTTAAGGGTTTTCTGCCGCTCTGGGGACCGATGGCTAATAGCAGGAATATTCGCCAGTTGACGAGAGTGGTTGAGTCCACCATAGTCGAAACTGCCGGTGCCCTTAGTAACTTGACTGCTGAGCTCCAGTCGAATAGACTTATGACACTCCAAAATAGAGTTGCACTTGATGTCATACTAGCAGATCGAGGTGGAGTTTGTAAACTGATTCAATCGAGCTGCTGCGTTTTCATTCCAGACAACGCTTCGTCAGTTTTCCAGGCCATTTCCAAGCTACATAAGATCTCCGATTCTGTCTATTTGGACAAAGGAGATTGGTCATTGATGGGATGGTTATGGGGATTGATATCCACTTGGGGTTGGAAGATTTTGATGGTCATTGGGGTGGTCTTAGCTATCCTTTTCATGTTCTGCCTCTGTGTACAGTGTGCTCCTGCTATTTGTGGCCTCTGAGCTACTTTGTGTGCAAGGAGACCTGTCCAGAGAGAGGTACTAAGTAATAGGATGATGCTACAGCAACACATCGATGATCTGATGAATATAGATCCAGATTCAGATTAACATGGGTTTGGGTATGTTGCCTATGTAAGGGCAAAAGGAGGGACTGTAGTTCTGTGAGTTGTGGGTCTGGTTCGGTGGTTCAGAACCCGTTCGAATAAAGTCGTCGGAAATAGACGATTTTGGTGTCAGCAGACTGCAAATGACGAGTGTAGCTTGTACAAGTGTTTTCGCATGAATCGATCTATGAGAACACTACGTATTTGGGGATTTCGTTTGAACCTTCGGGTTCCATTTTGTGTACGGCAGCCATTTTGAGTGGTTGCCCTCACATAGGCCGAAGACTACGGCCGAACGAGTCCTTGAGACACGTATGTCTTAGCTGACTTCTGAATGACCTGTCCGAACTGACTCCGTGCCCGAGGCTGACCTCGCTGAGCCAGTTCCTTGTTAAGCAGCTGGTCAGATAGAGATCAAAGAGTAGGGCAGGCCCGAGTTTATGGTACACTGCTCCCACCTTTCTATCTCACTTCCAATCTGCTTCTGTTCCTTCCTTTAAAACATAATCACTGATTTGGGTTGAGGGTTTATGATGGGTTTGTCCGGCCTGACTGAACAGGATAATGGAATGTGCTTGGTCATTTCTGGTGGGCTGGACAACGGAGAATGGGATTGTCGTCATACGCTACTTTCAAATTGTCACTCTGCGATTGGTCAATTTGTATGAACCCAATGCTAATTTGGAATGTTGCCTGAGGCTTGATTTTTGGCATAAAAGACCATGCTCCGCTCATTGAATTTGTGCAGTCTCTAGCGAACCACCCGTGTGTGCTTCGTAGATCTCTGTTCCCTAGTTGCAGCCAATAAACTTTGGTCTTTGACGTCATCAAGAAGTATCCTGTGTCTCTGTTTGCCAAGACAAGGGAACTCGAAGGCATCGGGCGTTTCCCCTGACGCCGCTGGGTTCTAAAACCCGGTCCTTCAGTGCCCTCGGGTCCGTAAAGATAGTAGATCTCCCCTGCCTGTTGACTCTTAATTTTGCAGGGTACAGCATCGCATAGTCAATCCCTCGGTCCTGAAGTTAGCGTTTCATGGGGACGAATTGTCGTCCCGCTTCTTGAACCCTCGCCGTGAAATCCGGGAACAATGACAATGTAGTACCCTCATAATTTAGTGGTTGTTTTTCACGAGCCAGCCGCAGAGCAGTATCACAATTCCTATAATTAAGGAGCTTGGCTATAATAGGGCGTGGAGGAGCCCCCGGCTTCGGTCTAGGGCCAAGGGTACGGTGGGCTCTCTCTATGACAAACATTTCCAAAAAAGAGTCGTCCC
The DNA here is from genome assembly GCF_964263255.1 of Lissotriton vulgaris. Taxonomy (NCBI): domain Eukaryota; kingdom Metazoa; phylum Chordata; class Amphibia; order Caudata; family Salamandridae; genus Lissotriton; species Lissotriton vulgaris. The sequence continues at coordinate 411,104,982 of NC_141694.1, read as the reverse complement.
CTAGCAGCTTCTTCAAGAGGAACTCGACAAACAGTTCCATATTTCCCGTTTGGGTGTTTTCTGGAAGGCCCTTAATGCGTATGTTGCATCTACGTGAAAGCGCCTCCAAATCCTCCGCCTTGTCTTGCAAGAGTTGGATCACCTTGCCTAGTTGTTTATGTTTCGAGTCCAGAGTCGTCTGCGCTTCTTCCACCTCGACTATTCTGCGTTCCGACATATTTATTCGTTCGGCGTGTTTATCAAGCCTTTCCGCCATCCGATCCATTCGGTACGTGAGCACGTCCATCTTGGTGCCTAGGGAAGTAATGCCGCCCTGTAAGTTCTTCTCCATAGCAAGTAAGATGCCACGAATATCAGGCTCAGTCATCTCTCCTTCTCCCGAGCTCCCTGCTCCATTGATCATCTCATTTGGTGGAGGGTCCGGGGCTTTGGCTTTCCTGGTGTTATCGAAAGTCAGCTTGGGTTGTGTGCGATCCGGCCGACCTATGGCGTCACAGTCCAACCCCTCCTCAGTAGAGTCAGCACACAAGGATCTCTTACTTTGCTTGCAACTTGAAGCTGGAGTAGACAACACGGGAATATACAACGCCGGGCTCACCACTGGACAGAAAGTGGCACCTCACAGGAGGGGACGCGCTCCGCTCAGCGTGTGTACTCCGCTCCGCCGGTCGAAGCTCAATTGGCGGAACAAGACCAGACAGTGTTCACAGCTGCCATCACACCCTCAGTAAAATGGCAGACCCGGGGGTCAAGTGGCCTGTGTCTGCCCAGCAGCAGAGTCCACTGGGCCAATAACCCGCAGGAAAGGGCCGTAGATAAAGGGCTGCACTAAATATGCCGCTCCAGCTCCGGGATAATTACTGTGCGTTCGATATGGTGTACCCCTCAGGGGCCAAGGCCTCAGTTTGTGTCCGAATATCTTTGCCCCAGGTTACTTCCTACAGCACTCCACTGCTCCGCGGGCTCGGCACGATATGGGAAGAGAGAAAAGTCCTCACCGTCCGGACCACACCGCTCCCAAAAGCAAGTTTCTGTCCCCGGTCCTCCAACAGGTGCAGAGCACGCCCAGGCAGATCCCCTCACAATGGCGCCAGGTCTATGGGGGCGGGTACTATGCCGCCTCGCTGCGTGGCACAACACAGTGGACAGTTCGAATATATTATACCTGCCGTGGTAGGTCCCAGGGTCAGCGTAAAGTCGGGCACACTCGCAGTGTTTCACAATCGTCTCAACACCTCTTGGTTTTCCAAATTCACAGCCGCTGGATCGCACACATCTTCTCCCCTCTCCGCCCGTGCCGAAGCTGGCCGTCTCATGCACCCCGACCCTCTCCTACCATAAGCAAGGCAGGTGGTCAGGTCTCACCAGCGTCGAGAGAGGCAGCGAAGCGGCACAGTCTCTATCACTCCCCTCCGTCGGCGCCCTCAGGAGCGCGAGGCCCAGAGACCCCACCGAAGCCGGGGCCTCGAGTGCGAGTCCGCAGCCGCCTCAGGCCTTCCAGTCAACGCAGCGTGCCCGACTCGGCACCGCGGCTCATCGCAGCTTCGCTAGTTGACTTACCATTCTACGCTCAGCTTCCAATCTGTATTCTGCCACAGCAGTCAATCCGGACGTTCTCAGGTAGGAGACTACCGCAGTGCAGGCGCCGCTCACTATGCAGCGTGAGGTAGGCTGCATCCCCCCCGAGTCACTGCTTACAACGGGGTCGATCAGATACCGGCACTTCCCCGCAGTCTGCGCCTCCAAAAATCTCTCAATATGTGCCCCCCCTGCTCCTATTTTATATTTAGGCAGCTCGTGGTCCGAAGGGCACCGCCACCGGCAGGATATTTGAAAGGATAGTGGATTCGGCGGAGGAGCCGACGGACTAGGCGGCCATCTCTGTTGCTGGCTAGCTCCGCCCCCCGGATTCCTCCATACTTCGTGAGAGACGTGAGCCCACCCCGCGTAATTGCCGTGCTTTTGAAATACCCCTAGCGTGTGCCCACACCCCGCCAGGGACTTTGTATTGAAACGGGAGCCTACCCCGTATTGCCCCCAACCTTGCTAAAAGCACGCTGCCGGCCTTGGAGTCCCAGGAGCACCACGCCGGCTCCCTGCTGAAGTCAGAGGGGAGCCGCACTGTGATTGGTGCTCGCACCGGGAGTTGCCCGGCAAAAGAAGAAGCGTCCTCGAGGACATCTGCGATGGCGGCCTGATCGAGGCTGCAGCGTCGGCCCCACGTACAGCCAAGCAGGAAGCGGACGGGAGCCTACCCCCTCTCCTGTGTGTGCCCGGGAGGCCAGTGAGGAGCGGAGAGTGGCTGAAGGTGCGGGCGGGGAAACGGTGTGAGAGGGGAGCTTGCATGCCGCTTAACTGCTTGGAGCCTCGGAGGCTCCACAGGAGAAGCACCGCCATCCAAGAGGAAGCTGAGAGGGCACGAGGCACATTGCTGCTGCCTGCCCCCACCACGGTTAGAGGAGAAGTGAGCCGAGAGTCCCGGAGAGCCCCCGCAGTCTAACCGGTAAGTGGAGCTCCTGGGTTCATTGTTGTTAGAGGGGACGTCGGGGCACATTGCCGGTGCCCGCTCCCTCCCCTCCTGCCGTACTGACTTTGTTTGGGACATAGCGAGTTTTTAGTCCCAGAGTGGGACTCCCCTGTGCCCAGTGACCGTCCTCGTTGCTGATGGGGCATGGTTTCTGGTGCCAGAGCCACAGAGAGTGCCAGTGCTTGTGGGTGCTGAGTCGAGCTGCCCTGCGAGAGCGCAGGCAGCTGCAACATTGCGCAGTTCTTTTACAGGGGGCACAGTGAATGTCCGTGCCCCTCTTGGTGATTTTACAGCTGCCCAGCAATTAGTGGGCAGCTGCCACGTTTAGGCCCAAACTCTTGCGCACCTTTGCTTTTGCTGCCTAAACAGCGTGCCCTGACTGTTGTTGGACAAAGGGCATTTGAGCCCCATGGAAGGCCAGTTGGCCTGTGGTCAGTACCTACTGTGATTCTTGTGCAAGGTGATTGCATGCTGTGTTTATGATGGTAATTACCTAATGCCTAATGTGATTTATGCGTAATGTAATTAGGCATCCTGCCTGATACCTCTACCAGTGTTACATGATTAGGAGGTTGTTTTGCCTAGTATGGTTCATGCTAGTAAGTTTATGTTTCACTGCGTGACTTATGCCTAAGGTGATTAGTATTGCGTAGTGTGTTCCTACCTTTTACCAGTGGTTACTGGTTGTGTTCTACAATTAGTATTATGTGTTTCAGTTATTCTATGTTCTACATCTACTATTTCTACTAAGTGTTGATTCTGACAGTGGTCCATGTAGCCCTGTCATGTGTATATAATCCCCTGTAAATACTGACCAGTGCCAGTTGGCATAGTGTATATGTGTGATTATGATCTAATGTGTTTATGGTAATACAAATGTTCTTTTTATATATAACCTTGTGTGGAGTTCCTTTTTGTGGTGTGCCTAGTGTGTTGCTGCTGTGTGTGTGTGTCGCGCAAATGCTTTACACATTGCCTCCGGGATAAGCCTGCCTGCTCGTGCCAGGCTACCAAAGGGGTGAGCAGCGGTTATCTTTGGAGTGTAACTCCCTTGCCCTGACTAGAGTGGTGTTCTCTGCCTGGCTTTGGCGCAAGCCTTAGCCAACCAGAGATCCCATTGCTAACAGGATGTTTATTTGGTGTTGTCACTGTTGGAGCCTTGGCTGGAAAACACAAATTTAACATTAATTTTTTTTTTACAAAACTTACCATGCTTTTGTGTCTCATTTCCTGTCTGAGAGTTTCTGATGTATGTGCTCTTGATTTAGCAGGCAGGTTATTCTCCCCTCAGGGGGTATCATTTATTATATCAAAGAGAACTAAGACTATGTCAAGGTCAATTGAGTATCCTGTGTTTCCGCATAATGATAAGTTATGTGTAGTAAAATGTTTGAAAGCAAATGAAGAGTGTACGTTAGCTCACAGAACGGATCCTCTTGGTCCTTTGCTCCTAGCCATTCAGAAACCTTTTAGGCCTGTTTCAGCAGCAACGTTAGCTTGCTGGGTTCGATGGGTTATGGCTTAAGTGGGCATTGACATTTCTCTGTGTGGTGCTCATTCCACCAGAGGTGCTATGGCCTCCAAAGCCGTTGTGATGGGTTCTACGTTGGAAGATAGTATCAAGGCAGCTGATTGGTCGTCTGACTCAATGTTTAAGATATTTTATTACAAGCCAATTATACATGTTGCTTCTGTTGTTGCTGGTCAGCTTTGAACCAGCATCATCTGAGCCTCCGGTCCTGCCATAGAATAGAAAAATTTCCAGCTTACACAATAAGAATTTTAGATCCTATTAAGGACACGGAGGTGAGGATTAAACCACCCAGTGGAACAGGTAAGAAGAATTCTTAAACTGCCAAGATGATTCTGTGATATAGTTGACATGTTAATTTTCCCGCCCTTGAAATGATAAGACTCTGATGTATTATGGTACTCAAACTTCTTTTTAATTTAAGGGACAGATTCCAACCAAAACTAAAGTTGGAGTTTGGTCAGATGGCCTACCACCCTCTTTTGGCTAAAGTTGTCTCTTGGGACCTTCAGTTTAAAGTTGCTTTCCATTGAGAGCTGGAACTGTACACTGTTTGATGCACTTTATGGAGAACTGCTCGTGGAAAGAAAGAGGCAGGAATATGGTGCCTCGTTATTTTGTAGACTTTGGACCAATGTGATTGGTGTTTGAAGGAGGCGTAGTTCAAAGCCTCATAGGATTTGTAGTGTTTTGCTATATTACTGTTTTTGAATTGGCTGTTGTTTTTGGTGCAGTAAACATTGAGAAGCATAATCCTCGCCTCCGTGTCTTTAATTGAATCTAAAATTCTTCTTGCGTAAGCTGGAAAATGTTCTAATGTCCCAAGCCTGCCTCGTATCCAATTACCTGCTGACATGATGTTGCACTTTTGCAGGAAAACTAGTGTCTGTTTTCAAATTATAGTGCAACATCATGCCAGCTGCAAAGGGGGCTCCACGGTCCCGTTTAAACTGCACATGTGTCAGTCGGTGGCTTCTTCAGCCCACCTCACACATTCCCAGTCTAGTCTGCTAATGAGGCTTCAGCGGGGCTTGTCACTCTTCATCCCGAAACCTTTTCAGATTCCAGGTTAGGGGAGAATGACCTGCCTCAAGCCCTATCCTGCCATCTGATGGGGCAGTAGCTTGTGTTCCAGCCCAGGACAAGCAAAAGCTATTATTCATAACGGCTGCCGCTTGTTTATACTGGCGTGCAATTCATTGGAGTCAGAATCTTGGCACAAGAATCAAGGCGAGGTCGAATTCGGAAGACACAAGGTAAAATTATTTTAATAGCTTTTGTGTGTTCGCAAGGTAAAATTATTTTAATAGCTTTTGTGTGTTACCAAGGTAAAACTATTTTAATAGCTTTTGGGTGTGAGCATGACTGTGATCGCTGGTGTGCGTCTGTGTGTGTACATGATTGTTTATGTGTAGTTGTGTGTATATATGCGTGCGTGTATTTGAGTGTTGTATTTTGCATGATGTATGTCTGTCTTCTGCCATGAACACGATCTGTTTTCTGTGCTTTTACCCTTCATTAAAATCGTCCTTTTTTTTAAAATAACTTAATACTCATTCTGTTTTTTAGGAAATGCCATAGTAATTATTTTAAACGAGTAGGCTGTACAATTAAGAAGCTTTGCAGTGTGTGCAATGCCCTGGACATAATAGTGTAGTTGTAGCTTTATTAACAGTATGATGTGTATTTTAAATTAAAAAGGCCTGTATCCCTTATCTGCAATTGTATTCTTTTTTCTCATTTTCTCTTTGCAAAGTCCCCTTTAACAATGTTTTCTTGATACCCATGTAAATTCCCCAGGTAGCACTGTGTCTCTTACACAGTGCAAATCTTCACAATAAAATAAAATTAATAACACTTAAAAAATGCACAGGTACAATTTGTGGGGTTGTATGAAACCCTGGAGAGGCTGATAACCTTCAAGTTCCTAAAATTAATGCAATGTTATGTTATGTTAATTGTGAATTTCTAATGCACATGTATACCAGCAGGTCTCTTGGCGCTAAGGTTTAAGCAGGAGAGATCAACACCAGAAACAGTCTAATTATGAGCTAGAGTAAAAAGCCAAGTCCTTAGCAGTTTTCTGAAATGCAGATAGTCTTCTTCAAATCTCAGGGTAGTCGGCAAAGACTTCCACAATTTCTGGCCTAGTACAGAAAACCACGACCCTCTGGTGTGTTTGCGTCTGAATCTCAGTACTACCAAAATATTCATATGCATGGATCTTAAGGTGCGCAGAAGGAAGTATTTGAGGACTATCGAAGATATGAATTTGGGACCCAGACCATGTATGGCTTTTAATAGGATACATCCAGTTTTAAACAGAGATCACCTAATCGCGGTCTGCTAGGCAGTTAATTTGGAGAAAGGGCTGGCGGTCCTGGCCATGGGTAGTAAGCACTATATAAATACAATTACAATTCTTTGAAAAGGAGATATGGGAGTAAATGGAAGTTACAATCTTCGTCCATAGTTTCAAATGTGAATAACATCACATCACTTTTATTTTAACTGCACCACTGCCTAAACTTTTAATAGTTTCTGGATGTACCTAATCAGCCATAATAAAATATTTTGACATTTATTACCATTTTCGTTTTTGGAGGCCAACTTAAACATTGTGACGTAACAGAGATGTCCGCTCTATTTATAATTTTGGCATGATAGAGAAAGCGAGTAGGCTGCATAACAATTGTTTTGATTCATTACTTCATGCAGAGTTTTCTTCTAAGTGCCAAATTAATGGAGGCCTTTGGGGCCCAAATCAGAAGATCTAGAAGATGCGTGACATACAATATTATTGTAGGACTCTATGCACATAAAGGTAGATACTGCAGAAATATGGCTTTCAAAAGGAATACTCCTAGAAGAGTTATTTGTCACAAGGGGGTTGGAGGTAGAAATTGTAGACATAAACACATATTTGGGGACATAGAATTTTTTGTGCAGAGTCCTTTTAAGCTAAAAAAGCTAGATGGCTCAGTGAATTAACTCATGGCCCTGATATTTGCAACGATATGGAGAGCATGACTTGAATTCTGGTAAAACCGACTCAGAATTCCATCCTTCCAAGGTTCATTGGAAATGCTAGAAAGGAAATATGAATGGATATATCTTTGGCTATCAGTATTAGTTTTGCTTCAATACTGACTCCGCTTGTCTGGTTTTTGACTGAATGATGTGGTAAAGTGTGAGAGAGGCAGTACATTTAAGTAATCAATTATGTGTGAATTTGTCTATATGTGCTTGGGCTGTAAGGCAGTTTTTCTGAGATAGTTTTTGGCTTGTTTCTTATACATTTTCCTGAAATTCTAGCCAGAGTATCCAGTTTTAGCAATGCTAGCTCGAATGCTAAACCTGAGATTTAAAATGTGTGCCTCACCACTTTTCAAATCTACCAACCGCCACGGTCCATATGTTGTGATACTCTACACTCACAATGTCTGAAAGCTTCCGTTCCCTCCTAAGCCACATGCAGCCGCACTCTTATCTTGCTCGCTCCTATGAGCCTCTTGTACCCCTGCAGTACTTCAGGGAGTCCCCACAGCACTACCTCCACCACAGTGGTCGGCAAAGCTCCTGTGTTTTGTTATGTCTGCCTTGTGCTAGCAAAGGCGTAATGTATGGTCTAAGTGTGTCTATTTCTGAGTCATCTGACACACCCGAATAAATTATTTCTTTTGTTCTGTAAAACAGATCTTTATTCAAAGTCCTTGACAAAAGCCAAAATAACAAAGAAGGGATGTGGAAAAGAGAATAAGCAATTTTAACAGAATGCTGGAGGCAGCGCTGAAGGAACAACGGTTTGCGGGTACTGGTAGGACATGAAGCAGGGTGGGAGAAAGGCCGGTGGGGGTGGAACAAATGGAGTGGGAGATGCCCGAAGTAGGGCAGCAGCAAAGTGGAAGGAGGGGGCTAAGATGCAATAAAATATGGTAGCCAAACTGAACACACAACCGAGGAAGAGTCTGGGAGGCATGCTGTGTAAAAAAAAGTCCCTAAGCAGAAAGTAAAAAGCGGAAGCAGACAAATCCTGCACCAATACTCCATAGCCCACAAACTATATACAATAGATCTTCCAGACAGCGCAAGTGCTGTCTAGGCTCGACCTACAAAGAAGCAGTGGCAAAGAACATTCATAACATGTGCCTCTACTAATAGGGAAGTAGGCTGACCGAAATCCATTGTGTGTAACTGAGGTTGTCGGGACTGGTAAAGCAAATGAATCCTTTGTACAAACTTTCCCTTAAAACCGACTCTTAGAAAGGTCCTTGAAAGGTAATGCAACTCAAAGCAGTCAAAGACTTTTTCCACGACCAATGATGCGGCTAAGTACTCGCCTTGTTTATCCTTGGCTGATCAGAGGAGATAGGATAGCAGCCTCATGTGATTCGTCGATGAGGATCTTGGATGAACCAGACGTACGTTCTATGAACTAATGTTGGCATGAGCCTTTTCAGATGTTGAGCAAGGACCTGCGCTAGGATTTAACATCAACATTTATGATCAATATCGGCCTATTATTGCTGCAGCAAAGTGGATCATTATTGGGTTTCGGAAGCAAAGTATCTACTGCCCTATTGAATTCTGTCAGTAAGCCAGTGTAGGCAGAGTTCTTGTAAAGCTTACACAAACGTGGGACAAGACTCTTCATGTTTAACTTATCAAATTAATTAGGGAATCCGTCCTCTCCAGGAGCTTTCCCCAATGGCATTGATTTAATAGCACCTGCTTTTTGGTCATTGGTGATATTCATCTCCAGTTGCTTCACTGGTGTACAGTCAAAATATCGAGTTTTTAATATCGGGTAGCAATAATATTGAGTAAAAAACTATAGAATAGACATAATATCGAATAGACAGAATATAGACTACCAAAATATCGAATAGAATAGTATTAATATCGACTAAAATAGCATTAATATTGAATCAAAAATATAGAATGGACAGAATATAGACAACAAAAATATCGAATTTGAGGTAAGTAAATTAATATTATTTTTAATATTTGCGTAATATAATTCTGTAGCAGATTGTGGGTTTATAGGGGAATAGGGTGGGAAGTAATTTAATTATAATTAATTAATTAAATATGTTATTTTATTTATTGGTATTTATTTTGAATTAATTGTTAATTGAATATTAATTGGTAATTAACTAAAATATAATTGGTAATTATTTTTAATTGATTAATTGATAAATATGTTAATTTTAGTAATTTATTTTCTGTAGCAGGTTGTGGTGAATAGGGTGGGAAGTAATTAAATTATAATTAATTAAATATGTAAATTTATTTATTGGTATTTATTTTGAATTAATTGTTCATTAATTGTTAATTAATTAAAATATAATTGGTAATTAATTTTAATTGATTTATTGATAAATATGTTAATTTTTGTAATTTATTTTCTGTAGTGGGTTGTGGGTTATAGGGGAATAGGGTGGGAAGTAATTTAATTATTATTAATTAAATATGTTCATTTATTTATTGGTATTTATTTTAAATTAATTGTTAATTATTAATTGGTAATTAATTAAACTATAATTGTTAATTACTTTTAAATAATTAATTAATTGATAATTATGTTACTTTTATTAATTTATTTTCTGTACTGGGTTGTGGGTTTATAGGGGAATAGGGTGGGAAGTAATTTAATTGTAAGTAATTACATTTTTAAATTTTTTATTTTTTGATCTAATTTTTTATTAATTTTAAATTGTTAATTAATTTATTGATAATTGTTAAATAATTTGTATTAGTTGGTAATTATTAATAATAATTAATTTGTATTTGTTTTTTTATTTGATTAATTAATATATTATATACAATTGTAAATTATTTAAACTAATTTGTAATTGGTATTAATATTTACGTTATTTTTATTTATATATGAAGAATTTAGTTTCCCTACTGTTGTACTGACTGGAGTGGTAATAGTAATTTTTACCCTCCCAGTATCCAATGCTTTCCCTACTGTTGCACTTACTGGAGTGAGAATAGTAATTTTTACCCCTACGCTATCCAACACTTTCCCTACTGTTGCAGTGGTAATAGTAATGTTTACCCCTACGCAATCCAACGCTTTCCCTACTGTTGCACTCTCTGGAGTGGGAATAGTAATTTCTACCCCTACACTATCCAACGCTTTCCCTACTGCTGCACTCAGTGGAGTGGGAATTGTAATTTGTACCCCTACGCGATCCAACGTTTTCCCTACTGTTGCACTAACTGTAGCGGGAATAGTAATTTTTACCCTCCCGCTATCCAATGTTTTCCCTACTGTTGCACTCAGTGGAGTGGGAATAGTAATTTTTACCCCTACGCTATCCAACGCTTTCCCTACTGTTGCACTCACTGGAGTGCGAATAGTAATTTACACCCCTACGCTATCCAACACTTTCCCTACTATTGATTTCACTGGAGTGAAAATATTCATTTTTACCCCTACGCTATCCAACACTTTACCTACTGTTGCACTCTCTGGAGTGGGAATAGTAATTTCCATTCTCCCGCTATCAAACGCTTTCCCTACTGTTGCACTCACTGGAGTGGGAATAGTAATTTTTACCCCTACACTATCCAGCGCTTTCCCTACTTTTGCACTCTCTGGAGTGGGAATAGTAATTTTTAACCCTACGCTATCCAAAGCTTTCCCTACTGTTGCACTCACTGGAGTGGGAATAGTAATTTTTACCTCTACGCTATCCAACGTTTTCCCTACTGTTGCACTCTCTGGAGTGGGAATAGTAATTTTTACCCCTACGCTATCCAACGCTTTCCCTACTGTTGCACTAACTGGAGTGAGAATAGTAATTCTTACCCTCCCGCTATTCAACGTTTTCACCTACTGTTGCACTCACTGGAGTGGGAATAGTAATTTTTACCCCTACGCTATCCAACGTTTTCCCTACTGTTGCACTCTCTGGAGTGGGAAAAGTAATTTTTACCCCTACGATATCCAACGTTTTCCCTGCTGTTGCACTAACTGGAGTGGGAATAGTAATTCTTACCCTCCCGCTATCAAACGTTTTCCCTACTGTTGCACTCACTGGAGTGGTAATAGTAATGTTTACTGCTACGCTATCCAATGTTTTTTCTACTGTTGCACTCACTGGAGTGGTAGTAGTAAATGTAACCCTCTCGCTATCCTATGGTAAATATATTGTATTTTCTTTTATTAATACTATGTATATATATATATATATATATATATATATTCACTGAAAAAACCATAGGTTATAGACCATATATAGTTAGGAATTAGCATTTACAAAACCGTGAAAATTCAATGAAAAAACCATAGGTTATAGACCATATATAGTTAGGAATTAGCATTTACAAAACCTTATTTTACTCGCACAAAACCATAGAAATTCGCATATATAGTTAGTTGCAATAACTATATATCGCGCACCCGCAATCCACTGCTGATGATGTCACATATTACATCATTCATGACATGGTCAGTGACATCACTGATGACATCACTGATGACATCTCAAATGACATCACTGATGGTTTTTTCAATGAATTTCAATAGTTTTTTTAATAGCAAATATCAAAAGCTGTCAAATGTCAAGTACGTGATAGGTAAAAACATTTTTGTGTTTATGCACGCTGATGTGCTTTGAACGCTGCCCCCCCTCTTTTCTCTTAGTAGTACTCTCTCTTTGCAGATAGTGAAGGGTAGTTAACGCAGGCCTTTGCCCCCGTTGTAATCCGTCGTGCCTGCTTGTCTATCCATTTGATTGATTGTTATCCAAGCATTTACTGTTTAAGAATTGATTCTCTTTGGTTCATTCTCTATTTACAAACAAGCACAGAGTCGCAATACTCTGTTTAGTCTTTGCAGATAGTGAAAAATTGTGTAAAAAAACAAAAGTAATCGAGCAACATCAGATGGGATCTCTTTTTGACCTCGCTAAAATAGAAACATTAGGAACAACCCTTCATGAGAAATACGAAACTAGTGAGATGAACTGAGCTCCACACCACGATGGCTGCAAGACAGCTCGGCTCCGCCACCCACCCCTCCCAAAATAACGATAAACTCTATGCAAATATTATAAATATATACAACACACCAGCAAAGTAACAGGGTAAAACATTTTATTAAATAACTATTTACATAACTATTTTATACTTTTTGTTGCCTGATCCGGCTAGCTCAATCGATCGAGCATGAAACTCATGCACTCTGATAGCAAGCGTTGCTGCTGATGCTATGCAGACAAAAACTGGTTTTCTTTTTGTACATTCTTCAAGATTTTTCCATCCAAGGCTGGTTGAGAGTTTGTAGAACGATGGCTTCAGATTTTCAACATACGGTGTGGTGGCGCGGACTGGGAGGGGGCGCTTGGCTCCTGCCCCCTCCCCAAGTCGTGTTGCCCTGGTGTGGCCTAAGATCGCCCCCGACATAGGCGGCCGGCTCCCGGGGTCCGGCGGAACTTTTTGCCTTTTGATGACTCTTCCATTCTGGACCTTGTCCCACAATCCGTTTGACCTGAAGACACGCTGTAGTGGGGTGCCCCTTTACCGTTTCAGTTGCCATTCCCCCCGCTTTTGCTACACTGTGCCTCTTCCACCATTCAGCTGTTTACCGTCCGCTCTTGCGACTACAGCGTCTCGCTCACCATGTAGTTGAGTTGCTCCCGCTCTTGCGATGCAGCGATAGGCGGCTGCCACAGGACTCTCAAAATGGCGGCCGGCTCTTCAGATTTGGGCGTGGTCCACTAAAATGGCCCTGGGACACCTTGGAACTCGGACGCTTGTCTGCTAGGGCTTGGGCCCCATTCTCGAAAGCGTCCCCTCAGCCTTGAAGATTCTACAAAATTCTTGGGGGCCCCCGACTCCCGCAGGCTTCTGGTGGGGAGCGGCTGCCATGATTGCTCGTGGAATGGCCACGACTGAGCTACGAGATGGTGGTGCTCTCATGCTGATGCCAGCTTCAGTCTGAAACATCCAGAAACACTGTAGACTACCAATTCGATCAGTTCCGGTGACCCGGTAGAGAAGAACTTGCCCTCCCCTCTTTGACTGATGGTTCTTGTTGCCTGTCCCTTCTGTTGTCATTTAACAGAACTTTTTAGACTGCTGAAAGGGGTTGTGTTCCGACCGCTGGTTGGTGGAGACATTTTGACTATATTCTGGACCTACGTTGTCGCGTAATGCGTTATATGACACGCCGCGTTAGCGCACCTGAGAGTGCTCCGGTGCGCGAAGCGCAGCTTCCCGGAAGCGATCCGGGGCGCGGCGCGCAGCGCGTAACGTAAGCATAACAGGTCATGTGACTTGTTAATAAAACTTTTCATTGGTTCATTTTACTTTTGTTATTCTGATGAAAGGCTTGGTCATATGACCTAAAAATTACGCTTTTTATTGCTTTCGAACATTATTTTTTCTTAAACATATATGTTATAATGGTCCAGGCTAATGTACTTTCCCGGAAAATTTACAACTGTCCTGCAAGTAAAATATATTCCTTTTTCGAGAAAAAGGGCGTTTCTTCGTCCCATGACGGAGCCGTTGAGCAAAAGAGGCTCGGCCTGCTGTCTTAGTCGCCGATACGCCTGAATATCAGATTCTTATCGATCACTTTATGTTGCAGGAGTAGAAAACACAACAGCCCTTGACCATTTATCTTTACTGCGTTCCTGCGTATTATACCTTTTATCCGTCATGTAATTGGACTGCTTTATTTCACTTGCCTTTTACTGATTCGAAAACAGTGACTAAAATTAAAAACTTTACCAATGTAAATACTACTACCATGTTTTGTTTTAAAAACCTTTATTGTGAAAATGTCAGTATACAAATACGGGCCTATAACCACGTGGGCCGGCCACGGAGCAAACTGGAATCGTATATGATGAGGAGACATTTACACTGTAGAGGAACGTAACAAGCGGGCCATTAGGTTGCAAGAACTAAGGTGTCTAACAGTTGCGGAATCGGTGGACGTACATTTTGTAATTAAAATACGACAGGTCCACTTACAATAAAATTATCTAGATATACATTTGCGGGCAAGTACCATGGGTGACGTTAATTCGAACTTTCAATAGTACAGTAATCAATAACACATCAGAACTTAATATCAATAGGGATGTCGAAATATTCAATCAATTCTCGTCCCCGCCCGCCATGTGCTTCAAAACTGCATACGTATCTCGTGATATCAAGGTTGTGCAACCAGTACACAACAAGGAGTTACGAGTCCCATTTATACCGGCGCCATTTTGGGCGAGGCCGGGCAGGTCCAGGATATAGTCAAAATGTCTCCACCAACCATCGACTATGATGATGTTCATAAGCTCTATTTATTAGAGTAACACTCATCTGTCCACATGAAATTAATTTGCCACAATCTAAACATGTCATGTTAATCTTTCCAAAGTTCTTCTGAATATTTGGGACCGTTTCCCTTGCCTCTGATGCTGTCAGTGCCACTTCATTGGTGGATGTACTGGCAGGTCGGGGGTTGTCCACCAAATCTCTCATTTGTGCAGCACTATAATTAATCGGTGCCACCTCTCCATATGACAATGCATGGTATAATTACCATAACTATATTTCGGCTCGTTTGCGCCGCCCCCCCCCCCCCTTCGGGCACCCCATGCCGACTTTCGGCGCAGCATTGTAGGATGGCCACACCAGTGCGGCAACTTGCTGGACACCACCTCGGTGCCAACCGGATCTCAGCGCCTTGTGGTGTCTTCCATTCAGAAAATATTGTTGGCAGCATTTTGAAAGGAAAGATAAACAGCCGTTCTCCTAGTGAGTCTCACATTGTTACATTTAGGAAGAATGTTGAAGAGTAGTATGTTGCAAATCTGAAGCCATTGTTCTACAAACTCTCAACCAGCCTTGGATGGAAAAATCCTGAAGAATGTACAAACTGAAAACCAGTTTTTGTCTGTATAGCATCAGCAGCAACGCTTGAGTCAGCTTTGTGTGAAGCCGCCATTTTGATTCAATCAATAGCGTTCCCCTGCACACATTCAGGGACCTGGTCGTGTCTTCAGGTCAAACGGATTGTGGGACAAGATGCAGAAAGGAAAAGGAAAAAAGTTCCGCCAGACCCCGGGAGCCGGCCGCTTATGTCATGGGCGATCTTTGGCCACCCCAGGGCAATAGTGAAGCTGCAGCAGGTGCAAATAAGCTTCAGACAGTGTTACAAGCGCTGCTCAGAACTCTCAACTATGACACCACCTCGGTGCCATCCGGATCTTGGCGCCTTGTGCTGGTTCTGGCCTATTCACACATCGGTCCGCTACTGACACCACCTCACAGGCCAACGGGTCACCCCACGCCGACTTTCGGCGCAGCATTGTAGGATGGCCACACCAGTGCGGCAACTTGCTGGACACCACCTCGGTGCCATCCAGATCTCGGCGCGTTGTGCTGCCTTCGGCCTACTGTAGCCGCAAGTGCGGACGCAACTCAGCTGGATAGCGAGTGAAACACCAAGGGGCGCCCCACTGCAGCCGAGGAGCCTCCATCTTGGGGGCGACGCACAGCATCACATTGCTTTCCAATGCAGTCAGATCCTCAAACAGCCCCCACTGACTGACGCGACCTCTCAGGCCAACGGGGCGCCCCACGCCGACTTTCGGCGCAGCATTGTAGGATGGCCACACCAGTGCGGCAACTTGCTGGACACCACCTCGGTGCCATCCGGATCTTGGCGCGTTGTGCTGCCTTCGGCCTATTCGCACATCGGTCCGCTACTGACGCCGCCTCACGTGCCAACGGATTTTCTACGCTTTTTATAGCCCTATGCCGCATAACAGGTCATGTGACTTGTTTATAAAACTTTTCATTGGTTCATTTTACTTTTGGTTTCCTAATGATGGAATGCTTGATCATATGACCTAAAAATAACACTTTTCATTGGATTAAAACATTTTTTTTTCCCCAACGATGAAAGCCCCACCTTGTTTCTGGATGTTTCAGACTGAAGCTGGCGTCAGCATGAAAGCACCACCATCTCGTGGCTCCGTCGTGGTCATTCCGCGAGCAATCATGGCAGCCGCTCCCCACCGGAAGCCTGCAGGAGTCGAGAGCCCCCAAGACTTTTGTAGAATCTTCAAGGCTCAGGGGACGCTTTCGAGAATGGGGTCCAAGACCTAGCAGACAAGCGTCCGAGTTCCAAGGTGTCCCAGGGCCATTTTAGTGGACCAGGCCCAAAAAGGAAAGAGCCTGCCGCCATTTTGAGAGTCCTGTAGCAGCCGCCTATCGCTGAACCTCAAGAGTGGGCGCAACTCAGCTGAATGGCGGATTTTGGCACAGTGTACCAAAAGCGGGCGGAATGGCAACTGAAACGGTAAAGGGGCGCCCCACTACAGCAGACGAGCCTCCACCTGGGGAGGCCCGTTCACGCCGCCTCAAACCCCCCCCGGGCGCCCCACGCCGTTTTTCGGAGCAGCATTGTAGGATACCAAAACCAGTGCGGCAACTTACTGGACATCACCTGGGTGCCATCCACATCTCAGCGCGTTCTGCTGCCTTGGGACTATTCGCACAACAGACCGCTACTGACGAGGCCTCCCCCCGCACCCCCCGGGACGCCCCACGCCGTTTTTCGGAGCTGCATTGTAGGATACCAAAAACCAGTGCGGCACCCAGGTAACATCACCTGGGTGCCGTCCAGAACTCAGCACGTTGTGCTGCCTTGGGACTATTCGCACAAAACACAGCTACTGACCATTGTTGCTTCTTTTTTCAAAAAAATGTTTAAATGTATTTACTGTTTTTGTTGCTTTGTATATATTTATAAGTTATTAAAGTTTTATAATCCTACTACTTTGTTGGAGTGCTATATATTTTTAATGTGACACATAATTGTAAAAACTTTGATGTACAAAGAGGCATCCCTGGAATCTTCCGCTTCAGACTCGGACCCACACACCCTCACAGTGAGAATCCCCTCCCCAAGCACAATACAGGATGGTTATCAGATAGTAGGAACGCGTGTGGTGTGACGGATCTCATCGGGTGGGGGCCTTGATCTACTGTAACTCCTTTGAAGAGGGGTGATTCTTTACATCTGGGGCCATAAACTACATCTGCAGGGCTAGGTGATAGCCTGGGACCGGCCTGGACAATCGGACACAGAGGAAGAGGAGTGTCAGAGGGTGCGGTAGTGAATAGGGTGAAAGGGAGGTGTCAGGCGGGCACAGGGTGTGATTCTCAGAGAAGAACAGCGCAGATGGGAGGAGGTTTCTGGCCCATGCATGAGAGAGAGAGCGGGGGTGACCAGTGCGTGGGGGAGATGCTTGCGAGGGTGGGGAGCCATGCTGAGGATCGGCGGCGTGCAGAGAGTGGGTCTGGTCAAGGCATCTAAAATGGCTGCCGTGCTCAACAAAAGTGTGGCATTGCAAAAAAGGCAGGATGGCGCAGACAATGTTTATCAATAAGGATTAATTTATAACAATTATTTTTAACAAAATATTTACTCGCAGTGACAAAATGGCGGTCAACAGTTCCTGATTTCCATCGAATCGAACGTTAACAGACGTCACGCAGCAAAAAAAAAAAAAACGCTCACGCACAGCCGCTGGAAGACATGTATCAACATATATGAGCCTCCTCAGCCACCCTCAGAAAACATAAGGGGTCAGGATACGTCTCTCGTACCCCCTTATACCCTGTAATTTAATTAAACCGAAACACAAAATGGCGAATTCCCGTTTCGCTACCAGTTTGCGGCCCGGTTCGCGAGCCGGGAAGCGCTTCTACCGTGAAAAATCAAATTTTTTTTATTTTCCCCACGGGACCCTTTAATAACCCCAACATCATTCCTAGGGGGTCAAGAGGGGTCTACCTTCATGCATTCAATATTAGAATAGTACGAGTCCTACTAGACCATAAACAGTGCAAAATACGTCCATAAAGTGCTAAATCTTGTGCAAAAGTGCAAAAGGTAATAAATATAAAGTGTCCAACGTGCAATTTATATTGACATATTAGTCAATGTTAAAAATTCATAGCTATACATTACTATATACACATAAACATATATTATCATAGAACTCATTATTGAAGTCAATATTTACCAGTGTCCATAGGACATATGGAAAAAGCCATGAAATATATGTCTTGTTGTAAAAGTCAATATAGGCTATTTTCAGGACAGAGGAGAGTCATGAGAGTGAGCATAGCAGAAAGAATGTGTAAATATACACATGGGCTGAAGACAAAGTGCAAATTCGCTACATATATATATGTGTGTGTGTTTTTAATTTTTTTTAATTATATTAATTATCTATTCGTTTTGATGTTATTTAAGTATTTTAAGTATTTTTAAGTTAGTTGTATTTATTATTTTATTAATTTTAAATTACTTTTAACTATTTAAAAAATGTCGATATTTTGACTGTCTATATTTTTAACATCAATATTTTTGATTCGATATTTTTGTACTTACCTGTTTGGAGATAGGAAGTCGATATTTTGGCATTCTATATTTTTTACTCGATATTTTGGTATCTCGATATTTTTGACATCGATATTGTGTCAGTGATCCTGCTTCACTACTTCACATTGCAGCCTAGAGAGAAGCAACCTATCAAAAACTGTCTTCTAATGTCTAGCTCTCAACTGTGGCTTATGAGGGATATAAGTATTTGTGAAAATTGGTGAATTCATCTGTAAGCTACTTCAGAAGTGATAAAAGTTCACCTCTTTGGGTCCGGAGAGCCAGTATTGACCATGATGACTCCAGTTGCTTCAACTATAACGCCAAAAGCCTGCCTTTCACCCATGCTCGTATTGTTTACATTTTAATCTTGAGAGTGCTTTTTCTGCCTCTAATCTGAAATACCAATTTGCTTTGAATCTGCCGAAGATTTTGATCTGTATTATTTAGTCAAAACCTGCATTTGCTCTTCTGTCTGGGACTCTTTTGTATTCCACCTAGAGATCCCTTCTCCAGATTCACATTTTTTTAGATTGTTTGCATACTACTTAGGAGCCAAGTCACAGCTCAGTTTGTGGTGTGTGACATATTAATATTTATTATTAATAAAAAACTTTCTTTGTGTTCAATGTTTCATATACTGCTTTTACAAACTGCTTTTCAAGGCACATACGCTAAAATGCCACTCGTTGGATATGCGTTAAATTAGAGATCAGTCTCCTCCACTAAGAGTCTTCCCAAGAAGGGAAATAGTCATAATCACAATGTATGGGAGGTGTCTCACAGCCAACGAGGAGCACAATGCAAAATGTTGGCTGATACTCACTCCTTGGAGCACAGTCTCATGCAATAGATGATAGTATCACAGCTTGGAGGATATATTCTTTTTGTAGTGTTATATCAGATCATGAAGCAGTCTCATTTCCCTGATGTTTGTCTTATTTTGAAGTAATTTCACTTTTGCTTGGTTTGAATATTTCCACTTTGAGCCATCTCAGACTTTGGGAGTGAGTCTTAGACATTTGCTATTGCTGTATATGTGTATTCGCTTATGGACTGAGCATTTATTAAGTGCAAGTTTCGACATCTTGTAGTGACAGTCACTCATTGTGGGAATCCTACACTGAGCTCCCCCTTGTGGTACCAAGAATTCCCAAATTCAAGGTAGTCTCACATCTGCAAATCTTTTTTTTCCTCAGTCAAACCCCTTTTTTTGGGACCATATGGGAAGGCAAAAGGAACTGCTGCTCAACTATGGTGGTGGGGGTTGTTTGGTTCTAGTGTCCTGGGTCCATACTACTATGACATTGCAAACTGGGCCAAGTACACCCCTACTGCACTTGACTCTAAGGGTTGCTATGGAGGGGACAGTCTAATGCATCTCAGAGAGACTGTATTTGGGTAGGGACTCAGATCTCAAGTAGTCAAACAACAATATGTGAATGTCCAACCCTGTGCTTTTGTTTTAAGAAAAAGAGAAATACTTTAATCATACCACAACTCAATACTATAAATAACAAACACACAATCTAATAGGGATGATACAGAAGTTACTAAACAGCCAAACAGAAGCTTTGGGTTTGTTCACAAATGCCGGCCCACTATAATGAAATAGTACGACTTTCCTAGGTTCTGTGACCAGTAGGTCATTCCGCATGCTTTGACAAGGCAAAGGCAATTCTTTTAAACAGATTAAAATAATATCAACTAAGTCCCACCAAAATCTACTAAAGAAGTTATTTCCCAAAGATTTGGAGTTAGAGTTAACTCAGGCCAAGCACACTCTGGATCTCAAAGCGTGAGTGTTTAGTCTTCAACCATGCTGTGTACGCAATTGTACTTACGTGGCAGGGGCTTTTTCAGGTTGTCCCATTTCCAGCTCTCTACATTGGGCTAGAGGGAACTATTGAGGCACTGGTAAATGGATTCGAATCTGGCACATCCAGCACTTAATTCTTTGACTTTTAATAATATTTATTAGAAGAACAATTCACTGAAGTCAGATTTGTAAGAAATATTTTGGAAATGGCACTTTTAGAAAGTTCTTTTTTCCTTGCTTAGAGCCTCTGGAGGCCCACTTGCATGTGCTCCAACTGTCACTCATGAGCTGGATAGACACCTTGATGAGGTGTGAATTTGTTCCCAGACCTGAGACAAAACCTTTGGGTGTGGGGTGGTGCTCTGTTCCTCTGGCTGGATGACAATCTGAGCTGTGCCCAAGAACATGAGTTACCATATCCTGTCACGGATAAATGTTAGCTGACACTTAGTCAGGACCCACCTTTAGTTTCCCCAGTGTGGCAGACACCAATCCCAGTGCGAGAGGTGGTCACCCCAGAACTTGTGTAGCGTGACCACAGAGGAGGAGTGGCTCATTTTCATGGCCATATATCTTGGGTGTACACAGGAACTCTGCACAACTGAAGAAAGTTTCTGGCCTTTTGGGTTTGGGTAGAGAGGAGTATTGTGGGATTGTTTGCAATAGATCATACAAAGGTGAGTAGGGTTACCCATACCTCAATAATTAGGGAGTATCCAGGGGTTTCCTGCACCCCAAGTTGGTAGCAGGTATAAATGTGGCATTCCCAGTACCCTCCTCCTCAGAACACTTTCTGGGTGTCTGGAATCTCTGTCTGTGACCTTAGAAAAGCCTAGAAGACTAGACCTGCTCTTCTTCTTGTATCCAGGACAAAGAAGTGGATTCCAAGGGTCATAAGACTTGACCTTCAGTTTTAACAACATGGGCACAACAAGCTACAGGAGGCCTTTCTTGCAACTGCCCACCTGCCATGGACCCTGATGCTTGTCTCTGCTTGAAAGAGTCTTAAACCACAAATGCTGTCTGCAAGGTCGTGGACCCTTGACTAGTGCCAAAGTGTACTCTTTCTAACATATTCTGAAAATGGGGGCTTACAAACTTTCTGGTATCACAGACCTGCAGAGGATGGGGACCAACCTGTCAAGCCGATATGATGAAGGTGCGCTGCCACTGGGCCAAAGATTTAGGTTGTTCGTGCTCTGAGCTTTTCCAAAGCAGCAAATCTGATTCAACCGGACCGCTCAGAGACGGTATCCAGCCTTGTGGGTCCCTCTGGCTACAGTCTGTACCCTTGCCCTGCAGGAAGAATATGAGCTCCAAAATAGTGACTAAGTCCCAGGTAGAACTCTTCTCCAGCCGAAGGCATCAAATGTATCTGACTAGTTAGGTGCCTTCTCTGGGCACAAACTTCAAATTTCTCCCTCTTTCTGCTTTCCTGCCAAAAGTCTATGGTTTAATGAGACCTTTTCCAGAGGCTATCTGACAACATAGAGGCCTCTTCTGTCACAGCCTGCTGCATTGCCCCACTGAGTATGTTTTACCTACATTTCAGAGACTAAGTCCAAAATTAAAACTTCCAACCGAGTTGAACGTGGTTTGTGTATCCAATCTATGCTCCATCATGGTCGATCTTAACTTGTGCCTAGGTCCTGGTCAAGAGCAACCTGATGACTACGGTCGGCGCTTCATGCTTTTTGGTTCTTTTTTCACATACAATTTTTTATATTTCATGACCCTGGTTTCCTTTATTGGATGGTTTTTGTCGTTTTGGTATCATTGGTTTGCAGTTGTTCTTTTTTTGTGTTTTGACTTTATAACTGTTTTGATACTGCACAAATGTATTTATTTATACATGACTACCGGGGGTATCAGAGTGCTTTACAATATATGGGGGAAGAGGGTACATGTAAACAACCAAGAATAACTACAGAGAGGAGACATATACATGAAATATCACAGCAGGAGAAAATAAACGAAGTGAAAATTACACAGTCACAGGTGTCCAAACATCCACCCAAATCTTAAGTGTCCAACATGGTAAATACATAAATACTTTACACATTGCCTCTAGGTTAAGCCTGTCTGCTCTCCCCTACAGCTACTAGGGGGTTAAGCTGCCGCCCCGAAACCTGTGTCGCCCAGGGTGGAGCACCCCCCCCTTGCTACGGTACTGGGTTAAGCTTCAGTTAATTTAGTGACTTTAAGGGTTCACCCTGACAAGGGTTGTTGTTTTTGCTTGAAGCGGGTGCTCTCCCTTCAAATAATACCCCAATTTCGTACACCGCCCCAATATTCAATTAAAGTTTTGGCATTTGTCCCAAACTCCTCAAAATGTAATCCTATTTACTCATAAGCCATAGCTCCCCGAATTCTTGAAATTGTGGGCAGATAATTGCAGACGCTCATGCATCCTGGGCGTAGGGACTGTAATTGGATAAATACAGCAGACAAAATCAAACCCAGAAGCAAGATGCGGCGATTACTTCAAAGTCCTTGTCCTCGTGGTACGGCTTAGTTTCACCGCACCACAGGTAGCTTTCTTCGCCTAGTTCATGACACTCATCTGGATGGTGTCATCGCGGTCTCACTTAGCAGAGGGTCATATCTTTGGAACGGACATTGTCACGCACCTCTTTTTGAATGGAAGTGCTATATTCCGGATTTTACGACGAGGCAGTGAGGCACTCGCGCACGGAATCCCGCTGGAATAGGAATTGTGAAATTCACACTACTTATGGAGTATACCATTTGTATCTTAAAAACTGACATTTTTTACCTACACTTAGTGACACGAAGAGTTAGTGATAAATAACGGCTTAAAGCAGGACTGCAATAGGACTATTGTTTCTAAGCCTCTTACTACGTTTATTTACCCAAGTCATACCAATTACAAGGAGCTGCCCGGAAAGTGAACGTAAAGACACTGCTGATGTTACTTAAAAAGGACGACACCTTCAGGGTTACAGTACAAAATGTAACTAATGAAGAAAGCTTATATTTTCGTATTTGGCAAATGTGGAAAAAGTACGCTGATTTTTTAAGGGCAAATAACTAGACAAGGGAAAATCTTGTTACATAGAATTTACTTTTTCCTCATACTCTATATTCATAATCACAAATAAAAATATAAGCTGACAAGAGTTAGTTGTCATCAAAGGCACAGATATAACTTAGCATGCAGCGCTACCGTGAACCCTCTGGGACCGGTGACGTGGTTGAAGAAATATGTTTGTGAAAATATATAATTACTCAAAACTCTACCATCTACGGCAGAATAAAAAGAAATTAAAATTGTAAATTACTGGTTTATGAGGTATATAAAACACATTTTTAAATAGAACCTGAAAGGATATATAATTTGCGAGACTCTCTGGACTTAAAATGTCGCAGTAGAAACAATAAAACATCCTGTCTGGTGGCAAGGATGTTTGAAGAAAGGTTCTATAAAGTATCATCAGGTTTAACAAGCATTGATAAAGTTAATATTTCTGACTTTTTGCATAGAAGGTGTGCATAGAGGCATGCAAGAAAACGGGCTATGGTAGACACAGAGCATGCATACAAGTACACAGACCAACACAACTGCAGACACACATCTTCACGAAGACCAACAATTTTCCAGACACCTGTGCATTCAAACAAACATACAGGCATCAATACCCACCATTAAAAGACCATGGAGCTCCCAGTGCTAGGGTGGAGGGGCCAGTGGATGATACGCATCAGTACAGCAAAGGATGATGTGCAACAAGGAAACACATGACGATGTGCACCAGTGGATGATACTCATCAGTAGAGCATAGGGTGACGTGCGACAAGGAAATGCACAGTGATGTGCAACAGTGGGTGATACTCTTCAGTAAAGCATAGGGTGATGTGCGACAAGGAAACGCACAGCGATGTGCACCAGTGGGTGATACTCATCAGTAGAGCATAGGGTGATGTGCGACAAGGAAACGCACAGTGATGTGCACCAGTGGGTGATACTCATCAGTAGAGCATAGGGTGATGTGCGACAAGGAAACGCACAGTGATGTGCAACAGTGGGTGATACTCTTCAGTAAAGCATAGGGTGATGTGCGACAAGGAAACGCACAGCGATGTGCACCAGTGGGTGATACTCATCAGTAGAGCATAGGGTGATGTGCGACAAGGAAACGCACAGTGATGTGCACCAGTGGGTGATACTCATCAGTAGAGCATAGGGTGATGTGCGACAAGGAAACGCACAGCGATGTGCACCAGTGGATGATACTCATCGGTAGAGCATAGGGTGATGTGCGACAAGGAAACGCACAGTGATGTGCACCAGTGGGTGATACTCATCGGTAGAGCATAGGGTGATGTGCGACAAGGAAACGCACAGCGATGTGCACCAGTGGGTGATACTCATTGGTAGGGCATAGGGTGATGTGCGACAAGGAAACGCACAGCGATGTGCACCAGTGGGTGATACTCATCAGTAGAGCATAGGGTGATGTGCGACAAGGAAACGCACAGTGATGTGCACCAGTGGGTGATACTCATCAGTAAAGCATAGGGTGATGTGCGACAAGGAAACGCACAGTGATGTGCAACAGTGGGTGATACTCTTCAGTAAAGCATAGGGTGATGTGCGACAAGGAAACGCACAGCGATGTGCACCAGTGGGTGATACTCATCAGTAGAGCATAGGGAGATGTGCGACAAGGAAACGCACAGCGATGTGCACCAGTGGGTGATACTCATCAGTAGAGCATAGGGTGATGTGCGACAAGGAAACGCACAGTGATGTGCACCAGTGGGTGATACTCATCAGTAAAGCATAGGGTGATGTGCGACAAGGAAACACACAGCAATGTGCATCAGTGGATGAAACTCATCAGTACAATTTAGGATGATGTGCGACAAGAGAACACATGTCAATATGCACCAGTGGAGGACTAAAGACATGCTTCAAGGCACCACTGGGCGATAAACTCAAGGGCAGCACTGGGTGATGTGCCACAAGGAATGATGTGCTTCATGAGATCACTGGGATCTATGCATCAGGGAAACCCTACCTGGCATGCATAAAGGGAGTAATGTGTGTGTGCATTTATTAACCACAGAGTTGAGCAACGGAGTGCTGTGCGTGAGGTGAGCATTGAGGGTTGCGCATCAGGAAAGTACAAGATGATGTATAGTCGAGGCCCACAGGTCTGCCTGAATTATACAGGCTCTTGGTGATGTACAGAAAATGGCAGTATGATGTTTGTAGCGGGTATATGATGATGCGCAGATGTGGGAATACATCAGTGCAGTTCTTCTTGAGTGTAACACATTCGGCCACAACTGGGTGCTTCACCAGAAGCATTTTGCATGCTAAGATTATTAAAGCTACATTTATAATTATGAAAGCAGATCCACAAGTCTTTGAAAACAGGTATTCATGTTTGAAAAGCTAGGACTTGCTGAAGGTGTCACGTATGACAGGGACCATATGAAATGTATTCTGAATTATAGGAAATAAAAAATGCATTTTCTTTTTCTAGCGTGTTTATGTAGCTACTTTAAAGTGTTGATGTTTCTCATGTGCCCCGGGGTGTGTGCAAACGTGTATTATAAGTATTTCTTTGCTTATGTATATTTGCTGTTCTCCTCCCTTGTAAAGAAAGTTATTAGCGTTTTTTTTTAATTCTTTAGGGAGAGATTTAAGCAAACATGCAATTAAAATATAATAATCAGCATGGGTTGTATTTACTTAACCGTGAAAAATGTTTATGGAATAAACCTTCGTAATGGGACAACGGAAACGAATGCATTCGCATTCGTGGTTAGCCAAAAGCATTGCTTTGTTCGCAAATAGCCCATATTAGCAAACCATTGTCTTAGAGATGGTTGCTAATAAGCCAAAACTTTCTACCACCACCACCACATTTTTGAAAACACGGAGCTAGCTGGTGGAAAAATAAGACTGAAAGCAATAGCTTACTCCTGCAGCCTGACGTTAATCAACATCGGTGAAGCCAGCATTGCAGCTTATTGCATCAGCATCATATTGCTTCCATTAGAAATTGCCGTAACAATTTCAAAAGTGCTTTCAATTAAAGCCAGACTGAAAAAAAAATGGCTGACTACCGTTTGTGACAAAAACACGTGACGGCAAGAACCTGTTTGTAGGGTTTCAAGGCAAATAAATGTTAGCTCTCGCAAGAGATTTTTTGAAGATTGTTATTAATCATTTATACTGGTAGGTTTAACATGCAGATGTGTGTTCAAGATTTAAACTGTGTATGAAGGGTGTTGAGGGAATGCCGAATCAGAGCGTGGAAATATACTCTCTATGAGAGAAAAAACTCCTAGATGGCTGTAGTAGTAGCAAGTGTTTCTTCCGAAGCAAGTGTTTCTTCTTTTTCCATATGTAACATTCACGCGCAGTTTCACGTGCATGCTGCCTGTTAACCAGCATGCATGCTATGTTCATATTTGCACTCAGATCCATGGTCTGGGTTCCTTCTGATTGCCAATTTCAACTGCGCCAGTTTTAGTTGGGAACTGACGGAGACAGGATGGTCAGGTCGTGTGCTCTTTGAGGCAGATTTACGAGGAAGTGCCCAGCGTGGCAACGCAAACCCTTTGGCTGCGCCACGCTGTGGCCCTTCTAAAGCACAGGAATGCAAAATATTTACAATAATATGTGGCATTCCTCTGCTCTCACCTCTGCTGGTGCACAAACAGCTGCCATGCGCTGGCACAGGCACCCATGAACCATGGTGCAAGGATGCCTGCGTCATGGGGAGATTGTTTTTGTGCCGGAAGGGGCACCTCCCTGCACATAAACTATCACTACAGGCATTATGCTCTTTCAATGCATGCTGTAGAATGCAGCATGCATTGAAAGAGGAAAAAACAAGGAGAAATGAAATCATTCCTCCTGTTGCGCCTCCCTGGGAGACGTAGCATTCAGATGCATTTTCAGATTACAAGTCCCCGTGAATCTGGAAATGTGTCTGGATCCATGGGTGTTACGTGGGAACACCCACAGCAACACCCATGGAACGCCCCTTTCACGCAAAGTGCTCCATGTAAAGGGGCCGTATTTACAATGACAGGAAAAGCCACGCAGGGTGGTTTTGTAAATATGGAGCAATAAAATACGCCACCAGTATATCACATTTGTATTTATAATAAAGCAACTTCATTTTAAGAAACTCCTTTCTGTCTCTTTGCTTCGTTTTACTAGAGATGACCCACCTCTTCATTTGGTGATGAGCTGTTTTATTTAACGGAGCCCACCGTCTTTATTCACGCTTCTTCATGCTTATTTTACGCCAGCCTTCATGCGGATTATCGTAATGTCCGGGAGGAGCCTTTCGGGAGGATTATCTGATTTCTGGATTTCGACGCATGCTGTACAAAGAGCCGTATATGTCATCAGCCTGCTATGACGAGACTGATTTGACATACGCACCCCCCAGCAGGACTTCATGGTTGGCTTCAAACATCTCCATAGCAACTGAGGCTTGATGTCAGCTCTTCATCGGAGCTGAACTTCACCTAGCAACAAGCCTTATCAACCAACTCGGACATCAGCTGCCAGCAATTAACCCTCTCTATTCCTTCGGATTTAAAGGTATTTGCTTATTTCAATGTGGTTTTGAGAAATGTTAAACCTATTTCAGGATTTATGACTCAAAAACAGTTATAATAATTTTCATTCAGAACCCACTTTTTCTATGTCAAAAGGTTTGAATGCATTTCTTAAGTTGTGTGTGGTAAATAATATCCTATTCCTGGATTTATGACTGATTTTTAAATGAGCAGTTGAAACATTATATACAAGGTTCTTGTTACAGTTACCTGTGCTTTTCATACTTCTCAAAATAAATTTGGTTTAGTTCCTTTGGCAATCTGAATACTCATCATGAGCAATTTAGCACAACTTGTGCATCTTCAACCATTACTACTGATAGAGCGCGCAGGTCACCCGGCTAGGATAATTTTACTAAATACTCACCTGGGCCCATAATTTTTATTCCACATGTGTCAATATTTACCTTGGGCAACTCGTGCTCTACTATCAGTATATCTTGAGATTCTCTATACTACACTGATTCCCATATCTACAACCTAGCAATGTAGCTACTAGGAACCTAATCACCTAGGATCAGGGAGTCAAGTCGAAATATTAGGTAGTCAAGAACATTTAATAACATTCATTGTATAATGAAATAACCAAAGACTTTGGGTAGGTTCAAAACTTTATCTAATCATCATCATCATATGTCATGAGCAGAAAGTTGAATGTGATAAGGCTATCAATAACTAAAATCAGAAACAGTATGTAGCTATGAATAAGACAGAGTATGCTCAGCATCTAGAACTTTAAACTGAAGGCAAGGTAAAAACAAGGAACATGCTATTTTAGATAACAACTTCGCGCAACCTGATTAAAGGAGGGTAAAGAAATGGAACATGCTATATTCAAAAAGTCTTTAGAGCAGTCAAAGAAACTTTATTGAAATTCGAGTTTTAATTTAGCTCAAAATACTAAAGGGTAGGTAAGATTGGAGCATACTATTCAATTCAGTTTATCTCCTAGAGGGAGGGTAAGATAAGGAACATATACTTAAGATAGAAACGATTTAGCATTAACTAAAGGTAGGTTAAAAAGTGGAACATGCTAATAGACAAACAATGCATGGAAATGTCATTTATAAAGGGACAGGGGACAAAAAGGAACATATGCAATTGTGCTTTACAATATTCGAGAATTAGAAATGCAAATATGGATAAGCAATCACCCACACAGATTTTAAATTTACCTAGGATAGAGTGAAGACCAACCCTGGCCACGGGTCAGATTGGAAAAGACGGGAAGGAACCCTCAAGGACTTAGGTGCCAGTAGGCGAGCAGGTACAGCTCATGGACAGTCAGGACAGGATAACCCCATAATTCGGATCGGGACCGGGTTCACCAAAGGTTACGACCAACACCCGCAGCTTCGGTTGCAACGCCTGCGCTACTCCCTCTCTGCAAGGAATCTGCCAATAACCCCGATTGGGTTCTCGAACCTCCCAGCAAAGTGCTTCGCCAGCACTTCTAAGTCTGCATAAACCCCAAATGGGTTTCTCGAACCTCCCAACAGAGTGCTTCGCAGCTCTCTGAGTTCAGTAACCTATAGAGTGCGTTGGGTCAGTGACAGGTCAGCTATTCGGACAAGTCGGACAATTTCTCTAGCTAAACCTACGCTAGTTATACTGTTTTTTGGGTTAGTGTACCACCCCCCAATGTTGCAAGTGTAAGGATCCCCAATTTTGATTGGACAAAGGAGGAGGCTAGGTCATCACACCACCTAAAATTTAGACTGTCTCAGGCTCAATATTCAATCTCTGTACCCACCCCTTATTTTCCATCTTCCCATGACATATGTTTTTCGGTGAACAATAGTGAATACAATCTTCGTATACATTTGTTGCATTTGTAGTACAGTTCAGCTTCATTCAGCTAGGTCACAGGTTGGTTCCCAGGAGCATCTTGGCTGTGGCTGCCATCTGGCAGGGTTCCACTGCTGCAGAGTTTTTTCTCTCTCCGCATCCAGTCCTGCGCAGTAGGGACTTCCAATATGGAGTAATAAGCACCTCCCAGGCCCAAAAGGATACGATACATGAAAAGCAAGAGAAAACAATTTAGAACATAGAAATAAATGATTACACTGTATACCATGAATCACTGTACTGTACCCATTGCTTCATAATAACTATAGTATTATTGGTTATGCAGAACAAACAGCTTTGCGAAAGCGGCAATGCAAGCTCAAAGCATGTGAAACACAGAGCTGCCATGTTAGCTGTATTGCGCATGAGTAAACACTTTCCCACCAGAACTGCGAGTACGTCACGTCACATGGGTATGACCGACGCATGCGCAGTCTAAATTCCAGCGTAGCAGTGGCCATTTTTAGAATGCAAGCGTATTACGGTTAATAGACACATAGGCAAGCGTCACTCGGACACCCAAATTTCATTCAAGGGGCAAATTAGTGAGACAACCAGGTTGATTAGTTAATTAGGGTTATTCGAGGTTCATGATTACAAGCAAGTCGCTTAATATGTGAATCCTTGCTCCATCACTACAATCGCCTGGTAAACCTTCATTGGCCTAGAAACAATGATTTAAGGTTTTTGAAAGTTACTTGGTTGCCCTAGAAGCGGAGAAGTACTCTCCGACACGAAAGGCTCGAATACTTTTCAATACCTTGGGTACTGAAGGACAACAAGTTTTTAGTGACTTACCAAAGATTATGCAGGCTACTGAACCGGAAGGCTGGAATGAGTATATGTGGAAAGCATCACAAGATTGGAGAAGAAATTTACTGAGCAGCCACGCGTCCTTCTGAATCGATTCAATTTCACAAACAGGAATCAGACTCCAAATTAATCTGTGGAGGACTATGTTTTAGTATTACTCCATGCAGCAGCTAATTGTAATTTTGGGATGATGTTAGATTATAGCATTAGAGATTAATTCGTATTTGGTTGTAAGTGTAAAAAAATTCAACAGCGTTTATTAAGTTACAGGGATCCCATGCTCTCTGAGGTAATCGATATGGCTAAAGCCATTGAAAGGTCTATCATCTCCACAGAAAGGATGGCAAATAATTTAAACAATCAATCTGTGAATGCATTACAAGAACCCAATAGAGTTAATGTTTTATCTTTCAGGGAGAAAAACAAAGAACAAATACAGAAGAAGACTTCTGTTTTTGTTTCAGGTGTGGATAAAATTTTTTATTTTTTATTTTATTAATTTATTCTCACTAGTTTCCTGGGGTACCCCCTTGCTGTCAGCTTACTGCAAAGAACCTCAGCCTCTAGAAAAAAATCTTCTTTGAACTTACAGTTACGCCTGATCCTAAGAAACTGGCCGTAGGGGAGACCATCTCCAAGTGCCCTAGGGTGAGCGCTGTGGTATTCGAGCAAGGTGTTGCGCTCGGTCGTGTTTCTGAAAAGGGTGGTATGTAGTTGCTCATCCAGGCATTTGATTGTGACATCTAGGTAGTCTACTTGGTGTCTCTCATAATGAAATGTAAATTTAAAATCAGGCTGACTTGTGTTGAGCCATCCACAAAACTCTTTCAGGGTATTCTCATCACCCCTCAAGATCATGTGCACATTTTATCAGGAAGTGGTCTTATACAACGCTAATCACTGCCTGTGTCATTTCCGACACGAGAGCGTCGAGGATGCCAGAACCCCCGAATTCGGCCACGGACCACGGCGATTAAGTACGTGAAATCCCGCCCCCTAGGCTTGGGGCATTAGCAATGACACAAGTAGCCTCAAACTTAGGATCTGGCCTTAATGCTGTCCTTTCCATTCCTCCGCAGCTCCCGGCAGGACTCAGAGAGGCACAACGGTAATTCTTTTGTGCTTGCTATCTGGGCACAGGTTTTAGTCACACGCTCGACTGCACTCTAAGTGGGTGTATATCTAAGTGTTAAATCTATCTTCTATACCCAGGTCGTGGCGCTAAATAAGAACATTTTTAACTACGGCTAGCACCACAGGATAGAGTGGCATTTTACCACAAGTAAGCAGTTTTTAACACATTCTCCGAATTGTTGCAAACTCTTTATTTAACAGCTAACAATCTATCCTACTAACCTCGACCATTAGCAGGTCAAACAAGGCATCCAATGTTGTCCTGCCCTGAATATTTAAATATCTCATTGCCTTAGATAATCAAGAAACACTGCTTCAACTCAGTGAAAAGCTCCAGTCCTAACTGAACTATTGCTCTCGACTAGAAGTAAGAAAATACACCTTAAGCTTGACTATTACACCTTACTGTGTACGATACGATTAAACTACACTTTCATCTCCCCCAATATAGACCCAATCGGTGATTGACCCAAAAAGACAGTCAGTAACTCTTCGATCAAAGCATTTCCTACACCCAAAGCGGGCACTGATAGAGACAGAGTAAGTTCTATGACTAAGTAGATCCAAAAAAAGCGCGCGCCCTTTGGCTCACATCAATTAACTAGCTTCAAGTAGTCACTTTGTGCGTCAATACACGATTGCTAGAATAACTTGTACATTGTGCATGAAAAGTATGTGTATCATGCCACTGGGAGCACCACATCACGATGTTAAGAATCTATTATGTAGGGCCAAGTGCTAATTTTATTTACTTTACTACAGTTTCAGGAAGCTCATCTAGTCCTGATGATGATCTTAAATCGCTAAATATCGAAACGTCGTCAACCTACCCAAGGAATTTCCCCCACCCAATTGTATATAGCTCTGTGGAACACACCTTGTTTTTATGTGACATTTCGTATATTTTCACTCTGTTCACTCATGTCACTATATGCACTCTGTCACTCATGTGAGCACCTGAAACGTATCTCTACATGTTGAAAGTATGAATTAAATACTCTTTCACATGTTACTATACATGTTTTGCTCCAAAGATTAATTTAATACAAAGTTTAATTGGTACTCTGGACCTTCTTAGGCCAACCTTGAACCATTGTTTGTTTCAAATATACTCTATAACCCCTGGTTCACTTTATGGGGTACCCTTGTGTCCTAAAACCAGATTGGATCAGAGACATGCTTGCTAAGGAGAAACTGTGTTGCTGTGAGGTCAATGATCAGGTCAAATTGAGAGTTTCGCAAAAACAGCAGGAACAAAAGTTACACTATGGTGTAAAACATGATGGAAGGGAGATTGACTTCTTGTGGTTGATTTGGTATTGATTAAAACTCCACATAGAGTGAAGAAAGGTCAGACGAAATGTTCATACCCACTTAAAGTTACAAAAGTTGGCAAAGGTTCTCTTCAAATCGATGGTAAAGGCTGGTGGAGCAAAAGGGCGGTGGTGAAACTCAACCCTGAGCAAGCGAGTTTAATTAGTAAAGATAAAGTGGTTGTCAATGACAGCAAATTGTCTGCTTATTTCTGGATTCCTTCACATCCGCTGACTTTATTAGGCTACCAGAGAGGTTCTAAAGATATTTCACAACCTTTTGCAATTGTGACTTTAATAGTTTGTCCAATTGAACCTCTTTCACAAGAGGTCACTGGAGAAAGAATTTCAAGAGACATTATCAGTCAGGATATTCCATCTGACACAGGTGCTTTGGGTTTCCCTCTAGAGGGTCCTGGTAATAGCAGTCCAAACATACTTAGTAATTTCACTGATGTTTCGAGGTCATCACGTAATGTTTCATTGCCTGACAGGTTCAAAGATCATGTTATAGCTTAAATGTCACACTATTACACGTCATGTACAGTTGTTATACTTCACTTTATTTTCATGTACAGTTGTTATACTTACTTTTATTTCTTTAAGAGGGGGAGATGATGTAGTGGTAGCAGGTGTTTCTTCTGTAACAAGTGTTTCTTCTATTTCCATATGTAACATTCACGCGCATTTTCACGTGCATGCTGCCTGTTAACCAGCATGCATGCTATGTTTATATTTGCACTCAGATCCATGGTCTGGGTTTCTTCTCCATGATTGCCAACTCCAACTGCGCCAGTTGGAGTTGGGAACAGACAGAGACAGGATCGACAGTACATGGGCTCTTTGTATTTATAATAAAGCAAATTCATTTTAAGAGACTCCTTTTCATCTCTCTGCTTCGTTTTACTTGAGAAGATTCACCTCTTCAATGGCTTATTTGGACGTCATGTTTGTTCTGAATAATACATTCAGACAACCTGTGACTGTGCTGGTTTATTTCGAAAGAACTGAAAGACAGCAGTGGAGCTAATAAATAGAAGTAATAATATGGAAAACAAAATAATGAACGTTTTTATATAAAAATTACTTATTACTCTCTGTAGATATGTGTATATGTTGTTATGTTATGTTTTTTATACTTGTTACAGCACTTGATTCACCAATAGGCATCTCAACTCTATAGTATAGTAACAGACAGCATATGCCACAGCAGCGGCCGGTAGTAGGAGTACCGGCCGGGCAGTGACGAATTTCGTTGCGCGCACGGCATTGCATTTTGTGATGCAGTGCAAGCAACGAAATTCGTTTTATTTATTTTTATGTTTTCTTACCTGTTAAAGTCTGTAATCCATACATTACTACCCCCCACCCTGCCCCTCCTCCTCCCCACGTCACCGCCCGGCCGGTACTCCCACTACCGGCTGCGGCTGATATGCCAGGGAAGCTTTTGATAATTTCCTGTATTGGCTGTAATTCAAAGGTTAAAAGGAAGCCCATTCCAAAAATCAGGGACCAGGTAAGAAAAGGATCTCTCCCACACCTAACCTGACAGCTGCAGGGGAAGCGCAACAAGGCTTTATCCTTTGATTTTTGACTTCTGGTGGAAGCATAAGCTTTAACTCTATGTTGATTATACGTAGGGCCAGTTCCTTGTAAAGCCTTGTAGGTGAGACAGCACATTTTGAAGATGCTCCTTTTTCTGACAGGTAGCCAATGCAGCGTTCTCAATAGAGGAGCCAACTGGTACCTGGTGGATGGTCTAGAATAAGTCTTGCTGCTGTGTTTTGTATCATCTGTAGTTTTGTAACCAAAGTCTCATTAGCTGCTGCCAGTAGAGAATTCCCATAGTCTAATTTTCTGTATAGCATTTGCATATAGTGGTAGCACACACCTGTGCTGGTCAAAATGTAATCTTTCATGGAGACAGTCTGGTCTATTTTCACGCCAAGATTCTTCGCTGAGTGCTTAGGTGATGGGCAGAACCTAGTTGAGAGGGCCACCATTCGCTTGACCACAGAGAGGTATCTTTGCCGAACAACAGGATCTCGGTCTTATCTGCATTAATTTGTAAACAATTGTCAGTCATCAAAACAAAATGGCTAGCATTCCCTTTGCAAAGCGGTCTTTGGTTACAGCTAGATCCAAATCAAAAGTGAAGGTCAGCTGAGTATCACCTGCGTAAGATATAATTCCAAAGACGAAAGACTCTATAAACTTGGCAATTGGAGCCATATAGATATTAAACAGGGTGGGTCTCAGGCATGAGCCTTGTAGTACTCTCTTGTCCCGACGAATCTTGTGAGAGGTGTAGACGAATCTTGTGAGAGGTGTAGGGGCCAAGGGTGATATTTTTGGAATCTGTCATCCAAGAAGTTGTATAGCCATTTGAGAGCAGTTTCCTGAATGCCTATCTCTCGAAGCCTCTTTCTCAGCATAGCATGGAAAACCGTATCAAACGCTGCTTAAAGATCCTGCAGCAGAAGCATAGTAGGGCTTCCTGCATCCAGTTAGAGTTTCAGAGAGTCCGTGACTGCCAGAAGGGCTGTTTCCGTACCATGTCCAGGTCTAAAACATGACTGCGAAGAGTCCAGAATTTGATTGTTTTCAAAGTAGGCTGTTAATTGTTTGTTAATGAGGCCTTCTAGCAGTTTGCCTAGAGGAAGCAACAGAGATATTGGATGGTAATTTGGTAGAACGCTAGGATCCAGGTTTGCTTTTTTTACGATTGGTAGGACATGCACAGCTTTCCACTCATAGGGTATTGTGCCTATTTCCACTGAACAATTAAATAACGTGTGAATGGCCGGCACAAGGTGTTTGAATAGTGAAACCATGACTTTGGCTGGGCAGTTATCACAAGAGGAGCCTGATTTTGCTGAGCCTAGAGACCTCTGGACCTCCTCCAAAGAGAATGGTTCAAACCGGGTTAAAGAAGGCGTCCCAGCTCCTTCCAAAATTATCAAGTTACTAGTGACATAGGCAGGATATTGAAGTTTAAATAAATCTGTGAGATTTTCTCTTGAAAAAACATGGCGAGAGTCACACAATTCCTGTGATACTAAGGAGGGCTTTGTGCATGCCTGAGGGCTCATAAACTCCTGAACAATCCTAAAGTGCTTTAGGTGCATTGCCTGCTTGTCTAATTTGATTGGTAAGAAAGAGCTTGTTTTTAGATCTAATATTACAATGATGTCTAGACAGGGAAAGTTTATAAAACTCCTTGTCCTCTAGATTTCTAGTTCTACGCCATTTTCTCTCAAGATTTTTACAGGCCGATATTTCGCTTTTTGGCTTAGTCATATACCAAGGATCAGAAACACATAAATTAGGAGAACACATCTTTTTTAAAGGAAACTGTAACGATTTGTCCAAAGCCTCTGTTAGGGCTGTTTTAAAATTACCTAACAGAGCACTGACATCGGAACTGCTTGAGGGAACATAAAGCTGAAAGGACTCACTAAATGAATCCGAGGAGAGTGAGTGCCAATATCTTCTAAGCGTATTCTCCAAATATCTATTTTTTGATACGTTGGATTTTAGTGAGGATTGAATTTGGAAAGGGATTATATAATGATCTATCCAAATTAGAGGCCTAGATGGTTCCCAAGGAACAGCCTCACTATTGGTGAATATCAAAACGAGTCTGTGGCCCACTTGGTAAAAGGGGCCTGTGACTACTTGGTGCAGACCTAGAGTTTCCATGTCTGCCATGCTATTTTACCTCAAGGTTGACTAGGTCTTCTCCAAGGTAGTTAAAGTCACCCATGAGAAAAAAAGTATTTGTAGCCAAGACCTGGGGGCTTTTGCTTCTACCAAATATTGGCTAAAGCCCTTCTTAATGCCTGCTGGGCGATATAAAAAAGCACCCTTCTAACATTCCGTAGCAGATAGATTTATATAAAAAATGCCAAATTTCATGGATTCAGTGGTGATAATACATGAGACTTTCAGTAATTCTTTAAAAACTCTGGAGATAACCCCTCCAATTTTTAAATCTATATCAAGCCTAATTAGCTAATAGTTATCAGGGATGGCTAAAGTAATGGCCGGTAAGTTGTTGGCATTCACGCATGCTTCTGTGAGAAAAAATATATTGGGGGATAAAGAGGAGATAACATCCTATACTTCGGTAGAACGTTTAGCTAACAATCTCACATTGCAAAGAAAGTTTTTTATGATAGATTTTATGTAGTTGTTGAGTGAGATACGAGATGATGAATTAGTAGGCACCTTGGGAGATGGAACAGCCATGTAGTCTTCTCTATCAATTAAAGTAAAATGAGTAATGACGGAATTGGTGTCCTGACCTGTGTTGCATCAAGGTGCATCGTCATTTTGGAAATGGCAATGGAGGCAAGCCAAAGGGCCCTCCAAAATTTCAGGAAGGCTATTTTTACAGAGCTGATGGTTAGAGACACTGGTTGTAGTCTGGTAGAGTGAGGCAAGTGAGTAGGAAATTTGAGTAGAAGAGTCACCTGTTTTCTCAAACGGACCAGGGGTCCTGGTGATTTCCAGGCGCAGACTGGTGCAGACGGGCTTGCCTAGGTTGCGCCTTTGGTGCACCCGCTGCGTGCGTCCACTGTGCACGTCTGGTCCGGCATCTGCTTTTATAGCCATGAGAGTTGGGACGCTAAATAGGGGGTGGGCCAGACACCGGATGTAGATTGGCCAGAGAATTGCTGCTTTCTCCGCACAAACAGTCAAAGACAGGGGCAGACGGAAAGGCCACAATGCAAAACAAGTGAGAGTAAAATTAATTAATTTGCCGAGAAGGAGTCAGAAATATACATAAAGTGCCTTGTGATGAAGTTAAAAGTTTAAAAAGTCAGGGCTGTTGCTCTAAGCTGTGCGCCCGGGCCGGCATGGCATTTTATAGCTGTGTGAAAGCTGGGACGCTAACTAGGTGGTGGGCCGAAAACTGGAAGTAAATTTGCCAGAGAATCGCTGCTTTCTCTGCACAAACAGTCAAAGACTGGGGCTTACCGCAAAGTAGTGACGCAAAACAAGTAATAGTAAAATGAATTAATTTGTCTAGAAAGAGTCAGAAATATATATAAAGTGTCTTGTGATGAAGTTAAAAGTTAAAAAAATCAGGGCTGTCCGCTCTAAGCTGCGCGTCCAGGCCGGCATCGGCTTTTATAGCTGTGAAAGCTGGAACTACGGGGTGGGGCTTGAAACTAGAAGTAGATCTGTGCAAACAGTCAGACACTAGGGGAGACCGGAAGGCAGTGCCACAAACAAAGTAAGAGTAAAATGTATTAATTTTCCCAGAAGGAGTAAGAAATATACATAAATTGCCTGGGAGTGAAGTTAAAAGTTTAAAAAGTCATGGCTGTCTGCTCTAAGCTGCGCATCAGGGCAGGCATCTGCTTTTATAGCCGTGAAAGCTGGGCTGCTAACTAGGGGGTGGGTTTGGAAAACGGAAGTAAATTGGCCAGAGAATTGCTGCTTTCTCCGCATAAACAGCCAAAGACTGGGGCGGACCGGAAGGCAGAGACACAAAACAAGTAAGAGTAAAATAAATTTCTTTGCCCAGAAGGAGTTGGAAATATACATATAGTGCCAGAACTTTGACGCTAGGGCAACTGCCCCTTCATCGAATAGGCTTGGCAGGTTGGTTCCGGTCCCCTGTCAGTTCTCAGAGCAAAAGTTGGCAAAAAGATTCTTAGTCCAAGGTTTCAGGATTTGTTAGGAGTAAACATTCACACTAGTCAAGGATCCAGGAGGTCAGCCTTATGACCCTTGAAGCTCACTTCTTTGTCCGAGGTACAAGAGCAGGTCCAGTTTTTGGGGCTCTTCTCGGTACATAAACAGCAGGTACAATCCTCTTCCATTCTTCGACAGATCCAGAAGTGATCTGAGGAGGGTACTGGAATGCATTTATGTCCAGTGCCAGCCTGTGTGTGGGGGAAACATCTTGGCCACGCCCCAAACAATAGAGTAAAATTGCTTAGTCGTGACCCTACCCACATTTGCAGCACTTCCTGTGTGTTTTCCACAAACAGTCCCACAGTGCCCCTCTTTGCCCAAAACCAACATTACAGAACCTTTTGTTCCCCTGTGCAGAGCTCCAAAGCCAATCCCAGATGCGGGCTAGGGAAACGAGCAACCCCTTCACAATGGTCACTCAAAACCAGTTCTGGGGCTAACACCTCTTTTGCTAGGCCTGGTGCTTGGCTAGCCAGGGGGACATAGGAAAGGTCAAGCCCACCAGGAGTTAGGTACATCTGCCTGTGCCAGGAAAGGCCCCTTTAAAGTTAATTAAGTTCCTGGACAGAGCCCATATAGTAACCCTGCTAGAGAAACAGTATACCTCCCCAAAGACTTTGTCTCAGCTCTGGCAGCAAGTTCACACCTCAGCAGAGGGGTTATTCAGATCCTGGGTGACAGCTGGAAGCTTATGCAAATGGACTTTTCAAGGCTTTAGGGAAGTAGCAGGCAACTTTTTAAAAGTCATCTTTCAAAAATTTGTATTACAAATCAGATTCCACCAGTGAATTTGGCTTGTAATAAATATTTCAAAAAGTCCAAAAAACACATTTGTAGCTGTTTACTAGGCACAGACAACATTATTAAACTTAAAATTGTATCCCAATGCTTTCCTGTGGAACAACCAGCCTGGCTATAGTGAAAATAGCTTTAAGGGTGTTTTCACTGTAAGTACATGTTTAACATTAAACTTTTGCATGTCTTACTTTTAAACACCTTGCGCCCCGCCCCATAGGCAATAAGGTCTACTTAGGGGTGACATATAAATATTTAAATTGAAGGTTTAGGCCCTTCACAAAGGTATTATTTTGATATGTTGAATTTGCAGTTTAAAACTCCACAGGCAGGGTAAATGGTAGGTGCGGAGACATGCTCTAAAGTGTCACTGCAGTGGATGGTACAATGACTGTTCCAATCCACCAATAGCATTTAATTTGATATTGACAAATTAAATAAACCAATCAGGTGTATTCCAATTTCTTCATGTTAAAGAGAGGAGCACAAGCACTTAAGCACTGGTTAGCAGCTTTAGAGTGCACAGGGTTCTATAGCCAGCAAAAATAGGGTTCAGTAAAAAAGGGCAAATTTCCAACATGTATGGATCAATTTAGCACATACTGAGTTAATAACAATCAATAAGATAATTTACCTGTAATCATAAGTGTGTGAATGTGGTTTCATGATTACATTTATTTATAATAACTTTTGGACTGTATTAATTTTCATTGGCATAACAAACAAAAACATATATATTTCTTTTGAATAAGGATGTTTCCTTCCTCGCAGTATTGTAATGCTGGGCATTTTTGGGACATGTCTGTGCGGCTGCTCCAGGCCGTAGAGGGATCACACCATCCTAAGAATTTCGAGGATGCGGACAGGGGGCATCTTCCCCCTGTAAATGGTACTGCGATTGGAAATTTTAAACACGCACAGTCCGATTCGGGAAGCCTAATGGAGGGCTTTAAAAGCATTTATCCTGCAAACAATCGTGGGCATGTAACCCACTGAAGGGGATAAATGGTGCTTAGATGGACTACGCTGCCTAGCATGCAACAACATCGGCACACCGGAGGCCAATTAAAGTACTGCGTACTTAAGAACGCAAGGGGCGGCGAGTCATGCACGTCACTTTTTCCTGCTCACGAGGCCTCTGAAGAGATGGTGAAAGTCCATCGAAACGTGTCAGGCCACAGGATGTATTACGGAATCGGAAGTTGCCTGTTTCTTTTGAATAAGGATGTTTCCTTCCTCGCAGTATTGCGCGGCCTCAAATGCTGGGCATTTTTGGGACATGTTTATGCGGCTGCTCCAGGCCGTAAAGGGATCGCTCCATCCTAAGAATTTCGAGGATGCGGACAGGTGGCATCTTCCCCCTGTAAATGGTACTGTGGTTTGAAATTTTAAACAGGCACAGTCCGATTCGGGAAGCCTAATGGAGGGCTTTAAAAGCATTTATCCTGCAAACAATCATGGGCATGTAACCCACTGGAGTGGATAAATGGTGCTTAAATGGACTACGCTGCCCAGCATGCAACAACATCGGCACACCGGAGGCTAATTAAAGTACTGCATACTTAAGAATGCAAGGGGCGGCGAGTCATGCACGTCATTTTTCCTGCTCACGAGGCCTCTGAAGAGATGGTGAAAGTCCATCGAAACACGTCAGGCCACAGGATGTATTACGGAATCGGAAGTTGCCTGTTTCTTTTGAATAAGGATGTTTCCTTCCTCGCTGTATTGTGTGGCCTCAAATGCTGGGCCTTTTTGGGACATGTTTATGTGGCTGCCCCAGGCCGTAGAGGGATCGCACCATCCTAAGAATTTCGAGGATGCGGACAGTGGGCATCTTCCCCCTGTAAATGGCACTGCGATTTGAAATTTTAAACAGACACAGTCCGATTCGGGAAGCCTAATGGAGGGCTTTAAAAGCATTTATCCTGCAAACAATCATGGGCATGTAACCCAATGGAGGGGATAAATGGGGCTTAAATGGTCTAAGCTGCCCAGCATGCATCAACATCCCCACACTGGAGGCCAATTAAGGTACTGCGTATTTAAGAATGCAAGGGGCGGCGAGTCATGCACCTCACTTTTTCCTGATCACGAGGCCTCTGAAGAGATGGTGAAAGTCCATCAAAACGCGTCAGGCCACAGGATGTATTACGGAATCGGAAGTTGCCTGTTTCTTTTGAATAAGGATGTTTCCTTCCTCGCAGTATTGTGTGGCCTCAAATGCTGGGCATTTTTGGGACATGTTTATGCGGGTGCTCCAGGCTGTAGCTCCAGGCCGTAGAGGGATCCGACCATCCTAAGAATTTCGAGGATGCGGACAGGTGGCATCTTCCCCCTGTAAATGGTACTGCGATTTGAAATTTTAAACAGGCACAGTCCGATTCGGGAAGCCTAATGGAGGGCTTTAAAAGCATTTATCCTGCAAACAATCATGGGCATGTAACCCACTGGAGGGGATAAATGGTGCTTAAATGGACTACGCTGCCCAGCATGCAACAACATCGGCACACCGGAGGCCAATTAAGGTACTGCGTACTTAAGAATGCAAGGGACAGCGAGTCATGCACGTCACTTTTTCCTGCTCACGAGGTCTCTGAAGAGATGGTGAAAGTCCATTGAAACCCGTCAGGCCACAGGATGTATTACGGATTCGGAAGTTGCTGTTTCTTTTGAATAAGTATGTTTTCTTCCTCGCAGTATTGTGCGGCCTCAAATACTGGGCATTTTTGGGACATATATATATATATATTAAATATTGTATCTAGTGCAATAGATCGTAGTACGAGCAGTACCAAATATGTCAAAACAAATAGGACGTGCAGATTTGGCTATAAATGGGTAATATAAAAATATAAATACAAAAAAAAGAGGAAGACAAAAGAATTTTTTTTTAAAATACCAATAAAAACATGGGTAAAAACAGGCACTTACACATGTTACAAATACTGTTATTACGCACAGGTGGATAAACTAATAAACCCCAATTTATGCACATTAAAGTTGAAGTGATATTGCAGTAAACCACAATTCCCACAATGCACATTGTAAATATAAAGACCACCACTAGTCACATGATGTTTTGTTAATGTTTTTATTGGTTGAATTGTTTGTTTCAATCTCGAACCGTGAACAAGTTATCAGGGATAGCGAAACGCGTCGGTTTTCTCCTTAAACCTTTGGATGGGTTTGAAATAAAATAATTGGGTAATGAAAAAGCCTGCGAGTGCGTTATTCGAAAGGAATTCACAAGGATTCAAACGTGGAAATATATATATATTTGTGGCCAGGAAATCATGGGACTTTTTCTGATGGTAACCGCGGTAGCGGATTGAATTCCCTGGCCCTCCACAGCACCCTCCGAAGAATCAATGGATTTGACTTTGAACAACGAACTTTCTCTGAATGCGCTGCCAGGTGTGTTGCGCCGCAAAAGAACTGTCAAAAGAACGGAGGTTGGTGGATGAAAGTAGGGGCAATAGACTTTTACAATGATCGTGTCCCCGGACTACACTGCACCAAGGCAGCATCTTGCAGCATTATGGGACTAGTAGTCCCCTGTTATTGGCAAGTGTGAGCACGAGGTGCAGGGGAGCCAACCACCACTAGGTAACGAGGAGCCAAACAAGAATAAAAGAAAGGGAGACATGACGCTGGGACAAGAAGCATTTGAAAAAGGCAGTTTTGCAGAAACCGGTCATGCTGGTCTGAATAAAAAGCCCGTAAAAATATAAACCCCGCTGTGTCCTGTTACTTCGAATCCCGTGTGGAGGAAAGTTTTGACTTGATATATATATATGTATATATATTTATATATATATATGTTTAAGCAAAAAGCCCTTGAGCTTCAAGAAGTCACCCCACACTGTTTCGCCATCCGGCATGCTTGGCCTCGATGCAGCTCTCGTGGCCTTTCTCGTTTGTAATTATTCAAGTTCATCCGACGCGTTTCGAGGCCATCAATGCCTCTTCTTCTTGGGATTACACACAAAGAATGCCGTTTTCACCTTCTAATTCGAATTTCTTTTTGTTTGAATTTCTCCTCCCTCAGTGGGCGTGGCTGTAGATATCAGC
This sequence comes from Lissotriton vulgaris, assembly GCF_964263255.1. Taxonomy (NCBI): domain Eukaryota; kingdom Metazoa; phylum Chordata; class Amphibia; order Caudata; family Salamandridae; genus Lissotriton; species Lissotriton vulgaris. The sequence continues at coordinate 411,061,392 of NC_141694.1, read as the reverse complement.
CATCAGCATGCTGGTAGGTGTAGTTCCTGAAAGTGAAAGAAGTTTGTTTTAGTCCTTAAGTAGGTGCATAACTTTGTGTACTATTTAATCAACATTAAAACCTTAAGTAGGCAGGAGAATAAGGATATAGAGCTGCCGTTCAAATAAACAGTGTCCTGCAAAGCCAAGAATCTGTGCCTCGGCGCAGCTTCCCCGCATGCTCTGCTTCCGTCTGCATGCGGAGAATGGTGCTCTTCCCCATGGCCAAGGACAGCCGTGTATGTAATGTGTTTAAGCAAAAAGTCCTTGAGTTTCAAGAAGTCACCCCACACTGTTTCGCCATCCGGCCTGCTTGGCCTCGATGCAGCTCTCATGGCCTTTCTCCTTTGTAATTAATCAAGTTCATCCGACGCGTTTCGAGGCCATCAACGCCTCTTCTTCTTGGGATTACACACAAAGAATGCCGTTTTCACCTTCTAATTCGAATTTCTTTTTGTTCGAATTTCTCCTCCCTCAGTGGCGTGGCTGTAGATATCACCCATCAGCATGCTGGTAGGTGTAGTTCCTGAAGGTGAAAGAAGTTTGTTTTAGTCCTTAAGTAGATGCATAACTTTGTGTACTATTTAATCAACATTAAAACCTTAAGTAGGCAGGAGAATAAGGATATAGAGCTGCCGTTCAAATAAACAGTGTCCTGCAAAGCCAAGAATCTGTGCCTCTGCGCAGCTTCCCCGCATGCTCTGCTTCCGTCTGCATGCGGAGAATGGTGCTTTTCCCCACGGCCAAGGACAGCCGTGTATGTAATGTGTTTAAGCAAAAAGCGCTTGAGCTTCAAGAAGTCACCCCACACTGTTTCGCCATCCGGCCTGCTTGGCCTCGATGCAGCTCTCATGGCCTTTCTCCTTTGTAATTATTCAAGTTCATCTGACGCGTTTCGAGGCCATCAACGCCTCTTCTTCTTGGGATTACACACAAAGAATGCTGTTTTCACCTTCTAATTCGAATTTCTTTTTGTTCGAATTTCTCCTCCCTCAGTGGGCGTGGCTGTAGATATCACCCATCAGCATGCTGGTAGGTGTAGTTCCTGAAAGTGAAAGAAGTTTGTTTTAGTCCTTAAGTAGGTGCATTACTTTGTGTACTATTTAATCAACATTAAAACCTTAAGTAGGCAGGAGAATAAGGATATAGAGCTGCCGTTCAAATAAACAGTGTCCTGCAAAGCCAAGAATCTGTGCCTCGGCGCAGCTTCCCCGCATGCTCTGCTTCCGTCTGCATCAGGAGATAAATATGGAAAGAGGGTGTGGAGCAGCATGGGGGACAACAAACCGGATGGCAGGGAATCGTGGTGTGCCCTTTCAAAAAGCTCAAGGGCTTTTGTTTAACTAATAATTCGCACTGCAGTTCCTGGCCGTGGAAAGGAGCACCACTGCTGCATGTGGGACGAACTGCATGTGAGGAGGCTACGACAAGGCTACACTGTTTGCTTTGCAGCGCAAAACCCAGCGTGACAAATGCGGCTCACCTACCCAGCTTTCCTTCCCTACTAAAGGTGGTCAAATAATTATGTACTATAATCACAAGAGGCAGAGACCTACTTAAGGACACTAATGTTGCCACCTTATGGACTGCGTTAACCACAATGCTGAGTGACGGAAACATTAGCCACACCCACTTAGGGCGGAGTTTTTCGAGAAACGATTGATTACAGAAGGTGAGCTTTTGATGCCTCTTGTGCAACCTATCCATGATTAAGGGGCGGCTGGCCCCGAAACGGGTCGGATCAGGAGATAAATATGGAAAGAGGGTGTGGAGTAGCACGGGGGCCAACAAGCCGGGTAGCAGGGAATCGTGGTGTGCCCTTTCAAAAAGCTCAAGGGCATTTGTTTAACTATTAATAAGTACAGCAGTTCCTGGCCGTGGAAAGGAGCACCACTGCTGCATGTGGGACAAACTGCATGCGAGGAGGCTACAGCGAGGCTACACTGTTTGCTTTGCAGCGCGAAACCCAGCGTAACAAATGCGGCTCACCTACCCAGCTTTCCTTCCCTACTAAAGGTGGTCAAATAATTATGTACTATTATCACAAGAGGCAGAAACCTACTTAAGGACACTAATGTTGCCACCTTAAGGACTACGTTAACCACAATGCTGAGTGACGGAAACATTAGCCACACCCACTTAGGGCGGAGTTTTTCAATAAAAACGATTGATTACAGAAGGTGAGCTTTTGATGCCTCTTGTGCTACGTATCCATGATTAAGGGGCGGCTGGCCCCGAAACGCGTCGGATCAGGAGATAAATATGGAAAGAGGGTGTCGAGCAGCACGGGGGCCAACAAGCCAGATGGCAGGGAATCGTGGTGTGCCCTTTCAAAAAGCTCAAGGGCATTTGTTTAACTATTAATTCACACGGCAGTTCCTGGCCGTGGAAAGGAGCACCACTGCTGCATGTCGGATGAACTGCATGCGAGGAGGCTACGGCGAGGCTACACTGTTTGCTTTGCAGCGCGAAACCTAGCGTGACAAATGCGGCTCACCTACCCAGCTTTCCTTCCCTACTAAAGGTGGTCAAATAATTATGTACTGTAATCACAAGAGGCAGAAACCTACTTAAGGACACTAATGTTGCCACCTTATGGACTACGTTAACCACAATGCTGAGTGGCGGAAACATTTGCCACACCCACTTAGGGCGGAGTTTTTCAATAAAAACTATTGATTACAGAAGGTGAGCTTTTGATGCCTCCTGTGCTACGTATCCATGATTAAGGGGCGGCTGGCCCCGAAACGCGTCGGATCAGGAGATAAATATGGAAAGAGGGTGTGGAGCAGCATGGGGGCCAACAAGCCGGATGGCAGGGAATCGTGGTGTGCCCTTTCAAAAAGCTCAAGGGCATTTGTTTAACTATTAATTAGCACAGCAGTTCCTGGCCGTGGAAAGGAAACATTGTCATGTGACTTAAAAATAAACAGTGAAACCAGACTCTCCACTTTTAAACATTTCTTCATGTCAAATGAGGCTGCGAAACGCGTTGGGAGTGATCGCTTAAATAAATTCACTTTAAATGCAGATTGGGCCTCGACTTGTTGTCTTATGAACTGTTGGAGACGGCGTTTCTGTGGATTGATTGGGGTGAGACGAAACCCTGTCGAGGCCCGCCATCAAAAGAAGGCGCAGGCTTATTTTCGTCAAGCGTGTGGTATATATATATATATATATATATATATATATATATATATATATATATATATGTATATATATATATATATATATATATATCTCTTCTCCAATGTCGCTTGATATCGTTGTATTACTCACAACAAAGAAACAACAGTGGACCCAAGTAATAGTGCCAATCCAGTTTTCTTTTTTTAAATTCGACCAGCCAGTCCGCCATGACGCGTTTCAACCCCTATCGGGTCTTGATCACATGACGCGTTGCCATGGCGGGGAAGGCATTATAAAGTGTTCAACCAGGAAGCAGTAGATAGGCATAGAAGAGTTACTTTTCAACATAATGCTTTTAACTTGTGCCAAATCACAGAAACCATGATACCAAAATCATTTTACAAAGTGCATGACATATTTTTTGTAAATGTTGGTTTACAATTACATAGCAGCAATATGGTATAGCAGCAACATTTATCACTCAGTGTGCAAATGTACAATTGGATAAGAGATGAAATAGCAAAATTGTCACATAGTGTGCAAATAAGCAATTGAATAATAGCAGCAAAAACATTAAGAAAGCCCAACCTTTCCTATAATGTGCAAAAGGACAAAACTCATTATGTAGTTGTCTAGAGAATACAACCATATAGTAATCACATAGTGTGTAAAATAATGCTTGATAACTAGCAGCATCAAAATTCTTGTCTGTAAACAAGATACCATAATGTGAAAAATATGGTTAAACATACGCAATAGCAATAAATATAGATCAATAAATATATAATATAAATATACAAATATATGCACGCTAATCGATAAAAAACCATATTATATTATCAATCCTTATGCATAAACAATGGGCAATGCTTGCATATAGCAGCATATTGTGCAACTGGTCCAATAATTTTCATTGCATCCCTTCTGCTGAACTGTAAACAAATTGTAATACCTATAAATCTGCCTATTTGTAAATAATAAACCCCCCAGTGGGTATTTTTCAAATTGTACCATCGGTTCATATGCGTATCCTGTTTTTCTTTCCTGATAAATCATCCCACTTCATATTACAACCATCTACCTTAAGAAAGTGCCCAAAAAAATATAGTGCATCCCTTAATACCAATGTTGTAAACAGCAGCAACAAAGGTCTAGCAAAATTGCTATCCAAAGTTACCGCAGCCAACCCCCCCCCAAAAAAGGAGAAAAAACAGTGCAGCTTAAATCATAAACTTAAAATTAAATTATCTTATGTGCAGCAAAAAGTTATATAATATCCTGGTTATATTCAACTAGCAGCCCGTCCCGACGTTGTCCGGGGCTGAAATAGAATGTGATCCCCGTTGGTAGGCTGAATTGCTTTATCCCCCGCCTGAGCACTGGAGCAATAAGCGAATCTTATGCTCCCCGCTGTTAGTGTGAGTGTGTTGAGCCCCTGCCTGAGCACCGTAGCAATACCGCGGCCCGTGAAGCCTTGCCCATTGGTGTTTGGCCACGCCCCTCTAAGCCTAGCCCATTGGTGTTTGGCCACACACATGTGACAACGTCCACAAGGCGCGCCGCGTGAATGCCGCGCCCATTCAAGTGTTGCCACGCCCCTCTGAAAAACGGCCAGACCCACAACGGTGTTACGTGAATGTTTTTGTTTACAATGCCGTTTTCGCTTGTACCACTAATGACGGGAAATGGCGCGCCTCGCGCCCCGTGAATGGCGTGCATATTGCTTACCAGTAATGACGGGGAATGGCGCGCCTCACGCACCCTGAATGCCGCGCATATTGCTGTTTTCCCACAAGGGAGTCCTGTGAAGGTTTGTTTGCCGCGCCCATCGCTGACAGCACAACACCCACGCCCACAGGGGACTACTTTACCCCTAAGGTTCTTTTACCTTTGTAAGGTATATGGTGGCCACTTGTATAGCCTATGTCCATCTGCTGCAACTGTCCTTTCCAATGCTGTATTGGGTGTTGTGATTGGTGCTGTACTTCTTGAGATTACCCGCCTCAAAGGTTTGGGCTCTCTCTTTATAATAGTAGTATGGATAATCAGATTTCGATCAACATGAGCCCATATTGCGAATTCTTAAAAAATGCCCTCATCCTTTTTATTTCCTTCCTCCTTAATTTCTGAATTTCACGATGGTGGAAACAGCTATTCAGATTGATTGAAATAGAAAGCCTGCTTCTAGAGACATGTGTAACAATCCTCACTGGCATTCAATCCAGCAGGATGTTTAGAATCTAGCTCGATTATGTATCTTGTCTCTAATAGTCGTAGCTTTGCTTCCCGGTCACCCCCCGTTTGATAGGAAAGATTGTATCTATAACATAATACTGTAATGAAAAGTGGTTGCTATTGTGGCATTGTTTAAAGTGACGGACAACTGGATATGCCTGATCCTTCCCAGAAATTGCTCTTATGTGCTGGAGTATCCGTTTGTGGGCTGGCAGTTTGGTACTGCCAATGTATTTAAGCCCACACGGACACTCCAGCACATAAATGGAAAATTCCATCCTACAGGTTAATCTATTACTGATTGCAATGGGATCCTTGTGAAATGGACTAGTATATTGAGTCCTGCTGCTGCAAAATTTACAGGCCTTGCAACTTGGCATTTACTAAATCCCTTCACCTGAGACATCCATGTCCCCTAATTTATTATATGTCACAAATGCGGGGTAAAAAATCACCAGCACTCACAGGAGCAATATGCCCAGTTCTTTAATGGGTATTCAGTACATTTAGACGCGTTTCGGCTATCGCCTTTATCAATAACGAGGCGCACCGAAAAAACAGCCCATTTAAATACACAGATAATCATTGACAACAACAAAGGACACCGGACATTATTCTGTCCATAGGTGTCGGCCATCTTTAAACATGTAAATATGTCAAATGAATGAAAAAACAGTAAAGTATCAAAGGTCAAATACCCTCGTAGTGCTCTCGCCCTGAGTGGGCAAATGACATGAAACAATATGTCCTATACACAAAAATCTATAAATAACATAAAATAGTCATTCTACGGTTCTTCCTCAACTCTCCCAACTAATCTGTGGGGGATAAAGAACAGTAAACCACCCTGAATGGGTTCTATTTGTTCGGAAATGTGGTTAAAGGTGGGTGCTAGTCCTGCTATTTTTCCCTTTTATCCTACCCTGTATGGGTTACCGGACATATGCACCCACCGTCCATACTACTTAAAATATGTTACAGTTCACTGCTGTTATTTCTTCAAATGTCAAACTAGATTCCCAATTGTATCGCCAAAAAATTACATTCCAGGACAATATCACATTTAGAGATGTATTGCCATCTCCGCCCCACTATTCAACCCATTTTGTATCTTAGTTTGGGTGTCGATGATATATCTCGATACCAATCTGCGAAGCTGTAATTGTCCATCACCTCCCGTCACATTCGGGGGCATGTGATCCATACAAAAGAATTTCAACAGGTCCCTGTTGCATTTGTGTTGGGTCTCAAAGTGCCTTGCAACCAGATATGTCTCATCCTTTTTGGCAAAAGCTCTTTGATGTTCTAAAATGCGCACCTCTGTCTTATGTATGGTACTATCGATATACCTCAAGCCACACGGACATACCAGACAGTACACTGTGTAGCTAGTATTGCAGATCATGAATCTCATGATTCTCTTTGGTGCCTTCAGCTCTGGTACATCATAGGATAAGACTTTATGGCAGTTCTTACTTGCCTTACACCTACCACTGGGAAGAAGCCTGACACTTTTCCGAGGGCAGTTGTCTGTTGTTAGTGGGGCAGTGACTCTGTACTAGATGATCTCTGAGAGTGCGAGTTCTTCTAAATGTCAATAACGGTGATTTGGGCAAATCTTCATCTATCGTAGAGCCTGCTTTTAGAATGTGTCAGTTTTTTCTTAGCACCTTCTGATGTCATTGGCATCTGTGGAGTAATCTGTTATTATTATAAAATTCTCCTGTGTTGCCTTTTTTCTACCTATAAGGGACCTACATGAGCTGTCATTAACTAACTCTAGTCTGGATTTAGTGTCCACTTTCTTTTTAGCTTGAGTGAGAATATCCTTATGATATCCCCTCGTTGTAAATCTTTGCATGCTTTCTTTGACTGCCACCTGAAACTCGCAATCCCTTGTGCAGTTTCTCCTAATCCTTAAGAGCTCACCGTATGGTATACTGGTTTTTGTTTTCTCAGAATAACAGCTACTCGCGTGCAGTAAAGAATTTCGAGGGTATTTGACCTTTTATTGTTTACTGTTGTTTTATTCTTTTGACATATTTGCATGTTTAAAGATGGCCGACACCTATGGACAGAAGAATGTCCAGTGTCCTTTGTTGTTGTCAATGATTATCTGTGTATTTAAATGGGCTTTTTTGGCGCGCCTCCTTATTGATAAAGGCGATAGCCGAAATGCGTCTAAACGTACTGAATACTCATTAAACAACTAGGCATATTGCTCCAGTGAGTGCTGGTGATTTTTTACCCCACAGCTGTGATATTTAGCGAGATTCTCGTCTCCACGCAAGAAGCTATATATATATATATATATATATGTATATATATGTATATATACTAGCAGCCCGCCCCGACGTTGTCCGGGGGCAATGAGGCTTCAGGGCCAACCTCCCGCCCAGGCCCCCGCCTGCCCAGAACACTTAAATTTTTCACTTTGACTTCCTTTTGGTCCACGCCAGAGATTGTTACGGCTGTGCTGCTCCAATTACTCATTTTTAAACGCTGGCAATGACACAGAGGAGAAGGCGCTTCTATGCCAGGAATAAGGAGAAGTGCTCTATGCTTTGAATTAGCCCAGAAATACCCTGGAAGCAAAGCCTGCCTCGCTGAACAGTGGCAGCAGAAATTACACAGAGATTAATTTGGGAGCGAAGGCGGTGTTTGTAGTTTTACAAGCCAGGATGAAATCAAGAGATGACATGAGTATACAATCCTTGTCTTCTATCCAATGTGCCCATATTTATAGCACCTTGAACAGATGGAAGCAGGACCAACCGCCTGAACCCCTCCTGTCCCGACCCCCCGCCCCTCCTCGCCTTTGCCTTTGCCTTTGCCTTACCTGAGCCGCCGCTCCTCCCCGCGCTCCGGACTTCACTGCAGCACCTTGAGCAGATGGAAGCAGGGCCAACTGCCTGACCCCCCTCCCGTCCCGACCCCCCGTCCCGACCCCCCGCCCCTCCTCGCCTTTGCCTTTGCCTCCCCACGCTCCGGACTTCACGGCCGCTCCTCGCCGCTCGTCACCGCTCCTCCCCGCCTGTCGTCATCACGCACGTTGCGGCCGTCGCTACATCGCGGCCAGCGCTACGTCGCGGCCGGCGCTACGTCGCGGCCGGCGCTACTTTTAGGGGAATACTTTGTTTTTAAAGTAAAATTTTTTAATTTACGGTTTTTTTTACATTTATGTAGCCTATGTCCATCTACACACCCTGACAATTTCAAGGATGTATCGGGTGTGTGGATTGGCGCTGTGGTTCCCGAGTTTACCTGGCTCAAAGGGTTGAGTTCTCTCTTTATAATAGTAGTATATATATATATATATATATATATATATATATATATATATATATTTTTTTTTTTTTTTTTGAGGAGGCTAATAGGCATCTGGGAGACACCTCATGCTATTCCAAGATTGACATGGCCACTGCAAGAAAAATCAGTGACTCCTATCGCTCAGATCTGCATAGATGGAAACGTGAAGGCCTTTTGAGCAAGGATGAGTTTAAATTTCTCCAAAAAGATTTCCCTGTTTTGCCGAACATGTACTTCATACCTAAAGTGCATAAACAACAGTCACCAGTGCCTGGAAGGCCAATTGTGTCCGCTATAAACAGTGTGTTTGAAAACACATCAAAGTACATTGATTTCTATTTACAAGAATATGTGGTCGCACTGCCGGCCTACATTAAAGACATCACCGACTTTCTGTATCGATTGAACCAGTGCACTTGGTCAGATGAGTTCCTTTTGATAACAATGGATATATCGACTTTATACACAAGCATAGCCCATAATGATGGTCTTCGTGCAATGAAACATTTTTTGGATAGACGCCCTGTGGAACTATATAATCACAGTAAAATGTTATTACACATGACAGAGAAATGTTTAACCAACAATATTTTTCTGTTTAACAATGAAGTGTATAAACAAGTAAGGGGCATCGCCATGGGGTCGTGTTTCTCCCCCAGCTACGCGGGGCTCCACGTAGGCTGGTGGGAGGAACATGTCCTCAGGGTGGAACACGAAGACTTTTGGTTAAATAATGTGATCGAGTATTGGCGATATATCGACGATGTTTGTATCATTTGGCGAGGGACAGAGGCATCAGCTAGACTGTTTGTGCAGGCAATTAATGTTAACCAACTAAATCTCCAGTTCACAGTTAACATCAGTAGTACCACAGCTAGCTTCCTAGATGTAAAAATAGACATTATTGAAAATGAGATTGTCACTAGTCTATTCAGGAAGGAAACTTCAGGCAACTCAATTTTACATGCGGCAAGTTTTCATCCGCAGCACACCATTAGGAGCATCCCCTATGGGGAGTTCCTGAGAATTCATAGGTCATGCAGCAGCCCTAGGTTAAGAGAAAAATGTCAGCAGGAAGCTAAAGCAAGGCAAATTAGCTGTGGTTACAAGCCAACTTTGCTAGAGTCAGCAATGAGGAAAGCCAATCAATTGTGCAGACAGGAACTGTTGAATCCCAATAGGGAGAAAACAACAACTGCCAGACAGACAGAAGATAGCAGTGCCCTTAGGCTCATCACATGTTACAGTCGCCAGGCCAGACAAGTTACTAAGATCCTCAAACAACAGTGGCCCATCATCTTGACAGACCAAGTTCTCAGAGACATTATGCCCAAAACGCCAACCGTCACATTTAGACGAGCATATGCCATGAGAAATGACTTGGTGAGTAGTAGTCCAGAGAACATCAAGACCAAAGACTGGCTATACCCCCGAAATGGGTTCTTCCGCTGCAGCTCTTGCAGAGCCTGCAAGTTTGGAGTTAATACTAGATCGTATGTAACTCCCTTTGAAGTCAACCCCATAGCCTTGCGTGACCATTACACCTGCCACACAGAACTAGCCGTCTATGTCCTTACTTGTAGCTGCAATTTACGATATGTTGGCAGCACAAAGTTACCAGTACACCAACGAATCTTGCAGCATCTACGTGCCATATTGCATGCAGATCAGAGTTACCCGGTAGCTCGACATTTTCAATCCATGCATAATAAAAATTTGGCGCACTTGAAGTGTTTTGTCATAGACGCGGTGGTCACCAATAAAAGAGGTGGTGACTACGAGAAACAGTTGCGGCAACTGGAGTCACGATATATTGTATTACTCAACAGTAAGAGTCCGGGAGGCCTCAACATGGGAGAAGACCTTCATAATTTTTTATGATCCGGACCCTAGCAAGATTTCTTTATCATGAGGGTATTGATCATTTGTAAGAGACTCTATTCTTGGTATGACACTGCAGCAGCTTTAGGACGCACGTATATGATTATAATTGTGAGATGGCCTAAATTCCCCCACAGTCGAGATTGTTAGATCTGTTAGATTAGTATGCACGAGCACTTTTTCACAACATACAATTTTTATTCTTTTTTTTTCTTTTTTCCTCATAATTAGTCAATTCATAAGTAGAGCACCTAGCTTTGCGAAGCACATAGTATGCAAATAAGTTACACACATAGCCAAGATAGTAGACATACTGAGAAATGAAGGTAGTACCGTAATACCGTGTCTGTTTCCAGTATGGTAATATATGGCTATCATAAGGGAATTCTTTTTTAGTGGTCTTTGCTCATATTCTATTCATGAGATACATCGATTATTATAATCATTTATTAAGAGCATTTATATGATGTGTTTTTAATGCGGGTGATTCCGATAAATGCATTGTTAATTTTGCACATATGCGTATTTGCACAGGTTATAACTCATAGCATTGATCTTTTGTATGTTTTCCCTTTTTTTGATGAAATATAATGCCATTATATATGATAATTGTCGACAGTAGATACGGTGATATGGGCTCATATTCCCGTGACAACTGCCATGCTGGTACAGAATGTAATGTGGTATCAAATGCAGACATGGATCCCCTTGGGGCATTTGCAGTCATATTTTTAACAGTATCATCAAAAGGGTAGTACCTCGATAGTCGCTTTATAATATCAAACATATGCATAGTTTAGGCATTTGTGCAGAAAAAAACATGGTTTATATTATGTATTTGACATTGAATAAGTAGAAACGAGGTTTATTTGTTATACCCTTTACATTGGTTTTTACACTATATGTATCGTTATAAAATGGCGCCCGCAGTTTCAGCCCTAAAGCAGTACTTGCATTTTGGTAGTCCTTCTACTCTGTCTACTGTTATTGAGCCTTGGCGCGAAAATGTGCAGCTGTTTTGATTTTAAATATGTGCGAACACTGTCTGATGGCAGCTTTTACCCACATGTTGCATAAATAAATTCAGCAGTTGGATACACAACTCGCCTTGGAGTGCTAATTCCGTTGTCTGCGTGCCTTTCTGTGCGGCAAGCACATTGGAGACGGGCTGGATTTGCATATATATATATATATATATATATGTGTGTGTGTGTGTGTGTGTGTGTATTATATCAAAAGAACTCTTAACTTTAATGTCTCAAGCCACACAGCACAACTTCCATAACTCCATATGCCTGGCAGCACTACAAAATGTTCAAGAAGTGGCGTTTCGCTGTTCTGACAGCCTTTCTTAATCAATGCATGTCACCATGTTGGTTGCTCTTTCAATTCCTCTTAATCATTAGACATGGAAGCAAGACTTCCCGTTTTGCAGTCATAATTCAAATATACATAATAGTCTCCCAAGCTACATAGATTTCAAGAATTCACATAAATTGCTCCTAAAATATGAAATGGCCATATTAGTTTGGCATCCGGGCTATAACTTCATTATTTCTCGAATTACTGAAATATGATAACATATCAAGGATCAATCCAAATGACTTTTTAAATAAAACCACTTCCTCCACAGCTTCATCTGTCACTAGAAAGTACATTCATGTTAAATTCTCTTTACAGCATTCTTAACAAAATAATTAGCCAAAAATGTTTTTAACTCACAGATGGGGCACCATTTCACAGTCCTGAATTCCGTACAACACAATCTATAAAAGAAATATCAGCTTCTGAACCCTCCCCCCCCCACACACACACACACACAGTTGGCCAGTGCCTCAAGCGGTGCCCCGCTCCTGAAAATGGTTCCATTCGAGGTGCAGCTTGAGGGGCTTCTCGCAGAAGGGACCAGTCCCTGCCAAGAGAGTACCAAGGACCCTCAGCGTTGAACCTTTCCCTCTGCCCCAGCCCTCTTTCCTTTGCCTCATTTCACCGAGTCCAGGGGAATGCCAGTATTTGCTATCCATCAGAACAAGGTCCCGGTTCCCGGCCTGCACCGCAAATGGCTAATTATTCATTTTGTTAAGAATGCCATAAAGAGGCGTAACAGTATATAAGGTTTGGATTGGTGGTTACATAAAGTCAGAGGATGCAAATGCAATATGAAACATGCTTACATCTACACTTGGTAACATCAGCAAACAGGTGAGAGAATGGGCAGAAAAGGGGGTAAGGTGGATATGAAATAGAGTTCATTATAACATGGTAGTGATACAGTAAAAGGGGTAAGATTTGAGTATTGTATTGAAGATAGCTAGGGAGGATTGAGACCTACTGTTCACAGCTTGGTTTGGACAACAGTGAGGAAGGACAGCAGTCTGCAGAGGTCTGGAGGGCGGGTTGAAATATGGTCTCACACAAGGAGATAGCCCATGAGTCGACTCTGAATATCGAAGAGAGAATACCATTGGTACAGAAATATATAGGACAAAATATTGAGACCAAAATATATAAAGTAAGTAGGTATAGATTTTCTATACCTAACTCCAGATATATGTACCTTGACAATATACCTTCAAGGTACATAGAAGTGGAGTTAGGAAAAGTAAATCTATACTTCCTATATATTCACTCACCTTTCCATATTTTGGTCTTTCCTATTTTGTACACAATCTTCTTGTATCACGGTATTCATATCAACGATAATCAGTAGTGAAATCTCTTGTATGCGAGAATTATCAACTTAAAAAAATGCTTCTGCTGCTAGTGGAAAGTGAGTTATCCTATTTCTGGTGGTAAGGGGCGGGCTTGTTATAAGGAACAGTGAAGAAACACTGAGGATGGAAAATTGTTGACTTTGTGGAGGACAAACAGGACATTATTTGGAAGTTATTGTTGAGGTCGAGTTTACGCCCAACGAGTGACTTTATGGGACGTTTAGCAGTGTGGAACTGCAAATTAGGTCAACTTTTATGCATCATTTCGAGTCGGCACAGGTTGCCAAGGCACTGATATAGACGAAGTGCATACATATATTTGTATCTAAGGACAGACTTATTTACTGAAGATTGAGTTGGTGTTCTCGTGATACAGATGAGAGCCTATGCAAAACATTAGTAAATAAGTGCCCAAGATTCCTAGAAGGTGTGCAAGAAGATATGGGTCAAAAGTGATAATTGGAATAGAGGAAGATAAAGATGGGTTATAGGAGACTACAGAATGAAGTAACCCCTCTGGCATTTCCTGCCCCGGTCCTCTTTACATAAGTCAGTGACGCTACACATCAGTGGTAATCAACTATATGTGACAGCTATGTTCGTCCTATACAAAACGCAACAATTATGTAGCCCTTAAGCCTGGTGGGACTGGAGGGCAGGGTGACAAATTCTGCTTTTGCATTTTAATAATACATGTCTTCCTTCCTTGATTGGTATGACACTTGGTTGGCGGACTTTTATGGTTATACTTACAAATCTTGAAAAATCAGAGACTTTAATAAGGATTATTTGTGTCGGTTAGGCAGCTCCACAAGAAAACCAGTTGTCTGATAGGGGTATTGGCGAGAGGTGTAATGTAAGGAGTTGGTCCTCTACATGGCATAGGTTTTGTGATGCTTAAGGCTGCTTTCGAGCATCCTTACCTATTCTTGACAATGGAGTGGTATTAGGCAGGAACTCACCCGGGCTCTGTGGCCTTCAAACGTTTTAATGTTCAGACCCAACACAGTGGGAAAAATATTTATCTGGAGGCCCCCCCCCCCTTGTAATTTTTCTCAATTGTTATGTTAAATAGGCAATGTTTAAATATGTCTAGACACATTTAAACATTGCAGTTAAGTTCTGTTACCGTTTTACAAATGCAATCAAATACATGATTGCCAAACATACTGTTTTGGTTAGGGAGGCCTTACTAACGTGTAAAAGTATCCCCAATGTGATTGTTAGAAATGGGAATGGGGTTTTGAAGAATATTTGGAGTTCTTTCCCTTTGACACATACTCCAAGTTAGGATATAAATGACTAAAGATATTAGTGATGGCTCGTTAACGAGCGGCTTACTGATGCTCATTTTTTCCAGCTTAAAACGAAGCACTGTTATCACCATAATGCTTCTTTTGGTCAGAGCCTGCCGCCCTCCCCACCACCCCCGCCAAGAGCACTTCAGGCCCCCTAAGGGGTGCCTGCCCACCAGTTTGTAGACCCCTACAACCAGGCTGAATTGAAACGAGGCAAAGTGGAGGTAAATGCCACCAGTAGAGAAGGTGGCGCAGCTCCTGAAGCCTGGAGTACTGAGTGGAATTTAGGTCCATGTGCACATTGCTGATAATAGATAGTGAAGTTGACATTTTACCAAAGCCTGTCAATCAACGAGCTCCTCTGTGGTTCATCATTTGAGGTGAAATTAAGCAAATGGCAGAAGGCAGTGGTTTGAATAATAACTAGGGCTTTCGGTTTTACAGTTTTTATTTTTTTCACATTTTCATCTGTATTTATCCTCATTTATTTGTAGTTCCTTTTATCTGAATATATCCATTATTATTTTGTGCTTAGTGTAAAAAATCCAGCTTCAGTGAGCCTATTTCCACATTTATTTAACTGACAAATGTGTACTCATTTTTTATTGTTCAATGAGTCACAGCCATTTACAATACAATACAGTCATCTGAAGTCATTTGCATTGTAGAAGAGCTTAAACAGCTGAACTGCTGTCATTATTTAAACTTCACTAGAAAACCATTTTTTAAACTCCACTGCCTGTCAGTCCGCACAGCTATTGACCAAGCACGCATGATTAACAGTAGTGAGAATCGTCCAAAAGAAAACCTTTTTAGGTCTCGCCTGTCGATGCGCATGCGCATCGAGCAAGGCGAGAGTATTGGGACTTATCCGCTCTTTATCCACACTGCAAGGAATCGTGGCGATTCCTTGCAGTGCACGAGAAATTTAAGCTCAATGCGCATGCGCATTGAGCTTAAATGCGCGTGCACATGCCCCCAGCCGCCTGCCTTGCCTACTCTCTCTCACAGCCTCCCCCAGCTCCGCCCCCTCACTACTTGATTGCACGGCCGCTAGGCCGTGCCTCCCCTACTCTCCTCCCCCCTCCTCCTCTCCTCCCCTGTCTGCCTGCCGCTAGGCCGTGCCTCCCCTACTCTCCTCCCCCCTCCTCCTCCTACTCTCCTCCCCTGCCTGCCTGCGTGTCGCACCTCTCCCCTCTCCGCCCCCTCCCCTGCCCGCCGTGTTACGGTGAAAGGCTTGTTTGTTTATTTTACCCGCCGTGTCGCCGTGTCTCTGCTGCTTGCCCCTGTCCTGTCTCTCCTCCTCTCCCTCTCTATACCCTCCCCCCCACCACTCCCATCAAGTCCCTCTGGCCCTTCCCTCCTCCCCGGACCACACAGTCCAAGGATGCGCCAGCAGCAGCTCGGATTCCCGAAATACTTCCACTTTTTTCTCTTTAAACATAAAGCAGCTCGTGGCGTCCTTGGGGGTTTGGGGTCTTGGTGGAATTTTTCTCTTTAAACGCTGTCGTGTGAGCTTTTGTTATTCCGACCTCCACCCGCCTGCTCCTTCCATGGCACAGGCCGAGGTCTCGAGCACAGGGAGGGGGGGCGCAGCGACCAGTGCGTAAGTTAGAGGAGGGAAGTCCAATCCTCTGTCCGGTTTAGTCCATTCCGGATTGAGTCCAGCATTATTATGCACTTCAATTCCTCTTTGTTTAATAGACTAGTCATGCTGCCTCCTCTTTGGGGTAGTTTCAGTGCCTTTAGAACAGTCCAGCGGATGCCATCTTCGTCATGATTTGCTTCCGTGAAGTGTTCTACCAGTGGGGCGTTTGGTGTCCTGCACCTGATGCGGCTCCTGTGCTGGCAGATGCGGGTTTTGATTTTTTGTGATGTTTGACCGACACAGATTTTATTACAGGGACACTGGATGAGATAAATAACATTGCTTGTATTGCAGTTTGTGAGAGTGTTACATTTGAACGTAATATTGTTGAACACTAGAGGATTGGACTTCCCTCCTCTAACTTACGCACTGGTCGCTGCACACCAAGCCAGCCCTAAAAAACGTATGCATCTTTGAGCTATCAATGACATTTGAACATTTCACTGCCGCTTGGTTGTACTGGATAACTGATATTACTGCATGTAGTACATAAGGTTTTTCCCAAGTACATACTCTGAGTGAACTTAATGCATTGAATGTATTGCTGCTACTACTGTTATACAGATATTCTTGTGTAAATAATCCTATGTGTATAATGCTGGGCATAACAGGCCAGTCCCTTCACTTTGTTTGAGCATGTACCTTCACTCGGTATTTTCACCCAAGGTATAACACCTAATACCCAATCACTGGTTTGTGCACTATAATCACACCCACGATACCACACCCAGTACCAAATCTTAGATCAACTAATTCCCAACCCTGAACCTAGTCTTGCCCGTCCTTGTAATGGGCCCTAAACCACTCCATCATGGCCGCCGCAGACGCGGCCTGAACGGCTAGTCCGTCCTCCATGCTGGCAGCTTACTAACCATAGCCTGCCGGAATCGAGCGACACTGGAACAGCTGATTCACGCTGTCAGAGATGAGCAGCGAGACCATCGTGTCTCCACCTCCTACCCACCGCCGATCCCACCGTGGAGTAAGGTAAGCGCCGACCTGGCCTCCCCATAGTATTAGGTTAATCCCTCCCGTGCCATATCCTCGCTCCTAATAAGATTTCCTCTTATTTAACAGTAGAGACCTCTGACTCAAGCAGCTTTATAATCCAAGGAGCTACAAGCCCCCACATGAAGAAAGACTCGTGATTTCACGGCCGTACCTCCCACCAACCGTCGATGCCAATGTGGAGTAAGGTAAGCGCCGACCGGGTCCCCCATAACGTTAGGATTAATCCCTCCCGTGTCACAATCTCGCTCCTAATACAATTTCCTCTTATTTAGCACTCGAGACCGCTGACCCAAGCAGCTACATAATCCAAGGAGCAACGAGCCCCTACAGGAAAAAGACTCGTGATTTCACGGCCTCACAACCGCACTCGTCCTGCTAAGGTAATTGTTAGTGCCCCAGCGCCTAGTATTTTCCACACCAGATTCAGCCCGATTCATCACAATTTAACTCCTGCTTTCAGGCACCTCTAATCTTGGGCACTTGACAGTACCCCTTACGTCTAACAGCGCCTGACCAAGCCAACCCTTGTACCTTGGCAGGTTAGTGGATCCCTTGACAATTCACCCATCACTGAATTGTATAGGGCAGGAACCAAGTCACTTCACTTCGGCCGTAATGTCCCCCATTAATCCGGCATGTTCGTAAACCACCCACATCCTGTGGAAACCACCAATACGCGCCATCGATGAATGCCTAAGGAAATGTCACTGTTCTCACGGGCACCACTGGTTCTAATTTGATATTGACTGTGTGCATGAAGTCACATTGTGAACCTTCCGCTGACTTCCCGCGTCATCGCCCTGATACCTGGCCATGTAGTCACAAAAGTTTTCACCAACTCACCGCGCCGTTTCTGGTCAACCGTCTTTCACTATTGTCACTCACTTGATTCAAAATATGTGATCAACTAGTCCAACTTCATGACGATGCAGCTTTCACTGAAGTTTTTCACCAACTCACTGCGCCGTTTTCTTGGTCATCCGTCTTTCACTACTATCACTGACTTGATTCATAAACTGTATATATGTGATCAACTAGTCCAATTGCATGATGATGCAACTTTTACTGAGCCCCGAGCTGGCCTACACATGCATGACAAGACTGCATGCACTTCAATCACACTTGCGGACTAAATCATTGATTGAGTACTGGTTCTGATTAATAGTGGCCAGACAGCCACACATTGACCTCGCTATTTTCAACAGTTGTCTTATTTTCACCAATTCAGGCGGATGCCTGATGCTGTTCTTTTATTTTTCCCTCCCTTACTTCCACAGGCGTTCGTATTGGAAACAGGCAGTGATTTATACAGTCCTGATGATGATCCCGGTTCATTAGGAGCCAAGGGATCGAAACGTTGACGCTTAAAAAACAGTGTTGCATGAAATTCAATTGTATATTATTCTGTATACACTGTATGTCAAGACTTGCTATGATTGTTTATTAATTCGCAAGCAACAATTGGCTCCAGAACTCTTCTTGCCTGTTAAAACTTCTTTCAATTTATTTTCTTTCCTTAATATAAGGGTTTTTCTATTTTTCGGGATAGGTACAGGATTGTGCCCTATCTAACTCTTTGTATATGACCTTCTCTTGGTCAATCTGATTCCTTTTAAATTTAAAAATTAAATATTCCCCGCCCGGCTGGGCTGGGAAGCAGAACTATAGTACTTATCGTGGTCTATATGTTTATTTGTCTGTCTATTGAATTCCCTGAGGACCCTTGTTCTCTTCATAGGAAGTGGCATCACAAGCCACAACTTTAATATGTACGTGTGATATAAAGTGCTCTGACACTGCTTTGGGATGGATGAGTAGAGCTATACAAGAAAAAATAGTGGCACTTAAATTATTTCCATGCCTCCTCAGGGGTAGTAAGCACTATATAAATTACATTTATTTTGTATAAATACTGGGAGAGACCAACACTTCTGATATTCTTACAGTGCATGCATAGCAAGTAAACAGGGCCTGAACAAAGTGAAAAGCTGCCTCTCTTAAGTATGTGCGACGTGCTAACCGATAGGTACAGGATTGTGCCCTATCTAACTCTTTGTATATGACCTTCTCTTGGTCAATCTGATTCCTTTTACATTTAAAAATTAAATATTCCCCGCCCGGCTGGGCTGGGAAGCTGAACTATAGTACTTATCGTGGTCTATATGTTTATTTGTCTGTCTATTGCATTCCCTGAGGACCCTTGTTCTCTTTAAAAAGTATATTACCCATGGTCCAAAGGTATTTCTCTGGGTTCCCTTGTTTATGTTAAAAAGCCACTTCCTATGAAGCCAATTCCTGTGATGCCACATGTAATGTCATGCGCTTTGAAGTCATGTGCCGTGATGTCACGCTTCGTGATGTCACTTGCATACTGCCTAGCAAGGTTAGTCCGCCCACTTCTTTTTTTTTTAGTACTTGTACCCAGCTTTACTCCCTCTGGCTTATTCGTTCATTTGGAATTAATTTTTTACTTTTTGGGAAATACCGGAGGATTCCAGGAGTGATTCTTGGAAATTGTGGCATTCAATTCCAGTCTCCAGAATGCTCACTCCTCTCTGTGAGCAGGTTTGGAAACACATAATACATAACATATATTATTACACCATATAGGTGCAGCAATAATGTTTTGTTAATACAAAGATGGATTTTATCTCTTAGACTCATCGAATTGCGCATCGAATCCGACTTGGGTGCACGAATGACTTTGTGAACTGAGAACCCTGTGCTTAGAACCACAACGTATTATAAGAGATCTTTGGCAATTAAAACAAGATGTATGTGGTAAGAGAACGACAACTTAAGCCGAACTCTCCAGTTCTCTTTCTTCAAATATTCTGATACCGCCCTAATAGACATCTAGAAGGTCTTCCCTATATTGACTGGAAATTGGTTAGGGAAGATAGTAAAAGGGGGAGCTTTGCAATAGCAGCACTGTACCCAAGTGCAGCCCAGTGTTGAAGGCAAGTTCCTAAGAAAGCATTGTTCCTTGAGGAGGGGAATGGGCGGGCCTCCATTGAGAAGAAGAAGTTGTGTGGAAGAAGAAGAGTTCTCTCATGTGCCAGGAAGGAGACACTGCCTTTAGCCTCACCCAGTGTGACCTTCCAAGCATGCCTGCAGTACTGGCTGCAGTGGAGCATCAGTGCTGAGCATGTGATGGGCACATGTGAGTATCAATAGCAAAACAACATGGCAAAATGTGTGGCAGGAAGAGTGGAAGGTCACTCGCAGAGAAAGCATGAACTTGTGCTAGTGCATACACCATATGCCATAATGAGATCTGCTGTGACATGTGTAACAAGTGACGTCCTCCCACTTCAGAGCCAGTTGTTATAGGTTTGTCATTGTGGCAGACGTCCATTGCAAAGCGAATGGCCCGTTGCTGCACTTTTAGGGCTGCTCATACATAACACGCATGAAAGAACGCATACATGCACAAGTACACACATAACACCACCTTACTGCTGGTCTCTGTAAGGTCTGCCTCTCCGAGCACTAGAAACATCTTTTTTATGCATTTAGGTATTGTTATTTTTCAAGGTGTTTTGCACAGGCTGCCTGCTGCCTACCACAGATTTGTACAAAATGGAAGTTAAGACCAGCCTACCAAGGTGAAGGCTAACGCCCCTTTGTGGGTCGTTAAAGTCCAGCAGGATGAGGTAAAACTGTCAGTCTGCCTTCAGTCACAATACAAAGATGTGGGAAAAAGACTCTTTGAAGAGTTTAGTTTCAAAATGTTTTCTGAATCAAAGGTAGTTCTGTTCTGCTCTATCTGGGGGGTGCAGGTGTTTAACCGGTTTAGGGCCCGGCCCTTTCAGGCACTGGCACTCATGTTTCAGATGCAGGGCCGGACTGGGAACAGAAACCGGCCCTGGCACACTGTCAGCCAGCCCCCCTGGGGTGAGGGAGTGCAGCAAAGCAGTGTGCGAGGGCCGGTTTCGGCAGATTTTGTTACTGGAGGCCGATATTGCCGACCCCTGGTAACAAAAAAACGGCCCCCAGGGGTCCAAAATTGGCCCTCTCCCTAGCGGCCCAACGGGGAAACGCCCGGTGCCCGCTATGGCCAGTCCGGCGCTGTTCAGATGCTTGTACTGATGTCCCGGGGTCAGATGTTAGGAGGCAGAACAAAGGCTCCTCATAGGAATACAATGTGGGCTGATGGAGCAGGGTCTTGAGAAAATAAAACCTGCTCAGATTGATTCCTCAGTAACATTTACTAACAGTGTGTTGTGAAAAATAACGAGCACAAACACAAAAACACAGGAAAATGCTTTGCGCATATGTGCACTAATATGAGACTAACGTATGCCAGACAAGGCTGCATTTGCATTTGGTTTTCTTAAAAATATAAATAATTATGCTTTTGCACATTAATGTTTTTGCTAGAAATCATAATGTGGGATAGTGTAATGGTGGGTGGTAAACAGTGAGAAGTATACTTCGTGAAATGAATAATGTCTGTTTCTATTCATTGTAGAGAAACTCATGGGCCTACATTACTGCATGCCTGTAGTGGGTTTAAAAAGAAAATCATTAAGAATAAATAAGCCGAAAATCGAGCTCTGAGAGAGAAGTAGCAGAGGCTAAGGCTGATAACCTTCAAGAAAATATTTGTTTGTCTGCCACGTAACAGAAGTATGGCCATGATAAGTGAGAGAAAAGTACAAACTTCTTCCACAGAAAGCGACAGCAATAAACAATGAAAGTGTAGTGATTTGCAACATGTTATTTACCAAAGGAAATGTGAAGTCATCAGACGTGGCTAACGTAATGTAATATATAAAAGACAAAGAGAGTTAAGAAAATATGAACATGACTATGGTGGTGTGAAAGAACACCCCCTGAATCAGCCAATGAGAGACTGAGTTTCTGTAAATGTTTCAACTACTGTGGGTTGGACATGTAGGTTTTAGGGTATAAGTGAGGTGCCCTAGGGGTGTGGTTATGGAAGCGTTGGGGAGAGTGCGAAGAAGATTAGAGGGAGATCGTCCCTGTCCGTCGGTTTTGCCGAGGCCTACATGTTTCCTGTTGCTATCATGTAACCAGTATCCTGAAAATCTATGTTCCCTGAACCTATCTCGGGGACCCCCTACTATCCCCGTGGCCAGGGGGTGGTATTTCTCTATTTCCTTAGGTTAGTATAGCGAATGATCCGTACTTTGCATAATAACTTGCAAATGTAATTTTTCTCTGAAACATTTGTCTCTGTGCCTATCCACTCCTTCATATGCATTTTATTCATTTGATATGAGTTTGACACTGTTTGCATTTCTCTCTCTCTCTGAGATTAATGTATTGTTTGCCTTGTGAATCTGTACATGTTGTGCTCTTATTTTCTACATTATTTGGTGATAAACATTATTAACTTTACATTGAGTTTGGGGTTATTCAGTAATAATGATAGATACATAGATAGTTCTCATTATTACCATCAACTTCTCAACTTTAGGTCCATCGACCAGAGGAAATAAATTGATATGCAGACTCAGTTATGTATTTAGACTGTAAGATACGAGTCTGTATAATGAACAACTGATTTTGAGTGTTCATTAGTCTTGAAACTCACCCAGCGTCATTCAGCGGATATTAGTTTTGGTAAGTGTTGTATGGGCCTGTGAGTTGTTATTATCAATCCCTGATTGGTGCTGGATCAGGGCCAGTGTTGTAGATATATCTGTCATTTGCTCCGGTATGCCTTACGTTTAGTGCTCAGTATCCTGAATTTTATTCTCTCGTCCACTGGGAGCAGGAGCGAGGCAATGCGGCTTAGTCTGACTTTCGAAGATTCGAGAACAACCATCCTTACATAGCACCTCATAGCTGCCAAGGTTTCAGAATGCAGTGTGTGACATTTTCATACTTTCAGTGAAATTATGAGTGACATTTCAACAACTATGAGTGACATTTTCTCGTGAGCAAAGTCAAGTGATGAAGGGAAACATATAAATATCAGAAAATACACCCATTTGAGCAATGAGGCACTCGTCATTGAACTAAAGTGCGCTAACAGCAGGCAGCTGAAAACAGGGCAGAGTCAGACGGCATGACTGCACAGTTCTCAGACTCAGTACACTACTGGCTGAGGGTGCAGGCAGCTCAGAATGATTGAAGCATTCATGTTATTGATTAATAACAGCCATAGCAAGTTAGCTGAACTACTAAAACACAGATGCCTTAGCCAGCCTTTTGCCAAGCTGGGTTCCCTGGATCCTCCCTTATGCCGGCAGTCAATCAAGCGATCAGGATACAGACCATCAGTGTGGGCTCCAGGGCCTTTCTGTCACAAGTGGGAACCGACCCACAACAGAAAGGTGTGAGGCCCCAACATTAACATCTCTTCTCAGCTGCCTATTTAAGAATCAACACAGTCAGCTGACTATCAGGCAAGCTCCGGGCATTGGGCAAGCTTCAGGCTGAGGAACACACAGTCCCACACAGGTCACAGCTGGCAGCCAGAGCTCTAATGTGTTATTTTTTAAAAACTACCCTCAGCCTAACAGGAAGCACTTGGCTGTGTACAGTGTTCGCACGATGCAGCCAGTTTCATATACGTAGGTTATAACTGTCCTGATCACGATACTGGACAACAATTGCTCAGAAAAGAGGAGAGAGAGTTTCTGCGAAAACAGACAAGACAGCCCAAACATTGCTGTCGGGGTAAGTGGTGGATGTGTTGTGCAGCTAATATTATTAGTGAAACGTGGGCCAGATAAAATATAGTTGTAGGGTTCTGCCCCAAAAGTTCAAAAGAGGGCTGAGACATGCAACCACTTGCAGTGAAATAGCAACACACACAATATTGCAGCAGATTATAGCTAGACCTAACGATGGGTCCCGTCAGAAATAATTAGCCAGCGAGTATGAAAGCCGAAGCAGGCCCCACTTGAACGAACGTAGATTTTCTTTAGTAACTGTTATATTTATCTGCAGGTGAGGTAGGATGTTTGATTTAAAAAAAACCTAGGTAAAAAAGAGCCGTACTGCTCATGCACTTTTAGCTTCTAGCAGCCACTTGAAAGTTTGACCACCTTACCTCAGCCCTTACTGTTCTTCGCCGACTCATTCGAAAGACAAAATTGAATTACAAAGCTCAGCACACAGTATGTCTGCCTCACACTCATCCAAGGGTTAATGAAGCCACTCGTCGCTAATTATGGACATTTCCATGTTTGGACCATGCAACCATGATCCCTGTTTTTCAGCACAGTGGAAACTGTTTAACTCCCTGCCTTCAAATCTTTGCACTCGCACCACATTCTGAGAAGAGAAAGCCAAGAAAGCCAAGAAACTGGCCGCCCAGCCTGGTTACTATAATGTTATGTCACTTTCAGCGCTCGCCGCTACGTCCTGTCCGCTGGTGTGAGCAGCTCCGTGGCCCAGGGCTGTGATTCCACTTGCATGCGCTATAGTATATTGCCGGCTGGAACGCCACCAAACCGCGCAGCTGTTTCATTTTGAGTGCACGCAGCGCTGAAGATGACCTCTTTCTCTTAAACTGTGTTGGGCCCCGGGAAATTGACGGTATCTTCAGCAGGACCCCTATTTAATTATTTCTTCGACCCTGGGCGTCTAATATGAAGACCCTGAAGGCTCCATAACCGACATCGGAACCGATCGCATAACAATTGTCAAACCTCATCTGACCCTGAAACATCATCCGTTTCACTTAGGGGTGCACGCTCCCATTCTGGCATTATTTGTAATCACTACCAATGGACACTGTTTGAATAAACACTCTATTCTACATATATAATAAGAGACTACATTAGGCCATGAAGAGAATCCCCAATAATTCGGTGGGATTCGAAACGCGTAGGCCTTGCCACATACTGGTCTGCGAGAGCTCCTGGGGATCCAATGAACCCCTCCTGCAGTTCTTTGCTGTACATTACCTCTGATTAAAAATTCTAATGAGTTTTGTTTAATTTGTTTGATACATAGGAATGTACGTGGCAAGAATTAATTAATTTTTTGCACTTTAGCGTAAAATCTTCGCAGCCTGTGGCCATTTCCCCCCCTTTTTTTTTTCTCTGTATTGTAATGTATATATATTGTATTATATGATGTGTGTTTTCTCTTTGACAGTTTGAATGTGTAATGCTTGTCTGTGATATGCGTGGAATTTTGAATGAATGAATAATGTAGAATTAAATTCTAATGTTTTTTCGTGTCCCTTTTTACAAGAATCTCTCTTTTATATGATAAACTGAAAAAATTGGTTGAAATGTTTATGTTATAATTTGATAAAATAAAAAGCTATTAACTAGCACTTCCCTTTCTGGAATTTCTCTTCTAGTTTAGGATGCCTATTTGGTTACTTTAATCTACTTACATCAGTAGTGGCAATCCTGTTTGTTCCATAGTGATTCCACTCATGGCTGCACCAACACTCTCCCGCAGCAGCAGGGCTCGAGTCGGGGTACCACGCAGGTGGACGGCGTCCCCCCACTTATTTTTACGTATTTTACAGGGTGGACGCCGTCCCCCCTGACCAAAAGCTGGACTGGACAATGATGGTGTTACTTACCGGACTGGCGCACCGCCGATCTCCGAACCTTGACGTACTCCTCGCATCCTGCTTCCTCCTCTCTCCACCCCTCCCATCACCCTCCCCTGCCCACTCACTCGGTACCCATCTCATGCTCCCTCTCCTGAAGTCTGTGCCCCGCTCTCCCCTCGCACAGATGCTCCCCCGCGCTCAGTTCGTGACCTGCTCACGGCCCCACCCCCTTTGAGCCTTCACACTTTCTTAACTACGAGGCGTGCATCCTTTCCCCATTTCTCATCCCCTCACTCCTCTCTTCCTGTGACTTCACTCACCCCCCCATACACCTAGGGGCGAGCTGCTACTGGTGCAGTGGCACCGGGGCTGGGCCCACTGAAACGTGATTATTACTGTATTTCTAGGTTTTTTACCTTTCGTGACGTCACTTCCTGTCGTGACGTCACATCCTGTCTCTGAGTGTCCCCCCACTTCTTTATTTAGGACTTGTGCCCTGCGCAGCAGCCATGCGGATGTATGATGTTACCACGCGAGCAAAATGATTGCGGTACATCACAACGCAGCTTTTACAACGCAAGTCGTTACCACGACTTGCGCTATAGGGTGCTGGACTTAGGAATAGTATGATTTACTATTCCAACGTCAGCCTACGTACAGTAGGGAAGGTGTTGGAATAGTAAATCTACTATTCCTTAGTCTGGAGCGCCCTACAGTGCAAGTCGTGGTAACGACTTGCATTGTAAAATCTCCATTTTGATGGCACTGAGGTGTTTTGACCGCGTTGTAAAGGTTGTTTACCCAGCCATGTAGTTCCACTCGTAACGAATCTTTTATGCGCCAGCCGGCAGTCACACGGTGCGAGCTCAGCTAAAGCTGCAGGCTCCTAGCTGTGCTAGCTGAAAAAGGGCCCTAGTCAGGATGTTGATTGAGCAAATTAAACCCCATCACGCTGAAATGTGTTAGCCTAACGCTTGATGCATGGTACTTGGTAGGGTTGGCATCTCCAAAGGCTGTTAATCAGCTTCCTTGGAAGCCTGGTTGATCCTGTTGCACTTGTCTAAGTGCCTAATGGCCTAGCATCTTAGTTCAATCCTATGAGCCATTTAAACGAGAAGGAGAAATTGTCTAAGCATAGTGAGCTACAAGTTGCTGTCATTTGTTTCACTTTTATTGACCCTAATAACTCATGCCAAAATGTAAAAGATTATTAGAGGAAAAAGTAAAAATTACAGTGAAATAAGTTTCTCCTCAAGTGAAAGACTGTATTCCAAAAAGAAATATCATGAATAGCATCAATAAAAACGTGACTTAGGTCAAGTTTTATCTTTTGCCTAAATAAAAGGAAATTTGCAGAACGCATGAAAATGGCAATTGTTTGTGTGTACAAAAAATGGCTCAATTGAAGCCAGGTAAATCAGATAATCAAGAGAATGAGAGGATGTAGCCTTACGGCTACAGCTGCTGACTTTTGAACTGGGAAACTATGGGGCAGATTTACAAGCCCCCTGCGCCACCACTACGCCACTTTTCATGATGTACTGGTGGCGCAGGGGGCTCCTCTATATTTACAAGGAGAGGAAAAGCCACCCTGAGTGACTTTTCCTCTCCTTGTAAATACGGCCCCTTCACACGCAGCACTGTGCGTGGAAGGGGCCTTTCATGGGTATTGCTGTGGGTGTTCCCAGGCAACACCCATGGAACAAGACACATCTCCAGATTTATGAGAAATCACAAATCTGGAGATGCGTGTCAATGCTACGCCACCCTAGAGGTGGCATAGCAAGGCGCAACGAGGAGAAATATTTTCATTTCTCCTCGTTTTTTCCTCTTTCAATGCGTGCTGCATTCTACAGCACGATTTGAAAGAGGAAAAAACCTCTTGTGATTTTTTTTGTGCAAGATGGTGCCCCTTCCTGCACAAAAACAATCTCCCCATGGCGCAGGCGTCCTTGCACTATGGTGCAAGGGTGCCTGTGCCAGCGCATGGCTGCAGTTTGTGCACCAGCGCTGGGGAAGCACAGAGATGCAACATATTCTTGTAAAGATGTTGCATCCCTCTGCTTCCAAACTAACGCAGCGAGGGGCAGCAAAATGACTTGCTGAACCGCGCTGCGTTACTTTGTTGTAAATCCGCCCCGGGTGCGTGGACTCAGCATCCTGTGATTCTGGGCAAATCACTTAATCTCCTCGTGCCTACCAAAAAATAAATGTCCTAGTTTAACGCAGCTGGTGCTCATATAAAGCGCTCCAATACCTTGGGGTCGAGTTCGCGCTATATAAATCTGCACAAAAAAATCAAAGCTTTAATTTCGGATCCATTTTTCAATACCATGACAGCAGTAACTAATGCTGTATGTACAAGCGGCCCGTGACAAGCGCTTAGAAGATATAATTGTGAACAATAGTGAAAGAACACTTTTTACATTCAGCTCAAGTTCATTCACTCCGTGCCAAGCGTACAAAGGCGATGTGCTGAGTCACGGCCACGGGGATGATATAACCATGGTGAGAAGAGCACGGCTCCTCCCGAGGGGCGGGCCTCTTGCTTTTTTTCCCCTCGTGATTTGTCCTGCATCAATGTAGACCGGCCCTACCTCGCAACCCCCCTCCCCCTATCTCGTCAGGCGGGTGAATAAAATAAAGCCCAACCTTTCACTGCTTTCTGCCTCGGAGTTAACTTCCGCAAGCACAGTCCACAGCGCACTTCTTGAGCCGAAATCCCTGCGGTGAGTAGTTTGGGGTCCGCCGTTCTGTGTGTACTGACTGTTGACTTACTCCCATATTTGCCACCAGGGCAAACGGCCCACGTTGTTTTGGGGGTTGCGGTGGGGAGTACGAGGCAGAGGATGCAGGGCACTCGGCGCAGCGTGTAGATGAGTTGTCTTGTAAGAGACCTTTCGCATCTCAGACAAGCAGGAGCGCCAGCTGCACAGAAGCGCGTGGGTGTCTAGCAGACGTGTCTCAGGGCGCTCTAGCCACGAGCCTCCGGTCCATACATCCAGGGCCACAAGTCATGTCCTAAAGGCGGCCCTATCTCCTCGTGATCAGCCCTCACGTCGCTTAGAGATCTGCCCTGGTAGCAGTCAGAAACCAAGTGATATTATACTCCTCTCGGGCGAGTCCCTTGTGCCCGCTGCCCTCCTGAGCCTGGAAGTGTGACCAGGACTTTTAAATGGACCGGGTCCTGCCGGTGCTGAGCACCAGCAGTTCTAAAAAGCAGGTGCTCAGACGGGTCTCTATCGGGCTCACCATTTTTGCCCTCAGAGTGAAAACACAAATCTTAACTCTGCAGCAGTACTACCCATCACTGCCGTTGTAGTAACTTCAAATGACTCCTTATAGTTCTTTCACGATCTCATCATTTCAGAATGGAGACTTTTTCATTATTCTATGCAGCGAAGCCGCAGTTGTTGCCTATTTATTTCATACATCTAACAACTATGGGCAAAACAAATAGTCCTGGCTTGTTGTAGGTGTAATGTTGCTTGTTGTATTGTATATCTGGATGCAGTGATAGAAACAGCAAAATACTTGACGTGCGGCAACCTATGCTTAGCACAGATTTTTAGCTGAGTTGTTTTTAAGCCACACCCTTAAGTACATCGGCCACACCCTATTTAGAGACCCCCCCCCCACAGTTTTTTTCATCCCACTTAAAGCCCTGAATGTGAGCATCCACTCCCTCGCTCTGACAGAATCCTGAAGCTCTAGAGTTAAAGAAGTAGTGCTTTAATAAACACGATTGTATTGTGGATACACAGCAGGCAAATGCTGGCCTTTGACTTCTTAGAGAAACTTACATAGAATGTGAAAATAAGATGTACTTTGTATTGTAGCACTTATGTAGTGCTTCAAACCTCTGTGTGGGGCGCTGAAGCACATTTTCAAATGAGTCTCACATTACACCATCGGGGAGCGTATGTCTGTCAGAGTGCGGGATTTGTCGTGGGTCTATGAGGGAAACGTTTTGGTGTTTTGCCTCAGTGACTAGAGAGGTTCTCTTATCTTGTCTTCGGAAGCAGCGCGATGAAGGAGGGGCTGTGAGGGATAGGCTCACAAATTACCATATCAGTAACTACACAGCTCCAGACTTAGCGCAATGGGTACACTATGTGTACACCAAAGGTGGGGGGAGCAGACTTTACAGCACGGGCATTACAATGTAAGGCCTTTACCATGCATCTATTACCACACAATGCCTTTACCATGCATTGCCTTTAGAACAAAAAGCCTTTGCTACACAAATGCTTTTATAATGCTTGCCTTTGCATTGCAATGTTAATATATGTATGTATGTATGTATTTATATATATGTATGTATTTATATATTACCCCAGTAGGTAGTTATAGTTGGGACCTATTTTCCATGGGAAATCCGCAACATTCTATTTGGAATACCTTTGGCGCTGGTTGACGAATCTTCGCGAAATTTTCAAAACTGGTGGGGCGCTCCGATCCGCTCCTAGCGCGAAAGTTTTGGGGTGATTCATCAAGCGAGGGCCGAGAAAAAAAGGGGGTCCCAAAACGTGTTTTCCCCATGCAATTTTTCATAGGAACCTTTCAACGCGGCTATAGCTCGAACTGCTGAACAGAATTACACCAAATTTGGTAAATAGGTAGTCCTTAGTTCAGACTTGTGCCTTTTGCTTAAATGGTGTAAATCCGTTCAGTAGTTCCTGAGACAATGACATTTAAAAGTATATATATATATCTATGGCTGCACACCCTGCTGTGCACAAGCTGTATTCTAATTGGCTGTCAACACTCCAAATCAGTAAGTGTTGGCAGCCATCTTGTGCCTCGGTAGAATCGAGGCACAAGAAACCTATAAAACAAACACGCAAAAAGGGGGCAGGGTAGAAACACCCTGAACCATTAGGCCTGTTCAGGGGTTCCCACAAGGACCCCCAAGGCCCCAAACATTTTTTGTTAAAAAACAAAATCGGCAAAATCCGCGCAAGATGCGCGGATCCATGGGCGTCCGCAGGGGAGGGCAAGGGGGTGCGCTTGCCCCCCCCCTGGATCGCCTGTCCCATTCCTTTTATCCTTAATGTTCATGATTACAGCAGGCTGTTCCCCTGCGAGAAGCCCCAGGAGTTTAAATGATCTCTCACTTGGGGCCTCTCGCAGTTCTCCTTCATCTCTAGAGGCTGCAGCAGCCCCTCCCCGACCTCGAGCTGACTGTGGACAGGCCCATTGTCATTCTGTTTGCTGCTGATCACCACATAAAGAATGACAATGGGCCATCTGCCTTTAACTTGCCTTGAAGGCGAGTGATGAAGTAACAATTTTGCCCCCCCCCCTGGAAGGCGAGTGATGAAGTTAGAATGTTGCCCCCCCCCTGGAAAAATTTCTGCGGACGCCCATGCGCGGATCCTGACGATAAAACAAAACGAAGCGCGGGCTGCCGTTCTTCTATGATAATTAGCCCCCGGGGGGCCAAATCCTGGGGACATGTTTATGAAAATAAAGTGTAGGGGTGGCCCAATCCCCCCCCCCCAATTTGCTGTGGGGACCACCACCCCCCGGGGCAAAAGCATGCGTAATTGCGGGTGGGCTCACGGCCCCCCCGCAGCCCCGGTGACCGCCACCCCCGGGGCTTAAAAGTATAATTTTGGGGGGTCTCTAAGGCCCTCCAAGCCCCGGGACCGCCACCCATTAAACGTTTAATTATGAGGGGCCTCTAAGGCCCCAGGGACACCCACCACTGGGGCTCTACTTGATTGTTATTGCGGGGGCGCACACGCCCCTGCAGCACTGGGAACCGCCACCCCAGGGCTTAAAAGTTGAATTATGGGGGACCGCCACCCCTGGGACTCGACTACATTGAAATTGCGGGGGGACACACTGCCCCCCGCAGCCCCGGGGACCGCCACCCCCGGGGCTTATTTTTCATTTAAATTAAAGAACAAAACCCTGTGTGGGGGGTCTTGAACCCCCCCACATGCCCTAGGGACTGCCACATCCCGGGGTCTCTAAAAATGTAAATTGGGGGGTCTCGCTTCCAAATAGTAAAGTAGATTGCTTCTCCACATGGGAAGCAGCATGTTAGCTGTGCCCCAAGTGGAAAAGCAATGCCGGCTCCCGCAGGAGGCGGGGAGCCGGCGGGACCGTGGGGGATTGGGGACCCCCCCACGGTCCCCAACGAAGAGGGCCAGCCCTGTGGGATGGGGTCCCCGGGCTTCAAGTGGCCCAGGAGGGGGGCCACACGGTCCCCTTCCCAGAAGTAAAGAAAAAAAAATAGAAAGGCCGACGCGGGGGGATGGGGGTCCCCGGGGCCATAAGTGGCCCGGGAGGGGGGCCACGAGGCCCTCCTCCCCGATAGTAAAAAAAAAAAAGGCCATGCCCCGGGGGATGGGGTCCCCGGGGTGATTAAGGCCTTGGGAGGAGCCTCGCGGCCCCCTTCTTCTTTTTTTATATAAAAAAAAGAATTAGGGGGCAGGCCCTGGGGGATGGGGTCCCAGGGCCCAAAAAATTGAAAAACAAGGGGGGCTACACAGCCCCCCTTCTTAAAAAAAATAATAAAAAAAAGACCGGCATCGCGCTGCAGGCCACGGAGAGGTGTTCCTAGGCCACGCCCCTTTATACACCTCTCTCCAACGCAGCTCTGTGGCGCTTACTGAAGGTAGCTGGTGGGCTAGTTGCACCCCAGGGACCCTCAGTATTCAAGGGGAGTTAATCCCCCAACTTAAAATGAGACACGGGCGCGTTTGCACAGTGGTGAAGGGAGGGGGCGGGGCCTGAGTTCACATGTGTGCAAACACACCCTGTGGCGCAGTTTAAGTTGAGGAATTGATTCTCTAACTTAAAACGCGCCACAGGGTGTGTTTGCAGACATATCACCTCAGACCAAGCCCCTTTCCTTCAGCACTGTGCAAACGCGCCCTGTGGCGCGTTTTAAGTTGCAGAATTAATTCCTCCTCAATCCTGTGGGTCCCTGGAGGCCAACTAGCCCACCAGGTACCTCCAGTATGCTCCAGGGCGGCTGCGTTGCAGACAGGTGTTTAGAGGTCACGCCCCTTTTTACACCTCTCTGTGGCGGTTATTGGAGGTACCTAGTGGGCTAGTTTGACCTTAGGGACCCTTAGGACTGAAGGGGACTTAATCTCTCAATTTAAAATGGCCACAGGGGGCGTTTACACAGTGGTGAAGGGAGGGGACGAGGCCTAACGTGAGGTGTGCAAACACGCCCTGTGGCACGTTTTAAGTTGTGGGAAAAAATTCCACTTAAAACCTGAGGGACCAGGTGCTTCCAGAAAGCGGCACTAATCTGCGTTGCAGAGAGGTGGTGCAGGCCATGCCCTTTTTTACATCTCTCTGCTACACAGCTCTGTGGCGCTTACTGGATGTACTACGAATTCCGTTTTGCTCACCTGTTATCAGGAGAGATCTAGGTGCTGCATCTTTGAGCCCAGTACTGATCCTGAAAAGTAATTCTAACCATACTTACCAGTACCTTGTATTTCCTTCCATACGCTAACATTGTTATGTTATGTTAGGCGGATTTGTAAAGCGCACGGCTGCCCCAGCAAAGGGGCGTCCCGACGCTGAAACCAGATTAGTACCGCTGGAGACAACAGAACAACTTATAATGAAGGAAACAAGAAGGTTTTGATCGCTTTGCGAAAGTCCATTCCTTTGTGTACTACTGCAGCTTCCCAGAGTGTTCCGAAGAACAACTAGAGCACTAACAGCCTTACTATTGACAAAATGATGGCACACCTGAAGCCATCTTGATTGGAATAAACTGGTTACACTTGAAAACATTTAATTTAAAAAGGAATAAAATGAGGGGGTTAATTTTTACCTAGAAATTATGGTTAGTGCTGTAGAAAGAAAAATTAGGACATGTTTTAAGAGAGATCTCAAATATCTTCCCTGTTATATTTCAACAGGAGCAGCCTGGCAGTTGATTCCTTTGTGTTCTACTGCAGCTACCCTGAGTGTTCTAAAGAACAACTAGAGCGCTAACAGTCTTACTTATGACAAAATGATGGCACACCTGAAGCCATCTTGATTGGAATAAAATGGTAACACTTAAAACATTTAATTTAAAAAGGAACAAACTGAGGGGGTTCATTTTGTCATAGAAATGATGGATAGTGTTGTAGAAAGAAACATTAGGGCATGTTTTAAGAGATCTCAAATCCTCTTCTATTTAATTTGAACATTTTGACATGCAGACTGAACAATTCCTTTCAATACCAGCAGAAGACCTCCAGTTAACTCCCTGGTGAGCACTACCCCCTACACTACTCAAACACCACTGCACTACCCTAAAACACTTCCCCCCAGCATGAGCCCCCACACTACACAAACACCACTGCCTTTCCTAAACCACTACCCCCTACACTACACAATTACCACTGCACTGCCCTAAACCCTAAAACACTACCCCCCAGCATGACCCCCTACACTACACAAACACCACTGTCCTACACCTAAAACACTAACCCCAGCACAAACCCACAAACACTACACAAACACCACTGCACTACCCTTAACCATAAATCTACCCCCAGCACGACCCCCTACACTACACAAACACCGATGCACTACCCTAAACCCTAAATCTACCCCCAGCACGACCCCCTACACTACACAAACACCACTGCACTACCCTAAACCCTAAAACACATCCCCAGCACGACCCCCTACACTGCAAAAACACCACTGCACCAACCTAAACTCTAAATCTATCCCCACCATGACCCCCTACACAAACACCACTGCACTACCCTTAACCATAAATCTACCCCCAGCACGACCCCCTACACTACACAAACACCGATGCACTACCCTAAAACACTACCCCAGCACGACCCCTACACTACACAAACACCACTGCATGACCCTAAAACACTACCCCTATCACTACCCTCTACACTAGCCAAACACCACTGCGCTACACTAAACCCTAAATCTACCTCCAGCATGAACCCCTACACTACCCAAACACCACTGCACTACCATAAACCCTAAGGCACTACCCCATACACTACACAAACACCACTGCACTACCCTAAACCCTAAAACACGACCCCAGCACTACCCCCTACACTACACAAACACCACTGTGCTACCCTAAACCTTAATTCTACCCCCAGCACGACCCCCTACACTACCCATTCACGACTGCGCTACCCTAAACCCTAAAACACTGCCCCAGCACGACCCCCTATACTACCCAAACACCATTGCACTACCCTAAACCTACCCCAGCACGACCCCCTACACTACCCAAACACCATTTCACTACCCTAAAACACTACCCCAGCACGACCCCCAACACTACACAGACACCACTGCACTACCCTAAACTCTAAATCTACCCCCAGCACAACCCCCTACACTACATAAACAATACTGCACTACCCTAAATCTATTCCCAGCACGACCCCCTACACTACACAAACACCATTCCACTACCCTAAACACTAAAACACAACCCCCAGCACGACCCCTACATTACACACCCCCTTCACTTCCCTAAACCCTAAAACACTACCCCAGCACGACCCCCAACACTACAGACACCACTGCACCACCCTAAATTCTAAATCTACCCCCAGCACAACCCCCTACACTACATAAACAATACTGCACTACCCTAAATCTATCCCCAGCACGACCCCCTACACTACCAAAACACCACTGCACTGCCCTAAACCCTAAAACACTACCCCCAGCACGACCCCCTACACTACACAAACACTGTACTACCCTAAACCCTAAAGCACAACCCCCAGCACGAACCACTAACACTACACAAACACCACTGCACTACCATAAACCCTAAAACACTACACAAACACCACTGCACTACCCTAAACCTACCCCCAGCATGACCCCCTACACTTCCCATTCACCACTGCACTACCCTAAACCCTAAAACACTACCCCAGCACGACCCCTTACACTAACCAAACACCATTGCACTACCCTAAACCTTAAATCTACCCCAGCACGCCCCCTTACACTACCCAAACACCACTGTACTACCCTAAAAGACTACCGTAGCTCGTCCCCCCACCACTACACAAACACCACTGCGCTACCCTAAACTCTAAATCTACTCCCAGCATGACCCCCTACACTCCATAAAAACACTGCACTACCCTATACACTAAATCTACCCCCAGCCTGACCCCCTACACTACACAAACACCATTGCACTACCCTAAACCCTAAAACTCAACCCCCAGCACGACCCCATACATTACACAAACAGCACTGCACTTCCTAAAACGCTACCCCCAGCATGACCCCCTACACTACCCAAATACCACTGCACTACCCTAAACCCTAAAACACTACTCCCAGCACAACCCCATACACTACAAAAACACCACTGCACTACCCTAAACCCTAAAACACTACCCCTGGCACGACCCCCTACACTACCCAAACACCACTGCGGTACCCTAAACCCTAAAACACTAACCCTGGCACGACCCCAATAATTCCTCTTCAATTTTGAGGGTCCCTGGGGGCCAACTAGCCCACCAGGTACCTCCAGTATGTTCCAGGGAGCTGCGTTGCAGAGAGTTCTGAGGCCACGCCCCTTTTTGCACCTCTCTGCAACGCAGCTCTGTGGTGCTTACTGGAGGTAGCTGGTGGGCTAGTTGCACCCCAGGGACCCTCAGTATTCAAGGGGAGTTAATCCCCCAACTTAAAACGCGCCACGGAGCGCGTTTGCACAGTGATAAAGGGAGGGAGCGAGGCCTGAGTTCACATGTGCAAACACACTCTGCGGCGCAGTTTAATTTGGGGAATTAATTCCTTGTCAATCCTGAGGGTCCCTGGGGGCCAACTAGCCCACCAGTACCTTCAGTGAGCTCCACGCAGCTGCGTTGCAGAGTGTTGTAAAAAGGGGCGTGGCCTCTGAACACCTCTCTGCAACGCAGCCTCCTGGGGCATACTGAAGGTACCTGGCCTGGTGGGAATTAATTCTCTAACTTAAAATGCATCACAGGGCGTCTTTGCAGACATATCACCTCAGGCCATGCCCCCTTCCTTCACCACTGTGCAAACGCGCCCTGTGGTGCGTTTTAAGTTGGGGAATTCATTCTCTTTCAATACTGAGGGTCCCTGAAGGCCAAATAGCCCAACAGGTATCTCAAGTATGTGCCAGGGAGCTGTGTTGCAGACAGGTGTTTAGAGGCCATGCCCCTTTTTACACCTCTCTGCAACGCAGCTCTGTGGCGCTTATTGGAGGTACCTAGTGGGCTAGTTTGACCCTAGGGACCCTTAGGATTGAATGGGACTTAATCTCTCAACTTAGAACGGTGACAGGGTGTTTTTACACAGTGGTGACGGGAGGGGACGGGCCTGACCTGATGTGTGCAAACACGCCCTGTGGCGCGTTTTAATTGGGTAAAAAATTCAACTTCAAACCTTAGGGACCATGGGGGCCAAGTAACCCACCAAGCGCTTCCAAAAAGCGCCACTGCGCTGCGTTGCAGAGAGGTGGTGTAGATCGTGCCCCTTTTTACATCTCTCTGCTACGCAGCTCTGTGTCGCTTACTAAATGTACTACGAATTCCGATATGCTTACCTGTTATCAGGAGAGATCTCAGTGCTGCATCTTTAAGCCCAGTACTGATCCTGAAAAGTAATTCTGACCATACTTACCAGTAACTTGAATTTCCTTCCATAGGCTAACATTGACTAGTTTCACTTGGAAATTCTTTTAAGTGTGGAGTTTTCGAACTTTAAAATATTCACCTAAAATCATCCGAACAATGAATTCCGATTTAATCACCTGTTATCAGGAGAGAATCCAGTGCTGCATCTTTTGGCCCAGCACTGAACCTGAAAAGTAATTCTAACCATACTTACCAGTAACTTGTATTTCCTTCCATAGGAATACATTGTCTGGTTTTCACCAGAAAAGCTTCTAAGTGTTGATTTTCACAAACTACAAATATTCCTTAAAAATCACCTGTATGAGAAACTTATTCGTTCAACTGAGTACAGGAGATGCATCAGTGCTGGATCCAGGATCCACCACTGAGTAAGAAATAGTAACAATAACACGACTTATCTTATAAGTGAATTTCCTTAAGTCTAACCACAGGACTGGATCCTAGATTCAGTCTTTCAACATCTCCTGTAAACAGTTGAGTAAAAGCGTTTTGGTTACAGAAGTGATTTTTAAGGAATATTATTGTATTTTAAAGAAAATTCAATTGTGTGACAAAGGTTTCAAATATGGTACTCCATATTTTATAATGGGTGTTGAAAGGTTATACTAGTGTATGATGAGATGTATCAGATTGTCATGTGGATGATGTCATCAGTAATGTAATTTGAGATGTCATCAGTGATGTCACTGACCATGTCATGAAATATGTGACATCATCTGCAGTGGATTGCGGGCATGCGAGTTCTAGTTAGTACAACTAACTATATTGGAGGAATTTCAATGGTTTTGTATGAGTGAAATGTCCAGCTAACTAGAACACCCCTAAAACCTATGGTTTTTTCAGTGAATGAATATATATATATATATATATATATATATATATATATATATATATATATATATATATTCACTGAAAAAACGGAGGTTTCCGGGACTTTATAGTTAGAAATTAGCATTTAAAAAACCTTAGAAATTCACAGGAAAAACAACAGGTTTCAGGGAAATTATAGTTAGTTGGACATTTCACTCGTACAAAACCAGAGAAATTCGGCTCTTATAGTTAGTTGAGCTAACTATAACTCACGCCCCCGCAATGCACTACTGATGATGTCACATATTACATCACTCATGAGATGGTGAGTGGCATCACTGATGACACTATCCTGTGATTATAAGTAAATTGTAAGAGCTTATGATTGTCAAACGTATATACTAAGGCACTACAAAAGTTAACATAGTACACTAAGTGCACTACTAATGAGTTATAATACAACTAATATATATTATGTGAGTGGCTGTATATATCCTTGTGCGTATGGGTGTGTGTGTGGCTGTATGGGTCTATAAGTGGGTGCGTGAGTAGTTATGTGGATGAGTGAGATGCTGTGTGAGTGGCTGTACTGATGAGTGAGTTGGTGTGGCTGTATGGGTGGGTGAGTGGCAGTGTGATTGGCTCTATAAGAGGGTATGTAGTTACTGGGTGTCTGGCTGTATGAAGGAGTGACTGGGCATGCAAGTGGCTGATTGGGCAGGGGGGTGGCTGGTTGAGTGGTTGTTTGGTTAAGTGAATTGGTGTGTGAGTGGCTGTAATGGAGAGTGAGTGGCTGTGTGAATGGCTGTATAGGTGGGTACGCGAACGCGTGCACGCTTGTATGGATGTGTGAATATACGTGGTTGTGTGGATGTCTGAGTGTGTGAGGGCTTTTATGGGTGAGTGAGTTGCTGTTGTGAGAGGCTGATTGTGTGAGTGACTGTAGGTAAAGTGAGTGTGTGAGTAGCTGTATGGGTGACTGGTTTTGTAGGAGTGAAATCTGAGCCTAACTATAACGTCCCTGTTGCCGTTGTTTTTTCCAGTGAATTTCTAACGTTTTTCAAAATATGTTTCCTAACTATAACATCCCTGTAACTTTTGTTTTTTAAAGTGAATTTATATGGTTTTTTAACTAGTAGTCATGTTTGCAGAGTGGTGGAGAAAGGGGGCGGGGCCTGTGACCAGCTCTCAGTAATCCTGCTGTGTTAGACTTACTGGAGGTAACCTGAGGGCTTCTGGACCCCAGAGAACCGTCAGCATCCAAGAGGACTTCATCCCCCAACCAGCAGTGTGCCAGGAGGTGCATTTGCAGAGTGGTGAAAAAAGGGGGCGTGGCCTCCGAAGACCTCTCGGCAAACGTGCTCTGTGGGATTTACTGGAGGAAATGGGGAGCTTGTCAGCCACAAAGACCCTCAGCATCCAAGGGGACTTTATCCCCCAAGCAGCAGTGCGCCAGGAGGTGCGTTTGAAGAGTGGTGGATAAAGCGGACGTGGTCCCTGGGACTTTCCGGTCTTTATTTATTCGAGGGAAGGTGCATGGCCCCCCCCTCCCAGGGCTGATTTTGACCTCTTCCCCCGGGGCAAGACATGTTTTTTATTTTTAAAAGTTTAAAGGGAGAGGGACCGAGCAACCCTCTTTCCGGGTCGAATTCGGCCACTGGTAGCAATGCCCCAGGGCCCAGCCTCTAGTGTGGGTGCTGTGGTCCCATCCAGTGCACACACTTATGTGTTGGGTCCGCGGGGGAGCCTTAAGGCCTGCGGTCCCTGCTGCTCCCCGACTCCTGCAGGAGCTCGCATTGCTTTGACAGAGAGGGAGCTGCTGAACCTGCAGCTCCTTCTCTGTCAAAGCAATTGTGCTCCACTTTGAGCAAAAGAGAGCAAAATGCTCTTTCTTGTTCGAAGCGGAGCACAGTTTGCTATGGCTGGGCGAGAGCGGTAAAGCTCCCACCAAGTAGTATGGAATGGAAAAGGCAATTAAAGCAAGTATTAGCGAAGTCAAAATGCTTGCATATGTGACATCTGTCGAGTTTGTCAATTTTTTTTTACACATGTTGCACCGCAGCACTGGCTTATAGTTTTTTTAAGTGCTATGATGCGGCCAGTGTTAACTGCTTCATAGCACTTTTGTCCTTTAAGACATGTTGCACTGCAGCCCGCGCTGCTGTGCAACATGTCTAAAAAAAAAAAACATTGACTGGTAAGCAAGGATGGGACGATGAACAACAGTGGGGGGGGGGGGGGCAGTAAGACAACAGAGAACGAGAAGGAGGAGGGCAAACAACGACACTGAGAGGGAATGCGACTGCAAAGACGTACACTCTGATGGATACCATCGCCCCAGCCAGAGTAGCGAAAATCACTATAAAAACTCCCTCACCCCCTTGGTTCTCTGAGACCCTCAGAGTGGAAAAAGTAGATGTAAAAAAATAGAATGCTTACGGAGAACAAACTGCAGCCCAATGGCCAAACTGGCATATAAGAAAGCCCTTAAAGAGCTTCACAAATTAATGCGGGTGGCAAGGAGGGATTACTTGATTAAGTGCATTAACAGCGTGGGAAACTCGGGCAAGGAAATCTTTAGGATCATCAGCTCCTTTACCAAACTGGTGGAGCTGGAAAACTCAATACAGCCGTCACCCCTCACTATGTGTGAAGCTATCAGACTTTTTCAACAATAAAATTCGGAACGTCTACAACACCTTCACAACGGCGGTAGAGACAGAAAAATCAGAAGGAGGGGGTATCCGGAATCCTGAAGCTACCTTCTCGGAATTCCTACCTATTTCCCAACAAGAATTCCTGGCAGAGATCTTGAGATGTAAGTCAGGGTCCCCGGAGGATCAATGCCCTGCAAAGTTGTGGAGGAAGCTGGCTCACCTGGTGAACCACGCTCTGAAATAGTATGTGGAACATATCACTTTCGTCTGGCATCTTCCCTGATACATGAAAACATGCCCTGTTACTGCACCGCATGAAAAAATCCAATGCTGATCAATGGCGGGAGCTAAATAACTATCGCCCGATCTCACTATTACCAGCACCTACAAAGATATTGAAAAAAATGGTACAGCGAGAGCTGGCCAATTTCATTGAGGGGTATGACATTCTGCATGAGACTCAGTCAGGTGTTCGAGTCGGCTTTAGTACCGAAACTGCACTGCTGGAGGTGGCAGAGTCAGTGAGAATGACTGTGGACGCAGGAGCATCAGCTATGCTGGTGCTTTTGGACTTATCCGCAGGTTTCGATACTGTGGACCACCAAATTCTGGTAGAGAAACTCCAAGCAATAGGAATTGGAGGAATGGTACTCACCTGGTTGAAGTCCTATCTAAAAAAATTGCACACAGAAGGTCGCCCTCCAACCCTTTCAGTCGGAACCCAAGCCACTATGGTGTGGGGTACCTCAGTGATCATCCCTGAGCCCGCTTCGTTTCAACATATATCTGGCTCCCCTGTTCTCGCTCAAGGCAAATTGGGATATGAAGGCAATATCATATGCCGACGACACCCAGCTGGTGTTCTCCTTTAACACCATGCGCATTAGCGGAATTCCGCTCGCACGCTGGGTTTTGCGGAAACGCACTTTACGTGACGAGCTGGGCTCGTCATCAGCGTGCGAGGAGGCTACGTCATGACGAGCCCAGCTCGTCATCAGCGTCGAAGGGGTTAAGGATCAGTCTGTGGACTCCTTTATTAGGTTTAAGGGTTGTTTGAGGGACATCTCCCGTTGGATGAACAATAACAAACTTAAACTTAATGCAGAGAAGACAGAGGTGTTGTTCTTTGGCAAGGCTCTTCCGCCGGCAGCTGATCTTTGGTGGCCGGCGGAAATGGGCCCGCCACCTACTCCAGCAATCATGGCAAAAAACGTGGGTGTAAAATGGGAAGCGGATCTCTCTCACAGCCCAAGTTCGGCAGGTGACAGCTGCATGCTTCGGCAAATTGAGAAGCCTGAGGAAATTCTTACATCTTCTGCTGGAGGACTGTCGCAGAGTCATTGTCCATGCAACAGTGACATCACGGCTGGACTATGCAAACTGCCTATACCTGGGTACGCCCATCTATCTGGTCAAGAGACTACAAATGGTACAAAATGTGGCTGCGAGATTAATTAGGCGAGTACCGTTTTGGCACCACATCTCTCCGCATGTAAGTACGCTCCACTGGCTGCCGGTAGCGAAAAGGTTGAGTTTAAGGCCTTACAAATGGCATTTCGGGCCATGCATGGCAAATGTCCTAGATACCTTAAACATAGTCTATGCTACTACCAACAAACTCGATCAATGAGGTCCAACTCTCAGAACTTGCTTTGCACACCTCGCTTTGCTGAAGCACGCATAGGGGGCAGATCTTTCAGAGTGGTGGCGGCCAAGCTGTGGATCTCCCTGCTATAGCGCTGGGACACCTCTGTTTGAGGTAGCTGTCGCGCTCTATAAATACTGGTATTATCACTATTATTATAGGAACAAAGAATAAAGAGTACCACCACAAAAATGCCTGGCCAATGGAAGAACATTAGCTGAAGACTGGAAATTGTATTTGGCCCATGCTCTTCAGCATGGACCAACGCATAACAGAAAGTGAAACCGGGAGGTGCTTATGTAGCACTGACCAATAAGAGGTAAGTAAATGAGATGGATGTTGCAGACAACAAATGGTAAGTAATGGGAGGGCTGTAAGCTCCTTTTAACCAAACAGGGGCGATATATGGATTTCACTTACCTTATATATGCTTGCTTTACATTGTAAAGGCACGCGCAGTAAAGCACTGCGTGGTAAAGCCTTGCGGTGTAAAAGCAATGTATGGT
Source organism: Lissotriton vulgaris (assembly GCF_964263255.1). Classification (NCBI taxonomy): domain Eukaryota; kingdom Metazoa; phylum Chordata; class Amphibia; order Caudata; family Salamandridae; genus Lissotriton; species Lissotriton vulgaris. The sequence goes on along the minus strand of NC_141694.1, from coordinate 411,018,383 downwards.
AAAGGCATTGCATGGTAATGGTAGTGTGGTAAAAGAATGCATTGTTAAGGCATTCAACCCAAAAGCAGTGTCCTAGAAGGACCCGTTACCTTTATGGCAACACTCATTAGAGAGATGGTTTAAATGAGTAAAGTGATGCCACTTGAGCAGGGGTGGGAGTGGTGATGTGGGCAGTAGCCTGTGCACCTTTCGTAAAGGCAGGGAGGGATGCTGTCCACTGATGTATAAGTCGACCTCATGAACGAGGAAAGAACTGTAAGAGCAATCAAGGCTGGAAACCTAAGAAGAAACTACACAATCTGTAAAAGATTTACAGCCTGATTCATCATTCTCCCATTTTGCGAGGCCCTAATAGCGATTCATAGCGAATCGCTATTAAGGACTCGCAAAACGGGATTCATGTAGAAATTGCATGAAGATATGCGATTCCTACATATTCCTTATTTGCGATTAGCAAATTGCTAATCGCAAATAAGGAATAACTCGCCATTCATTCCTATGGGCCAAAAGGCCCATAGGAATGAATGGGGAGTATTCCTTAATTGCGATTAGCAATTTGCTAATCGCAAATAAGATAGCGATTTGAAGGGTGCCAGGGGTGTCCAAAGGACACCGTGTAGCACCACTCAAATGAAATTTTACACAGGTGTTGCACACACACATGTCCAAAGGACATGTGTGTGTGTAACATGCAACTCAGAAAAATGCATTTAAATGCATTTATCTGAGTTTTCGCAATTTACCACGAGGTCTGACTAGAGATTCCTTAAATGTAATTCCTCGCAAAATTGCGAGATCGCAATTAGCGATTTTTACATTTGGGATGCTGAATCCCAAATGAAAAAATCGCTTTCGCAAAGGGCCAGATTCTCAGAATCTGGCCCTTTGCGAGCGCTATTTTCTTTGATGAATCGGGCGGCTGGATTCCTCCTATATTTATTAGGCCGAAGATAATCAAGACTTTCAGCAGGGGTTCGTGCCCAAGCCCCTCTCATGCTCCTGGAAGTGGGGGAACCCTGGTTGGGGAATGGCTGAGACCCACCCTACACGTGTACTGGTGAAAGCGGCCGTGCTTCTTAAAATGCCGGACCTGACAGCACAAGAGAGAAGCCATGACCAGATTTGTTGGCCCTGCTAAACACAGGCATTTGAAGTACCACAGCCGGCCTCTTCACGCTCCTGCTCGCCCTCGTTACCACAACCTTGGAAGGATTTGTGCTTACAGACCATGCACAAACGGGTGGGTTATTGTGATCATTAGCGTCGAGTCACCCAATAAAAATTGCACCCCCACCACTGTTTGTTTTTACTTTTAGGACTTGTTGCAACAATTTTGCTAATTCCAGCAAAGTAGCAGCTGACTGCATAGAATAGACGGAAAACAATGATTTCCGATGCGAGCAGTAACAAATACACAATCTGAGGATTACTTTGTGTCTGGCTTGTGCTGCCTGCATCAGCCCATTGTGCAAAAGGCAGCTTTGGCAGCTGGTAGAGCCACGAGGCCACGCTGATCAGCTGCCTGTGGCCTCTCGAGCATCCTGACCAGAATATCGCGGCTCAGTCTCATCCCTACACACCGAGCCTGAGGTGTGTAGAATGGCTTTAGTTTTGAGCGTGTTTATGTTGGATGCTTAGGGATTCGGAGGGATTTAGTTTGGGTTGCAACACAGAACTCCCGACCGAATCTTGTTTTGAGGGCTTGAATTTCTGTTTGACATTTTTTCGGTTTTTGCGCACCATTGTCATGGCTGCACCCCTTACCATGTTTAAAGGTCAGGAGCCACAAATATCCGCGTTATTCACGTGGTTGTTTTTTTTTATCGATTTCTTCCCCATCTCTTCTGCTCAGCGTGTGCTCTCGCCTCAGATTGACCCCCCCCCCCCCCCAGAGAAACCCGCCCTCCCCGGCTAAGTGCTGAAGCTGCTGTAAAACCGGATTGCGCCTCAACCATCCCTCGCCCGAACTCACATACCATCAGGAGACAACGCCTTTCGTTGTAATTATGTTGTGTACCATTGATTCATGGTTACCAGGTGGGTCGTCAAAATGGGTTTCTTTCAAACTGGGTCTTGCAGACTGAAACTGCACTTATGACACGTATTTGTAAATGTACAGAAGAACGTTATTCCTCCCACAAAAACGTGAAGGTATGTTACTGCATCCAGGGAGGAAGGCAGGCAGGCAAGGTGAAAAGAGGTGACCTTTCAAACATGTGACATTAGCAGAATGCCAAACAGAAAACCGAAGCATTAATCGGTGGCGGTTCCTCAGCTGAGGTGGAGGAGCGTTGCCATGCTGCTTTTAGCATTGCAGAGAAGGAGACATAACATCATAACAACACGATGTTGTTTTCATCTTTGAAGCAGGTTCTAGTATATATCAAATAAAAGTCTCAACAGGCAATGATAAAAGAAAATTTTAGCAAACATGCACAATATTTGCAGGAAGGAGGAGACAGGAGGCACTAATGGTTATTTTGTTTCCAGCCTCTTTTAATCCCTTTCAGTCTCGAGCATGCGCTAGCGACTGCGTCTCACTTACGAGACGTTCTTATATCCAGAAAGGGCTTGGACTAGATACTTTTCTTAAGGGCTGGATACATAGAACCCCACGATCCTCAAATTGCAATTGTTTTTGTAGCTATGCTGTGAGGTTGGGGATCAGTTAGACGTCCCGGTTTTCCCCAGACGGTCCCCGTTTTTAGGTCGAGCAGACCTAAAAAGCATGCGAAGCATGCTTTGTCTGCGAAGACATCTTTTGCTGGCGTGTCTGGGGGAATGTGAGACAGCGATCGCCCACGCGCTTCGCTGTCTCAGATTCCTCCTCGAGGGCGAGCACGTCGCCGTGCACATCCCCTGCCTCGCATTCTGGCTGTAAACACCCCTCATTCTCAATTTTCCTCTGTCTAGTTCTTCCTCTCTCTCACTCCCTACTTGTTTTCCTCTCCTTTGTGTCTTATTCTACCCATGTTCTCTTTTCCCTTCTCTTTTCCTTTCTTTCTCTCTCACGCTAGAAATTCCCCTCTCTCCTGTATCTCCCTATGAGCTCTTTCTTCAGTTATTTTGATATTTCTCGTGTCATTATTCCTGCTCTCATTTCGTATCTCTTTGGAGTTTAATTTGTGACTGCAAACCTTCCCCTCCCTCCAGTCGTGTTCTCGCCTGTCCGTCTCACTCACTTCCCTCTACCCCTTGAAATCTTCTGTGCTCTTTACTACATCTAATGTTATATTCTGTTGCAATGCAATAGGTCTCACTTTTGCAAAAGTTTAAGCTATTAGCATTGTAAATGACAATGCCTTTTATTTATGTTTGAAAAGCAAAAACATAAATAAAAGGCATTGCCATTTACAATGCCAATAGCTCTAACTTTAATAATGCGAGACCTATTGCATTGCAAATGCTTGTTGGAGAAGTGTCCCCGTCTCCCGACACTTTTCTTCAAACGAGTCAAATGTCCCCGTTTTCGAAAGGTGTCTGAGTTAAACACACAAATGTCCCGGTTTTTCATTGCGTGTGACATCACTGAGATGAGCGCTGAAGCAGGAAGGGAAATCCTGTGAAGAGACGTTTTCTCTCGGGATTTCCCTTCTTTGTCCACGCAGCGCCACCTACACTTTTGCTGACTTCCAAGAGGTGCCCGCACAGGCGTGTTGCAAGGATGTTAATCAGGGGGGGGGTTGAACCTTTAATCAGTAGGTAGAGTGGAACTGCAGGGCCTCCAACAAGCTGTGAAACAACAGCAAGGCCTAATTAACATTCAAATGGTCTTTTAAAGACCTGCGAAACGTTCGGGTGTGGCTGTGTGTGTGTGCCCGGGATCGGTCTCATCCGGGCTGCCACACACGAGGGGGAAGGGGGGCTGAAGCCCGGTGAGTCCAATGGGTGTTGCGTGCCTGATCAGGCCTCATGTGCACATTAGAGGAAGGGGAAATCGACAAATGTCTAGTCAAACCTGTAAATACACTGCTCAGCAATTGTCCGTTTTTAGGAGAAAAAAGTAAGATTTAATTTACTGGAACGAGTAAGTGTTGCATTTTTTGTAAAATAGTCTTTCAAACAGCAGGCCGTTACTGAGTACACTAATATTCTCTTTTAAAACGTATACTTGCTCAGCTTAATTGACCATTATGTTAGGGATGTTCGGTGAGTTATCCTGCAGCCCCACAAATAACTTTCATCTGGTCGAACTGAATAAAGTGATGATTTGAAGCGCTTTTAAAAAAAAGTGTTGCAAACTGGTGCTCCTTATAAACTTTTGAGTATCTTTCTTTGGACATTTACCAAAATCGTATTTTACAAATTCAACCTAATCATGGTTACCACCTGAGGAATTTATCGGCACATTAATATAATGCATGAGGGATTCACCAGTGAGGACACTGTTTAGCCGAGACATACACCTGTATAGAGAACATCCTGCAAGTTGATGAGTGCACATTCTGTGACACCGAGACAAACTGGCTTTCTTTCTTACATATCCTGTATACGGAACACCCATGAATTCCCTATGTGACATGCAGTGTGAACCTCTTGAATTAATTAAGGTTCTTGAGTAGCCCACATTGTGAACTGAGGCACAGAAAAGGAAATTAAGTTACATTTGTCAGCGCCAGACTTCTGCTTCCAAAGTATGCAGCGAGGAATTAGATTGCATGTTGTATAATTTCCATCACGCTTATTTTCAAACGTTTTGCCTGCTTACATCCTGCCCTTTTCTTGAAAAGTACGTAAGAGCAAGTCATGCGTAGGATCCCACAATCCGGTCAAGTGAGGACAGCCAGGATAACAACACAGGTCTTTTTTCATCCTACAGGTGACATATCCACTAAACCCCATCACCTGAGGTGCATTCGTGAGAACTGCGCTGATACCCCCACCGCTAAATTTGTTCCACTCAGGCTGCAACACAACACATACACACCCCAGCGAAAGAGCACAGGTAGTGATAGGGCAAAATCCTGTCTGGTAGAGAGCAGGTATAATGCACGCAGCACCAATGCATGCATCACACACACGCACACTTGCCTGGCAGCATGTGCTGTGGCAGTGCGCTTTTCTCTTATACAGCACAGGCTCAGCACAGACAGTGGCACTGTAAGCTTCCTTCACACATGTATGTACACCCAGGGTCCTGCTCAAGCAGCCTGTGACAGTGTGAGTTTCCTTCACAACCTACAGGTTCTGCATAGCTAGTGCCCACTCGGTCTGTGGAGGGAGCTGTTATTGTAGTCTCTTTTCTATGTCCATGACAACTGTCAAATAGTCCTACTTTTATGTTGATGGTTACTGCAAACCGTAGTCCTACTTCTATGTCTATGACCTGTCCCCGTTTTTTGTTTTGAGAATCTGGTCACCCTAGTTTAGGGGAGTGAACGAATGGTAGTTTGCAAAGGTTCTGGTACACCTAATACAGTGACAAAAGCTCCCGTGATGGGGGGGGGGGGGGGTCCTTCAGGACTGGTAGGTCCCTGGCCTAAGCGCTCCAGACTAGGTCAGAAGCGTGGGGGGCCCTGCTTGTACTTTAGGGCTCAAGTTTCGCAATGCTACCAGGTGCACCATTTCATTCTGAGAAGCGTGGACTATTATAATAGCTGAATTGAATTGATGTTGATGAGTGTGAGGCAGCAGGGAACACTCCTTCGTTTCGCGCTTCTCTATGTGCTCACTAGGTATATTACAGCGAAGCTGCTACTGTAGACAACTATGCATATTTGTAAATGGTGTGCAGGTCGCTCCCCATAGGACAATGCACCAGAGGGAGCCAGACTGGTCAGATGCCATTCAAAGCAGTTAAAAATATTAGAGAAAGAAACCATCTTATGTTAAGTGCGGCAACCCAAAAGCAGCATGTACGTAAATCAGAAAAAAACATGACAAACCGTGCAGAATGGAAGAAATAAAGGTCACACAATAGGAAAGGGTTCTTAAAGTTGTCATACTGGATTACCTCTGAGTTAAATAAGGTAATCTTAGGCGGTCGGAGGACCAGAATGCCTGTTGGGATGCTATAACCAACGAAGACACAGTTGACTATAGGCCTCAGCTAGAGTGCTGTCTGGTTCTGGGAGCCATGCAGCCAGAAGGATAAAGTAGATTGCTTCTCTGATGAGTCAAACACAAGTGTATTACTTCTAGGCAATGAGAGGTTCTGATATAAAGCTGCTTGGAGCCTTGAATGGAGCAACCTCCCCCTTTTGACCTCCTCCACGCAGACTGTGGGGGTTAAAATAGGAAATGAACTAAAAAAAGGCCTGGTGCAGAAGCAGGAGACCTTCACAGAGTAAGTGATGCTAATGATGAGTATAATCCAGGTCAGGGTTTCTTCACCCTTTTACTGATGTGAGAAAAGTTTCGGCTAGTGATAAAGTTTTGCAGTGTCATTGCTCCACTCCATCAAATTTGAACATTATTGCGTGACTTATAATATGAAGACGCGGCCACACCAAGAGACCCCCATCACAACCTCCAGACCACCCCCTTTTGGTTCGCAGTAATGAGTGTAAGTAAACCTGATCAATTAATCTGTTTGTCAAGATCATCAAATGGGCTCACTGGATGGGCCAAGTCGCCTTTTCTGCTCCCAGTCCTTGGTTTCTATGAATGTTTGAACTCTTACCTTCAGATTTGGGTATGTGCTCAAATTCCTGTGGCTTCCATAGCAATACCCATGAAATAAAATGCACTTTTAACAGTGACAGAAGACCTGCTTTATTGACTTGTTTGTTGCGCTGGCAGCCACTACATCTGTAACAATGTGACAACGCTCTTACCTCAGCATCCCAAGTGTCTTGTGTTGCTCTTAACATGTGCACATTTGCTTCATTTGCCAGGTAGAAACTTGAAATCATGGCTGGGAAACCCAAGCTGTTTTACTTTAACGGAAGAGGTCGAATGGAGTCCATACGGTGGCTGCTGGCAGCAGCTGGTGTTGAGGTTTGTATTTCATTTGTTTGCTGTTACATGTTGATTTTAGTTTCCAATACAGTGTGAACAAATGCCAAAGAACCTTGTAAATGCATAAGTAAATATATAGTTAATGAGCTATAATAAACAGAGTAGAGCCTGTATGTACCTCTTGCAGCAGCAATAGTTTGTCTAAAGTACACAATAAGCTGAAAGAGCCCGCCAGTATCAGGAGATGCAGATGAACCCCAGGTAATGCGGCAAGTCTTGCCTCTAAAGCCAACAGCACTTTGCCTCGTGGTATATTTACTCTTACATTTACAATAACCTTCAAATCCCATAATCCAATGTACTGTGGGCCAATACGCCCAATCTGGGTGGCAGTGTCAATCATCAAACAGGGTTGTGTGTATCAGAAGAAAGCAAAGAGGGTGTGAGCACCTATCGAATGTCTACAGCACTTTGGATTTCTCCCATGTTAATCTAGAAGTCACTTCTTTCCATCCCTTCTCATTCTGCAACGGTTTTCCTGTCTACTTCATAACAGAATAAAGGCATATGAACACAAACAGTATGTGTTAGATGCACTTATCCTGTGTGAATCAAAGGGACTCTCAAGCTCTCAACCTAAGTTGCATTTTGGAACTCCGTGTTAGCTGTGAATTTATTGTCCTTTGTCGGGTAATTCAAGTCCTGGCCATATATGAAAAAAAAAATATATGCTTTAAAATTCCTGAAAGAAGTACAGACAAGAACAGATAATAACAAGGTCTAATTGCCTGGCGTTCAACTGCCAAATAGTACCAATAGAAAACTTAATTAAGCATCGTAGACTTATTTTTGCTCTGAGATGATTTTTTATTTTCATCACCGATATTTTATGTAGAATTTCGTTTATAATTAGCCTATACCTCCCACTATAGATAATCAAACACCGCTGTGAGAGTACATAATAATAAAATACGCCATATTTATATAGCTCTAAGTGCAGGTATTGGTAAACACAAATGCACCCTGCCTCACATCTGGTACTTACATAGCTCTAAGTGCAGGTATTGGTAAACACAAATGCACCCTGCCTCACATCTGGTACTTACATAGCTCTAAGTGCAGGTATTGGTAAACACAAATGCACCCTGCCTCACATCTGGTACTTACATAGCTCTAAGTGCAGGTATTGGTAAACACAAATGCACCCTGCCTCATATCTGGTACTCTTGCTGCAGTCCTGGAAATCAAAGCTCTCACTGGGCGACCATTTTCACTTTTATTTCGGGTGAAATGTGATAATTTTCCCCTTTATTCTCTTCCCCTGCCTTGCTCCCCCGCCCCCTCGTTTCTGCTGCACAGATCTCAAGCTAGACAATGACCCTCAACTCTGCTTAGTAGGAGAAGCGGGAGGGCACAGGAGTCGGTAGCAGGAGAGTGAGGTAGAACAAAAGAGGTGAACTAAAGGGAGAAGAGGTAGAGGAAGAATGACCGAGTGAGGGCTTTCTATAATCTCTCCATGCAGTGGTCGGTAAATGGCAGCATATTGTACCTGCATGTCTATACCGATGCGTATTTTGTCTGTTCCTTGTTTGGGAACAACTGTAACCGGAGACACCAAAGGCGTTGATCTCAAAACTGGTTCAGTGATCTCTCGATCTTGCAGGCTTTGTAATTCATCTTTAAACTTCTTCTGAAGATTATTTGGCACCCTCCTGGGATTCTGAGCCACTGGTCAAATTGCCTCATAAGTATGCATTGTTATTTGTGTACTTTTTATTTCCCCAGTCCTTGGAACAGTTTTAGGAATTGGTGCTTGGTTCTATGCTCTTTTGTAAAATAAGTAATTGCAACTAGTCCTATGATGGACGCAGTGACATTACGTAGGAAACAAAGACTTGGTATTTCTCCTCTATGGACATGAATTCCTTCTTTGGACATCATGTCTGCGTGAGTTATTTTCTTTTAAACTTTCCCAAATTCTCAACTAGGTAGGTGTCTTGTTCACCATTGGATAATATATATTTCGGACAGCGCAAGTGACAGTTTATCGCTCATTTTCTTCTATTCCATGACAAGCATTATGTTAAAAATGGATGTATGACGTTACAACGCATACCATTACAACTACCTACCATTACAACGCGACCATTACAACGCATACCATTACAACGCATAGCGCTTAGAGGTGCTGGATAGTGGTAAGTATAATTTACTATTCCAACTCCAGTCCCCGTGGACACTAGGGAAGGTGTTGGATAGTAAATTAAACTTATTCCCTATCCTAGAGCGCCCCCCAGCGCAATGCGTTGTAATGGTATGCGTTGTAAAAGTTGCGTTGTAATGGTAGGTAGTTGTAAAAGTTGCGTTGTAACAGGTGTATACCGTTAAAAATAACCCAACTATCTAGTACAATATTCAACAGACGTTTCCCACTCGTTTGTAGCTGTTTTCTTTATTTTATTTCTATCTAACACATTCTTATCCTCATCTCGTCATTTACAGTCATTCTGTGCTTCACCTTCTGGCAGTGTTCCTACTTCATAACCTATGTTTTCCAATTATCTTTTATTATGTTTGTTTCTTCATACATTTATTTTGTTTCCTCTTTTTTTTTATTGCCAATTGATCATTTCTTTTTGCATACAGACACAAAATTGTTAAACTTCACAAATTTCTTGGATTTTTGACATTTAATATTCTTGGCACCATTTTCCAGGAGTATTTAAATTTTGCTTCGCTTTCATTTTTATTTCAGGCACATGTTCTCTACTGAGTTTCCTCCAACTTCCAATCCTTTATCATGCATTCCCGCCCACATTTATTATTAAACTTATATATTTTCAATTTTATGGGTTTCTTAAACAAATTTACTCTAACTTCAGTCGAATTATATCCTTGGATTATGCATAGTATGATTGCTTCTTCATTATTGGACTTGTAAAAATTGCAGTGCACTACTAATTTTCTCAATCTTGTGGAAAATGAATCTGTAGTTTTTTTCTTCTCCTTGACTGCCCTTATTAAATACACATCTTTCAGAACTATAATTTTCTCTGCAGTACAAATCCTTCATTGTGGCACTTTATTATTCCTTCATATGTTTGTGTCGGTTTAGTTGGCTAGGTGTCTAAAGTTCTTCCACACAGTAACCTACTAGGTTTATTACATTGTCTCTTGCTTGCACATCACTACATCTTTTGCAAGATGTCTTAAGATAATTCTGAAATTCCCATAGCCTTTTCTCCCATCATGGGCCCATGGTTTGTGTATCAGACATGTCAAAAGGAGGGGTCCTTCTAAATATAGTACATAATGTAAGTTCTTCTTCATTTGTTTTGTGTTCAAACTTTGTGGCAGTTGATTTTCTGATTGTGTTGTAACTGATGTCTAACGTTTCTTCTTCACTTATATTTTCAGTTTGACATTGCCTCCTTTAAAAAAAAAATATTTTAAATCTTCTTTATTGCGACAATTAATCAAATATCCATTGCTGCGTGATAGTTTTACTGCTTTGTTTATTCATCGTTTTCCACGCAGCCTTTTTTATTATATTGAAATTCCCAGCTGCCTTTTTTGTTTTTTGATTCGTGGTATAGCAGCACTCTCGTGTTTACTTGCCGAGCTGCCTCTTGAGCCCTGGTTGTCTTGGTGATCACCTTGTTGCGCTGAAAATATAGGAGAGGAGAGGAGAGGAGAGGTCTATAGAGACTGGTAAATTGAGATCGATAATGAGAAAGAGTTGAGCTAGAAAGAAAGGCTTTAGGTACATAAAGATTTAGATGTTGGTAGAGGGCGCAAGAGACATAAAGCAAAAGGGGTTGAGGTAGAAGAGGTGAGGTGAAGGAAGAAGAGAGACAGACATAAATATAATTTTTTTTATTGTCACTGACTGCCTGAGAGTGCACGTGTAAATGGTGGACAGGCTGGGCATGCGCTCCAAACTTCTGTGAAGCATGCTCTGCTGTCAAAATTAAAAGAGAATGTGTCTTCTATTGTTTGCACATTTTGTTATATTATTGCAGCAGTTTCTTACGGCCCAAGATGCGCCCTGGAACCGTGGACGCCATGGGCAGTTTGTCCACTTTGCCCATAGCTTAAAGTGCTCTGTGCAGCCTAGTGAGCACCTTCAACTGACTAACCTACCCAAGCAGCCCTCACCTACTCCTGTCAGATCGATCTTCCCACTGGGGGCAGAAAGCTTCGGTTCACTAATTCTTCAATGGCTCACCTGTCACCTGGAGCTACCGGTGAATGCACATCAAGGAGCGCATGCAAGTTAACCTTCTTCAAAGCGTGCTCATGTCCCCTGAGGAGATCCCGTTTTTAACTTCTACGATTGTAAGCAAAAGCTCATGAAAATAGATCAGGACCCTTTCCTACAATGCATGAATGGGGCTGGATGAGAGGCCGAGTCACATGTTATCTCAGTGGGAATGTGTTATTCTCTAGTTAGGCCCCTCAATGTCATGTCATCTTGTGCAAAGACAGTAGTACAATACATGGCTTCCCTGAGTGACATGGGTGTGTCTGCAGTCTGCAAGGACTGAGCCTGCAGTGACTAATTGTGAGTTTGATTGGCACTAGATGCTCCAAAGGTGGGCCTAGCTGGGAGGACTCAGACTCTGAGGTTGACCCAATTAAATCTGACAGGTGTTACCTTGAAATATCAACTTTTTACAGAAATGCCTACTCTCACTCGTGAAGAAATCTGTATTGTCATATGTTAAACTTGCTCTCATACAGCTCATATAAACATGTTCCTGCGACGGAGATAAATCTCCCTTCGTGACCCTTGAGACCATGTACCACTGCTCATAGTTCACCATAGCAATCAGTAGTATTTTGACACCCACCCCAGTGGTCACAACAGTCATGCACGTGAGCTGAGGTATCTTTGTCTAACAAAGAGAGAGACCAAGAGTGATGTCAGATCATATGGCAGACGTGGACCACTGGGCCCCAATCATGGTGATTTAAGTAATTTGCCACTGATGTCCTAGGGTCCATCCTACTATGTCTCTACAAACGTGACCAAATACAATCGTTCTGAATTTCATTACAAGACCGGATTCTCAAGGAGGTAGTAGAAGCAGGACCGTAGAACTCAAAATTCATCCACCAGATCCAATAAATTAATGTCTAGGACAATACCTATCTTTTATGGAAAAATATATAAAAGCATCACATAATACTATACAATACGATGGGTACAATATACAGGGGGTGCACTCCCTTCCGTAGTGGTTGAGATAACATGCTAGATAAAGCTCAGGCGAAGACAGCTCAAACAGTTCTCACTGGCTTGATGAGCAACTCAGTTTCATGTTTTTATCACTCTTTGTGCATGCTTCAGGCTCCTGTCCCAGTACATTCTAAATCCTGAGGTTTCTTGCTGCAGTCCAAGCTGTGCAGCGGACCCCTGTTACGCACCCACAACTCGATTTTGCTATAATTTGGAGCCGTGGTGGCAACCTCGTTCAGGACAAGGTTGCTGGCAGTCTCGGGGGGGGGAGGGTTATGGGGGGGAAATGTGCAGTATGCAGCAGTACCTGACAGTACCCAACTCGAGCTGCTGCAGCAGTGCTAGTTAACTGGGATCAGGTGTTCAGCAGTGCCATTTGTGGTCTTATAGTAAGTTCTTGTAGTGATGCTTGTGTGGGCTGTTGCGCCCTCTGTGCTTATTATGGGTCTCACTTTGGCTACAATTCCCCCCCATTGCATTGGGAGCGGTAGCACCAATATTTTTTAACCTGTTGCAGAATGCCAAACTTCATGGGAATAGATACTCTGCTACAGCTCAGTGGCGGCTGGTGACCATTACAAGTGCTGGGGTGTAATCCTTGGCTCGAATTCCAGTGAGTCTGACTCACTTACTTGGAGGGTTTGAAAGGGGGGGGGGTTCGCTCACACTAGCTTGCAGTAAATCTTCATCTTTCGCTTAGTCTCACCTAGTCTTAGTTACTCTCGTTCGCACTTGCAGTCACTTTTACTTACTCTGACTCAGTTTAACTGACTCCTGCAGTCTTACTCATTCTCACTCTGACCCACTCAGTCTTACTTATTCTCAGTTACTCTCCCTCAATCCCACTCATTCAAAGTCATTGTGATTCCGACTCACTCATTCCCGCTCTGTGTCACTCATTCTCACTTAGTTTCCCTGAGGATTCTCCTCATGATTCACTCGTTCTCACTGATTCAAGTCAGTCCCACTTGATTCACTCAATTTCACTGTGACTCACTCAAAGTCAATCCGGTCCACTCATTCTCATTCAGCCCCACTCAGTCTCACTCATTCTGACTCAGTGTCACTCTGACTCAGTCTCACTGATACTCGCTCAGTTTCACTCACTCATTCCCGTCAAGTCTCACTCATTCTCAACTAGTTTCCTTAAGACTCCTCATAACTCGCTCGTCTTTTGATTCTCAGTCCTACTTATGCTGATTCAATCTCACAGTGACTCACTCATACAGTCTCACTCATTCACACTCCGTCCCACTTAGTCTCATTCATTCTGACTGACTCCGTTTCACTGTGACTCTGTCTTATTCCTTCACAGTCAGCCTCAGTCATTCTCACTGTCACTCAGTCATAGTGATTCACTCTGACTCACTCATACTCACTTGTTCACACTCATTCTAACTCAAACCCGCTCAGATACAATCATTCTCACTCAGTCTGACTGAATCAGTCGCACTCACTCACTCTCATGCTGACTCACTCTGCCTCACTCATTCTCGGACTCACTCAGATTTAACTTAGTCATACACAGTAACATTCAATTACTCTCACTGTCATTCTCCCACATTCACTCATTCATTCTCACTTGTACTCACTCGTCTTAACACTTATTGACCTCACTTTGACTCACTCCTTCACTGACACTATCGCTTTGACTCACAGATACACACATACATGCTCACATATACACATACTCTCTCAGTGACACACACTCTCACACATACAGCCCAGGGCCTGATTCATAAAGGTAAACAAGGTACAATTGTTTTCTATTCACAAAAGGATTTTATGAATATAAGCTTTAGGAGTGCAGAGTCTAAACACATAAAATGTTCTCTTTTTATGCGCAGAGGCTTCTCCCTCGTAAATATACTACTTGTTAATCCCTTTTTAAATAGCAAACAATGGTACACTTTGACAACCGTGTAAGTTTACTTTTGTGAATCAGGCCCACATTATTTAAAAGTCGTTTTTACTTCCCATGCTGTCTGTGGAGGTCCCTTTGGGACTCCTGCTGCTCCTTTCAGCTTTGCACGCTTGAAACTGAGACCTCAAGCTTGCGTAGTCACAGATTCAAGTTTTTAGTATCGGCTTACCAGAGGAAAGGGTCGGGTGACTGGCTGACATGTAGCCATGGGCACTGCAGTGCTTAAGCCTGCAACACCCGTGACCACCTGTATCTGTAATGCTTTACCACGTCACAGATTGGGAGGCACTGAGGTGTGCCTGGGGCCCGAGGCCAGGGCTGGGAGTTTCGCCAGTCCTGGATAATCCTCGATGGCTGGTGTAAGCACCTGCGCGCACCTGCACCAGTGATCAGAAATTTTTTCTAACAGAGCTGTCTTAGGCTGCTGCTAAATGACATTTTACTTTTATGAGAAGAGTGAATAAAAGATTATTCACTCTTGGCAAAACAAGGGGGGGGTGTAGCCCTGGATCCCTAGTGGAAAAACTGCCACTGATACAGCTCACTCGTGGAATGCGTTTGTTCGATTTCTCTGTGGCTAGCCTCAACGGGAACATGGTAGGCCTCTCCTCCAGGACAGTCTCTCCTTCTACAGAGCCAGGGACACTCCTTTCCTCTTTCAATAGGCAAGCATGCTTCTAGGCTCTTAAGGCAAACTTTTAGCTCCTCCAGCAGAAACTATTGAATTCAACTGTAGGCCCCCTAACCTCTGGGAGATTGGCAGTTACCAGCCCTGGTTGCGTAGCAGTTTATAAAACTGCTCATACATTACTCTGTGGAGTACCCCTTCCTTGGTGATAAAGAACATGGAACTGGAACAAAGGGGGTGGTTTAGATTCCATTTTATGCACACATATGACATTGATTCTGTGGGATACACTGGGCCCTTTGCATGGTATACACTGGTGTGAACTTAAGCAAGCATCTAGTTACAGACTAGAACTGGTTTGGGTATATTTTAATTCCTTATACACACGTCGCTTCCGAAAAGCCGGAGTTCAATAGTAGGATAATGCCTCTTATCCTGTCTTCAATCTTGGATTTCCTGATGGATCTTCTTGGCCTTCCTCCGCCTTCTCTGCCCCAGGTTTCTTGTTCCCTCAAAGCAAAAATAGAGAAGGAGCGGTGGGGTAAGTGCTAGGCTATGGCTCTCACCATGGGGAATGGAGTGAAGGATCACCCAGTGACTTGAACGCGCCTAGTAATGTGAGGTATTACAGGGAGCGGGGTTTAAGACAGGCAGGAGACATAACGGTTTTGTCCTTATTCAGTGGCTTCTCCCTCCTCCCGACTCACCCTGAAAATCGCGCATGTACCTGAGTGAGCAACGCTTGGCTGGGAGCAGCACTAGATCTTTGGCCTCCTGGCTCTCTTGGTTTTCCTTCTTTTGTGGTTCTCACTGGTAGGAGCGGCATTCCCTCTTCTGGAGTCTTCTTCGAGGCTTGGACAGCCGTTTCTCCTCCTCGTCTTCCGGTTTTTGGGCTCTCGTCGTCCGGACTGCTCCCTTCGCCCAATGGCTCCAGGGTAGTGACCGCGACTCAAGGTGCACCATTTTTGGCGGGCATATTCCAGTTAAGGGGACCTTGTTGAGAGAAAGGGATTTTCCCAGTCCAGTCTGACAGTTCCTCCAGCTGAAAGGGGAGGATCCCTTTCATGAGTTACCCTCCACCAGTCTGTTGTACCGTCAATTCCCTCATGGGGTTCATTGGAATCATTGCAACTGGCTCGTTTGTGTGGTATACACCAAACTACAATCTTAAACTGAAATTCTCATTGCAAATTAAGATCCTGAAATTCAAGATAGAAAGGCAAGGAGGATAATAAGGACAGACATGATTTGGAATGCTCTACCATTAGCTCTCCATTCACAACCTAATCTCTTGACCTTTCAAAAGCAACGTAAGACCTACTTGTTTTTGTGCATCTGTAAACGGTCAGTCTGTGCTTGTTGGCGTTTCTAGCTTGATCACTCAATTAGCCTCCTTTTTTGGGGTCCTTGGGCAATTTCACACTTCGATTGTATCTTGTATATCCGCCTACACTCTTCGTTCCAAAGTAGCTGTTGCGCTGTACGAAAAAATAAAATTAAATCTATTCAGTTTTCCAGGCACAGGATGTGGATTAACTGTCTAAGGCTTCAGAATCGGTTTGGTTTTCTTTCAAATTTCATTTTAAGGATGCGCTCTAGACACACACTGTGCAAACCACAACAGGTAGCAAGGGAAATTGCTCCAAGTAGGAGTACCCACAACATGCACACAATGAAATATGATTTCTCTGCACCTGTCTGTCACCAGCCTTCCTAACGCTGTAATTCGAGACCGACAAAGGGCAGGCCCAAATTTAATTTGTTGCCTAACCCATGCAACTGCAGGAATAAATTGGTGTTCTATAGAGTATGCCTGTGCCCCACCGCGTTGGGTGTTTTCTTGTGCAGAATAAAAAAACGCTGAGCGCCTCGTTTAATGATAGCAGCCGCTTTGCATATATTTGTGCTTTCAGGGCATCTGCTCAAACAGTTAGGGAGGGATATCAAATTATGGCGGGCTATCCTCTGACAGGGGAGTGGAAGCAAGGGCCTTTGCTAACATAGGGGTCTTGCAGATTGCCCACCAAAGCCTTAATGAGGCTCTTAATAGGGCTTCCCAACAAAGAGTGATCTCTAGGATCTAGAAAAGTCCCTTTCTTACACTTGCTTTTTGCTGTATGGGCAGTGAGTGGCCTAGGGTCCAGAGAGATAATTCTCTTTGAAGATACCCAGTTGTTTAGTGGGTTAAGAATGAAACTGTCGAAGTATGCATTTCTGAGATACCGCATTCTTCACTATGTTGGGATTTTCCCTTTTTACAGGTCTGCGAGTAGAGGGAGACCCTGCAGTTAAAATTACCCTTTGTTTTGGGGTTGGAAGATATCTCTTGCAGTGTGTGAGGGTTATGCGATATCCTGCACTAAACACTTACCTATTGTATCCTAGGTTATGAGATTCTCCGGTGTAGTGTTTGTAATTTGAGGGATAGCTTTGGTTGACAGATATCTCGGTCTGCTTTTGTGTGTGAATCACAAGGTTATATATTCTGTTGTGCTGTGTGGATGGTTAAACGTATCTATTAGGGTGGTAAACAAACTATTTAGTTTAGAATACACCAGGTTTAAGTGTATTTGTGGCATAGGAGATTTCCCTGCTTTCCAGTTCTTATGATTGGAAGATTTGTCTTTATTTTATTGTACTTAGCCTGGTGTGTATTTTCTTGTGTTTGTTTGTTACATCTATTTGGCGTTTTTTATTTATACGGAGAAAGGTGTGTAGTGCTGCTGTGCGGCTATTCAGTGAGTGAAGATGGGCGCGTTTTGATGC
Source organism: Lissotriton vulgaris (assembly GCF_964263255.1). Taxonomy (NCBI): domain Eukaryota; kingdom Metazoa; phylum Chordata; class Amphibia; order Caudata; family Salamandridae; genus Lissotriton; species Lissotriton vulgaris. The sequence continues at coordinate 411,000,923 of NC_141694.1, read as the reverse complement.
TGTGGGAGGTATGTGTTCCTTGTTAGTTGCTGGCAACTATAAGCATAGGTTGTATTAAGAGGCTACCAGTTCCTAGAGGAGCAGTAAAGCTGCTGCGCTGTTCAATAGCACAAGCTTCAGCAGTTGTATAAGAGCTGCATGGACGACATCTTCATTATTGAACTAGACTGACACAAATTCGTTGATTGTTTTGTACTTTAGCATTTTATAAAGTTTCATAACTTATTGTGGGTTGTCTAAGTGAAATGGCACACTCCACCATGTGGGATTGCACAGTTCGTAGTGTGTGGTATTTGTTGGATACATTTAGGTGTCTTGCATGAGCGACCACATTTGTAATTTTACCTTGGGTTGGGTTGCAGGTCCCAGCTATGCGATGGAAGACATATGAGAGATTGGTTTTGAAAATAAAATTGGAATTAGTTGGTGGATGGTCCGGAATGCTATTATCCTAGAGGCAGAGTAAAGAGGTAGTCCAATCGATAGAGTGGGCAGGGTGAATAAAACATATTGGCAGGTACAGACCACCAACCTAGTCAGAGGGATGGAAGTGGTGGTGGTGGTGGTGGTGGTGGTGGAGCGGAGGGTGGGGAGAGGGAGAGGGAGAGGGAGAGAGGCTCAGTAGTACACAAGCAAACCAGAACAAGGCAGATATGAGTCAACTGATTAAAATAGTGTCAAATGTGCAAGAGTGGAAATTTCTAACATGAGCAGTCGCCATGTATCCTTTTACAGACAGAGAAACTGCATACTACTGTAAAAAGCACCTCATGAACGAGGAACAAAGTCAATCAATCATCATTTGTACAGCGCAACACTGCCACCCATGGGGGTATCTGGGCACTGGAATGCGAGGTCTCTGTCTAAAAGCCAAGTTTTGAGGAAATGGCGGGAAGAGTAAAGAAACTAGCAGAAAAGGGCAATACAGAGGGCAGTAAAATTAGTGAGCAGAACAGTCAAAGCAAAGGGCAGAAAAACGACCTGAAAAGGCAAAACAGAGCAAGAAATGAGCAGATGAGGGCAGTAGGTAGACCGGCAGCAAAGAGTAGCAGACTGTGGGCAAGCTTGTCAGGAGAACTCTCGCAGGGGGAGCTGGCATGAGGACCTGCTCAGTGGAAGAGAAATCTAGGCTAGCATTCGGAGCAGAACCTACACATCTATAAAGGCCCACATTCCTTCTGCTCGTGCTTGCCCGAAGGAAGTCAAAGCTTCGAGCAGGGGTTTATACTTCTGAGTACTCCCCTTCGGCAGCCCGAGTGGTAATCCATACATGGAGGTCTTCCCTGAGATGTATATAGTGGCTCAATACTTTGACCAAACAAACCTCACTTTGGGTGGAGTATATGCTAGGACAAGCACTGGCGGGCAGGGCCTGACTGGGAAGCAAAACCGGCCCTGGCAAACTGCTCGGCTGGCCCGATGGGGAGGGGGATGGGTGTTGTAGGTGAGCTGTTTGCTAGGGCCGGTTTCAGCCAATTTTGTTACAGGGAGCGGATATTGCCGGCCCCCGGTTACAAATGGCCCTACCATGGCAGTCCACCAGGGAAACGCATGGTGCCTGCTACGGCCAGTCCGGCCCTGCCTGAGGCATTTCGGCGATGGCAGGCCATCAGTAGCTCTACACCTGGGGACCTAATGGAGGACAAGACCCTACTAATGGAGTTCGCCCTACTCCATAGGGAAGAGGTGTGGTGCAGTGGCCAGGGTGCCTGACTGCGGACCACGGTTTATGGTTCGAACCCCGGCGGCAGGTAAGCCCAGCACCATGTTATTCTGGCCAATAGCTTGCTTAATCTTCCTTTGGGCCCCCAGTTCCGGGACACCTCTCTGGAAGTAGCTGCACCCTTTAAAAATGCTACTATTTCATTAGTTCATGTTCATTTCCATATCCAATTCTAGCACTATGTACAACTTGGGCATGCTCTTACGCTATACATCTTGAATCTAAACGACCTTCCAGAGTTTAGCCTCTTAGAGGCAAATCTACCTATGAGAAAAATTTTCAACCAGAAAGTGACATACACTGTCGTATAATATGACGGACCCCTTTGAGGCTCTTCGCTCCACCTCGGAGCGGGATGTAGACACTCTCTCACAGAAGAGAAGTCAGAAAAACCCACACCACTCTGCTATCACAACCAGGCTCTGCCTAATTCAATTGAAATACCTACACAGGCCAAACCGTGCATGATGCAGATTGTGGAGCATGGGGATAATATCGTCCCCTACTTAATGGCATATATACCATTGGGTCCAAAGCTTGTCCTATTACATATTAACCCAGACCTTCCCGGCACCTGCCACAAATTCACACTGCTCTGGTTGGGACTAACCGTAGCCAAGCGCGACATTACTATGTGGCAGAAAGGTTAGATCACTCCATGAGTGTGGAGAAATGCGTATAAGGCTATGGGCTGTCCTCAAAAACACATGAAAATATAAGGAAGTGGGTGGAATATCGGGGTATTCACATTACACCATGGACAATTAGAGCAGCAACTCTGGAGTCAGATATCCGCACCTAAAAGGAATTGCCGCCTACAGCCCCATGCGACCAGTTACAGACTTAATCCTGTTTCAAGAGGAGGAGAAGGGAGACTTGTTGGGGGGTGGGGGGTAGGGTAATTGGAACGAGGGAGGGTTGCAGAGTTACAGGTCTTGGGTCTTTTTCTTGGACCTCAGTCCTGACATTATGTAATGTTATCTACTACTATCGTCCTACACAATCCCCAAGAAAGTGAAACACACTCATAGGGAGTAGGTAATGGCCCAGGGGACACTGCCTTCTCTCACAGCAGTAACAGTCATGGTGGCATGCTGAATCTTGTTATATGAATATTAATGAGGTTGGTATGATAGCAACCCACTCATACATATTAGTAAATAGGTCAGTTCACAAATATTCACAGTGGGCGCAAAAATACTGGTTGCAAATTGCGACCAGTGTAATCATTCATCTGGTCCTTATTGTAGAAATTATCTACCTTTGCACAAATAGATTAGACCAGCCCCTGCCACACCTTGAAGTGGTGCATCACCTCTTTCTTGTCTAGATGAGTTTCTACCATTGCTTTTCCCACTCCGACGTCTCAAGTGGACACAATAGATCAATGTTAAGTGAAAACTTTAAATAACAAGCATTTGCAATGCAATAGGTCTCGCAGCATTAAAGTTTGAGTTACTGGCATTGTAAATGATAATGCTTTGCATTTTTTTTATTTTTTTATTTGCAATTGGTATATAAACATTGTTTGTGAATGGTTAGCTTTGCTTATGCTAAGCTAAGTTGGCAGTAATATAGAGTGCTAGTCTTGCTTGCTATAAGCATGCTGATTTAAAGCGCTCTGATACCTGCGGGTAAAGTTTGCGCTATATAAAAGTGAAAACTAATAAATAAATAAAAAACAGCCTACCTGTACCACGTCCGTTCTTATGACAGTAGCATGCACAAAGAGAGAAGGGATAGAGGTGTGCACACAAAAGGAAGCAGGGACGTGCATACATGAAACAATGGAAGCGTGCGGACAGCTGGCGGCAGAGAAAAGTGCACACAAGAGATCCTAAGAGGGTCAACACGTGGGATGAGGCAGATTAGTGCACACAGAGGGACGGAGACGGGGTGTACAGCAGCACACAGGAGGGCATAGGGAGGCACAGAGGTCACACGGCGAAGGCAGAGAGGAACGCACACAAGCAAGGCTGAGAGGTGCAACACGAGGGATGGGGGAGATTAGTGCACACAGAGGGATGGAGACAGGGGGGTGTACGGGAGCACACAGGAGGGTATAGGGAGGTACAGAGGTCACATGGCGGAGGCAGAGAGGAACGCACACAAGCAAGGCTGAGAGGTGCAACACGAGGGATGGGGCAGATTACTGCACACAGAGGGACGGAGACCTTGGGGGTGTACAGGAGCACACAGGAGGGCATAGGGAGGGACAGAGGTCACACGGCGGATGCAGAGAGGAACGCACACAAGCAAGGCTGAGCGGTGCAACACGAGGGATGGGGCAGATTAGTGCACACAGAGGGACAGACAGGGGGGTGTACAGGAGCACACAGGAGGGTATAAGGAGGGACAGAGGTCACACGGCAGAGGCAGAGAGGAACGCACACAAGAGAGGCTGAGAGGGTCAACACGAGGTATGCGGCAGATTAGTGCACACAGAGGGACGGAGACAGGAGGGTGTACAGGAGCACACAGGAGGGCATAGGGAGGCACAGAGGTCACACGGCCGAGGCAGAGAGGAACGCACACAAGCAAGGCTGAGAGGTGCAACACGAGGGATGGGCGCAACATATCTCATTCGGTTAATGCTCCTGCTGAAACAAACATGTGACCTGAAACCTACACATGTGCATTCCTGCAACAGAGCCCAGCAGCTTTACTCCTGTATTGTACAGATGTTTGTGCACCAACAAAGTAAATAATGCACCCCCTGCCGAGACCGTGTGTGACCTGCATGACATACTTTTGAATGTCAGCAACATATCTCATTCGGTTAATGCACCTGCTGAAACAAACGTGTGACCTGTGCAGAGTGTGATGGTCCGGAGATGTGCAGTGTGGCGACTCAGATGTGCAGTGCGAGGGTTATCTCCTTGGATTCAGCCCCATTAGCTGCAGTCAGCTTTAAGTTACATAAATATTTACACACGCGTTCCCACCAAGGTGTTGCCTCAAATGTGCTACTTGCATAGCTTGAATCTATCTCTGGGGTTAAAGAAACGTGAACGTTTTGAGCTGCTACCCCCAGAAAACCAACAGAGAATGTAAATGTTAAGTAAATTACCTTATTAAAAGCCTCTCCCTTCTGCCAAATTGGAGATTCCTATGCTTAATCCTTCTAGGAATGCATCCTGCCAGTTGACATCATTTCAAGCCTGATGTCAAGGCCTCTGGGATCACAGCTGAAGGCCTCCAGCTCTAATGGCCGGGCTAGATGTACACGCATCACCACCGTGTTGTGGTTTGCAAAAGTCTGAAGATAAAGGCTTGTTTGTGCTTCTGCATCTCTTGGACGACCTTTGAGTCTCCTATCACAATGAGGGCTGATCCTTAAACAGGAAGGGTGACCTTAGTGCACGCACATGCTCTGCGTCCTGCACCGAGGTCAGTTATTGGCGCCAGCTGGGTAAAGGGGCGGGACTTCGCCATCTCACATTGTCGTACTGCGAGTGCTGGCTAGTGCCCAACTAAAGGGGTGCCATCCGTGTGTAATCCTGAGTAAAACTGCAGAATTCCTACCCTCGTCATGTTTTAACACTTAGTCAAAGGGGTATACCTGGGAGCTAGTTTCAGTACGGTACAGTGACGTCACATTGCATCAGTCATTACTGTAGGGACAGTACAGAGAGCTCCCCTCCATGTAGTGAAACCACAGCTGGATCGGACCTACTTTGAAGGGTAACTTACTGAGAGCTGGCTCAGCGCAGAGACATCACACTAGGAGCGTCTGTCACTCAAGTGACATCACACTGGGACATGGCCGTGACCTCACATTATGACTGCAGACACCTCACACAGATTCACTACCCTCACTGCAGCCACATCTTTTATGTAACACATGTAATCCTAAATCCTTATGTTTTGCAACTGGTTCTTATGTAAAGTGCTCTGACACCTTCGGGTAAAGTTCGCGCTATATAAAATCGCATTAAATAAAATAAAATAAAAAAAATCCTACAGAGACTGCCTTTACAGCAGTGACATCACACCGGGGCTTCATTACTGCAGTGACATCACACTGGGGCGCCATTACAGCAGTGACATCGCACGAGCACTGCCTTCAACGACGGTGACATCACAGTGGGACTGGAGATGCCTGCACTACAGTGATATCACACTGGGACTGCCATCATTGTCAACGAGACAAGTACAAACGCATTAAACACAAACCCAGGACCAACCAGACAAACACGATACTTATCAAATCTCACGGAACGAGCTTAGCCGGCTTTTAAAATCTGAAAAAGATAGTAATTAGTGGATCACCTAATTACATGCTCCTGAATCCAAACCTGACAAAATGCCACAAAATGTAAATGCACATCTCCAACAAAGGCTGCAGGAAAAGTGCTCTGTTTGAACAGGCCGCGGCCCCTTCGGGGAAATATCAGCCATTCATCTTCAAAAAGACAAGGGGATAAAAGCAAAGGTGTGGCGAGAATGATTCAAAGAAAATAATCCTCGAAGGGGAAGAAATATGTAGGTTAATAAGTAGTGGCACTTTTGCCTGCATGTGCCCAGGTGTGGCAGAATGGGTTTAATTGCAACACACCTGTCCTCTGCTGCTTTTAATTTGTACACAAAAAACAACTAGAAAGAACTAATTTTACTTTCACAGTAACTTACACAAACCACTAAAATACTAAACACTGATCACATTTTCTACTAATTACACAACCAAGCGCCAAGAAACGTGATCAAACGATCGTTCCTCTTGATAGAGCACCAGGAAAGCCGTGAGTCGCCACAACAATGACAGAAAGCGCTATGAAAATGCCAGTAACCTAACCTAAAGTTATCATGTATAATCCAAACTTTGGCAACAGGCATGACCAGTCGCTGTTAGTGCTCCCCGTTTTCTGAGAGGTGCTTTTTGACATCTTTGGAAAAGACGCTAGGCTCCCCTCCGCCGGCCACACGCACGAGTAACAAGTAAAACCAGGACAAGATGCACAATTTGAGAGGGGGGTGGGGCGAACAGAGGGGTAAGGGACGTTGAGGGAGGGAAGGGCACAGGAGAGAGAACACAGGGGTTTGGGGAGTAAGAAGATGGGAAGAGAAGAGAGCAGAGGGCTTATGGGTTGTGGGGTGTGGGAAAGGGAAGAAGGCAGGTTGACGAGTGAGGGGCAGGAACGCACGAGACACAGAGGGGCGTCGTTAAAGGGGCACGAAGATGGGAGAGGGAAAGGCAGATGAAATCAGGAGCTTTGAGACCTGTAGCTACCAATAGTGCAGCAGGTGCAGTGACACCAGGCCCCATGTATGCCAGTTACGCCTCTGCGCTATTACCGACCCGTGACCCTGGACACATCTTCCTCTTCTGCTCTGGGGCCCGCGGTCTCCTCGCTCATGTCAATGGACAGGAAGTCGAAATACCCCACAGGGCCACCAGAATGGAGAATACATATTTTTGACATTTGGGGGATTTCAGAGAAGCGCACAGAGCCTCGGCTCCCAAACACCAGGGACTGGAGTAACTACACCCACCTCCCAAAGATGAAGCCAGAAAGATGCTCCAAGCAATAACCGCTCCTCCTACAAGTGAGAACTAGAGCAAGAACTCGGAACGAACCGGAAAGAACTTGCTCTCAGGAAACAAACAGCGACGAAGGGCACGATACCCGCAAGTTGCCTCTGAGACGACTGGCACAAATGTTTACCTACGTCAAAAATGGCCACCAAAAGGACAGCAATAAACTAAACCTGTCGTCTAGTGTTTCAGTTATCTGGAACTAGCCAACGGCCAATGAAGAGTCCAAATTCAAAGAGGGGCGGGAGTCTGAAAATTATTCAAATGAGAGTTTCAACGGGAGTTGACGATGCAGGTCCTTAAGGGGCATACAAATCAGAGAGGACGCCCAATAGGAGAGCAAGTACGTCCTGTGACGTAAGGCGGACTTCCAGGAAATCCCTGTTGTGCTAGAGCGACCTTGAATGCGGGGTAGTGCGTCTGCTCTTCACCCAGTGCCTACCAAAAATGAACGTGTTCGTGTGTAATGCCGCCACCACCGCGGGACGAGAGGAGCCTGAGAGACCCGGTGAGTGGGGGGGGGGGGGCTGTGTGTGTGCGCGTCAGCCCGTGAGTGGTGGGGGGGTGCGTGCGTGGCTGTGTGTGTGTGTGCGCGTGAGCCCATGAGTGGTGGGGGGGGTGCGTGCGTGGCTGTGTGTGTGTGTGTGCGCGTGACCCCGTGAGCGGTGGGGGGGGTGCGTGCGTGGCTGTGTGTGTGTTTGCGTGTGTGTGTTTGCGCACTTCGGGGAATCTGAGGCAGGGGATGTGCACGGCGCCGGCCTGGACGTGCGCGTCCACCGACGCCAATCGCCGCGCCTGCCCGACCCCTGTCTCAGATTCCCAGGAGACGGGCAACATTAGTTGTCAAGCTGGATGCAATGCTTCGCATTGCTCTCTCCAGCTCGACCTAAAAAGTGAAGGAATTAGAAGACTGGTGAATGTGACCTTATGGTGGAGTACAATTTGCAAATCTGTAATGCCTTCTGCGTGATCTTTCCACTCTGTATTTTGGAGTGACATGGATGTAGGCAGCTTGTTAGGTCCTCAATTTAGTCCGAATGTACATACCCAGTTCTGCCAAGTATCACGCAACTGACGTGACACTAACACATTTCAGTGCAGTGTTCCACATCACCGCACTGAAATGCATTGTCACCCATTTTAATTCCACGGACTGGCATGCACTCTGCTGACAACACCAGTTGAAACTGGCAATGTAACGCCTGGGTGCTAGCGCGCGTACTGGCGCCTCGATCACCTGTGTGCCTGCTGCTCAGCTCCCCGCAGACTTGCCAGCAGGAGACACTTTGAAGATCCGATTGTGCTACAATGTTACACTCTATCTGCCAGGCCGCCTGCATAATTGAAACAAAATTCCCGAGGGGGGCCTGCCCTCTCAGTCGTTCCGTTAGCTGTGGGGCCAGCGCCCTGTGGGGGAATCAATGACCTCACGTCCTTTGCAGGAAGGAAGTAAGGTTTGTCGGAAGCGGCAGCTGGGGACTCCACACGGACTGGAATTAACTTGGAAGACTGCACTCAGACTGTGCTGAGTGCGCTGTATTACCTGGCTGGCGATGCCGGACCACCACGGCGGGACTGGACACTGCAGCATGGACCTGCAGCACTGACTGTCTCCATCATGGCCGCGTGGCATCGGAGGCATCGGGCGCTGCAAGGAGACTACTGCATGTAGTGCTGTGCGGCCGCCGATGACCATGTGCGGATGAGTCTACTGCTGAGGCCCCGGCGCTCAGAGACCCCATAGTGCCTGCCAGTGCCACAATCACCTGACTGTCCGAGACTAGTACAGAAGAAGTTCACAACAGTAAGTACTACTGTACAGCAGGCACTCACATTGATCTTAAGTGACAGTGGTGGTGCGTGTAGTTTTTGCCAAGGCTCTCAGTGCTCTCTCTCATTCTGTGGGAGCGGGGGTGGTGGGTCCGTCGTCACGACTTGCTCGTCATTCTCAGAGGCCCTAGAGTCCTATCTCATCATCCTACAGATTTTGCAGGCAGAACGGGCTGGGCCTTGCTACGGGCTGGCAATAAACTTGTGTAAAGCAATAAACTTGTGTAAAGGTCATCAGCCGCCAATGGGATTCACCCTGCAAGCAGTATCAGATTTTGCCTTTTCTAATTTGTTTGACCCCAGTCGTAAAGACTTTACTAGTCAGTGATGTTTTTCTGCCGGCCCGGCCGGCAACACACTGACTGGCTCAGCTGTGTTGACTAACTTGGGGCAGGCTCCTTGGCTCACATAGGAGGGAGCACTAGGGTTAGTGCCCTTCCCTTTGTGGTGCTCTGCAGCAGTTTTAATAACTTCATGGTTCTTGTTGCTAAAATGGCTGTCATTTTCTGCTATTTAGAAGTTTCCCTCCTCTTCATTACATGATTTTTAATCGCGAGCAAATCTACAGTTTCATACCCTGGTTCCTTCTGGTTGCGGGGATATATTGAGCTAGTAGGTTTACCAAGAACCCGAGGTAGTCAGAGCCAATAAGTGAGCTGCGCCTTGCAATAGTTTTTCATTGTGTACCGGGTATAATGCAATTCATTTGGTAAAAAATAAAGAGTGAAAAATAGTTATCAAGGAAACCTATGTATTTCCGAAATGCGAACCACATATGGAGTGTAGAAGCAGTGGTTATTTGCACATCTCTGAAATTGTGGGTACCCATACTAGCATGTGAATTAGAGGGCATTTTTCAAAATGACTTTTTTTACACACTGTTTTACATTTGGAAGGCCGAATTGCATACAGTCCATTGGTAAACACTTATTCCACTATTAAGTGTTTCACTAAGTCTCCCAATAACAAGTTTGCCTCGCTTGTGTGGGTAGACCTAGGGCCTACGACAGGAAATGGCCCAAAACTCAACATGGAAATATCAAATTTTTCCTGTAAAATCTGACCCTTTTTTCGCAGTGTGCCTAGCTAGGATAGACCTAGGGCCTACGACAGGAAATGGCCCAAAACTCAACATGGAAATATCAAATTTTTCCTGTAAAATCTGACCCTTTTTTCGCAGTGTGCCTAGCTAGGATTTTGGACCCTAGATCAGCCGGCAGATAGGGAAACCTAGCAGACCTAGAATCTGTGGAGAGCCACCAACGTTCACCCACCTAGCACTCACCCAAGTCTCCTGATAAAAATGGTACCTCATTTGTGTGGGCAGGCCTAGTGCCAGCTACAGGAAACGCCCCAAAATGCAATGTAGACACATTAGAGTTTTCCAGTGAAATCTGACCCTTTCTTTGCAGTGTGCCTAGCTGTGGATTTTGGAGCCTAGCACAGCTGGCATCTAGCAAACCTGTAACTTTTTGCAAACTAGACACCTAGGAGAATCCAGGATGGGGTGACTTATGTGGCTCTCACCAGGTCTGTTAGCCGGAATCCCTTGCAAACCTCAAACTTTGTAAAAAAAAAAAAAACACAAACATTTTCCTCATATTTCTGTGATGGAAAGTTCTGGAATATGTGGGGAGCCACAAACTTCCGTCCACCCAGGAAATTGCCCAAAAAGTACTGTGGAGACTTCAAAATTATCTATCACAAAAAGGGTTTGCGAAGGAGTCGCCTGCGTTTTTGGTGTTGGGCTCAAGGGGCCACTCCCCCCCCCCCCCCCCTCCCTGGTGTCAAGTGGGTGGATCCCTACTTGGTGATCACCCTACTTCAGTGATTCCCCCAAGAAGGGATTCACTAAGGACAGGTACCATTGGAGAGGGGAGAGTCTCCCCTTTCCAATGATATCTCTCCCTGCGGTGAAAGTGAAATGAGCCGATCAGCTCGTTTAATTTTTTTTTTCAATAAAATGACATCAGCGCGCCGTGCGTGCTGATCGTCATTTCACTGAAAACCCAAAGCAGCATTGGGAGCTGAAGAAACTATTCCCCAGCTCCTGAGGCTATTTTGGATTGGAGGAAAGCCTCCTGGTGCCTGCACCAAAGGGATTTCTGGAGCCCTGTATGGGGACGGCCACTAAGACATCCTACGCATACGAGCACTGTAGCGTCGGACGGCTCCCGGCCATCCAACGCATACAAAGGATTAAATGTATTTATATGCAATAAACCTGTTGCATTTTGGATTATAATACTCTGCTGAAGATGTTTTTTTTGGAACATAAACCACACAAAATATCCTTAATGTGTTTTCTCTCTCATTTCCAGTTTGACGAAGAATTTTTAGAAACAAGAGAGCAGTATGAAAAGTTACTTCCAGGTGAGATTGAATACATCTGTTTAATGGATAATCAGTAGATCACTTTGCTTTTTAGGTCGAGCCTACAATGCAGCACAAGTTGTCTGGTTTCAAAAGATCTACTTTGAGCTTACCTAGAGCTTACAGCCACCCATTGGTTAACATTGGTTGGTTTTATTGTCTGTCTCATGTGTTTGCTTCTTATTCAATTACTTGTCTTCCTCTTGTCTTTTTCTCTCCCCTGGAGAGTATTCTCTTGATTTTCTTTTTGATTGGCCATTTTATACCCTTCCACTACTCACATTAAAGAAATCACTTTTTTTCTTTTTCATACAGCACTCCATGAGCGTGTATATGGTTGCTAGCTCTCTCCCTCTTGTGCTTCTTCACCCCCCACATCTTCCCACCCCCATGTTGTTATGCTCCTCACCCCCCAAGCTTTTCTGTAAAAGCACAACAGCAGGGATTATTTTGCTGGATTATGGCTCAAAAGTTAATTTTAAGGGTTATTTTAGCTCTTGCAGTCCACTAGTTGCCTGAAAGCACAAACCTCTTCTCACAAATGCTTTTATAGTATTGTAAGGGCTAACTGCTACACACATTCATCTGGTGTGTGAGGCACAGAAGGTGTATGTAACATAACAGTTTAAATTTGCTCTCTAGGGTAGTGCAGAGGTGTCGAAAGACATTTGGCAAGAGTTTCCCTTTATATTGTGACACGTTTTTATTCTTTTTAAATTTTATTTAGTTTCCTGAGATAAAAAGTATTTGAGAAAATAACAATGCCATTTATAAAGATTGAAAACAATGAATTCAATGTACAGTTTTGGGATGCTATAAGATATGCGTTTGCTTTTCCTGTAGTATGCTTATTTGTTTTGTAGTTTTAGCAGTGATTTAAAGACAAACATTAGTAAAGGTTAACAGTTGAGCACTCTTATTATAAAGCCAATACCTGTTGGCTATGCCAATGCTTTGTTGTTGGCTGTGCTTGGTTTCATGCTCAGAATTTGGGTTCAGTATCAAAGCACTTGTAATGTTGCACCTAACAAAATGTTGGCCTTGGAATCTTAAGTGTTGTGGACACGATGTCTGCATACAATGTCTGCTGCAATGTTTGTTGTAAAAAACATCAAAATAAAGTCTTTAAAACAAAGAAGTTATAACCGTACTTGGTGGCTCAAGCATTTGCTTTTTTCGGAAATGGCATTACATCCTTTTATTATCAGTGTGATAGTCCCACACTCTCACTGGATCTGATTTGGGCATGCTAAGTTATTGTACAACGCTTCCTTCCGTTTCCACAATGGATCATTGAAAAGTCCAACAGGGAAAACCTAACAAAGAAATAAACTACTGTAAGCCTATCAGTCTCCAAGTCAGTGAGCAAGACAGTGATTGCAACCCAAATGAACAATGTCTGCTACAAAAGGAAATCTTCGCTCAAGTTCATAGTTTCACCTGATAGTGAGTTAGGTCAATAACCGTGGCTGCTGGTGACTTTTGAAAGTGGTGAGGGGCGTTAAAAATCTTTTCAACTTTCACAGCAGACTAATTCCTGCTTCCCCACTTGACGAAACTATGTGATCCGAGGCAAATATTTTATTTTACCAAGGCCAACTTTACCTCATTGTGAGTTGAAAATAGGATTTGTAAAGCGCACTCATACCCAGAGGCGTCGAGAGGTAAAACTGCTGATGAAAGAGAGAAGTATAGATGGGTACAAAGCCAAGTTTTAAGTACTTTTTTGAAAGGCTAACAAATCTGTTTTTCTTTTCACTTCCAGAGGAAGAGAGTTCCAAAGTCTGGTTGTGCCAATTGTAAAGCTTCTACCACCCCAGCAAGCCTTTTTAGATCTCGTCCTACGCAGCACGCATGCGCTGTATAGGAGGAGACCTAATGCCATTGGCAGAGCTTTTTCAGCAAAGAAGTGCGCGCGTTGCATGCTTGCAATGCAACGCGTGCACATCTTGGTGATTTCCTTTCGGGAGCGCGCTGCGCCATATGGTTGCGCCATACGGTTGCACGCTCCCGAAAGAAAATCGCCCATGCCCCATCCCCCTGCTGCCACTTTCACAGCTGCGCGGCTTTACTGCCGCGCGGCCAATGCTTGTTTCTATTTGTTCTATTTGCGTGCGCAAGTTTAAACTTGTTTTCTTTGAGTTTGGCTCGAGTTCTAGGATTGTAGTTCTTTTTTAACTTTGACTAAAAGGCGCTCATCTGATGGCATCTTTAGTTTATAAACACGCACAGTATTTGTTTATTTACAAACTTCTATTTTCTATCATTTCCCTCGGCTTGTGTTTGTTCGTTTTTCTATTTTAGCTTTTCATTCAAAACAAATGTTGAGTTGATGCAGAGACTCAAACCCACATAATTATGTAGCACAACCTCTACCTGAAGGGACTCAATTGCTTTACATGAGCGCACAGGAGATTAAATAGTGTGCCCTGAATGTTGAGCCGACGCCGATACTCAAACCCGGCTCCTTCCAATACAATTATTACCTTGGGAGACACTCATTTTATGGTCAGGCAGATTATATGGACAACATACTAAATTGCTAATTAGAGTGACTGAACATCAAGCATAAACATATTTCATTAGAAAATACTACTGTAAAGATCACATGAGGTTTAAATTATGATAACGCACAGGAATGTAAATATCCATCAATCGCATTGACGGTAAGGTCTCCAAAAATTAATCACTTGTCCTTAGTCTGCCTCAATATGATATCACAAGATGTTTTTGGCATTCATTTTTTCCTTCTGTTTCAATGTTTACGGTGCCGTGCGCTGTCAGTCACCATTACAGCCACATCATTATAATGTACGATCTCGACCCGAAGGTATTCAAGCATTTTATGTGAGCCCTGCACAAGGTAAATGATTTATCCACAATGTTGAGCCCAGGACTCTAACCCACATCGTTAAATAGTGTGATCTCGACCTGAAGGTATTTAATCGCTTTGGATGAGCGCACAGGGAGATTAAATGATTTGCCCAGAATGTTGAGCGACACCTATGCGGTGCATTTTCACATGTGTTTGTGTAATTAACAACTGTTAAACTCTCATAGTGTTCATACTCCATATATACAACGAGGCCCACTTCTTGAATGGCAGCCCCTGCCACAGTAAATTGGTGTGCCAAAAAACAATGGCAAAACTAATAGGTCTGCATTGGCATTCAAAAGGCGAGACCTATTGGCTATGCCAATGGTTGTTGATCTTAGGGACTGTAAGATTGTAGGCTGAGGAAGACCGAAGAGGTCTGGAAGGAATATACCACTGAAAGCTTTGTCTAAAGCAGGGGTCTTCAAACTATGGGACGCGACCCCCAGAGGGGCCGTGGAGTGATAGGAAGGGGGTCGCGCATTCCCTTCACACTTCTGTCCAGGCCCATAGCTTCAGCCCCCTCCTTTCCCTTAGTGTCTCTCAGCCCAGGCTGCTGCAGTGCAGCTCGCGCTGCTGGGGGCTCGGCTGGGAGGTGTCTGGAGTCTTATCTCCGGCCGCCTGAGCTTTTCACAGGTCTTTAAAGACCATTTGCATATTTACATGCCTTTGTTAACTGGTTACCTAGGCTTAGTTTTTTTAATGGTTCCAGTACCCCTTGGGCCCCCACTCTGCCTATTCCTTACATTTGTATTTTTACACTTACTGCTGTAGTGTGAGTATGCATTTAATGAAAAGAAATATAAAGTTGGGTAGCCAAAAGAAAATTGCCTGCCCTGTGTTGTTTAAAGAGCCCACAGAGACCTGCTCTTGACACTAAATAGAGTTATAAATAAAGTATGCATTAATTAGCTATGTGACTTTTCTGTCTATGTTCTCTTTAATTATCGGTCCTGGATCATTGAGGCAGCCCTAGAACACAATTAAAAGTGCTTTCTATTTATATTTGCTGTTCTAAGTATTCACAGATAAGTGCTAAAAATTAGTTTTAGATGACTGCTTATTTCTGGACCATCAAAATAATGAGCTGTATCAGCACATTATTTATTTCCTCCACCCTCGATCCCTGATTAATGCCATTATAGCAATAGTTTAACTTATATCTGAAACCCTACGCTTCAAGTTTCTGGGAATGCACCCTGCATTCAGACAACTCACTCCTCATTCTCGCCTTCACTTTCACGCTCGCCCTGCACTCACACTGATGAATCAATCAATCAATCAATCAGAACAATTTGTAAAGCGCTGTACTCACCCGGAAGGGTCTCGGAGCGCTGGGGGGGTGGGGGGAGGGGTCCGTTACTGCTCGAAAAGCCAGGTCTTGAGTTGCTTCCTGAAGGAGAGATGGTCCTGGGTCAGCCGTATGTGGATGGGGAGGGAGTTCCATGTCTTGGCCGCCAGGTAGGAGAAGGATCTTCCTCCGGCGGTGGCTCTGCGGATGCGTGGTACGGTGGCAAGGGAGAGGCTGGTCGATCGCAGCTGGCGGGTGGGCGTGTAGAAAGTGAGGCGGTTGTTGAGGTTTTTGGGGCCCAGGTCGTGGAGAGCTTTGTGTGCGTGGGTGAGGAGTCTGAACGTGATCCTCTTGCTGACGGGGAGCCAGTGCAGGTCTCTCAGGTGGGCAGAGATGTGGTTGTGGTGGGGGATGTCCAGGACGAGTCGTGCGGAGGCGTTCTGTATGAGTTGAAGTCTTTTCTGTAGTTTGGCATAGAGGGTGTTCCCGTAGTCCATTCGGCTGGTGACGAGTGCCTGGATGACCGTCTTCCTGTTTTCGGTGTGGATCCATCGGAAGATCTTACGGAGCATGCGCAGGGTGTTGAAGCAGGATGACGATACGGCGTTGACTTGTCTGGTCATTGCGAGGGCGGAGTCCAGGATGAAGCCCAGGTTTCGTGCGTTCGTCCGTTGGCTTGGGGGTGGTGTCCAGGGCAGGGGGGCCATCAGGAGTCGTCCCAGGCGGAGGGGGATGATCCCAGGATGAGGACTTCCGTGTTGTCTGAGTTCAGCTTCAGGCGGCTGTTCTTCATCCATTCGGCGACGTCCTTCATTCCCTCGTGATGGCTCTGGCGTTGGCTGGGTCGTTGGTGAGGGAGAGGATCAGCTGGGTGTCGTCGGCGTATGAGATAATGTTAAGGTTGTGTTGGCGTGCTATGGCTGCGAGGGGGCTCATGTAGACGTTGAAGAGGGTGGGGCTGAGCGAGGATCCTTGAGGTACGCCGCAGATGACTTCGGTGGCCATGGATCGGAACGGCGGGAGGCGGACTCTCTGGGTTCTTCCGGCGAGGAACGAGGTGATCTACTCCAGAGCTTTCCCTTGGATTCCGATGTTGCTGAGGCACTGTATTAGGGTGCGGTGGCAGACTGTGTCGAATGCTGCAGAGAGGGCCAGGAGGATGAGGGCAGCTGTTTCCCCGTTGTCGAGAAGGGATCTGATGTCGTCGGTGGCTGCGATGAGGGCGGTCTCAGTGCTGTGGTTGGCTCGGAAACTGGACTGTGAGGGGTCGAGGGATCTGTTTGTCTTGAGGAAGGCGGTGAGCTGTATGTTGACGGTATTCTCGATGACTTTGGCAGGAAAAGGGAGGAGCGAGATGGGGCAGAAGTTCTTGAGGTCGGTGGGGTCTGCTGTCGGTTTCTTCAGGAGGGCGCTGAGCTTGGCATGCTTCCAGCTCTCTGGGAAGGTGGCGGTGTTGAAGGAGATGTTGATGATGTTTCGGAGTTGGGGTGCGATGAAGGAGCCGGCCTTGTTGAAGACGTGGTGAGGGCAGGGGTCGGTAGGGGATCCGAAGTGGATCGTGTTCATCGTGCGGGTAGGGTCTTCGGTGCTGACCGGGGTCCAGTTGCAGAGGGTGGTGGTGGGGGCGTTGTTTCGGTGGTTCGGTGCGTGGTTGGTGCGTCGAAGCTGTTGTGTATGTCGGCAATCTTGCGGTAGAAAAAGGAGGCGAGTGTGTCGCATAGGTCTTGCGAGGGTGTGATGTTGTTGTTCCCGGTGCTGGGGTTAGAGAGCTCTTTGACGATGCTGAAGAGTTCCTTGCTGTTGTGGGTGTTGTTGTCCAAGCGTTCTTTGAATGATGTCCTTTTGGTGGTGCGGATCAGCTGGTGGTGTGTACGGGTGGCGTTCTTGAGGGCGGTCATGTTTTCTGTGGTCTGGTCGTGGCGCCAGGCTTTTTCGAGGGTGCGGCAGTTTTTCTCGGATGTTTTGAGTTTGGTGGTGAACCACGAGGCTTTTTTGCTGCCGTGTCTGCTGGGAGGGTTCTTCAGTGGTGCAAGGTCGTCGGCGCAGTTGATGAGTCACTGTGTGAAGATGCGGGCTGCTTCGTTGGGGTCCGTCGTGTTGGTGGGAGGGTTCTGGCTGAGGGAGGTGGTGAGCTGGAGCACTAATAGTGATCACAATGCACTCACAGCGATCACAATGCTCTCACACTGATCACAATGCACTTACACTGATCACAATGCACTTACACTGATCACAATGCACTTACACTGATCACAATGCACTCACACTGATCACAATGCACTCACACTGATCACAATGCACTCACACTGATCCCCATGCACTCACCACACTATTCACCCGTTCACCCTGCACTCGCACTGATCACCATGCATTCACAACATTCACCCGCTCACCCTGCACTCAGTGATCACAATGCACTCACACTGATCACAATGCACTCGCATCATTCACTCGCTCACCCTGCACTCACCATTCACCCTCTTACCCTGCACTAACAGTGATCACAATGCACTCCTACTGATCACCAGGCACTCACACCATTCACCCGCTCACCCTGCACTCACAGTGATCACAATGCACTCACACTGATCACCATGCACTCACAACATTCACCCGCTCACCCTGCACTCACAGTGATCACTCTGCACTAAAAATGGACTTGCGTTGTTCACCCTGTACCTCACCCTGCGGTCACATGAGCACACTACACACCCTGCATTCATGTGACACTTCACTCACCTGTCCCCCCTCACTGCTCAATCTGTAGCTCACTCAAACAAGGCCATCACTAACCATGCATTTATTCGCCCCACTCTGCACTTACAGCCGAACCCAAATTCATATGGTCACCTCACTCACCCTGCAGTCACTCCTTTTACCCTACTCTCACACTGTTGCATCGCCCACCGTGCAGTCACTTGGGTACTCTTGTCACCCGTACAGGGTTTAGAAATTTTTGTCAGCAGGGGTCCTTACGCCTGAAAATCTCGGCATCCAAAAGTTTGAAGACCTCTGGTCTAAAGGATGCAGGGCCTGTGACATGGAGTTACAGTCAGTGCACTTCTTGACCGGAAGTCAATGAAGAAGATTGAGCGCCGATTGTACAGAGACTCATTTCATAATTTCCGAAATATGGCTGTGCAGGCAAGAAAATTACATTTCTAAAAAAGTAGGTTAACTGAGGATGCTGAAAATTATCCAAAGAAAGGCGCTCACAAAGACCATTGGCATGCAGTGCCAAGACAGTTGCCACGAAGCGCTAGAATAGCAGCCACAGGTGGGACAGTGTTGAAGCACATGGGTTTCTGTGTCTGGTCCAGGCGAGGTGACATCTTAGCTATTGAAATGATGCTTGGATTATGGAAAGATTTATGAAACTGATGTAGCTGGACCACCAAGAAACGTTTTATTCTGTGCTCCACAATCGTAAAGCACATTTTGGTAAAAGGAAAATTCTTACATGTAAATAATTTAACCTGAATTCATGTCTGTAAAACACAGCCCATTTTTAATCAGTTTTTTCCCAAGTTTTTAGTTTATGTGCTTGCTCTTTCTTCAGTATTCAACGTGGCATGGTCTTACATCTAAGTTCTGCAGGGGCAGGTTCTTGGTGCTGTGCCAGGCTGCTTTGCTGGCCCCCCTCCTGCTGCCTGCAAAGCAGATGGGTCCTGAAAGGGAATTTCTCAAGGCAAATTGGGTGAACGTGGCCCTGTCCTGTGAAACCCTCCAGAGGTTAGTGATAATCTCACACATAAGAGGGCACAAGGCAAGCATGTGCTGCAGAGTCTACAAGGAGGTCGCAGCAGTTCAATGCAAAAAGCGCTGCCATTAATCTCGGGGGTAGTGGGGTAAGCTATCAGTTTAGAGTGGATCTGACTAATGACGTGTTGAGATATCACATGCATAGCTGCCAAGCGACCCGCTCTAACCCAGTCATCTACTCCTGGCTTTTGAAGCAGCTGCGCATTGTATTCTGGGACTTTGAATCCCATAGTGGGAAACGAGAAACGACATGTTCCAAAGGCTGCTGGATGAAAATAACGGATTTTCTGACAGGTGGGGATTCGCTTATAACGATTCCCAAAGGTAGAAGTACAGAAACTCGCACTGCCAACATTGAAGTTCATTATAAGCAAAACACAAGCATTTGTTAACTGCTGTTCAGTGAGGACGTGCCCTATGGGTACTTTGACTGTTTAATGTGACAAGACAGTGATTGTGCACCTCAGTGCATTCACATCAGCCCCCAGTGCACCCCCCCATTCCACTGATAAGTTCAAAGCAGAGTAAACAAGCGCACTGGTGTTTCTTTATTAGCACTTGCCTGTTGTGAAGTTCCAGCTTAGTCTGGGAGACCAAGGACACCAACCAGATGCCAGAGTCGCACTAGCAGCATTGTGAGCACAGCGCTTCTCCACTCCTCAAATGCTCCCAGCCTTGCTCACTGCCCGCAGCCGAAGTGTCAGACCTGACTCCTTCCCTTCTCCTCACCCCAGCTCCCCTACTCTCCTTGAAGGCCCCACGTGATGTGCACTGTACGTGCTCAGGGAAGGGAAGAAATGGGGGGGGCTGAAACATTAAGGACATGGGCGGCTGGTGATATTTGAAAGTAGTGGGGCGTAAACTAATTTGCATATTGCACCGCAGCGAGCGAGCCCGAACCTCCTTAAGGGGGTTCGGGAGGGTTCTCCACCCGAGAAAATTTTGAAAAAAGAGAAGAAAAATCGTGCGTTTCCAAGCAAATTTGAGAAATCAGGAAGGTTAATAAAGCAATTGTGAAAGTGCAGTTATTACATTAATAGTGGTCCTAACATAGGCACCTGCTTCTTCAGTATAACCACAGAGCTTCATACATTCCGTCCTATTACGCTGCTGAATTCAGACTATAAGACTTTCATGGAAATCTCAGCTCTAAGAGTAGAAGAAGTTGCACAGCAGTTGGGAAACATCCTTTACAAAGCATTGGGAACCACGCATTACGTTTACCACATTTCCACTAGAACGCATGTGACTTTATCACACATGTCTTTCCACACAGTTTATAGTGTTTAGGTGCTACAGAATGTACTTAATATGCCATTTGATGAGTAAAATCTGTTTAGACCCCAAGTAGAACAAACACTAGAAAACTTTTAAAAACAGAGATAACTATGCATTTCTGAGTACCTCACTCACAGTATTTTTTTTATTTAACAAACAAGTAGCAGCATTCACTTTTTGTAAAGTAAATCAGCACGTCTCTCTTTCAGTGTAGCGAACTTGGCAATAACTTTATTGTTGAAGTCCGGTATTTTTTGGACTAGCTTGCTCTCTACAGAGAGCATTGCCAAAGCATTGAGTCTTTCCTCTCGCATGGTGCTTCTGAGGAATGTCTTAATGCGCTTTAAGGCTGAAAAACATCGTTCAGCTTCGGATGTTGTCATTGGAGTGGTAATGACAATTTTTAGTAAAGTCACTGTCTCTGTAAGTGATTTTTCCATATTCAGTTTATGTATTAAAGTCAGCAAAGTCAAGGCACTTGTGGCCTTCCGGTACACAGGCATTGCATACAGTACAGTCAACTCAGTTCTCAGCTGCTCTTTTTTGAACATAGGATATGCTTCCACAGCCTCATTCAGAGCACGCTCCGGGAAGGATTCATCATATTTTGCAAACTCTTTACTTTGCAATAATGTGGCACTCACCAAATGTTTAGTGAATGAAAAACATTTGTATGCCTGCACAATTACAATGTTACATATCTCCTTTGCAATTTGAACCAGAGTGGTGATGTTTTGCCTGCTGTTTACAAAAGCGGAATGCTCCGGCAGTTTGCTCTCTAAATTGTCAACCCTATCTCTCACTTTCCTTATGCTTTGTACAAATGTAGTGGTAGATTCTTTCACAAACTGAGTATCTACGTCTTTTCCTTGTAACTGATTGTAGAACACGTCGACAACACGCATTATTTTATGAAATAAAAACAGTAAGAACTGAAACTCTGTCTTGTAATGTTCTAAGAAAGCCATGGACTTTATTCTGACTTGTGTAATCAAACTCTTCATTGGCTTCTATGGCGACAAAACATTTCTCAATGCCCTCCCTATTTTCAAAGATTAGGTTGACTGTACAAATGTTAAAGTTCTAACGAGTTGAGGATCCCCTTGGAACGCTTTTGTCCAGATCTCATGAAGGGCTTCTGTTCTTTTAGGGGCTCGTGAGAAGAAAGCTGCTATGCCTCCTATATCCTGAAAGAAAATTTGTGTCTCTAGGATCTTTGATACTGCCTGTTGCATAATAAGATTGAGTTGGTGGGCGTAACAGTGCACATAATGAGCATTAGGGTACACATCTTGAATTCATTTCTGTACTCCACTAAGGTTTCCACTCATTACAGACGCACCATCATAGCTTTGTGCGATAAGTTTTTGTTTTTGAGGCAGGTCAGTAAAAATTAAGTTCAGTTGACACAGTATAGATTCAGTAATGGTTGCTGCATTAGAGTCTCTTAAATGTGTGAAACCATAGAACCTCTCCACAATGTTTCTGTCACTGTCAAGGTACCGAAACACTAATACGGACTGTGTCTTAGTGGCCACATCAGTGGTGTCATCAGCCTGACTAGCCTCAAAGTCTGTGTTTTGCAACTCTTGCAAATTATGGCTTCTTATAATTTCGAGCATACACTCAAGGAGTTCATTTTGTATTGTTTTAGAGGTGCCCTTAAAGACTGTAGCACTCGCTAACTGTGTTTCCAAATCCTTGTCTATGCTTGCTATTAAATCCAGTAGGCCTCTGAAGATCCCAGGTTTTGAGGAACTTTCCGATTCATCATGGCCTCGCAATGCCAGTTCAAAAGCACCACAGAAATGAATGCAATCAATTATCTTGGATAGGATTTGTCTGTTCCTTTCAACGGCTTCATTGTGTTTATGTATGATTTTTCGGTATGCCTCATTTATCTGCTGCTCAATTGGTGCGTCTTCCCCCAACATTCCCAGCCTCGTCAGGTTTTCCATATGCTTTCTTGTGTATGCATGCTTCTTTATTTTTTCCGACAAATGCTTCGAGTCTGTAATTCCTTGACGTGTCCAAGAAAAGTCACCACCACACAGCAAGCAGAACAGAGAATTTCTTATAGGACACCCTGTAAGCCAATCAGCTTTTGTGTACCAGGCATTTGAGAATGTACGTTTTGACATTTTTCCTCTGTCCTGGGCAGTTTTCTCTAGGTTTATGTCAGGCTGATGAGGTCCTAATTGCTTTAAATGTAGTTTTTCTTCAAGTGGCCGTTCCTGGAATGACCTTGTAATCAGCTCTTGTACTGTATTCTTGATGGTGTTGCTGGCCTTACCAATATATATATCAAAGAAACCTGCCAATAATCAAAGTACAACGTATAAGGTGCAGTCCAAAAATATCAAATTTCAGCATAAATACATATATCTTGTGCAGTACCGTAATACATCTCCAACAGCTCCCCTTTCCACAAAATGACTGCTAAAAATACAGCCTTACTGCCTCTCTGTCCATAGTGAAAAGATAACAATTTATTTTTGAAACACTAGGGTAATCAAACAAAGACTGTGGGGGAAAAAACATAACGCTCCAATTTTTTTCCTTGCAGTTTGCATGCAGCTCTTAATTGACAGTTATTAGCTCGCTGTTGTATGTTACGATTTTAACTTAGAAACTGCAAGTAGCAAAAGGAACTCTCTGACAAAAGCTGTGACTCACTGACCTATTTACATCATATCGAGTTTGTGATCTGCATCAGTTACATGTTCTTTGCAGCAGGCACATTAACCTTCTGCGCTGCCGCCAGCTGCTATTTCACTACTCGGACCACAAACATTGGCTAGCTCTGCCAGACTTCCAACGCACCTCCATATATAGGCCAACAACTGATTTTCAATTTTTTGTTTTATATAACTTGCACTAGACCCGAGACATCTGGTATCAGAGCGCTTAACATGAGCACCAGTTTCGTTACATTCCCATTAATGGCCAAACCTTAGAATAAACCTTAAAATCCATGCCGGGGTAATTTGCCCCAACATTGTCAGGTATATATCAAAAACAACAAGGGCACCCAAACGAGTCAGCATAGGACCTCGGGGAACATATTTCTTAAGCAACAGTGGTCCCATGCATTGATAGGTACAAGAAAAATAAATATAGACACACTGGAACTATATTGGGTAACGTGATTTGTCCAGCCGGACAGGGATCACAAATTTTTACTTATAAAAGGATTCAACAAGGTAATACCTTACATTCAAAAGAGTGAGACACAAGCCTGTGCCCACACGTTTACAAATTGGCAAAGTGAAAGGATAGAAAAAGGCAGAAGGGAGAGAATTTTTAGGCAAAGAGTGAACGATTTCTGAAAATTGAAGAATGACAGAAATTCAATTACACCATTATACGCATAGCACATTAGGTATACATTCAAATATATGGTGTTTCAACAAGTCGACAGCGTTTCGATCCCTTAAACACAGTACATGGGATCATCATCAGGACAATCAATAAAGCCTAAAGAGTTTTTTTACACAATAGCCTTTAACACGGACTATATCAAAGCCGTGGGGCAAGATAAGTGGCAATTCCACGGTTGTTGAGGAGGAGGCAGATAAGGATACGTGCAATGACGGAAGCTTACTGTCCAGGGACGTGTCCATGGCTGGCGCGTCACACTGCGACGTGCAATACCGTTAGGACAAGCCCGCAATGGGCACTGGGTAGGAGGTTTTAGCGTGTGGGCAGATCCACCATGGGGCAACCAAGTATCACATTCGATCAAAGTTCACTGACGCCAAGGTCAGGCGTACACGGCGTTCGTGGTTCAGTATGAAGGGCTTCGTGTATGGACCCTTGTGATTCAAGCAGCCCGTAGTAGGGAAACAATCAATTCAGAGCCAAAAAGAAGGCGCGAGCACACGAGCCAGAATTGAAGGCTTCGTGTATGGACCCTGGTGGACCCTTTGATCGAATGTGATACTTCGAACCGATTTTGGTTGCCCCATGGTGGATCTGCCCACACGCTAAAACTCCTACCCAGTGCCCATTGCGGGCTTGTCCTAACGGTATTGCACGTCGCAGTGTGACGCGCCAACCATTGACACGTCCCTGGACAGTAAGCTTCCGTCATTGCACGTATCCTTATCTGCCTCCTCCTCAACAACCGTGGAATTGCCACTTATCTTACCCCACTGCTTTGATATAGTCCGTGTTAAAGGCTATTGTGTAAAAAAACTCTTTAGGCTTTATTGATTGTCCTGATGAAGATCCCATGTACTGTGTTTAAGGGATCGAAACGCCGTCGACTTGTTGAAACACCATATATTTGAATGTATACCTAATGTGCTATGCGTATAATGGTGTCATTGAATTTCTGTCATTCTTCAATTTTCAGAAATCGTTCACTCTTTGCCTTAAAATTCTCTCCCTTCTGCCTTTTTCTATCTTTTCACTTTGCCAATTTGTAAACGTGTGGGCACAGGCTTTTGTCTCACTCTTTTGAATGTAAGGTATTACCTTGTTGAATCCTTTTATAAGTAAAAATTTGTGATCCCTGTCCGGCTGGACAAATCACGTTACCCAATATAGTTCCAGTGTGCCAACATTGTCAGGGACGTGAAAAACCTTATTTCCACAGACCAACCAGTGCAAAAACAACATTTCTGCCGGTTGGTCAATATTGATGCAAAGTCAGGAAGGTATGAAAATGCTGGCATCTTTGGACTTATGACAAACCCCTGAAGGACCTGCTTTTTCAAGGTTTCCCACTTTATAGGAAACAGCTGTGATTACATTGTTCCACAACTTCTGGTGCATGAATGCGACCTACGTGTTTGTTATAAATGAAAAGTTGCACGTTCTCCAGGTAATTCATTTCGAGCTAGCTAGCACGCCTGGAACCGGTGATTCATCTAAGAGCAGTTCCTGAGAAAACGAGGTTTTAGTTACACAAAGCTCTCTATGAAGGGATCAGACAAACATGAGGATCAGTTGAATGTCATTGTCATATAGGGGAAAGAAGGAGAGACCAGCCCTGGGAGAGACACAGAGAAAGTTTGTCAGAGCTACACAAACACACGCCCACACACAGACACGCACACACATACAGACTCGCACACACTCACACAGACACCCCCCTCCCCACACACACACACACGCTCACACACACATCCACACATCCCTGGGACATAAAGCACACAGTTTTGCATAGGAAGGCCTGCAGAACTCGCCCCTCAGACGGTCTCATGCAAACATATATTCCCCCCTTTCTTCTTCCGGGATCATTCGCTTCTCATCAGCTGCTCGGCGGATTCCCAGAAATCAGATAAAAGCAGGCAAGACATTCAATGGCACAGTTATCAAAAGCACATGCTGGGGGCAAGATAGAGGCAGATGACAGAGGAAAGTGAACCCCTAAGTCCAAGCATTAATGTAACATTGCTCAGCAGTCTGGCACCAAAGTCAAAGCAAATATTTTATGTATGCTGAAAAAACCTCCAAAACCTGCCAACTCCCTCTTAAAGTACAATTGCAAACTTACCAATAGATCTGTTGCAGAGTGCGCACAGCCACTGGTTCGGGCACATAAAACCTGCACAATAAAAAGTGGTGGAGCATCAGGGACTGTTGTGAAGGCACTGGCATTTCAAACTAAAATTTTATATATTAAAAAACAGCCACCTAGTTATCCATGTTAGTCATTCTGCTTCGTTGCTGCTCAGATCGCCATCCCAAACTATGCCAAAATAAGAGTAGGTTGTAGTTTGGACCGTTCAACGCGTGACGGCTTGCCCACGCATCACTGCAACCTACTCAAAAACTGCATTTGAAATTCATAATGCTACTCAAAATAAGTTAAAAAAAACTATTTGTATTTATTTATTCTATTCACGGACATAGCACAGACATGAGCATTGGCATTAAGCCTCAGTCTCTTTATCCTTCATGAGCAGTGTGTCACCCTGGTCAATGCCATAAGACAAACTTAGTACCTGTGATGGGTATATGGAACCAAGTCAGAAAATCATCCACAAGGTGTCTGTGGGCCTCTGCTTTTTGTTTATGACTAGACAGAGCTGGGAGAGTATGGAGAGGAGAGAAAAAAACTGCTGATAAAGAAAAGTGCATAGGTAAAGTGGAGACAGAGCTGATAAGGGCTGAAGAATAGACAGACAAGAGCTATGGTGGAGGGGAGAAGGGGAGTGTTAGAAGGGGCCAGGAACGGACAGAATGCTGAATAGGGACAAAGCAAATTAGAAATAGTGGGAGGGAGGTGACAGACCTGGGAGCACAAAGGAAAGAGACCTGTTACAGAGGAGTGAGGATATAGACCGTAGATACATGATAAAGTAGAGCTGCATTGGTGGCAGCTGTGGGCAATAGGTCCCTTCCTGTCGGTGAATTAATGATAAATGGTCACATCGGCAGACAATGCCCATGTGTCAATGGGGGCCCCCTGAACAGTTGGACGCCTCCTACACTGCAAGTGCCTGCTCGATAAAGCAAAGTGGTTTTCCAGAAAGTATGACTATATCTTGTTCTATGCCATTACACATATTCTGCAAGGCATGCCATGTGCAATGACATGGCTTAGACTAGAGGGTGAGAAGGCCCCCTACAAAACAAGAAATCCTGGGCCCCCCGTACTGCGGGGGCCTCCATTACACCCCTGTAAATTAAGATAATTCATTTGGATATAAAGCATAAGTGTGTGGACTCCAAAAACCCATGGTAGCAGCTTAAATAGGATGACAACCTGAATTGGCAAAAGATGATTTTGAAGATTGGCTATTGCATATTGAGAGGCAGAACACTCAACCCGGGGCCACAAGGAAACCAGCTGTGCTGCAGTCCTATCAGCCTGGGGCTGCTGTACTTGGTATATGCTCCTTCCTTTGTGGGTCACCTAGAGAGGAATAAGGCAGTTTTTCTGCAGATCTATTGAATTCAGATATTGTGAAAGTAATAGATACAACCAGAAACATCTAATTATTGCTGGCTAGCTATAGGAAAGGAGTAAAGACATAGCACCCCGGTAGCATCAGTGCGTAGGTTCATCCGGTAGATGGGGTGGGAAACATTCAGTACTCGTTGCTGATGTTATGGTTAGTGTAGTTATGGTCGTTTCTAACTCACTCAGTGCTACTCAGACCTCTTCAGAATGCCTGCTGCTGAATACTTCAGTACCAGCAGTTCGTCCCTGCCGGTAAGTTTCAATGTGTCTATTTTATGCAGGAATTCCAAGAGCTTTAAAATCGCTGTGAACAAGGGATGCTTTAAGTGCACTGGAGTTCCGGCCGTGGGGTGTCCCATTAGACCGTGCACTTCACAGCGAATGTTCTCCCCACACAGCTCTGGAGGTTAAACGTAACTATTACGAATCTGAACGGGTGCAGCGGTCCTAGTGGTTTCCTGTTATTAAATGCCTTAGATAGCTTTGTACCTGAGCATTAATGCTTGATCCATTAGTCACAGAGTGTATTAAAAGTACCAGCAACCAGGTCAGCTGATACAACATGGGAGTGATCGGACCCTAAGGTTTTAGTCCCTCAGGCTCTGTGAGCCTGGCTGAGCGCCCTTTTCAAAGGTAGCAAAGTTTGTGGACCTTGACTTCCACCCGGGTACAGTTTTTTTCTCACAGCAAAATCTTTTTCACTATAACAGCGTCTAGCCAAGCAAAATGCAATCTGTATCAAAGACGCAACTTGCATATTTGTAACTTATACCAGGTTCGAACATGTAGCCAGAATTTTTCTCTGCACCTTTGCAGCACTTTTCTATTGGGGCTATATTATATGCGTAATACCATCCTGGGATTACTAACCCTGGAGTTTATTGCCATTCCATGGTGCAGTTTAACAACAGTATTCCCACTTACTAGTGAGGAATGGGCAACATCACTGAGACACACACCTTTCTGCATGTGCACATTTTACCACACACATTTCACCAGGCTTTTCTTTTCTTAGGAAAATACACACATGGAAAACAATTCGAGATTGCGGGGGAAAAAACGTATTACTAAACTACTATTAACTCTAATCTTGGGTTCCGGAGTAGCGTGCTACTTGCTGCAAAGCACTTTAATGCCTCATCAGGGGAAGCAAGCGCTATATAAATACAATTACAATTTCCGCCAGGTTTGAAATTATGCTTTTTCATTTACTGCCAAATGGGGATTATTGCAAATCTTTAAGAGGGCCTGACTGTTTGTTGTGAAGTGTGTCTGTGGAGACCCGTTCCTTTGCGTTAATTGAGGATACACGCAGCACAAGCAGTCACAAAAGTTACATTTAAGAACGGTGTGCAAAATGCACGAGGTTGCAAAGGTTTCCACAGAGCTTCTCAAAGTTTGCAATAAGAGGGAGTAGAAACGGAGTTTTTTCCCGGAAGGAGATGTGTAATCTGACACAATAAACTGAATGAATTGAGAGGTTTTTTATAACCACCGAGCCCCCCCCCCCACACACACACACACAGAGCCCCCCCCACACACACACACAGAGCCCCCCCACAGACACACACACAGAGCCCCCCCCCCCCCACACACACACACAGCCCCCCACACACACTCACGGAACAGAGGGAAAGGAAATCGAGAGAACAGAGGGCAAGCCGCATCGGAAGAACAGACGGCAAGGAAAATGAATGAAAATAGGGCAAGAAAAACTGATGAAAAGAGGGCAAGAAAAACGGATGGAAAAGAGGGCAAGAAAAACGGAAGAACAGAGGTCAAGGAAATCGGGAGAACAGAGGGCAAGGAAAACGGAGAACAGACTCAGAGGGCAAGAAAAATGATTGAAAAGAGGGCAAGGAAAACGGGAAATATTGCCTTACATGACGCATATAATGCACTGTGGCCTTACCTGTACCGTGACGGTGAACGGTGAGGCGGGAGTCACACACGGTCTGCTGCCTGCGCACGAGGCGAGCTCCAGGCTAGAGATTAATTTAAGAGTCGAAGTCACAACGTCACAGCGGTGGGCGTCCCGAAGTCACACAGTGATTGGCCTGCGCGTGGACCACTGGACCAGCCAATCCTGGTGCTGCATGCAGCCCCAGGATTGGCTAGGGGGGCACCATGACTGCTCGCCCAGTCGCCCTTTGCAACCTTGGGGGCTGCGGCCCGCCCCCTGGTCCTCTCTCTAAGGGGAACTTCAGCAGGGAAACTATCTGCGCATGCTGGGGCTAGTTTCTGACCAAAAATTCACTTGCGCAGTACTGCTGCAGCTGAGTGAACGGTCACTCAACCTGCAGCAGGCCCAGCCCCCCCTGCGCGTCGGGTGTCTCCCGGATTCCCGGCCGGCGGGTAGCGCGATCATTAAATATTTTTATTTTAGCGACGACACAGTGGGTCCATGGGGCTTAGTGGGGCTACGCCCCTACGCCCCAATGGACGCACCACGCCTGATTAAGCAGTAGGTAGAGTGGCGCTGCAGGGGCTCTTAGAAGGGGTGAAACATCAACAAAGCCTCTTTAACATGCACACGGTCTTTTAAAGACCTGTGAAGTGCTCGGGTGTGGCTGTGTGCCCGGGAGCTGTCTGAGTCCGGGCTGAGACACACGACTGGGGGGGGGGGGGGGGGGCTGAGCCCTTTGTTTCCAATGAGTGTTGCGCGCCTGGTTCACGTTGACTTCCCACAGCCAAGCCAATGTGAACTTAACCAATCCTGGAGCTGCTCTCATGCTGTGGGAGAAGCCCTAGGATTGATTTGAGCAGGCTAACCAAGCGCTCCTTTGGAGCCTAGGTGCCTGCAGTCGTTAACACCACTGTGCATTGTGCAGTGTGATGTGAATTGCGAATCTCGGGCTAGCTGTCGCAAGAACAGTGCGCGCATGCCTGACTGCCTGTAATAATTATAAAATAATAAACAATGGTATGGTCTAAAGGGCGGAGGAGCGTCTCAGCAGGTGGGTGATGCTCTCTGCCCTTTAGAAGGAATTGCCACTAGCACGAACACTGATGTAGATGGATACATGACCCTTGATGTCATACATAGAATGATGATGCTTGGAGAGTTTGGAGTTGGTCCTCCCTGCAGCCTCTTTGGAGAGTCTGTCGCTATTGTCCAAAAAAAACAAATGGTGCATTGGAGAATGAGCACTTCAGGACTTAGTCAAATGTGAAGCTTGCTTTCCAGTGCCTGTATAGCTTGACTCGCCAAAGTCTGCTTTTGAGGGGTCAGTACCAATTCTAATTTGAGTAAGGCATTGCTGAGTCCAACTCTTACTCCTGGAGGTGACTTAAGGATGCAACGATGGTGCTGTGTGTGGGCTGTGTGATTGGTGTGCATGTATGGGCTATATGTGGACCACCGATTAGCCACTGCCAAGTCTTTTGCATCACACTTTGAGGAAGGTACATTATGGTCAAATCATGATCTATTCACAGCTGATATTTAGCTGTTGCTTCAGACTGTCACAGATAATTCTAGACCTTTGCTGTGGTATTGGCGGTACTTAAATTGTGAGTTGCTGTAGGTGCTATAGTGTTGATTCATTCCTGGGATTAACTGAGAGGTTCGTGTTGTCACCATTTCATGACAAAGATGTCTGAATTAATATACAGTTAATGACCGGACTTGTTCACTGGATGAGACACATGGTAGTAAAGTCCTAGCTGAAATGCAACTTGTAAACTTTAACAGGAATGGTTAAAATGTCACCTTGTAACTTCATGGTATTCGCCAGCCTGTCAATGGATGTGTGGTGGTTCTTCCATGGTGCATCAAGTGTATGTAAATGGATGAACTGCGTATCCCAGTGGGTCTTTGAGTTGCCGTTGATGAGTGAACGTCTTTAGCTTGTGCGACTGTTAATGGGTGAACATCTTTAGCTTGTGCGACTGTTAATGGGTGAACATCTTTAGCCTGTGCAAGTCATCAGTAGGTCTTCTTGGTGTGAATGCCATTGTGTGTCAGGCAGCCAGCCGGTGACCCCATCTGGGTGGTTGCTTGGGGAAGCTAGAGGTAGAGACTCTGGTGAGTGTATCTTATTGCTGATTCTTCCTCTAGGGGCCCACTAAGTTGGTGCCCCCCTTCATTGGTGGACATCCTGTTCTGGAATGGAGCTTGCTCTATAGTTGACAGTACAAGTCGTTGGTAATGATGCAAGCTAGGGCTTGGTGTGGTCTGCAGTCCCCACACTCTCCTGGTTCGACTACCAAAGCTCTCACTCCTTCTCTCTTACTGATAATAGATGCGTGCTCGTTCCCCTCTCAGCCTTAGGCCAGTGGTCAAACGAGGGGTGAGGCTGCGCACAGAAGGAGTCATCCGGATCAGGGTACCCCCCTAGATAATAGATGGGATGACAGATGTTAGGCAACCTGCTTGTGCACTGCAGACACCAACAAGCGCACTAGATATCAGACGCCGACAAAGGTCGAGCTACTCAGCAGCAGTAGCCGACTCGCTTGTCAGTTGGTGGTCTGCTGCTCCTGCATTTCCTTGGCTGATTGAACCAACTACATCCCAGCCACAACACAGCGATAGCAGTCCTCACTCACCCAAGCACAGGAACCAGACAGCTCAGAAACTCTTAACTTAGATATAACCTGGTCATGAGTTCGGGCAAGGAGAGATGTCCAATCTCCACTGCAACCAGTAAAAGGAAAGGAGGTCAACAGAGCACCAGCGCAGCCATTGCAAAGAGGCCCCAAAGGGGTGAAGATCCCCTAGTTGTAACCATACAGGAGTCGGAGGCACAAAGAAGAGTAGACTCAACCAGCACAGAAGGGAACACGGCTAAGGCAAGGCCATGCAATTGCCAACCAAAAATATAAACAAACTTTGATTTTTTAAAGGATGCCAGCTCAGTGCTATATTCTAGCTGCGACGGGATTAAAGGCCTTCCATCACCTCTACAGCCCGAAGTTATTGGCTTCTCTATGGAAGGAATTTCGGGCTGTGCACCCCCTTCCTCTACCTTTTCCACTCCAGAGTTCATAGTTATTAGAGAAACAGCAGAAAGCATGGAAAAGCAGAACAGAGAACACCATAGCCCGTATTATAACCCACAACAAGAGAACGATGGAAGGAGCTACTGAGGCAGCATTAGTAGCAGTGTGGGATATTGAGGGCCCCTCAACTCAACATTTTCCCAATACCCAGAGTGGCCTGTAAGAGACTGGTAAAACCACTCCTGATCACAATCTTTCCTGGGCAAGCTGCCCGGGAAGCCCAAAATGTCAAGTGATAGCTCCCGTGGCCCCCAGATAGAGCAAGCTATCAGCTCAAGGATGGAAAATTCACCCATCCTGCTATCCATTACCAGCATCTGCACTACCAGCCAAATTAAAGTTTCTGAGCCCGACCCTGCATGCAGAACTTTCAACCATCAACAAACATAAGAGCCTCAAGAATACACCTATGACATCTCATATTTAGCAACTCAAGAATGGGCAGAATTAGCAGCATCTAATATACAGAACTGCCCCCGAGAAAATAACAGGGCTTCTCTCAAAACCGATCTCGAATTGGAGAAGGAACAACTGACACACTATTTGGTCATCACTCTTAAACATCATGCAGTTCTCAGTGAACGCTCTACAGTATCAGTCTGATAAAATGGACATTCAGCTATCGCTCCTCAATTCCTTAGCAGTATTTGTCGCTGGAATATACGGAAATCTTACAGACTGCACAGCTTGATCAAGCTGGTAGATCGCCACCCAACATGTGAAGTCAGTGGCCGAATATAAATATTTACGTATCATTATAGATTAAAAAAGGGATCATTTAAACTGCAGAAAGAGGCCCTGTGGTGGAATTAGAATGGCATAGGACTGGCTTTAAAAAACCTAAAGGAGAAAATGGCCGGCCCTACTCTAACACCACTGCTCCGGGTAATACAAGCAAAATTGATCCTGACCATAACCTACGGGATCGAGCTATTAAACGGAATGCACGCATCAACTCTGGATGGGATCATGGTTGGATCCTACAGAATGATGTTCGGCCTCCCCAAGTACACTTCCCCAGCTCAGATGAGGTGGGAGTTTGAACTTCAGAAACAATCTCTCGCCAAGAGAGGCGCATATATCAACTGCTGGCATAAATACACTAAGCGCACATCTGTAGCTAGAATTGACAACCAGGAGCAGCTCTTTTGCCAAGGCTTACCTCAAGGAATCAGTAGCTGAACTTGGCCTGCAGGTCCCCAGGGAATCATCTGCTACCCACTCCAGCTTCAAAAGTCTGGTCTCACTAATAGAGAACTAGGCAGCAGTAACAGGCAGAGCCCATGGCTGGCTTGTGCTGCACAGCTAAGACAAACCAATACCCCAACCCTGTTTCCATACAGGGTACTCCAAACTAGTAAAAGCAACATTTCTGAGATACCGCTTGGGCATACTACCATCGCTTCTACACCAGCCACCCTGAAAACGCAACTCTGCCATAACTGTCAGCTGTGTGGAAAGGGGAAAGAAGATATGGTGCAATTGGTATGTACCTGCAAGGAATTCATGATAGAGCCTAGAGCAATGCTGTCCCCACTTCTCAACCAAAGAGGGATCCAAACATATAGGCTGGTGGTACCAGCTTCGTACCAGCAGATCTCCAGGTGAATTGCTGCTTTGTGGGATTCCATATTAAGGCAGAAAAGAAACTAGCTGCATCTCATGGCATCGACACATGAGAATAAGAAAGAAATCCTCTTGAACTGACGGCTCACATCCAGTTGGACTGATCTTCCAATGGAACTTCCTTGGAAATATGTTCCTCAAGCCAAGCCCCTGCATGCTGGTCGGCTGACCACAAACTGAAAAATAAACAACCAAGATAGGCAGCAGGGCCTGGGAAAAGATACCTTTCTAACATCTTGCTAAATTGCACATAGGTCACTTCAATAAATTCACAGTATCCCCTTCAAGAAATACTATCCTGATGAATACTGGCTACATGCTTAATTAATTTTAATGTATATAATCCTAATTGGCTGCTAGGTAGGGAAACGTTCTCTTTGTTTAACAACTTGCTATTTTTCTCTGAGGACACACCTTAAATGTGTCTGCATTCTTTTTTTAAATGTTTAAGAAAAATGTATTATTTTGTACATAGGATATTTTATTCCATACTGTATTGACATTGCGCCCAATTTTAGGTCGGCTCGAGACTTGCTGTATTCACTCTATGGGCTTTGGCCATGCCCATCGTTTTTCATTGGTTCTTTTGTATGCTTTTCCAAATGTCTTTTTTTTGTGTGGTTAACCTCTGCCATTTGTGGGACTTTCAGGCTCTAATTAATAAATAAATAAACCCAGCAAATTATCCCAGCAGAGCCCCACTCCTCACTTCCATGCTGTCTCAGTCCTGATTTTCAGACTTGGGCGAACAATACTGTACAATTTTTTAGGGTGACAGCGGGCCTCCTGCTTGCAGAGGCTGGTAACTCCCAACTGCTTTACTGTCTGTAAGCGTGGTCACATGACGCAGTCGGTACATCGCTAGACTCGGGCTGGTGTTCCAGACAGCAAAGTCACTATTCTGTTATGCAACCCCAAATGGCACAGGTCTAGGCGAACGTTCCATTGACCCCAGCAACAGAACAAGATAATTTTTGTTTAACTATTTGGTGAGAAGCACACCATCTTTCCTTCCTTCAGTTAAACTAAAACTCTTCATCAATTGAAGACTAATTTCACATGCACAATATCCCTCAACCCTTTCTACCCATCTCTTTCTACCATGACAGAAGTGTCACACTCAATCACTGCCCTTTTTACCTTATCCCATTTCAGAACAGTGTCTGCTCCTTAGCCTTTCTCCTCCCCAATCGTGCTACCCATCTGAAGGCTTAAGCTAGCCTTTCGGAAGTACTCACTGGTATTAATATTTGTTCTTGCCTAAAGCGCCTCTCACCATACTTCTGAGATAAGCACTATAACAGGTGATGATATCACCCAATGTAATGGCACTCTGTTTATCATCTCCGCAGGATGGAAGGTGAGATATCCTTGCCACAATTTGACCTTGTCAGATCACTGCATATCTTAATGGTGAGCATTTAGCTCACTGAGCCTTGCTGGTAGTGTGCATTACATCCTCCACCTCTTGGCACTACAGGCACACCATTTGCATTTACTGCACAGTGCACACATCTTATTTACCTTAATCCAATGAGCTGTACATTGCCTATAGTGAGGAAACTACAAAACCCAGAGTGTAGGATCTGTACGGAAAATGGGGATTGGTGCATAAAGGATTGGGTGGAATGCAGTCACTGTTTTAGCTCTTTTTTTTACTAATCTGTCACTGTGAAAAGCCTCCTTTCGGAAGGCTTTGCACAATCCTTCCCGTCACTTATTATTTTGTGTTTACGAGGCAGACATTTCTGTGTGAATTCTTCCCAATGACTGTGAATGGATACCCTAAAGGGGCTGCAGTACTTCGTTGCTGCATTTGCATGTACAGAAGGCCAACATTGCAACCACCAACAATTTAAGGGATAAGAGATAAAACTATTAATAATTGGCATGTTGGCGAGTGACACTTGAGGGGGCATTCAGCAGCCTGTTCTCCCGATGCGTGCTTCCCACATGCACAAGAAGGGAGCAGTTCCTTACAGAGAACATCTCCTTTACAATGGCTACCACCCAGTATCTAGCTCCACAATAATTTCTCACCACAGTGATATGGCAAACCATAAACACATATCCTTTCAAGTCTCAAGGGACGGGTGGCACCATTTTTCTCACCTCCTTTTACTTTGTCACAAGTGATCGCAATATTAACTTTCTGTGCCACAAACCTCTCGTTGTGTTCCTGTCAAACATTACAACTGTCGGTTTTGCAGCTACAAAGACGACAATTATGCAAATAAAAAAAACTTTTCATACGTCAGGCCCATAGATTTCTGCTCTTTTGATGGCCACAATTGCTCAGAGCGATTCTACTCCATTTTTAGACTCACCTCTCCAGGGTCTCAGACAATTCTCGCTGTCCACATATAGCCAACACTAGCAGGCAGCCAGTAAAGATTTGACAATATCTGAGCCGAATAGTGGCGGTCACACCGATTACTCAATTCACAGTAAATACTATGCGAGATATCAGTTTTCATTTAAACATATGGAATAACAGCTGTATCTCATTGTGGAAAAATGTGCTGCTGCTCTCCTGGGCCTGTTGCATTTATTCAAACATTTTCAGATGTCTCCGGTCCCAGTGCCCCTCTCTGTACTTCTAAGTCAAAGCAGTAATGACCAGCTGCTACACTTCATTTGGTAAGATGCTAAAAACAATCTGCTATCATGAGATGCTCTTGTGCCTTTACGCAATTCTGCTGAATGAAGAAAGATATCACCGGTTCTATCTGGTTATCAAGCAGTGCACAAAGAGAAACCATCAACAACTGCTGTGTGCAATTGTCATCTTCCAATAAAACTCCCAAGCTGTAATACAAAGTGTCTTCTTCTCACCTCTCCTCATCTTCCCACCTCTCCTCATCTTCCGTCCGCTCCTGCTCTGAGGGGGGTATGAAATTACATTCACTGACATTTTTTTTTTTTAAACCGAGCATATTTCTAATATAAGCAGCAGGTTTTAACTAGCATGCATGTGGAAGTGATTGAAGTGTGGTGTACTGCCCACTCTGCACGCAGAAGGGGTTCGATGAGAAAGTCTGCTAAGCATTACCAAGCATTTACAATGCAATAGGTCTCACAATGACATTACTTTGAGCTATTGGCATTGTAAATGTCATTGTGTTTTTTTTTTTACCTTCGTGAAGCATTAATCAAATGGTGTAATGCAAAATGGCAATCGCTAACTTTGTTTTAATTGCACTAGTTGGGTACAGCACCCAATCCACCACACATTGGAACAGTTATGCATTACACGTTGTACTGCTATAAAATAGGAGCCTTGTCAATCATAATGCCCATGCACTCTGCTTCCATCGTCTTTATTATATTTATAAATATATTGTGTATAATTGTGTCTGTGTATCTTCTGTTCTTGGCGTGTATGATTTTGTGTGTGTGTTCTATACTTGTTTCTATGCGTGTTTTAATATGTTTGAGTGTCTGTGCTTTGTGTGTTATTAAGTATGTATTTATCTATGTGACTGTGTACATGCTGCCTGCGGATGAGTAGGGTGCCGTCTAGGGGACTCCCATCCCTCCCAAGTCAGAACAGGCTGTTTGCTATGGTGAAGTCCCTGCACTGCAGGATATTGAGTCAAACCTGAGTCTGGGGCCGGTATCCTGCCTGGCAACAGCCCTTTGTTAGCGGGCCCAGCTCTTAGGTGGGCCCAGAGCCGGCGCATGTTATCGCCTTTGCAGCCTATTGCGGCTCCCAGGCGCCGAATGCGCACCATCTTGGCTACCTCCCTTGTGCTCTGTCTGACAAGGGTTGCGAGTGGCGAATTCCAGCAAAGGGCGAGGCAGGGACACCGGTCTCTGCCATCAGCTCTTCAGCCTTATGGCGAGGGCATTGGAGACTACCTCCACAGCCCTCTATTCCTGTCCACGTG
Organism: Lissotriton vulgaris; assembly: GCF_964263255.1. Classification (NCBI taxonomy): domain Eukaryota; kingdom Metazoa; phylum Chordata; class Amphibia; order Caudata; family Salamandridae; genus Lissotriton; species Lissotriton vulgaris. Next base: position 410,962,819 of record NC_141694.1, on the reverse strand, counting down.
GATCCGCAGGGTTGCAGGCGCAAGTTGGAGCCTTGTGATTGATTGAAAGGGAGGGGGGTGGGAGAGCAGTGGGGTGACGGAGGGTAAATACGAGAATAAAAGCAAAACAGGTGTGGTGCTCATGAAAGGGCGCACGCTGATTGAAATGCCTCATACAGCAGCACAACCCCCCCTGTGTGACCGAGGGGGAGTGAAAGCAGACTGTGGAGGAGTGTAGGAATCACACAATAAAAGCAAAAACAAGTTGCCTATTTTTGCGATCCCATTGGTATAATTGTTACCAGATGCACGTCCCCATAGCAGACCATCACATGCTTACTTTAAAACACAGAAGGAATAGATTATGGCCTTGCAGCCAAAGCTGCCGATTTTAAATCCAAGGAACCCGGTTCATGCCTGGGCGTGCGATCCACATCAGTGATTCTGGGCAAAGCACTTAATCTCACTGTGCCAATCCAAAAACAAGCTGTCGGAAACAGGATCCAGCAGTACACGCCTCCTAAAGAAAAAGAAATTGCTTCATGACAGCCGAAAAGCAGATGATCCAGTCCGGATGGGCAGGACGAAACAGGGAAAGGGCGGAAACCAAAAAGACTCAGTTTCAATCCGAGGCCACCGTTTTACATAAAGATGATTCCACCCAATAAAAATGAGGGGCGGGGCTTCAAGTCCCCTTCTGAAATCTTCTCATCCGCAATATGTCTTGCAGAGCGACAGTGCATGCGCGCTGCAATGTTGGGTGAGACCTAAAAAGCCAACCTGTTTAAAGCAAAGCAGAGTTTCTGTTTTTATTATAAATTGCTGCTCGTGATAGATCAACATCTCTTCCAGTGATCACCAACCCTTGCATGCAGCTTCAAAGTTTGACAGCCGATGCTCAGGATCACACATTGTTTTCTGGTGCCCCTTGCTACACTGTTCCAAGACACTGTTCCAGCAACCGGTATGTTGAAAGAGGTGTGCAGGTGTTACAATACTTAGAGAGAAAACTAGTGTGCTTTTGCGGGCGTATTGCACAGTAATGGACTTTCACAGCATTGCCTGGGTATTTTTTATGCAACACATTGGTTGAAAGAAAAGTGTCAGTCATTATATGCAAAGGTAAGGACACTGTCCGGATTGTGGCTTTGGTTCTCTGAAAGAATAATACATCTAAACAATCGTTCCGTCCGGGGAAAAGGCACGAGCCCACAACAGTACCACCTCAGTTTCCCGCACTTCAGAAGTGGCCAAAAGGGTTAATATAGGACACTCGCCTAATGTTATGTGCTCCCACCCCCTAAAAAATAGGCATTTTCTAAGATCGTTTCCATGTAATATAAAACAATATATTTAGCATGTTGAAAATATCTCATTGGATTGTCACAGCCATCCTATCCTAATTTCATTTTGTTTGGCCACAACAAAAAAACAATCTAATGCCCAACATAAGTTATCTTCATCCCGATTTGAAGACGTTGTCCTTTTAGTTATTCTACACTCTGCCTAAACAGAACATATTGTGTGCCCTGCCTGTTCCAACCATTATTCTCCTCACGTTTTCTAGAGCATAGCATGAGTCCACCAACAAGAAGCTCTCTAAGGAGCCATGTATCTTTAAAAAAAAAAAAAAAACCTTTAAAAATGGCACAGTTGGCACTGCTTCGAACTAGAAGTTTCTTGCTGCTTGCTAAAAGACTGTTCTGCGCCCTTGTAAAAGCTATAAAGGGATTAATGTAGTTTGCACATTTTCGAGTGTACTTCAGGAGACCATCCAGTATTCTTTGTGTTTTATAGTGCTTTATAGAGTGCTTATTGTTTACCTTTAGGGACACTTTATGGCACTAAGCTGCCACAGAAGAGGTACGGGTTGTGTTTGAGTGACAGTGTTTTCCAGTATTTTTGATCCTGTCCTCAAAGGGGAGGGCATTGATTGCAGTGTGTGCACGCTTTGTCGGGCTGAATAACTAGAAGTATTTAGGGACATACTGAGCTGCCGGCTTGAAGAGCTATAAAGAAATAAGCCATTTCCTAGCTGTGTGAAACTCCTCCCAGGCATGTGCTGGTCCATGTTTCTTTGTTCCATCCCGGTACGCTCACTGCAGCTTCCCATGGCAGGCTAAAGGGGTGCCGGGTTGGATGCGAACTATGCCCACCACTAATCATTCGCTTGCTCAATCTTAGCTCTAAGAGATCATACTTCCTTGAAAGCGCATGTTCTGCAGACAGGTGTGTAAAGCAAACTTTTCACAAGGTTGCCCTGAGTAATTCTATATTTCTTTAATTGGTTATTTATTGGTGTGAAATTCACATTAATCGTTTGAATGTTTCACAATGTTGGCTTCTATGAACTGTTATCTTCCTGTTCCTCCTCACTCTATGCACTGGCCCAACTCTACCACCAGGCCCCCCCAGGTGATCTTCCAACTCCTTCCTCTCTCTCGTACCATCTATTGCCCCTTCTCTCACTCTCGCACATACACTTTCCACCTCTCTCATGTGGATCACTTCAGGTCTTCGAGCACAGCTTCTTTCCCGTGCCTTTCCAAGGTTTCCCTCCTTCCAACCCTTCCTCTCCTCCTCTTCTTGTGGCGTCTGTTGCATACACAGGCGCTCCCTCTTTTTACGTCTGTGGCCTGCTCTCCACTTCTTTCTCTTGTTCTCACAGTCTTTCTGCGCCCCCATCTGGAGTTCATTCAGCACTTCATGCACAAACTACTTAACCCTCGCTATCTTCCTTTCTAACTACTCTATGCAGCTCTCATCCCTATCTATTATCCATGCCACATAATTACCCTACACAAATACACTTCTCGCAACACAATTCCAACACACTTAATTCCAAAACTAACAATTCCAATCCAACACACATAATTCCACTCAAAACCACATACATCCACTCCACCCCAAACCAAGGCATTTACAACACCAATAGCTCAAAATCTCACAAATACGAGACCTATTGCATTGCAAATGCTTGTTCTTTATTATGTCTAACTCTGACAGCTTGTGATTGCTTTGTCAACTCTTATTCCCACTCTGATCATTGCACTGTGGAAATGTTGTTAGTCATAACTTGCCCGGCCAAATTTTTGGCAAAAATCGCGGAAGTGGTAAACCCACTGGTAAACCCTCTCCTGAATCTCTCGTTGAGTCAGGGAGTGGTTCCGCAGGCCTGGAAGCAGGCAATGGTTATTCCCTTGCTGAAGAAGCCTGGCCTCGACCCTAAGGCTCCAGTTAACTATAGGCCTATCTCCTTGTTGCCGGCTTTCACGTAAATTTTGGAGAAGCATGTTCAGACCGTGCTCTCCAACTTTTTGGAAAATCACGAGATTCTGCATGCTACCCAATCTGGCTTCCGCCCAAATCTCAGCACAGAGACCGCGCTCCTAGAGGTTTCAGAAACCATTAAAGGTTTTTCTGGACTCTGGGGGCAAAGCCATGCTGGTGATGCTGGATTTGTTGGCGGCATTCGACACCGTCCCCCATGACGGCCTTCTCGCAAGACTCTTTGAGATTGGCCTACGGGGGACGGTGCTCAGCTGGTTTTCTTCCTTCCTAGCTGGCCGCCGGCAAACGGTCTGGGCCTCTCCAGATTCCGCCGTGATGCCGCCTTTGGGAGTCGGGGTTCCACAGCGCTCTATATTGAGCCCGACCCTCTTTAACATCTTTATGACCCCTTTGGCGGCGTTGGCGGAGTCGTTTGGGGCTCAGATCGTATCCTATGCTGACGACACCCAGCTCCTCTTCTCTTGTAAGAGGGGAGGAGACTTTGATGGGGAGAGTATCCGGGATTGCCTTGGGGCTGTTTTCAAATGGTTCCAACTGAACAGCCTCAAGTGCAATTCCGATAAGTCCGAGGTACTCTTCTTTGGGTGTGCGACTGAGCCAGACTGGCAAGCTTGGTGGCCCATTAACATGTTTCCTCCATCTTGTTCATCCCAAGTTGCTAAGAACTTGGGGGTCAAGATGGACAAGGGTCTGACACTGAAATCCCAGATCCTCGGTGTGACGGGCACCTGCTTCGGCCTCCTTAGGAGGATGTATGACGTTACAACGCATACTTTTACTCCGCATACCATTACAACGCGGTATTCACAACGCATACCATTACAACGCATAGCGCTTTGGGGTGCTGGATAGTGGTAAGTATAATTTACTATTCTAACTCCAGTCCCCGTGAACCCTAGGGAAGGTGTTGGATAGTAAATTAAACTTACCTCTTATCCTAGAGCGCCCCCCAGCGCTATGCGTTGTAATGGTATGCGTTGTAATGCCTGCGTTGTAGTGGTAGTGCGTTGTAAAAAATGCGTTGTAACAGGTGCATACCTCCTTAGGATGCTAAGGAGGTTTTTACCTCTGTTGTCTGAGGAACATAGGAAGCTGACGGTGCAGGCTCTGATAGGCTCTAGGTTAGACTACTCCAACGTTCTTTACCTGGGCCTGCCAGAGTACCTGCTACAGCGGCTCCAAGTCTCGCAAAACGCGGCTGCAAGGGCCATTTTTGGCCTTAACAGACGAGCCAGTGCGGCGGGTCTGCTGCAGACGTTACACTGGCTTCCCATCCGCAAACGGATTGCTTTTAAGGCATTAACTCTGGCCTATAAAGCGCTCCATGCGGTGGGAGCGAAGTACCTCCAAAGGAGACTCGCCTTCTATCATCCGGCTCGCTCTCTGAGGTCAGAATCTCTATTTCTGGCGGTTGTACCGCGAGTGAAGAGAGCTCGCTTGGGAGGCCGCTCCTTTGGATTGTTGGCGCCACAGTTGTGGAATTCATTGCCGCTCACACTCCGGGGAGCTACCAGCCTACTCGCATTTAGGAAAGGCCTCAAAACCTGGCTGTTTACCCAGTAGGCTGGCCCGCTGTGTTCTTCTTAGTTTTTCTTTTACTGTACTCCCTCCCCTCTTTTTACTGTGTTGTGTTATTGTACTGTAGGTCTCCTTATTTAAAAGCGCCGGGACACTCTTTTTGAGTAGCCGTGTGCTATACAAAAATAAACATAACATAACATAAGTGTATTATTATGGTTTAAAAATGCAAAGATTTAATTAACCATGCAAATCAAATAAACTTCAAACCATAACCTGGCACGAGGCTGAAAGGAATAATTGTGGGGCTCGCAAGGGTTTTTCAGTGCTTGTCCTTTCTGTCAAGTTGCCAGGGCTCTTGAGTGAAGTGTTACCACAGATAAGGACACATGCTGGTATGCACTCAAGTCCTTCTGTCTTGTATTTAAGGACTTTGATGTGGCCTGCAGGAGATTTCGATTTTTATCAGTTTGGCCTTATTGTTTCTTACTGGGCTCCTCAGACCCTGAGAACAGGCAGATTGGGTGCTGGCAAGCAGGTGCAAATCTGGGTTCAGTGCAGGTTGCATGCCACCTTCTGTGGTCTGACTGCGTTTTAAGTTTAGGATGAACCAGAAGCCTTGATGACCTCAGTGAGCGTGCGTGTGGTGAACTCAAGGTAGATATTGACATGGTAAATTAATTTAAATCCACATCATACTGCATTGTGGAGCTGAAAGTGATTTGGCAGTATTACAAAGTGGTTCACTGATGTTTGACGACTAACTCGTGACACGTGTGGATGAGAACCATTAAAATGAAGGCCACTGTCTGAATGTTAAGTGAAAGGAGTTTAGTGATTTCAGGCTAGTGTTCATGGCAAGGTGCTGCTCAACCCCACGCATCCCAACAAAGACTGCAAAACATGCCATTAACTTGTTCTTATTACGCATTACGGTCCTAATAAGTGTGTAATTGAAATTAGCACCACTCTAATTTACTTAGACATATGCATGGGACACACACCAGTTGACTTGAAGGAGTATCAAAGTAGTTACAGTTACATGCATATTGACAGTAGTGCATTCACTTCAGTCATTTCCATTCTCTATATTTCACTAGCTGTTGCAGTACCATGCACACCATTTAAGGCTCAATAACGAGTCTGGCCGAGCAGTCTAATCGGTAGGATACCTCCCATTACAAGGGTAATGCAAAAGATATCACAGCACTCTGAATATAGTACATTAAACAGGGTTAGTCCAATAATTAAAGATCATGAAGCGTTTAATCCAATTCTTGTTTATTGTATGTACCTTGAGTTCTTCAACGACAAAGTGACATCAAGAGTCCCAGCCAACACGTGTTTTGTCACCCAAGTGACTTCTTTAAGGCTCTCTTTTTGATCAATATCACAAATGTCAATAGATATAGCTGAAGGTTTACAAGTTGCGATCTTACGATCTCTCCAAATATTAAGTTCAGTGGCGGCTGGTGACACTTGAAAGTGGTGAAGCGTAAAAGTTGTGGGGAGTGCACTGTGGCAAGAGCGTTGCGAGCAATCCCGAAAGTACGAAGAAGAGTTCAGGGGGTTTCTCTCCATGAGAAAAATTTGAAAAAAGAGTGGCCAAATGGTGCATTACCTCCCGTCCCTCCCTCGCCTTCCTTCCATACAATTGAGGCTCCGCCTCCCACCCAGACCCACCCCCAGCATAAAAACTCTGCCCGCCCCCTCCTCCACCTGTTTTTTTTTGTCTCCCTAGTGGGACTTACCTTCAGTTCCTCCCTGTGGCGGTGCCGGGGAGTCTTCGTGCTGGTTCTCTGCGGCGACGGTGTCCTCTGCAGCGTTCTCCTGGCTGTGTCTCCTCTCCTCGTCTCCCTCGTGGTTTGGGGGCGGAGCGGTGACTCGGGAAGCCGCAGCGTTGTTGGGCGGTCCTCCTGTGGCTGGGGCTGTGTTTCCGGGTCGGGCTGTCATGGATGCCTCCTCCCGGACTACACTCTTCTGGGAGACCTGGTAGGACGGGTTGCTGCCCGTTTTTTGTTTTTCTTTTTTACATTTGCTGGTAAAAGAAAAGAAATGTAATGGGGTTGGGCCCGTTTTTGGCGGGTTTTCTGGCCGGGGCTGTCATTGGTTCCCGGTTGTGATTTTTTCCTTCATTTAGCAGCGTGGGGTTTTTTTTTTGCTCCTTTGTGCTTCTGCCATGGGTCGCAAGCAGGCGTTTAAGCGGAACCATGTGGTGTCTTCTTCCTCTTCCTCCTCGCCTGAGGTTTCTCCTGTTCCCTCCAAGCGCCCTCGGTGTCGGGGCCTTTCTGGGGGTGATGTGCCTCTCATGTCCAAGGAGGAGGTGCAGGGCATGATTGAGGCGGCTGTGTCTAAGGCTCTCCAGGCTCGTCCGGTGCCTGCGGCTTCTTCTCGTCCACGCTCACTGGATCCTGCGAGGGAGGTTTCCTTGTCGGATGATGATGGTCCTTCTACCTCCTCGGGTGGGAAGTTTATCTCCAGGGAGGAGAGATGGGATATTCTGGCTCATGTGCGGGACAATTTGGGGTTCCCTCCTTTCCAGCTGGAGGCGGATGGGAATCTCTTTCCTCAGTATGCTTCTCCCTCCAGGTTGGGCATGCCTTTTCAGGGTCCGGTCAAGGACATGGTGCTGAGGGAGTGGCGTGAGGTTGATAAGTTGCAGGTCCCTCGCTTCCTTCAGAAACTTTACCTTTTGGAGGGGGAGGACCCCTTGCCTCACAATTTGAAGCTGGACTCTATCCTGGCCACTCTGATTGGCAAGACTGCTATTCAGCCTGAGGACTGTACCCCGGCGGATGCTACTGATAAGAAGGTGGATTCTGGCCTTAAACGCTCCTTTGCTGCTGGGAACCTGGCGCTGAGGGCTAGCCTTTTCTCTGCCTACTCTGCGCAGTCTTTGGTTCAGGATTTCGAGAAATTGGCTGCGGCGGTTCAGGAGGGCTCTGAGTGCTCTGACCTCCTGGCTGCTATGGAGCAGCAGGCTAGGCTATTGGCGGACATTTCGTCGGATGTTATAAAGTCTTCGGCTATGTCCACTGGGGCTTTGGTGGCGGCTCGTCGTTCCCTCTGGCTCCGGTCCTGGAAGGCTGATCCTGGGGAGAAGGCGGCTCTGTTGAAATTGCCTTTTGATGGACTAGCTCTGTTTGGGGACCAATTGCCTGCCATGATTTCGAAGGCTTTCAAGGAGCGGAAGCATGCCTTGCCGTATAAGGGCGGGGCGGCTCCATCTGGTAAGCCTTGGAGTAGGGCCCCTCGGTCTTCCCCGAAGCGTGATTCTCGTCAATCTTTCCGCAGGCGGCGTTTTCAGCCCCGTGTTTCTCCCAGGCACGCTGCCTCCGCTCCTAAGGGCCCTGCCAAGAAGGGTCCCTGACAACTACTGTCTGGCCGGTTCCCTGCCGGTGGGGGGTCGTCTTCAGCAGTTTCTTCATCGTTGGCAGCAGGACGTTTCGGATGGCTGGGTCCTGGACACTGTGGGTCGTGGGTACGTGATAGACTTCCTGCAGGTTCCGCCGGATTCTGGGGTTCGGCTGACTCCTCTGCCTGTCTCCGGTCCCCGCAGGGTGGCTCTGCTGGACGGGGTGTCCTGTTTGCTTGCCAAGGCTGCCATCTGCCGGGTTCCTGTCGAGGAGGTGGGGACGGGGACCTACTCCATTCTGTTTCTGGTTCGGAAGGTGACCGGGGGCTTTCGGCCTGTCCTCAATCTCAAGTGGGTCAACGCCTGGGTTCGGCCCGTACACTTCCGTATGTTGACCCTTCAGGCCATCATTCCTTTGGTTCAGCCTGGCGACTTCCTGGCATCCATGGATCTCGAGGACGCTTATCTCCACGTCCCGGTTGCCGCTGCTTCTCAGCGTTTCCTGAGGTTCGCTGTGGGAGACGCCCATTTTCAGTTTTGCGTACTTCCCTTCGGCCTCAGGTCTGCGCCCAGGGTTTTCACGAAGGTCCTGGCGCCTCTCGTGGCTCTCCTTCATGCAGAAGGGGTTTTCATTCATCCATATCTCGACGACCTCTTGCTGCATGCTGCGGGGGAGTCTCTTTTGCTCTCTCACATCGGGAGGGCCTTGGAGGTTCTTCAGGGACACGGATTTTTGGTGAACTGGGGAAAGTCTTCTTTGGTCCCGTCTCAGGACTTGGTGTTCATCGGGGCTCGTTTTCAGACTTTGCTCGGCCATGTTACCTTGTCCGACAAGCGCCTGCTGTCTCTTCAGTCGCAGGTTCGGGCCTTGATGTCCCGGGAGGCTTCTCCGGCGGTCCAGTGGCTGCGGGTGCAGGGACACATGGCTTCCGTGGTGTTTTTGGTTCCATGGGCTCGTTTTCATCTCCTCCGCCTGGCCGATTGGATCCTGTTGGGTTGGTCTCCTGGGTCTCAGAGTCTGTTTCCCTGCTGCCCATCACGGACCGGATCCGGAAGGAGCTTTCCTGGTGGCTCTGCCGCCAACACCTCCTGGCGGGGGTTTCTCTGACTCCCCCGGCTCCGCTTGTGGTGACTACGGACGCCAGCCTGTCCGGGTGGGGTGCTTGGCTGGGGTCTGAGCAGGTTCGGGGGTTCTGGTCTCTGCTGGATTCCCGGAGGTCCTCGAACTGGCGGGAGCTGAGGGCGATTGTGCTTGCCCTGGTGCACTTTCAGGACTCTTTGAGGGGGCATTGGGTGCTGGTTCAGACGGACAATCTGGTGGCAAAGTCCTATGTCAACCGTCAAGGGGGGACCCGGTCCAGGTCCTTGAACTTGATTGCCAGCGTCCTCTTTCGGTGGGCTCAGGTCTGGGTGCTGGGTCTGTCGGCTCTCTACATTCGGGGGGTGGACAATGTGAGGGCGGATCTGTTGAGCAGGGCCATTCCGTCGTCTCGGGATTTCTCTCTCCTTCCCGGTGTGTTCCTCCAGTTGGTGGGTCGTTGGGGCCTCCCTGTGGTGGATCTGTTTGCGGATCTGGGGAATGCCAAGGTGGTGCAGTTCTGTTCTCTTGGCAGGTGTCCCGGTTCTCTGGGGGTCGACGGCTTGACCTGTCCTTGGCCTCGGGGTCTGCTGTATGCCTTCCCTCCCTTTCCGCTGCTTCGGTCCTTTCTGGTGCGGGTCCGGAGGGATTGTGCTCGGGTGTTGTTGGTGGCTCCCTATTGGCCTCGGGCGAATTGGTTTCCTCTCCTGACCGAGTTGTGTTGCGACCGGGAGTGGGTCCTTCCGGTGGTTCCGTCCCCGTTGGAGTTTCCGGCCCTTCCCCTGGATTCTCTCCGGAGGCTGCACCTGACGGCCTGGCTGTTGAGCGGCAGGGCTTAGCTGGGTTGGGGGTTCCTGCCCAGTTGGCGGTTACTTTGCAGGCGTCGCGTAGGTCCTCCACTCTGCTGTCCTATGCCAGGCATTGGCGGGTCTTTTCGGTCTGGTGTGCTGGTAAGGGTGTTGACCCCACGCTTGCTGACCTCTTTTTGGTGATGCAGTTCCTTCAGGATGGGGCTCTTCTGGGGCTGTCGGTGGCTTCTCTGCGGGTGCAGTGGGCGGCTATTCAGGCGTTTAGGGGCTCCTGGCGTAATTTGCAGGATGAGGGGGCTCTGATGCCTCGTTTTTTTCGGGGTCTGTTGAACTTGTTTCCCCGCCCTGTTCGGTCCTTCCCTTCGTGGGATTTGCATCTGGTGTTGGATGTCCTGTCTGGTCCTCCCTTTGAGCCCCTTGAGGGTCTCGAGTTGCATCTCTTGACTTTTAAAACTTGCTTTTTGGTCGCTATCACCTCTGCGAGGCGCTTGGGGGAGTTGGGGGCCTTGTCTTGCAAGTTTCCTTTTTGTAAAGTCTTTTCGGATCGGGTGGTTCTGGTTCCCGTTCCGTCCTTTGTCCCTAAGGTCAATTCGGCTTTTCACCTCAGTCAGGAGGTGATTTTGCCTGAGTTCTGTCCTGCTCCTTCCTCGGCTGAGGATTCTCGCTTGCATTGTTTGGATGTCCGACGGGCCTTGCTGTGGTACCTCCATGTTGTTGAGTCCTTCCGGGTGGGGGACTCTTTGTTTGTTAACTTTGGTCCGGCTCGGAAAGGGGTTAAGCCTTCCACGGCCTCTTTGAGTCGTTGGATTAGGTCCACGGTCTTGCTGGCTTACCATCTTAAGGGTGTGGTTCCTCCTGTGGGGGTTCAGGGGCGTTCCACTCGCAGTATGGCTGCTACGGTGGCTGAGTTGCATGGGGCTTCTGTGGTGGAGATTTGTAGGGCGGCGACTTGGTCTTCTCCGTCTACTTTTGTCCGCCACTATCGAATTGCGAGTCTGGAACGTTTGGATAATGTTCTGGGCCACAGGGTCTTGTCCTCTATGCAGGGCCAGGGATGTTGATCTGCTGTGTTTTGGGCACTGTATTAAATTTGGTGTTCTTTGTCACTCAGTTGTCCGTCTCTGTTTTATTCTGCTTGCTATGTCCTCAATTGTATGGAAGGAAGGCGAGGGAGGGACGGGAGGTAATGCTTCCATTTCTAACGATAATGGCATTACTCCTAGTCCTACTCCCTCGCCTTCCTTCGAGGACCCTCCCTCCCGGTGCGGTTCAACTGAGTGCTAGCTCGGCTTGTTTGCGTACAGGTGGAGGAGGGGGCGGGCAGAGTTTTTATGCTGGGGGTGGGTCTAGGTGGGAGGCGGAGCCTCAATTGTATGGAAGGAAGGCGAGGGAGTAGGACTAGGAGTAATGCCATTATCGTTAGAAATTGAAGCATTTTCAATAAGGGTGGGCGTAGTTCGCGAAGTAGCGCTACGCGATGTGCACTTCGCACTACGCAAACTTCACATAGCACTTAGAGAGATGCATAGTAGCATGTTCGCACTGTGCAAGATGCGTTTTCAATGATTGCACAGTGGACAAGCATCCGGCACTGTGCAGTCATTGAAAACGGCATCTTGCACAGTGCGAGCTGTAGTTTTCTGCTGCTCGAGTAGATTATTACTCGAGCGGCAGCTTTCTCAACGCGAACTGGTAGTTTCTCATTGAGAGCTGTCACGAGCATGCGCAACCACTCACAATGAGAAACCTGACCTCCCCGCGTTGAGAATCTCGCCGGGATGTCATTTTGTTTGCTTGCGGTCACGAACATGACGTTGAGGACCGCGAACAAGCAAAAAATGACTACGCACTACGCTACGCTGCACTACGCATGTTCGCACTGTGCTACGTGCAGTTCGCGTAGTGCGAAGTTGCGCAAACTTCGCAAACTCCGCGAGCGTAGCGTAGTGCTTCGCCCAGGGTTAATTTTCAAGGACATTTCAGAAAGCAGGAATGTTGACAAGCATTTGCAATGCAATAGGTCTCGCGGCATTAAAGTTTGAGTTACTGGCATTGTAAATGACAATGCTTTGCATACATTTTTTTTAATTTGCAATTGGTATATAAACATTGTTTGTGAGTGGTTAGCTGTTGCTTATGCTAAGCTAAGTTGGCAGTAATATAGAGTGCTAGTCTTGCTTGTTATAAGCATGCTGATTTAAAGAGCTCTGATACCTGTGGGTAAAGTTTGCACACAATAGGTGCACTCTGATGAGGGTAGCTCGGTAAACTAGATTTCCTACAAGTTGCCTGAGCAACCAGCAGGTCACAGGCTGAGATCCAGGGTTGGCGGGCTAAAGCCCTCATGTGCATCACGGCATGCATTGGCTGTGACGGCCTACGGATTGATTTGGTATTCTTGCCGTTTTGGCTGAGGATTTTTGCAACGTATTTTAATGTGTTTTCGCTTGACATAATGAGCATGAACGAATGTGAATGAATTGGGAGGTCCCCCTACCGGGAGGAGAACAATCCGATGCACAGCAGAAAGACCGTGGTCTTATTCAATGAACCAAATAATCCAAAGTTTGTTAGTGTGTATAAACACTTTTAATCTTCAATAAGTGAATATTCAAGCATATTCAACTGTTTATCAACCAATCCAAAGTTTGTCATTCAAACATGGTAATCCATTAACCCAAATTCCCGATGCATTTCGGGCATAAGCCCTTTTTCAACGGAATGCTCTACAAGAAAAACAAACGTGACCACAATAAATGCAAAGTAATCTGAATCAAAATACGATCGAATGCAGTGAGACATAAGCCGTTTTTAAGGTGGCTAAACAAGAGGTGACGTGAATGCATCCTTATATCAGAACGGTGAATAATGACAAATAGCGCTGTTTGAAGGAAAAGAGACCCGAGGTCCCAGGAGAGGTAACCATGTGGTGAGCGAAACCGGAGAAGAAAATCTGTGACATCTAGAACCCTCGTGAATTTAAAATAAAATCGGAAGACACGCGAGCGTGTCACGGCGTTGAAAAAGGTGCTCCCAAATAGACTCACATGAAAAAAAATTTAAATTAAGTCAACAGGCACGCGAGCGTGCCGCCGTGTATACGCAACAACTGCATTACTGGCAATGTCATCAGCCATCCCATGAAAGGGTATCCCATCAAACTCAAAGTGAACGCTACTTGTAACTCGAACAACGTCATTTATCTTTTGAAATGTCCGTGTGGCAAATGCTATGTTGGGCACACTGAAAGAAAAATCGGATTGTTCTCCTCCCGGTAGGGGGACCTCCCAATTCATTAGCCTCGTGCATGCACTGTTGGGCTAGACAGTGTATCATCCGATTGCACGCTACAAATCATCACCATAATTAAACAATTGATTATTCACGCTGTGCGAGTTCCTACTCAATATCGAATGTGAATGAAGCCACATATGCTAATCTTACTTTGTCATTAAAATATATGTTTACATCATCGATCTCATCATCAACATTCCCCTGTAGGGCCACAAAATGCTGACATTTTTGCCACATAATGCACATGTGCTCCCGCCTCTCAAGAGATCAGATGACAAACCTTTTCTAATGCTTTTAACACACTACAATATGTTTTTGGATTCAGCAGATGCAAGTTCAAAACAGAACCATCGACATATCAAAGAAACCTATGGTGTATATATGCACCTGTACTGCCAACCCCATGGGCTTCTTTGCACCTGGTGGGAACCACTCTCCCGAGCTAATAGGATATCAGGGAGAAGAATGCAGCTGCGGCCGCCATATTGGGGGAATGAGCTGCCCAGTGTACATATAGCCTCTGATAATGCAGGCATGCACTCGAACATACTTCCTGTCACGTTCAACCGATTCACAACTGCAGTCATGCCAGCGAAATATTTGCGCTAAGCATATACCACTTAAATATGTATGGTATGTACAGTTGATGGATAGCAGGGTGTGCCCATACCCCTATAATCTACGTTATGCTCGTCCTCTCCCCATGGAATTACAGCACGCATTGCCAGATGCCTCCTCCCATCCTCTTCTGCCAGGGGCTCGTTTCCATTTAACCTTGAAAAAAAGATCATGTCCAGCGCCCAACAAGACACACAAACGCACACTGACACACATGGTGCAGTCACCTCACACATACAGGCACATGCATCAATCTCGGCATTTGCGATTCCTTAATTGCGATTTTTAAGGAATCGCAATTAAGGAATCGCAAATGCCTATGCATCAAGAAATCGCTAAATAAATTGCGATTCCTTAGAATTCCTTATTTGCGATTAGCATTTTGCGAATCGCAATTAAGGAATCCCTTCCCATTCATTCCTATGGGCCTAGAGGCCCATAGGAATGAATGGGAAGACAATCTCAATTTGCGATTCGCAATTAGCTAATCGCAAATTGAGATTGCGATTTCAAGGGTGCAGGGGTGTCCAAAGGACACCCTGTTGCACCCCTGAAATCAAACAATGCACATATGTTGTGTACACACATGCCCTAAGGGCAAGTGTGTGCACAACATGAAAGTTAAAAATATGAACAAAATTGCATATTTCTAACTTTTCGCAAAATTACCATGAGGTCCAACCTCATGGTAATTTTTTCTCTCTAATTGCGAAATCGCAATTTTTTTAAGTTTCATGCATTGCTTTTAAGGAATCGCAAAATTGCGATTCCTTAAAAGCAATCGCACTTTAAAAAATCGCTAAAATAGCGATTTCTTCACTTTTAGGTTGATGCATCCCAAATAGTGATTTGGGAATCGCAAACGGCCGAATTTTGCGATTCGCACCGTTTGCGATTCCTAAATCGCTTGATGCATGTGCCTGATAGTGCACAACCACATACGAATAAACACACAGGTACAGACAGCTGAGTAAATGGACTCCGAAATTTATGGAGGGCAAGAAGTGGCTTCACTAAACAGCTCACATAAACAATGTGTAAGGAGGCATCGTTGGAAAGGGCGTGCTGGGCAAAGTAAGGCGCACAGGGGTAGTTTTTAGGAGGCTATGAATTCGAGGGGGCGAATCATAAGTGGAGTTGGAGGCGGTCAGCAGGGGGCTTAATGTTATTTGGAGGTACGAAGTAGATTTATAGAAGAAAAGACAGCCACACGTTTTCGTGAATGGGAATACGCAAGGCATTTCCAATGCTAATTGGTCTGGCGTTTGTGGGAGTTGGACGTAGTGGCGTTATATTAAAAATGTATTTTACGCATGTGTTTTATATTGGAGTGAACATACGGGACCGCAAACGTTTCTTACATGAAGCCGGCACAAAGTAAATAAAACACAAATGCATCATTACAATCCACAGGCCGAGACAAACCAAAACAAGTACCAGAATGCACGGGGGAAAACAGATTAAGTTACTGAATGCGGACATTAAACAAAAGGGGTTACAGAGGAGGCTCTGCGTTTCAAGCTAATATTATTACAACAAAAACAATGAAATGGAAACCGCGTAGGACGTCAGCGCTTCGCCGTGAAATGGATCCAAAAAAACAAGAACAAAACAGAGCTGCTCCAGCAACAGGAAGGAGGGGGCCGCTCAGCAAAGCTTTTATCAGCGACGCGCGCCTCTCTGCAGACTCCTCCTGCATTCCAAGAGGCGTGCGTCGCGATCCGGTCTGCCATAGCATGCTGTGGAGAGAAGACCTGGCCGCGCACAACGTAATCCTATGGGGAAACGCTGCACGCGCCCTGGTCTTGTCTCCACAGTCCTTTCTGAGGTCGCTTGTGCAGAGACGTCGACTATAGTTCTCGCTGCGAGAACGCGCTTAGCGTGCGTTCGTCGTAGCAAGACCTAATAAAGCAATTGGGAAAGTGTAGCAATTACACAAATATAGAGATTTTGTAGAATAATATAATGTAGGTTGCTTCTTATCAATATAACCACAGATCTTCATTACAGACTTTGAGATAAATAACAATGCAGAGTACCTCACAGATTTCTTTATAATTGATATCTTTAGAAATTACATATATTTTGTGTTGCAATGCACAACAGGGCTGGTTGTTTCAGACAGACTGCGGCACCTGACCTCTCGCGTGCATCTCGTGGTCGGATTAATAAATAATGGCAATAAATCTTGTACGAGCTACTCACTTTGATGATGCAACCAATGAAGCACAAGAGTGCATTGAGCATGCCATGTTTGAATGGGAAACACTGCCAAAGTCACCAGCCGCTCAACATTTACACAGGTTAAGTTTCAAGGATAACAGACCCTCGAACATCTCTATATGTATGACAAACACCCACTAAACCCTTCACCCTCAACAGAATGTAATGCAGAAAGGTATTAGACAATGCCCCATTGGATGAATTACAACTGCATCACACAAAGCAGAGCCAGTCATTCAGTACTTTAAAGCCCATGTGGGCAACTGACAAAATTGTCAAATGTGCAAAAGAGAAGACTACTATAAACTTGGCATGTGTATTGTACAACGTGTGTGCCCTTTGGCAGGTCATTTCACCTTCTATGACTTAGCTTCTTCGGCTTGGTTGTACATATGATACATTTACGTGCACTTGATCAGCATAAAAGTCGCTATTGATCGATACATATGTGTATAACATATATGTTTAAGTTACCCTGCTCCTTAGAGCAGAATTGCAGCTAGCTCTAATTGTGTAAAACTAAAAAAAGAAAAAAAACAGCTTTTACACGTCTGGCTACTGGAGAGCTTTCGTAAACCCATTGGCAGCTTAATTTCCTCACTGGAAGGCCCTGAATCAAAGCAGTTAATTTATTTTTGAAAGACTGCCAGATCAGCATCCGCCGCTCCTCTCCTAGACCCTCTCTTCCTCCCTTGCCGCGCAGTACACTGCTGCTAGGTGGTGTGTAGGCAGAAATAATGACTGCTGAGCTCCCTCTTGTCCATGAGAACTGAGACGAGAAAGGCTGGTGCATAGTCCGTAATACCCTGATCTCCGATTCCACTCCTTGACTACAGTGCAATGCAATTGCATTTATGTAGCACTTCATTTCATACCTCTGGGTGCTTTCGTGGGTCGGTTAGGGCTTTGGTGCTGCTCGATCCCCACCACAGTGGCTTCCTCGTGCCTTAAATACCACGCAGATGTGCAGATGCCCAGGGCGTAGGCTTTGCTTCTAACATAAAGAAAGGATTTGTAAAAGCACGCAGTGCCTTTCAACCCATAAAGTGTACTGATTGCTTAAAAGCAAGGACCAATATTTGTATATGATGAATTATAAAAGATATGAATTGGCAATAGTCATGTATTTCCTTGTCTGTACCAGAAACACAACTAGCTCAGCGCCGCGCCTGTAACCCTTTCATTCCAAATAGATGAGTTACGTGTACGCATTATGCTGATCAGTGCATCTTTCATCAGTGTTATGAAATATAAGATCATGGCAACAGAACGTTACTGAATATGGAAGAAAAATGCCTGTCTTGAATAATAATTTGTGTAGGACAAAGAATCTAGGGCCAGATGTAGGAAGGCTATTACCGGTTCGGCCGTTACCGACCGGTAATAGCCTTTTCAGATGTAGGTGGTATATTTACCGATTCGGTATTTACCAAATCATCATTTACCGATTCTGTATTTTGCTGAATCGGTAAATGAGATGTAGGAAACACTTTAAAGAGTGCTTTTGTGCTTTAGGGATTCGTTATTTACCACCAACTATTAGTTGGTGGTAAATAATGAATACCTGTGTAAATGTAAATCTCTGCATTTACACCTGTGCCATATGACAGACATTGCATTTACCAATTTGAAAATACCGAATCTGTAAAATTCGGTATTTTCGAATCGGAAAATTACAATTACCTACATCTAGCCCCTAGTTCTTGCATTGGGCTGAGAGGAACGTAAATCCTAAGCAGGCAAAATTGAGGCCTATCCAATATGCACATTGCGCAGCTCAGCCTGTCAGTATTCACTATGAATCTCTGAGTCTGACTCTAGTCTACTTGATCAGATCTTCGCAGTTCATCTACGTCGTGACTGATCGATTGATTGAAATCATTCAAATTCAAGGCTGAGGCCTACTGTAGTCGGGAGCAGAAGGACAAATTTACACCCGAGCACGAGCGGTGGCAGTAGCACTGAACACGAGATATGGTAATGTGCTCCAACGTCACGGTACGCCACGCTTGCTTGCTCCCACCCTGATGGGGAGGGACTGACAGGCAGCAGAGCCCAGCAACGTAGAAAAGGCCAATCACTGCATGGCTTCACAATATAAGCCATGACCGTGATTGGTCATACACCATAGAGCCACCCAAGCGTGCCGTCCAATGCTCAGGACTGCAGAGAGGCCTGGCAAACGCGTGCCTCTCGGCCAATACAGACGCTGACCCAGCTGCGCCAGGATTGGCTTGAGCAGGGATACTCGCCGCTCATTAGGAGACCGGGGGCTGTGGCATGAAACAACCCTTGCTCTCCTCCTGTGTAGCCTAGTGCGCATGTTCGGGCTGGTCGGAAAAATGATCAGCCGGGTTACTTCCGGGTCGGGGACGCGAGTTGCAACGAGGGTGATTCTACCCAGAACTTGGACACCACACGTACCCATGTGGTGAACCGTGAAGATTTTCTTTTACTCTACAATTTGGATCATTGATTTTTTGATGGCACAGATGTGCTGAATTCTGGCGTCTTCCCTTTACATTGTGATTTGAAATTTAACGGAACCAATATATCGTCATCCTCTAACTAATAGGTTACCCTGCCGGGTTGGAATTATCACCGGACTAGGGCCTTTACAGATAAAGATCCAGCCATTGAGCCCTGAAGAGTTATAGAGTCTGCGATTGTATAGACCTATAACGAAACATGTGTCGGCTGGCTGTCAATTACCATTGGTGTGACGATCTAATAAAAGGAGATATACATCAAAATTCAAAGAACCTACGTTGTACATTTGTTTCTGTGGATCACATATAGTAGCACTCTACTTGTTTGTACTAAATCTGTGTGCGCGGGATTTTGTTTCTTAATTCTTAGATGTGAATTCTCACATTTAAATTGAGGGGTTCTTGGGGTCTCCCCTTCCTGCTAGCACCAGTTACTGCGGTAATTTTCATTTTATATGCACGCTAATACTGTCTGAGCGCCAATACTTCCCGTATACTTAATACCCTTTTGTCTGTTGTATACACCATAGAGCCACCCAAGCGTGCCGCCCAATGCTCAGGACTGCAGAGAGGCCTGGCAAACGCGTGCCTTTCAGCCAATCCTGACGCTGACCCAGCTGCGCCATGATTGGCTTGAGCAGGGATACTCGCCGCTCATTTGGAGACCGGGGGCTGTGGCATGAAACAACCCTTGCTCTCCTCCTGTGCAGCCTAGTGCGCATGTTCGGGCTATTCGGAAAAATGATCAGCCTAAAACCGACCATGCGCACTCTTGCTTCTATGCTCTAGACCACCCTTGATTGCGATCATCGTCTGATGCATGTCAGTCAAACCTGCTGCCCCAACCCTTTCAGAGCCACTGCACTGACTCCTGACTGCCTCGGGCATGGCCGGCTGGCCTGTCCGGATTAATTCCAGTAAGTTTAGTGATGGCATGCAATGCGACTCAGAGTGTGGCCCCAAAATATTAGTGTGGCAACACCCCAGTGCCCTAATGGATGCACTGCCACTGATTAAGTGGTTGTCTGTCTAGTTCATAATTGTCATGAAAATGAGCAAATAAGTCTTCAAACAATATTCTATGGTTTCAATTTACTGATTCGACTCCGAGCCAGTCAGTTTGATCTATGAAACCAAAGTAGTATTGATAAAAGAGAAATGGAAGGTGATCCAAGTATCTCCGTAGTTGCACAATTTAGTGGTTGTTTTCAACCATACCAAATTAACTAAAGGTGGTCACGTAAAATCCTAATAATTTTAAACCAAAGATACAAATTTGCATTGCCAGTCTGGTATGGGTAGATAAAGTAAAGGGAAGCAGATGTTCTTATTGAGGAGCTCGTCTTGAGTTGAAGGTCTGGTAAACTCCTATTAGTGAAGCAGAGCCTTCCACAACTGACACATTTTAAGTTCGGAACTTAGGATGTAGAGATACTTTGAGCGACTTTCATTTGTCTTTTATCTATACTACTTTCATTTTATTCATAAATCAAACTGACTGACTCTGGTTTATAGATATTAAAACTCAGAATGCCTGGTTATTGGCGTAGAGACACCAGACGGAATTTATTACTCTGGTCCATGTAACTTCACTTCCGATTACTGACAGACTTGGAATCTGGGCCTGTGGCCATGATTACAAATTCAGGGATAAACTCCTATCCTTGTGCAAACAGAAGATTGTACAGGGATCAGAATTGCGAGAGTTTTTCCTCACACCTTCTCACTTCCTCTGATAGATTCTGGCAGGCCAAACCTACTGAAATTTACTGGTGAAAATGGCCCGGAAAAAAAGGTATAAAATACAGAACTCAGTGTATTAGCCAAGGCTGCAGCATTTTATTCTTCATTTCCATGTTGAAACCTCATAAATAAGATATTTACTACATCCGTGAAATATCTCAACCAGGGTTCATGGTGCTTACCAGGTGTGGTAAATTCCCCAATCTATTCCGCACAGCTTGTAATCAGGGCATGCTTTGAGGTATAACCTTCATTTCACTGTTGGTGGCTATCAGAACTGTTCCAGAGGTGCACTGTGTCCTGGTCCACCTTATGCAGTTGTTGTAGTGTGCATTCTCTAACTACTTTATTTTATTTTACATATGCAGATTTGCTGTTTGAACAAGTGCCAATGGTAGAGATGGATGGGGTGAAGATGGTGCAATCAAGGTCCATCCAAAGCTACATTGCTGCGAAGCACAATCTGTATGGAAAAGACATAAAGGAAAGACTGTTGTACGTACACATAACCTTTCTTATGCAAGAAATACCTTTGAAGTTTGTTAAAAGCAACGGTCTGTTGGATATAAAAAAAATCTAGGATAAGTTAAAAGATTAAGACCAGAATAGTTAAATTTATTAACACTTCTGGTGCAGTTAAGATCACATTCCCTTTCTTAGGTGTATTCTAACATCTTAACCCTTCCCAGTTGCTTATCTGGATCCTGCTTTCCATTTAGAGCAGTTGTTATACAGACCGTACGAATGCTAGTGCATAAGATAGAGCAATGGTTCGTAACCTTTTTGCTTCTGTGAACGCCCACTGAATCACAATTGGAAGCCGGGACTAGTAGATTAAGCAATCCCCACAACATGAACCTCTAACAAATACACAAAACTACCGAAACAAGCATGCATCAAACAAATACACAAACTATGTTTTTTTTTTTTTTAAATTAACAACAAAAAAATATAGGTAGGTTGGAGCTTTTAGTTTCATTACTAAAAGACACCTCACTCTTTTCAACTCCTAATACATCATCTTTTTTTATTAGTGCGTACCCAGGCTTCAGCTGAGGTCAACAATCGCCTATGCTTATGTTTGCTAGATGTGCAGTACTTCCAAAAATCAAACTAAGTATACCAACTTAATTTTTCACCTTCAATTTTCAACTCCTTCACATATATAGAGCATCCTAAAATTTCCAATTTTGCTTTTTTATGTCTATATACCTTATTCATCTGTTAATATTAGTTAAACTACAATATCCAGAGCACATGCCAAAATAACACAATTCATGTACACAATTATTACGCAAAGTTCTCTCGTCCTTTGTCTTTAATTTCTTAACTTCTATGCTCAGTCTATGGCTGGGCATAGAAGTCAAGAAATTAAAGATAAAGAACGAGAGAACTTTGCGTAATAATTGTGTACATTAATTGTGATATTTTGGAGTGTGCTCTTGATATTATTGATTATCTGAACGGATCGTTTAGCTCCAAATTTGAGGTGGTTAGGTGATTCCTCCTTCCTGCAGCACTGCAAAAACTTAGAAGACATTCTTCTAACTAGGACATATACTTGGAGCGCCATAACTCACCCAGAGTTTCATTCGCCTCACATTACTTAGCTGTTAACATTAGTTTCATAAACCGTTGCGGACCCCCCAGAACAAGCCTTAAGGACACCAAATGATCCACGGACCACAAGTTAAAAATCAATGAGTTACAATATAATAGTGAGTGTTTAGAACACCTGCTGGAAAACATTCACGACCGAAGTTTAGGCACTGATTCATTAGTTTATTGTTCACAAATAAAGAACCCTTAATTTACCTGCTAAGTAAAAAAATGTTTGACAATGTGCATGGATGTTGTAGCCGAAATATGTTACAACTGTGGCTAGAAATAATTCAAAGCCCTCTGTTGCAGGATCGATATGTATGTCGATGCGGCGGACGATCTAATGATGCTCATCACTCCTATTGCCTTTCTCGACACCGAGGAAAGGAAAAAGCGCATTGAGTTACTGTTTAAAAGGGCCACTACCAGATACTTCCCAGTCTTTGAAAAGGTACAGTATTTGATATGATTCAGAATTTCTAGAAGTGACCATGTTATGAGCTGGAATGGAGTAGATGAATCTTTAAGAAAAGATAATACACACATACTCTACAAACAAGTGTCACTGGAACAGGTAGGTTCCGTCATGGACTCAACTCATGCCATGCACATACTACATGCAATCTGAGATACGATATAGAACAGAGCAGCTTTAAATGCTCCTTTACTAAGATGGACAGGGATCGACGTATGGGAAAATAGATCTAAGAAAGCTAGGGTAAAGCAGGAGACCCTGTTTGGTTTGTGTTTTTCGCTTATAGAAGCGAAATAGTGAAATAAGATGGGCTTGTCATCTGACATTAGCCATCATGTTCTCAGTTTATATCCTACTTTAGAGCCTGATTCACAAAGCCATGCTTTTAAAAGTCAAAAGGATGCTCCTGTTTGATTTCCCCTACGTTTAGATCCAGTGCACCACTTTCAAGCGATTCACAGAGGATCCCAGGAGTATTATAAGTGTGACCATGGCTGATTTTTCACATTTATACCTGCAGGTTTTTCACCTAGTGAAATTTTTCATGCGTGAATGTTAAATGTATATGTATTAGCACATGCAACTGACATTTTTTTCTGTTTCTCCATTGGAAATTTTTTTTCTCTTTTGAAACCTTTCCCCTCAACTTGCGCACTCTTCCAATCCGTGTCATCGAAAAGTTATTTTTCCTGCCATTAACAAGACTATATTTGCTTATAGTTACGTGTGGGAAACTACTGTTTTCGTATTGCTTAGAATACATAAAGAGCTTTAAATAGGTTTGTGGGCCATTCACATATTTTTGTCATCACCGTACCTATTAGTATGTTAATGATGATCATGAAATATTTAAATCGCAGCAAAAACCTTGGCACATTTGGGTCTTGATGCTAATGTGCTTCTACCAAAAAAATGCAGGGTAAGGCAACTGGAAGAGAATCGGTGAAGGGCCAAGTTTTCAGACCATTGCGAAACACAATATTTTTCAATGAACCAAGTGGTAAAGCATCTCCGCCTTTGTCTGAGAAGGCCTATGAAAGGCACATACACATCTGAATGTACAACTGTTAGCTATTGACACTCAAACAAAAGTTCAAAAATAGGCAGAGATGTTTGAATGACTGCTTAGGGCCACAATCCTGCACGAAGCAATGTTTTGGGTGACTTGCAGTCTTCCCACAAAATACTTAGGTAGGCCCCAAAAAAGGTAGTACCTGTTCATATGACTTCAAAGAAAGAGTTGCTGTAGAGGAGACTTTTGCCAAACAGTGACAGAAAGCAATGCTGGATGGACTAGCACAAATGTGGGTACTCAAAGGCCAGACTAAGGTCAATGCATTCTATACTCTTTTAGTGATTCGTTGAAATCCATCCAACCATACCTGAAATATTGGTCTAAAATATTTAATGATGTATTTGACAAAATGGTTCATAAAAGAGTTCATAATTTGAAATGTGTATAAAAAGCACTCTAATTGATCAAGACGCCTATTTCTCCAATTGACAATGTCACAGGTTGTGAAAACAGTGCTGCCTATTCACAAACGTAGGCAAAAAGGTTGTTATTTCCTTTGTGGGCCCGTCAACGTGAGTCAACAACATACAAAAAGGAGCCGTTGAGGAGAAAAAAACAGCATGCTACCCTACATTTCCCGAGGGCTTAGTAATCTTTCAATTCCCCCCCCCCCCCCCCCCCCCCCCTCCCAAATGTCACTCACTGGTCATGAAATCGCAGCCAGGGATGCTTGAAAAAATTTATGGATTTCATTCGATAAAACTCCCTTTCTTGCCCAGGGATGAGCATGAGAAGTGTGTTCAACCCTTCCCTACTTGACAATCTAGGCCTTCTAGCTTAATCATGCACCCATCACATTCAATACCCATTCATGATTTGCTGGCCTGGCCCAAGAGCTGAGAAGCAATGTTAGTGTCCAACTCTTTCCCCTGCCTCCTTTCCTCTTGCAGCTGCCCACCCTGTGTAGTTTGTGGAAGAGCAAGGCAAATGACAGCTGTTCGGTCTCCAGATTGCCATTGGAGGGCTCCAGACACTTCAGTAAGCTGAAGCTGCCGTGAGAATCATTATGACGTCAGGAATCTGGGTAAACTCTCAGATGATTCATTAAGCAGGGGGGGATTGTAGCAGGACATGGCCTTAAGCTACACTGTAAGCCCAGAGACCTCTGTATATCATCCTCCCCCCAGTCCAGTAGCATGCAAAATGAACCAGCCACACACGGAGCCAGTCACTGACGTCTTTATTTACCAGCGTACAACGTTCAGTTGAACTTCACGTTATCTCCTAACTGTTAATGACCATACCTTAACACCTCCCCAAATGGTTATGTAATTCTCTGCTTGAGTACGCCTTGAACCGCGGGGTCATGGCGCTCATAATCCTAAGGCAGGCCTGACTCCGTTTGATACCCTCCATCGATGCACCTTGAATCACTCTCTCGAGAGTACCCAAGTTTTGCTCCCCAACATCATTGGCTTGGGGCCTGAAGGATATACTCTTTTGGTGCTTAACTCTGGTTCTAGTTAGAAACTCCTTACTATTGAACGGTGGGCCATTGTCAGATTTAAGGATGTCTAGGATGCCCTATGCTGCATAGAAGAGGTGTGGCGTTGCGGCCAGGGTGACTGACACCGGACGCTGGGGCTCACGGTTCGATCCCCAGCACCGGTGGCAGGTCAGCCCAGCACCATGTGACTCTGGGCAATAGCTTGCTTAATCTTCCCGACAGCCCCCAGCGCTGGGATGCTTCCGGGTGGCTGCGCGTTTTACAAATACTGGATTTACATTTACATTTAACCCCTCAATCTTGCCATGGGTTGTTCATGGCATTTCCTCCACTAGAGGAAAATGGGAATACTCATCAATGACTACCATGAGATGACTGACCGTGCTTTTACTTTATCTGGGGCAGGAGTCATTCCCCCATCAGAAAATATGTGCCCAAAGAACTTGTGTTTTGTCTCGGGAAATTCACACTTTTCTGCATTTAGAGCGAGACCTGCATCTGTAAGTAACTGGCACACTTGTATGAGAGCTTTATCATACTCCTTCTGTGTTGTCCCAAATACAAATATATCATCACTGTAATTGAATGCATGTGGAACAGGTTGAATTATTGCACGTTTGGATGTTTCTGCAACATATGTCACTCCAAAACTCTACTTTTTGTATCTGAACAAAACAACATGAGTCGAAAAAGTGGCAATGTACTTACAGAATTCTCCCCATTCAAGTTGATTATGTCCCTAGATCAAGTCAAGATTGGAGAAAACTTTGGCTTCGTTCAGCTGCATGTTCATGTTGTCAATGTGCAGACACGGATGTCTTTTTGTCTTTGATTACTTTGTTCACCTGGCGCATATCTG
The DNA here is from genome assembly GCF_964263255.1 of Lissotriton vulgaris. Taxonomy (NCBI): domain Eukaryota; kingdom Metazoa; phylum Chordata; class Amphibia; order Caudata; family Salamandridae; genus Lissotriton; species Lissotriton vulgaris. Next base: position 410,936,964 of record NC_141694.1, on the reverse strand, counting down.
CACACATGCGCACTGCACCTCCATTGTCCTTTTTAGGCACTACCACTATGGGCAATGTCCATGGTGTGGGACCAGTAGAGAGCTCAATTATGTTGTGCTTCAACAGAGCTTCTAGTTCCTTTTCGACTATTTCTTGCTGGTGAAATACTATTCTGCGGTGTCGCTGTGCAACAGGTTGGATGTCTTTGTTGATGTGAAGTTGCACCTTTATTGTCTTGCGCTTTTCTAGGCCATTAAATAATGACAGGAATGGATTAACAATTTCAGATTATGTATGTAGGTTATATTTGATAGATATTAGTCCCATGTCAGCAGAAGCTGTGAAACTGAGCAGGCATGCACTGGACGAATTACCTTGAGCAACGTAAATTGGGGCTTGCACAGATGTCTCTTTATGTCATAAGGTCGCCATGAATGATGCTTGACTCTGCAATGGTTTCGCAGCAGCCCATGTGTACACCTTTATGTTTGACATGTTGAGTCGCAGTACGGATGACAAACTGTTTAACCGGTATGATGTTGATAGATGCACTGCTTCTATCGACATAAGACCATTAATGTGACCTTGGGAGAGGATCCATTTCAAATATTTTATTTCATTGGCTCACTTGTTTTTGTAATTTGTTTGTTTTCTTTGCAAGCAGCAAGACCCACATGTGCATGTCATTTTTGGGCAGATCTGATCATCGCACATTCACCCTCTTCACTGTCGCTAGATTTTGAGCTTGAAAAACATTTGTTGGATGAACTTGATGATGATCAACCTCCTTTAGTTTCCACCTGTCGCAGTTGAGGTTACTTTTCATCTTTGTAGGCGTGGCGAGGATGCTTCTGGAACTTTCTGGCATCCATTTTCTCTTCTCGCCTTGAAGCAAGTGGTTTCCCATTTACCTTGCTAACTATTATGAAGTATTTTCCTTTCTGTAACTTTTGCACGTCTGACCAATGGCAGGACATTTGCCCTCATGTAGAAATGAAAATCCACATCAGGAACAGAGCTTTCCTTTCTTTAAGGATGTCGACTTACGTGCATGTACTTAGTGCTTGTGTTTACTATTCATGATTTGTGCTGATTCACTCTTTGCAGTTCCAGCTTTCATGTCGGCAGCTTGCCAATCTGCTTTTTCCTCGGCTCTGGCCGCCATTAGCACTTTTTCTAAACTGAGCATCTCTCAGCATGCGTCTTCCGAACGAGTCAGAAGACAGTCATCAATGACTCTAAGTCACATGGCTTCTTTGTAGGAGAGAAGGATCAGCTTACTATGGCAACCCCCACTTTTTGCTGGTGTTTCACTGTTTTTCGACTTTAGTCTGGCTGGTGCCATGCTATCCAGGACCCCAGCCTTGCTGCTTCCTCTCTAAATTGATTGCATTTAGTTTAGGTACACTCCAGATTGGTTGCTGGGTTACCCTTGTGAGTCCCTAGTATATGGTACCTTAGGTACTAAGGGCATGGGTACCCCAGAGGCCTACCAGGGGCTGAAGCATGTATTATGCCACCACTGGGAAGCCTTCCAAAATGGCACCACAGGTCTGCTTCTGCAGCCTGGGTAAGGTGGTGCATGCACCCCTTACTAAGATATAGGTTACCTATATCTACCTTTAATGACTGACACGTATAAGCCTATAAGTCACTCCTATGGCAGGCATTATCAATCCTGAAGGCAGAGTGCTTGATTTTGTGTGATAGGGTGCCCATGCATGAGCAGGACCCCTCTGCAGCTGTCGGTATCTATTCTCTGAGGCTGTTCTGTGATGCAGCCAGACAATCTACTCATAAGTGCATTATAACCTCCCGGTAAATGCTAAGTCTGGAATCACTGCATGGAAACATGTCGTGTTTGGTGTCAAACACTTTGGAATCCTACACCCCCACCAGTCCTCGCGGGGCTAGAATTCCACCCTTCTAGAGGCAGAAGACATGTACACACTAACCTAACCGGTGATAGTTTAAAAGAGCCCCAGCATCACAAAATGGATGCTGCAGCCACAGGCACGAGTCTGACCTCCTGCTGCTGGATGAAACTCCGGCAGGGGAGGCCTGGACAATAGGTTTCCTGTCACAGGGAGGTGTAACCACCTCCCAGACAGGCTTTGGTGTATTTGGGCTGGGTAGGTGCATTCATTGAATGCTTTTCAGACAGTGCTGGGTCCACACTTGGTGTCCCTGTGCATACCCCAGTGCAAACCGGTTGCAGGGGCACTCCGCCCCTGCTCAGGCGTGAAACTGGACAAAGGGAATGGGTGTAACTACCCCTCTTCCCTGACCCTTCCATAGGTGGGTCCCCAGAGTATGTCCAACCCCCTAACTTAGTATAAGTATAGGAACCCAGTCCTTAAGACTTCAGATTACACCTGGACGAAACTCTGCAACATATATCCTGGAACTTTGACATTCTATTTTGACTAGAAGAAGGAAGAATATCCCTTGGGGTCAAGGAGTCACTCCCCTGATTAAACAGGTACCAACGAAGCATTTCGCCGGTCTGCATTTCCAAGGCTCCTGCCGTATCCCGACAGATTTGCGACTCAGGACATGGACTTCCAGACTTCTCAGAGGCCGTCACGAGATTCCAGTAAAGTTGAGAACTGCAGCCCTCATGAGTGATGTTGAACCGGAACTCCGGGACACTGTGCACATTTGCAAGTGCATCGACTTCCCGAGCTGTCTCGAAGTTGTGTATTGGGCTACTTGTAATCCAAGCCCCAAGCATCATTTGCACTGAAGATTGTGGGCCTACACTCCTCGAGTGTTCCGTGGGCCCGCTTCTAGCATTCCCGCTCAAGGCTCCTTCACGATCCCTGGTCCGTCGACTGGTGGGTCCCCACAAAGGTAACTCTTCTGTGTCTTGGGCTTTCCTGGTTGCTCCAGATGTGTCCTGACTCCCCACCGAGTGGTGAGTCCCTCAGACCTTGCTGGTCTGCACCGAAGCCAATCTTTGCTTTCTGCTTGGGTTGCTGTTGCCAAGGCTTGTTGGGTCCAATCCGGATACCAACACCGCAGCACTCGACATCCTTTGTGGGACAGCTCGAATCTAGCTCCTGGTCATTATCGACACCTCCTTATCCTCTTAGCTGAAGAGTCCAGCTTCACCTGAAATCACCCGACATCGGTGGGCATCTGCTCTTCACCTTCCTGGTCACTGGCTAGTGACCCAGACTCTGTCCCCTCTGCTTTCAGGTTCTTCAGATCTCCGATTCACCTTTGGATCCACCTGGACACTTTCGACTTGGTCGCAAGCAGCACTTTGCAGCAGCTCGCTATTAAAAACGACAACAAAACCATACATCAAAAGACACCTATGCACCCAGCTTCCCTGGGTGAGGTAACTTGAGTACTCTGGTGCTTCCATGGGTATTGACTCTAGAACTGCCCAGTTCTAAATGGGTTTGCTCCAAGTCCTCTTCCAAGTGTCCTTAACCCCTTCCCTGCTGCCGTCGGCCAATGGCCGACGGCAGCACTGCCTCCCCAGTGCTGCTGTCGGCCATTGGCCGACGGCTCCCCACCCACGCACGAAAACGCCCGCACCGCGGCGGAATTACCGCCGCGGTTAACAGGTTAATTTGTAATTTTCCAATCGTGACTTTCCCCGTAGAAGTTTATGGTGATTTGCGGATGTGTTTAGACACTGCACGCATCTCCCGTGGATCCCCTGTGTCACTAGCTTGGGTGGTTCCTGGGTGCCCCAGCAGTTCTAAAGGCTCTAGGCCATGTATCTGTCAGTCGTGGTTCTTATACCACTTTCTTTATATATGGTTTGGTACGGCCCTAGGGGTCAACTTATATTGTGCTAATTTACTGTGTGCTAAATAAGTTTCTCGTATGCACTTTTGCCTATAGCCTCATAAAGAGACTAGAGGGATGTGTTCAGAATAAATACATATATTTTATATATATTTATACCTGGTGTGGTTCTCCTTTCATTTGATCATTCATGAGAGCTGCTTTACATTCCTTCAAGACTTAGCCTGAAGGCTGCTCTCCACAGCTACCAGTAGGATAGCTTTCTATGTCGGTTGTCTTTAAAGCTACCATCAATAGGGGTCATTTGGACTGGTGCAAGGTGCCCACTAGAATAGTGGACAGAATTTGCCACGCCAACTTCTCACATTCTTCATTATTAAATTCACTGAATTTACAATGTTTTATAAGCATATCAAGTCTCTCAACAAACTTTTTGTCTCACTTGATTGAAAATGTACCTTTCATAGTCTGTTTGGCATCGGATTAAACTTGTCCCTAATACTACTTTGATTTGACAGTACAGGATTATTTCCGTATGTGAGATTTTTTTTATAACTTCATTTACTCCATCACCAGCAAGATTCTAGCACATTCCACACATGCCAACTCCGGACTGCTTCTTATCAAAGTAGTTCATGTGGCACAAACAAGCAGTGTGCAGTAGCATCGAACACTCTCAGGGAGAGCAGTCTTGCTTCTTCGGAGCATAGACCCCACACTTGTTGCCTGTTGTAGCGTCCTCCCCAGCCCAGTAGCATGCAAAATGAAAAAAAACATACACGGAGCTCGTAACTGATGTATTTATTCAACAGATTACAACATTTAACTGCACTTCTCAGTATCTCCTAACTGTTAATGACCACACTTTAAAACATGGTGACTTAATTCTCTCATTGAGTTGGCCCAGAACAAAAGGGGGTGCCGGTGCTCATAGTCTTAAGACTCTACACTCTGCTGTGCCCAGTGTGTTCTGAGGTCAAAGGTATTGCAAATTGTGTGCACTTATTTAAGTATATTATAAACCCCCCAAAAAGAGCCCAACAGTTTTTTTTAAATCCTTGTAAACATGTCAGGTCGAGGGATATTTTTTCGTTATGATGCAAAATATAAAAGAAATTAAATATGCTACTTGTAGTTACCTGCAGAATCATAGCTCAATCGCTCAGTGCTGTGCTCATGCCCTCAAACATGATGTCACAGAGGGTATCTCATATAAAGTCGTTAATTACATTACTTAAGCCAAAACTATTGTTTTTTTCCACATCTGTTAGCTGACAGGCGGAATACAAGTTTATTTCTGGTTGTATCCATTCCAGAGACATCAAAATCTTGAAATGAGTGGAGTAGTCATCCAATTACCATAAATGCCTGCACATTTGTGTTTCTAGTTACAGGAATAACAACTGCTTGGCACTACTACTATCAGAAACTAAATTAGCCATGACATCACTGATGGTTATCAAGGTGCTAGCAATAGTGCTTTCTATTTACAGTTGTATCTCAAGTGGTCATAATACCTATTTTGTTGTCACAAAAGATATTAATCTAATATGTGATATCTATCACACCATCTGCGTGAGCATGTGGTAGAGCATGGGATGTGATCATATATGGTTAGCTTATCGCGACTGGTTCATGTCAGTCATTTGTTTTAGATTTTGGATTATTTAAATTTAAAATTGGCCAGTCATGATAATTGCAACCCTTCACCCTAACTAGCCCAAAATGTCTCACTCTAGGGGCCCTATTCTGATCTCACTCGGAAGGGCCACGAATCGCATCCATCAAGCGTGAGTCCGATTTGTAGACCCGATTTCCGACCGAGTCGTACCGCTGTACGGACGAGCAAGCATGATGCGTTTTAAGCCTCGCACTGTGACCGACTACGTCAGCAATGCCTTTCAAGCGACTCCAAAATGGCTGATGCATACAGCGCAATGGGTACGATTTCTGACCAAGCGATTGCGATGCGAGTTTTGAGTAGCCGGAGCGAGTCGGAGCCTCCGACTCAAAATAGCTCCGGGAAGTGGACTTCGGGCCCTATGACTTGGCCAGTGGGGGGGGGTGGTGGGGGGGGAAGGGGCACAGGGGTCCCCCCTTCACATGCATGCACAGTGCGAGGTGCACCGAGGCGACCCTGCAACAGGGGACACCTTTTCCGAGACGTGCCTTTTTTGCCAATGGGATCCTATGTACGCTCTGTTCATCAGGCTCTCATTCACCCCAATGGGGCTCATAGCGACCCGAGTCTGTTAGTGCTGAATTGAATCGTATTTGGTCGCTCGGAGCCCAGCAGCCAGAGTTGCTCGGAAAGCTCTACAGGCGTTAGTCGGCCGTAGGGCTTTCCCAGCGAGATCGGAATGGGGCCCTTGGTGTTGAAGTTTGGCGATGCCAATGGTGTGGCTCCAATAGTTCTGGTAAAAATAACTGGCCAATCTCAGGGGTTTTTAGTTTTTATTAATCAAACACAGCAGCCCTTAAAGTACATTTAGTTATGTTTTTTATTATATATATGTTTATGACTATTGCAAACCTATGGTGTTTAAAAGGCCTGCAAAACGTATTTTGCAGTTTTCAAACTTCATGATTGAAACCATTAAAACAAAATATATAGCCAGCGACTCTGCCTCTGTGGACCATCCATATTTATCATTTGCATCTGTGGGGAGAAAGGAAACATATAACACACCTCCGGATCATCTGCTTTGTGGCTCACATTTTATACATTTAATGAAGAATTGTTTTGTTGCCCACGTTTTTGTTTTTAACAAGGTTCATGAACTGTTTGCGAAATCTGTTATGAGGGCTCTCAATTAAAATTTCAATCTCACTCCGCTATGCTATGTTCAACGGAACCCCGAATATAGGCAAGCAAATATAACCGTATGCTTAACCATCAGGTTTGGTTTTCATTTTAAAGTAGTAAGCACTATATAAATCCAATTACACTACAATACAAAATATTACAATATACTTATAATTGATCATTTTTATATTTTTTATAACTGTGACAACTTAGAAGATTTACTTCGGATCACAAAGTGAATGTACTCTCATACAAGATCAATTCTCATTATGAATGACCTCGACTCCAGAGAGCATTAATCACCAGGGATCTCACCACAGCCTATACCCAAGGCCAAGACCAGATTTCAAATTGCCTCACCCGCCATACAACAGTTGCCCTAAAAGGACGGTTTTAACCAGATTACAGCCATTCAGCACATTAAGAACCATCCCCCAGGGATTGTCCTTGAAAACAGTCTTCGCTTAACACAGAAGAACAGCATCATTGCTCATGATATGCCTTATTCAAAGAGCCTCCTCATAAAGTCTTGACCTCCGCACCCGAAGTCAATGCTGTCGTGTCCACTAACAAGGTTCAGCATTGAAAAGCTCCCTCAACACCAGAGAAAGCTCAACTTCGATTCAATCTTGGTCTTAAAACGAACCTTGTCTTCTAGAAGACCCAATTAAGTCTTCAAGGCTACTATCCTGCCTCCCGATTCCTGCATGCGAAAACCCGATTCCTCTGTGAGCTTCCGACTCAGGGGGCTGGTCTTGTGTGACTCCGAGTATGCACTGCGAGTAACCTGCTCCTGCAGCCCAGCGCACATTTGTCGCTCTCACTCTGTCTACCAATGCACTTTCTCTGTGCTCCTGACAGGCAAGTAAATAAAATTACAATTGTGTTTCTCCTTTCCAAACTTGCAACAGCACTAGCAAGTCTAATATATGCCAATAGACTCAATTTACACCTCAATAGAAGTCTATGGGAGAAATACATTCTCCAGATTATTCTATTTTTTAGTCTCCAACTTTCCTCTTCTAAAATGTTGGCATGTATGGATTAATGCCAGCATACTTTATATTTCAATCCAGACACTGGGCACATACTGGCTCAATTTCCCAAGCCTTCCATTCAAATAAAGAGAAAGTTTACCTTTGAGGAAAATATATCTCCTTAAAGTTGAGCTTTCCTTTATTCCAAAAAAACCACAAGACTGCTGCTGTCGCTCCACGAGATTTCTCTTTACCACATGTTCACAGGACAATTAATTGCATGTCTTTGGATCCACTCTCTACCGAGATGCAGGGCGAAAAAACATCAGATTGGTGCTTGGAATAAATATAGGGTTTACCCCATCCTCCAGATTGATGACCCACTGGAGACATAACCTATAGGGGCTTTTCCACTTGACAAAAAGGCTGCATTTTATGCATTCATTCAGAAGACGATGAGTTGAGGAGAAGAGGATGATTTTCTAATGAAATCTTTCTCCTAAACTGAAAAGACCCATCAATATGTTCCACTGCTGAAAACTACGTTCAAACACTGCTCAGAGATTTGTCAAGATCAGGTCAAAACATAGTCAAAAGTCATGCCACAAGTTTAAGCCCTCCCAAAAAAAGATTTTCATCAGGGGACATGCATCCTCAGATTCCTTGGTGGTTCCCTCCGTGAACAAACATGTTTTAATGCATATACCACCTCCAGACACAGAAAGCAAGGCACTTGGAGCTGCAGTGAAGCAGTTAATGGTCGAAGCAGCCATGCCAAGGCACATTGCCACTGTATTGTCAGTGTTGGCAAGGTATAACAGACACCTGCAAGAGAAGATGTCCAAACCCCACTGAAGGAGGGACATGAATATTGTACAAGAGAGCAAAATAATCTAAATTTTTAGCATCCTCTGGCCTTTAAGAGGTGTGGGAATGGTCTCCACAGGTTAATTAATACTAGTGTTCTAATTCAATGGCTCATGGATATGCATCTCAGCATTACACCCAGGGATCCCACAGTACCTGTTCACAATAGAATTCGGTGGAGAACATCTATTTAGCCCACACACTGCAAAAGTAAAGGCTGTGGGCGTCCTGATTTAACAGCAAAAATCTACTTTTTATTGTGACCAAATATAAGGTTCTTCAAAGGATGGCACAACCAGCCAATAGAAGTCATACCACACTAAGCAGAGCTTTCCACTGGAATCCTTGCAGCAGTTTAAGGAAGGACAGACCATCCACTGATTCAGGGCCGGACTGGGATCCCAAATCAGTCCTGTCAATTTTCTTGGACCTGCCCCTGGGGAAGAACTTTCCGGCACCCGGAGATTGGAAATGCTTTCTTACTGCTTTTGTTCCTTGGAGTCGATATTGCAGCGCTACTGCAAAAATGGTCCCCCATAACAAAGAATGCTCCCACTGCTACAAAACTGCCCCTCACCCTCCCAGCCTCCTGGGTAACACCTGATGCCCGTTACGGCCAGCCGGCCCTGCACTAATTCTTTCAGGGTGACATTAATACCCGACCCAGAGGTACCCAAGATGAGGTGCCTCTGACAACATGCCATGACATTTCATGCATGCCCCATACCTAGACTGAGGTTGTTCTTTGTCTCAATTGTAGGCCATCACCCAAGTCAGTCAGCGTTTTCCGCCATATTGTGTGGAATTTCATATAATACTACCCAGTCACCTTTCAAGGCACCACAAAACCAGCCAATTGCAGTTAGGGGAGGTGGTGACGTTACTGGCCAAAGGAACCTTTACAACGACAAGGACAAATGGTGTACTCTGTACTTCCTTATCCCAAAAATGTAAATACCTATTTGTCCGAGCCTCTACATAGAGCTTCTCATTTGTGACATTACTGCCATTCATTCCAAGATTGCCACGCTTCAGGTGGCCACTACATGACAACACTCAACTTCAAGGACACCTATTTCCAGGTTCAAATATATGCAGTCACCTCATCCTCTCAAGTGTGTACTAAATGCCTCACTGTCCAATACATGTGCATCTTTGCCTGGACAATAGGCTAGTGAATAGGAGCATTCACTCTCAATGTCTTGCCAACATGAGTAAAGCGGTTTCCTTCTACATCAGTTAGCTTCACAATCGATGTCAAAAATACCACTTTCACAGCTGTGATGCAATGCAGGGCTATGGACCAAAAGTGCTGACTGTGTTTGAATGCATTCCAATGGTGTATAATGTACTACTAGCTCACGTTGGACTTATGTACTGTGCTAATAATTAAAACAAAAACAATTCTTTCCCCCAAAAAAGAAAAGGGTAGTGGAGAGATAGAAGAAAAGAAAATACCACTTTCACCCTCAACAGGTTAAGACTTTTCAATGGGCAACATTCTAATCAGTAACAGCAAAAGCCTAATCACACCAGAGCACGTTTTGGAGTGTTAGCAATAATGTTGGTGTTGAATGTAGTGTTCATCACTTCCTCTGACTGTGAGAATGAGAACAAAACTGTTGGGGTTGATAGCCTCATGCACTACTTTAGTCACCAGTGCTCAGCTGCAAATACACCCATCGCATGAGTGTTTATTCAGACAGTGGTTCCAAGAGGTTAGAGGAGATTGTGTTGGTGGAGCTCAGAGTTCAGCTCAGGCAACTTTAGTGGAACAGGCCACAACATTTACGAGGCCGGTCATTCTTGAACCCACAGCTGCAGTTCACAGCATTGTTGTAGGTGGAGTGAGGAGTACACATGCTGGACTTTGATTCAGGCTCAATGGCCCCATCGAGAATGCTTGCATCACATCAGTTTGTTAGCATTGCAAAGAGAGCAGTTTGCACTCAGGGCATTTCTGGTCCGCTGCACCAAAAGGTGGTCTTATTTGAAATGACCACCATGTACTAGAGGCATAAACAGGGGCACACATGCTCCACAGCTCAAGCTTTGCCAAAATGGCACTCATTGCTACAGTGTGTCAGACACATTCTGGTGGAGCATCTCCTATGGCTGGACTAAGGCTTTACTGATATCCTGAGCAGGCACTATTAGAGACTCATGAATGGGAAATGAATTAACACATTCCAAATCAATGCTTACTGCAGGGGGGACTGGCAGTAAATCTGTTTGCAATTCATGCAAATTCCAGATGCCATAGCTTTGCCTCCAAGTACCCACACCCAGTCTTTAGAGAATGTGCTGGAGATAAATTGGTCTAGGACAGTTGCATACCCTTTCCTGCACTTCCAGCAATCCCTTACGTGGTTTATGTAAATGAGGCAAGTACCATTGATTCTAGCTCTTGTTTCTGCTGCTTTTGGTGCATCAACCATGGTATGCCTTGATTTTGGAAATGCCTTAAAATCCCACACCAGGCCTTCCATTACGGCTAGATTTGATCATTCAACATTAATGCCAATTCCTCCATCTAAAGCGGGGCTAAGCATGTAGAGGGAGGCGAGCCCCGGAGCTCCTCCGCGGGCGCCCTCCATTAACATCGATCCTGGCCAGCAATCCTGGAACCCAGCGCCACAGTCTGCGCATGAAGGTCCGGTGCCCCTTTTAAGAGGGTCGACGGAGCCTAGAAGGGCCGAAAATTGGGGTTCTTACCTCTCTCCCTGCTCGTGAGATCTGCAGGCGACAAGATGGCGCCCGCGACTGTCGAGGCTGGCGTCAGGCAGTAAGGGGACCCTTCGAGGCTGGCGGCAGCACTGGGGAAGCTGGAACCCAGCCGCTGGGACCGGAAGAAAGATTGCTGCTCCCGTTCACGATAGCGGTGAGGAGGTATCGCATGCCGGCGGGCGGGGGCCACCCAGCGACATCTGTATCCCCCCAGCTGCCTGACCCTAAGATGGCGGCGCCCGGGACAGGACGGACTTTTGCCATTTAGCGCGAAATCTCCTGCTGAGGGCCCTACGAGATCCCCACTAAGGACGGCGGAGCCCCCCGCATCGCCCTGGACCCAGCACCAAGAGCAGAACGAGGTCAGAAATGGGAAAAGCAGCCAAACCAACACGGACCCAGACGAACATCATTCTGCCTGACCCCCAAATGGCGCCCAAGTTGGGTCACCGCACTGAAAAAACATCTCTGTATTCCCTATCTGCCTGGGAGATAGAGGGGATTAAAGCACACATCCTCCCTCCACAGGACTTACAGGGTTAACCAATCCTGCTATTTCCACGCATTAGAATTAAGATGGAAAAATTGTGCTGGGGGAATTTATGGCCTTGAGAAAATCTTTCAAAACAACGAGGTTTCCTGAAGTTTGTCACGTGACATGACCAGTGCGAGCCACCTAAATCCATAATACTAGACTATCATCAAGCGCGGAGAGAAACTTGGAGACAGAGAGCTTACTTGGTTGCTGCTGGGATTGAGACCTCCGTCATGACTTCAAACAAAGTAGTTGTAAAGGGACAGCTGAAATTCCAGGAGCCTAGTCCCGACAGGTCGACGATTTCGAAGGGCTGGAAGAGGTCCCCCGCTACACGGTGGAGGAGGGCACTGGACATTCCAGGAGCCTAGTCCCGACAGCTCGACGACTTCGGAGGGCTTGAAGTGGTCCCCCGCTACACGGCGGAGGAGGGCACTGGACATCGAATGCTGTCTTATTTAAAGCGCTTTGATAACCTATTCGGTTCAAGTTACTGAAATGTGCAACGTAACTGATTCTATGTAAACTGCTGTGTTAACATGTAACGAAACTTGTGCTATGTAAAGCGCTCTGATAACCTAATCGGTTCAAGTTCGCGCTATAGAAAACTCTAAAAATAAATAAATAAATAAAATAAATCCCAAATCCCTCAATGCAGCAGTTTGGTACCTGAAGTTTTAAGAGTTTTTTATATATTCAGACAAGTTGTGGCATAGCGGCTTGACCTGCTGCCCTTGGAACCTCGGGACCAAGATTTGAATCCTAGCCTCTGCGCTAACATTGCGTGATTATGCGCAAATCACTTAATCTGCCGGTGCCTAAATGTGAGTAAAATGTATTTGCGTGATAATCCCCATTTGATGTACACAATATTGTAGATCCTCTCCAGATCCCTGACATAACATACAGCTTTTCAGTTGCTTCACAGCTAGGTTTGCGCTACGTAAATACCAGTGCAGTACATACATCCACAAGAATGTATGCAAATCTTAAGGAAAGCTAGAAAACCTACCAGAGAATGCTATTCAGCTGAATAGAAATGTTTTGTTACACATATTTAGACCCAGCAGATCAGTCCTCTCAAGGTTACTGTTCAGCATATTATTTGCTAACTTTTACAATTGCAAAAGTCCAGATTGGCATTCACATCTATTTGTGCAGCTAGCTGCCATTGCAACATACCTTAACAAGCATTGGCAATGCCAATTGGTCTCGGCATATTAATGAGCTTAGTGGTGTAGCAGTTACAGCATAGTTACCAGGACAGCAGTAATAACAATATATACAGGATAACTGCTACATTAGAGTTAGTAGGATAACAGAGTGAGCAGTACAGCAGTGACAACAGATTTATCATGACAGTAATGCGAGCAGTGAGAGCAGGACTTTAGTGACAATTACATTAGCACACACTAACAGCAAAATTAACAGATGAGTAGTACCAGCAGTGTGAGGAAAACACTAATATTTGAAATTGAAATAATGGACATTTAAGGTGACAAACCGGTGAGAAACATGACTATAGAATGGGATAAAGAGAGCACCAGCACGTAAGGCGAGCTCGTATACATGACGTACCAGCTGAAGACCGGATATCCTTGCTGGGGTGTTGTCCTCTGCTTCTCCTTGGGGATCATACTGAAGGCTTTGCTCATGGAGCTGCAGGGGAGGTCTGGGGCATGTAGTCTGCGCTCAGTGCCTGGAAGCCTGTGCTCCATGGTTGGCTGTCGGTGCCAAAATGCAAAACAACAGTTGATGGACAGAATGCAGAACAATGTCATACATTCACCCCAGTACAGAGATCTGGGCCTAAATCCATCGTTTTTTTGCACTCCACACCACCCCAGTTCAAACATGGCCATATGCAAATCAGCCTTGACCCTGTGCCTCATGGGAACAGTCCAGCCCGAACTGCCAAGCCATGTCTTTCCTGGACCGGAATCAAGCATCCTAGGACCGGTTTCTGTCTATCAGCCGTCTTCAGCCAGGATAGCTTGACTCCAGTGGTGTGGGGAGCATGGGACTCACGTCTGAGCATACCAATCCCACTCGGGGTGACAAATGCAAAACAAGCACTGGCGTTGCCAATAGGTCTCGCAGTAGGAAAGTTGGAGCTATTACAATTGCAAATAACAATGCCTTTTATTTTTGTTTTCATTTTAAAAACATAAAGGGCTTTGTCATTTACAAAACCAATAGCTCCAACTTTCCTACTGCGAGACCTATTGTGCACTGCACAGTGTGGGTGTGAGTGGCGTTGCGTGTGTGAGTGGCGTTGTGTGTGTGAGTGGCATTGCATGGGTGAGTGGTGTTGCGTGGGTGAGTGGCGTTGCGTGTGTGAGTGGCGTTGCGTGTGTGAGTGGCGTTGCGTGTGTGAGTGGCGTTGCGTGTGTGAGTGGCGTTGCGTGTGTGAGTGGCGTTGCGTGGGTGAGTGGCGATGCGTGGGTGAGTGGCAAGTTGGAAGTTCGGTGGTATTATATTTACATAAGGCAGAGTGAAGTTCCCTCCTAATTCTGGCATATAAACATATATTCCCAGCATAGGTTTTATTTCAAATGCAGTGCTACGATGAATGAGCGCCAGGTCTGCTGGTGTTTCGAAAACACTGGCTGATTGAGCCTTGGTGTCAAAAACAACTGTGTAAGATGCTAATAATTTAATTCACTTGTGGTGGGTGCTACACAGATGATGAGACAACAACAAATACATGTCTGCGAAGAATAAAGCTCTAGAAAGACGCTGAAAAGAGAGGCGGCCCTGAGTCAGCTTCTTCAGCACAGCAAAGGACAGTTGACTTCCCCACACTGGCAGATCTTCAGGCACCGCCGACTAAGAGGTCATTCAGCTGCTGCTGCAGGATTATACGAAAGACATCCCTGCCTGCTTCAGAATACTACCAGGGAGCCCTTGTACTCGGATCTCTCTTTGGAGAAATCAAAGGCACAAACTGATCACGGTGAAACATCCTTGGCGAGCACGAGAACAAGATGAAATCGAGTCAGAGACCTTGGGGAAAACAAGCTCTTGGCGTTGCTAAGATTAGGGGGGGGTGAGAAATGCGGCTCGGGAGCAAATGGTAACGAGCACGTGAATGGGAAGAGCCGTGGGAGGTGGGAGGGGAAGTCGGAAAGTGCGAAGTGCAGGCGGGGGGCGGGGAGTGGATCCTTTGAAGTGTGTGTGGCTTTCATGTGGAGTTCTGGGTGGGGTGCAGCCTGCGTGAGGAGGTGGTTGGTGTGGTTGATGCATAGATACCGGCCTCTATCTGGTTGGTAGGTGTGCGGGCAGGTGCAGGTGTCATGAAATCGTATGTGGCCGTGTCCCTGCCTACCTACTCTGGAAATCGGAATGGCCCGAGGGTGGGGAGTGTGGGCCTGGAGGGGTTTGCCGGTGATGGGCAGATGAGTCACTGCTGTGGATGAGCTGTGCCAGCGTCCCGGAGATAAGCATTAACCCTTCACTGCCCAGGGCTGCACGAGGAGGATACTGCCAGTGGCGGGAGGCTGCAAGAGTGGATAGCAGTAGAGAATCGAGGTCTGCTGCGGGGGCACTCAGTGGTGGGCGAGGGGAAGTTGAAAGTTCTGCGCAGCACGCGTGCCTCCGCCTCGAAGCGCTTCTTGCCCTCGGGCAGGCTGTGTTTTGTCCCCGTTGCGCGCTCTGGCCCTGGTCTCGGGAAGGCCCGGTATGAATGGATAGGAGGAGGGCACTGTCACAGACTTGTGAATGGACCTATTGATTATCAGTGACGCTGCGTGTGCTGACGTCTGGCACCGCTTCATTCACCCTGTAGAGCGGTCTCGCTGCTCGACGTGGTGCATCCCGCGCACTCACGTCTGAGGAGCGCCAAGAACAGTCAATCAATGCGAGCTACAGAAACCCTGGAAGCAGCAATGATCTAGTTATTGAGTCTGCACTACACACACGCAGCTGTGCGAGCAGGAACAATGCCACAGTCCTGCCCCCACCCAAGTCTCTGATGGTAATAAAGAGTTGAAATGAATCCATATTTCTTTAGTTTTCCATGCCCGTCTTGCATGGTAGGGTGGTGATAGCTACACAGTCCTGCCCCCGCCCAAGTCTCTGATGGTAATAAAGAGTTGAAATGAATCCATATTTCTTTAGTTTTCCATGCCCGTCTTGCATGGTAGGGTGGTGATAGCTACACAGTCCTGCCCCCGCCCAAGTCTCTGATGGTAATAAAGAGTAGAAATGAATCCATATTTCTTTAGTTTTCCATGCCCGTCTTGCATGGTAGGGTGGTGATAGCTACCCATTCCCCCTAACGGTTGTAAGTCTGAGAACTGTGCTGGCAGAGGCTGACGGGTGACATATTCTGAACCCCAGGAAGCCGCTCTCAGGGCAAGGCTGTGTTTGCGGGGAGAGAGAGGGGATGTGCTGGTGTGGGAGGGGGGAGGTGCTGGTGTGGGAGGAGTGCTGCTAGGGCAAGGCTGTGTTTGCGGGGAGAGGGAGGGGAGGTGCTGGTGTGGGAGGGGGGAGGTGCTGGTGTGGGAGGAGTGCTGCTAGGGCAAGGCTGTGTTTGCGGGGAGAGAGAGGGGAGGTGCTGGTGTGGGAGGGGGGGTGCTGGTGTGGGAGGAGTGCTGCTAGGGCAAGGCTGTGTTTGCGGGGAGAGAGAGGGGAGGTGCTGGTGTGGGAGGGGGGAGTTGCTGGTGTGGGAAGAGTGCTGCTAGTGGAGGAGAAGCCCTGGCCGTGAATGCGCGTGCATGTTTGCTCACGTGATTCACGTGAACTGCAAGAAAACCGCGGGGCTGAAAGCCCTTGGTTTGAAGAGGATTTTGCCGACTTGAATTCTCCCCATTTCCCATTCCTGCGGAATGGTAAAGGCGAGACCTAAACAACAATTGATGGACATAATGCAGAACAATGTCATACATTCACCCCAGTACAGAGATCTGGGCCTATATCCATCTTTTTTTTTTTGCACTCCACACCACCCCAGTTCAGACATGGCCATATGCAAATCAGCCTTGACCCTGTGCCTCATGGGAACAGTCCGATTTACAAAAAGGGGGTGGTGATGAACAGAGTGTCCGAGTTAAACAGACCACTCTTACCCAGTCCAAAGATCAGGGCTTGATCCATCACCGTTATTTATCTCACTGCCCCATCCCAGCTCAGAACCTGGCCATATGCAAATCAGTCTGTCCCTGGCCCAGTGCATCATGGGAACAGGGCAGACTAAACTACCAAGCCAATTCTTCACCAGAAAGGAGACAAGCTACGGGGGACCGGTTTCTGGCATTTCAGCCTTCTTCGGCCCGGCTTGCTTGAATCCTGATGGAGCAGTGAGAAAGGGACTCATGTCTGAGTATACCCTGCCACACCTATAGTGGCCAAAAACGATTTACAAAAAGGGGGTGGTGATGAACAGAGTGTCCGAGTTAAACAGACCACTCTTACCCAGTCCAAAGATCAGGGCTTGATCCATCACCGTTATTTATCTCACTGCCCCATCCCAGCTCAGAACCTGGCCATATGCAAATCAGTCTGTCCCTGGCCCAGTGCATCATGGGAACAGGGCAGACTAAACTACCAAGCCAATTCTTCACCAGAAAGGAGACAAGCTACCGGGGACCGGTTTCTGGCATTTCAGCCTTCTTCGGCCCGGCTTGCTTGAATCCTGATGGAGCAGTGAGAAAGGGACTCATGTCTGAGTATACCCTGCCACACCTATAGTGGCCAAAAACGATTTACAAAAAGGGGGTGGTGATGAACAGAGTGTCCGAGTTAAACAGACCACTCTTACCCAGTCCAAAGATCAGGGCTTGATCCATCACCGTTATTTATCTCACTGCCCCATCCCAGCTCAGAACCTGGCCATATGCAAATCAGTCTGTCCCTGGCCCAGTGCATCATGGGAACAGGGCAGACTAAACTACCAAGCCAATTCTTCACCAGAAAGGAGACAAGCTACCGGGGACCGGTTTCTGGCATTTCAGCCTTCTTCGGCCCGGCTTGCTTGAATCCTGATGGAGCAGTGAGAAAGGGACTCATGTCTGAGTATACCCTGCCACACCTATAGTGGCCAAAAACGATTTACAAAAAGGGGGTGGTGATGAACAGAGTGTCCGAGTTAAACAGACCACTCTTACCCAGTCCAAAGATCAGGGCTTGATCCATCACCGTTATTTATCTCACTGCCCCATCCCAGCTCAGAACCTGGCCATATGCAAATCAGTCTGTCCCTGGCCCAGTGCATCATGGGAACAGGGCAGACTAAACTACCAAGCCAATTCTTCACCAGAAAGGAGACAAGCTACCGGGGACCGGTTTCTGGCATTTCAGCCTTCTTCGGCCCGGCTTGCTTGAATCCTGATGGAGCAGTGAGAAAGGGACTCATGTCTGAGTATACCCTGCCACACCTATAGTGGCCAAAAACGATTTACAAAAAGGGGGTGGTGATGAACAGAGTGTCCGAGTTAAACAGACCACTCTTACCCAGTCCAAAGATCAGGGCTTGATCCATCACCGTTATTTATCTCACTGCCCCATCCCAGCTCAGAACCTGGCCATATGCAAATCAGTCTGTCCCTGGCCCAGTGCATCATGGGAACAGGGCAGACTAAACTACCAAGCCAATTCTTCACCAGAAAGGAGACAAGCTACCGGGGACCGGTTTCTGGCATTTCAGCCTTCTTCGGCCCGGCTTGCTTGAATCCTGATGGAGCAGTGAGAAAGGGACTCATGTCTGAGTATACCCTGCCACACCTATAGTGGCCAAAAACGATTTACAAAAAGGGGGTGGTGATGAACAGAGTGTCCGAGTTAAACAGACCACTCTTACCCAGTCCAAAGATCAGGGCTTGATCCATCACCGTTATTTATCTCACTGCCCCATCCCAGCTCAGAACCTGGCCATATGCAAATCAGTCTGTCCCTGGCCCAGTGCATCATGGGAACAGGGCAGACTAAACTACCAAGCCAATTCTTCACCAGAAAGGAGACAAGCTACCGGGGACCGGTTTCTGGCATTTCAGCCTTCTTCGGCCCGGCTTGCTTGAATCCTGATGGAGCAGTGAGAAAGGGACTCATGTCTGAGTATACCCTGCCACACCTATAGTGGCCAAAAACGATTTACAAAAAGGGGGTGGTGATGAACAGAGTGTCCGAGTTAAACAGACCACTCTTACCCAGTCCAAAGATCAGGGCTTGATCCATCACCGTTATTTATCTCACTGCCCCATCCCAGCTCAGAACCTGGCCATATGCAAATCAGTCTGTCCCTGGCCCAGTGCATCATGGGAACAGGGCAGACTAAACTACCAAGCCAATTCTTCACCAGAAAGGAGACAAGCTACCGGGGACCGGTTTCTGGCATTTCAGCCTTCTTCGGCCCGGCTTGCTTGAATCCTGATGGAGCAGTGAGAAAGGGACTCATGTCTGAGTATACCCTGCCACACCTATAGTGGCCAAAAACGATTTACAAAAAGGGGGTGGTGATGAACAGAGTGTCCGAGTTAAACAGACCACTCTTACCCAGTCCAAAGATCAGGGCTTGATCCATCACCGTTATTTATCTCACTGCCCCATCCCAGCTCAGAACCTGGCCATATGCAAATCAGTCTGTCCCTGGCCCAGTGCATCATGGGAACAGGGCAGACTAAACTACCAAGCCAATTCTTCACCAGAAAGGAGACAAGCTACCGGGGACCGGTTTCTGGCATTTCAGCCTTCTTCGGCCCGGCTTGCTTGAATCCTGATGGAGCAGTGAGAAAGGGACTCATGTCTGAGTATACCCTGCCACACCTATAGTGGCCAAAAACGATTTACAAAAAGGGGGTGGTGATGAACAGAGTGTCCGAGTTAAACAGACCACTCTTACCCAGTCCAAAGATCAGGGCTTGATCCATCACCGTTATTTATCTCACTGCCCCATCCCAGCTCAGAACCTGGCCATATGCAAATCAGTCTGTCCCTGGCCCAGTGCATCATGGGAACAGGGCAGACTAAACTACCAAGCCAATTCTTCACCAGAAAGGAGACAAGCTACCGGGGACCGGTTTCTGGCATTTCAGCCTTCTTCGGCCCGGCTTGCTTGAATCCTGATGGAGCAGTGAGAAAGGGACTCATGTCTGAGTATACCCTGCCACACCTATAGTGGCCAAAAACGATTTACAAAAAGGGGGTGGTGATGAACAGAGTGTCCGAGTTAAACAGACCACTCTTACCCAGTCCAAAGATCAGGGCTTGATCCATCACCGTTATTTATCTCACTGCCCCATCCCAGCTCAGAACCTGGCCATATGCAAATCAGTCTGTCCCTGGCCCAGTGCATCATGGGAACAGGGCAGACTAAACTACCAAGCCAATTCTTCACCAGAAAGGAGACAAGCTACCGGGGACCGGTTTCTGGCATTTCAGCCTTCTTCGGCCCGGCTTGCTTGAATCCTGATGGAGCAGTGAGAAAGGGACTCATGTCTGAGTATACCCTGCCACACCTATAGTGGCCAAAAACGATTTACAAAAAGGGGGTGGTGATGAACAGAGTGTCCGAGTTAAACAGACCACTCTTACCCAGTCCAAAGATCAGGGCTTGATCCATCACCGTTATTTATCTCACTGCCCCATCCCAGCTCAGAACCTGGCCATATGCAAATCAGTCTGTCCCTGGCCCAGTGCATCATGGGAACAGGGCAGACTAAACTACCAAGCCAATTCTTCACCAGAAAGGAGACAAGCTACCGGGGACCGGTTTCTGGCATTTCAGCCTTCTTCGGCCCGGCTTGCTTGAATCCTGATGGAGCAGTGAGAAAGGGACTCATGTCTGAGTATACCCTGCCACACCTATAGTGGCCAAAAACGATTTACAAAAAGGGGGTGGTGATGAACAGAGTGTCCGAGTTAAACAGACCACTCTTACCCAGTCCAAAGATCAGGGCTTGATCCATCACCGTTATTTATCTCACTGCCCCATCCCAGCTCAGAACCTGGCCATATGCAAATCAGTCTGTCCCTGGCCCAGTGCATCATGGGAACAGGGCAGACTAAACTACCAAGCCAATTCTTCACCAGAAAGGAGACAAGCTACCGGGGACCGGTTTCTGGCATTTCAGCCTTCTTCGGCCCGGCTTGCTTGAATCCTGATGGAGCAGTGAGAAAGGGACTCATGTCTGAGTATACCCTGCCACACCTATAGTGGAAGGGTATGCTCAGATGTGAGTCCCTTGCTCATTGCACCATCAGGATTCAAGCAAGCCGGGCCGAAGAGGCTGAAATGCCAGAAACCGGTCCCCGGTAGCTTGTTTCCTTCCCAGTGTAAGAATTGGCTTTTGTAGTTTGGTTTGCCCTGTTCCCATCATGCACTGGGACAGGAACAGACTAATTTGCATACAGCCAGGTTCTGAAACTGGGATGGTGCAGTGAGCTAAAAAACGGTGTTGGATCTAGCCCTGATCTCTTGACTGGGTGAGAGTATTCTGTTTAATTCAGAGACTCTGTCCCTCACCACCCCCTGTTGTAAATATTTTTGTCCACCCTAAGCGTGGAAGGGTATGCTCAGATGTGAGTCCCTTGCTCATTGCACCATCAGGATTCAAGCAAGCCGGGCCGAAGAGGCTGAAATGCCAGAAACCGGTCCCCGGTAGCTTGTTTCCTTCCCAGTGTAAGAATTGGCTTTTGTAGTTTGGTTTGCCCTGTTCCCATCATGCACTGGGACAGGAACAGACTAATTTGCATACAGCCAGGTTCTGAAACTGGGATGGTGCAGTGAGCTAAAAAACGGTGTTGGATCTAGCCCTGATCTCTTGACTGGGTGAGAGTATTCTGTTTAATTCAGAGACTCTGTCCCTCACCACCCCCTGTTGTAAATATTCATGGGAACAGTCCAGCCCGAACTGCCAAGTCATGTCTTTCCTGGACCGGTGCTACATGCACTGTGTTGTGTTGGACAAGTACAACAATAGGCACTCTTCCATTGCTGCCATATAGTGTGAGGTGCCTTAGATACCAGCGGCCGAGGAGAAGACTGCGGGGATTCCCACAGCCTGAACCCACCTATGGAAACAAGCAAGCTGGAGAAAACTCCTTGTATTCTCATACAAGGAACTACTTGCATTGAAATGTCTGTTCTGCAAATGTTTTTGATGCAGTATTAATCTCTAAGAACGAGTACGAGTGATAAGCTAATTTTGCAGGTAAGCAATCCTAAATCCAGGTGACCCCACACTTTCAGGATAAGCTGAAAGGGAATGTATTCTGCAGCCACTGTACCGGTGAGGAGAGGATAATCGTCAAATACATCAAATGGGACGGCAAACCAATCAACTCCCATCAGGTCTGTCAATATGACCCATTATATAACTGGGGCCCTAGTTTTTCTCTCCTTCCTTACCTTGGTACCTTATCCATTATGTCTTCCATGTTGAATACACTAAACAATTTCCTAATTTTTCAATGACTATCAGTTAACAATACAAATGGCCATTTTGTCTGCTCCTCCCAGGGGTGAGCTCCGGCCCCCTCTTGCTTCTGGGTCTGTTGTGGGGTGATGAGCAGCTGTCGGCACCCCAGCTCTGCTTCTGGGCTCAGGGCCACTTCCACAAACTCACCAATGGCTCCGCGGGAGGGGCTCCTGGGGCTGAGGTAGAGCCTACGATGCGCCCTCCGAGGCGCCCCGCACCCTTAGAGGACGGAGTCTGTGCCCCCTGGAGCAGAACCCAGGAGGGTCCATTCTCCCTCGGGCCGGGGGCAGAGGGGTCTCTGGAGCTCCGGGGGCTGGTCCTGGCACTCCCCGGTGCCCCCTCTGCGTTGCCAGGTGCCCCCGGTGGCATCTTCCACAGCGCCTGGAACACACTGCCTGCTCTCAGCTGGGCGAAATGCACTTCGCTCAAAGGAGGCTGCAGACAACAGCACCCTGCACTCACCCACGATCACAAATTAGTAGTGTCTGCTATTGCCTGCACTGACATGGAAATGTGTCTGTGATTAAAAAGAAATAAATAAAACCAAACCATTGACACTGCCTTCGGAATTCGACTGAGCCCCACTTTAGCGTGCACACACCATGCATGCATCGAGAAAAAGAATGTAAACCGACCCGATTATGGCGGGCATAACTCCATGCTTCAAGAAACACCACAAATCAGCAGTAGCACTTGGGAAACAGAAAGTATCAAGAGGTAGAAACCAACTTTTGGCGCGCATGCGTACGATGTATAGCATCGTACGCATGCGAGAGGGACAGGTCAGGCAAAATGGAGTGGGCATACAGACAGCCAATCAGAAGGGAAAAAAAACATTTACAAATGCAATAGGACTCGTATTTACGCGAGTCCTATTGCATTGTAAATAAAACTATGGGCTCCAAGAATGCAGGAACAGGAGTGGGTGGAGGGGTTGTGGTGGGCAGAGAAGTGAGGGACTGCAGGAGGGAAGGGGGGAGGCAGGGTAACAAAACCGTTTTAAAGGTAAAGGGGCTGATAGCTATGGAAGGAGAACTATGATGACATGCACGTCAGGAGGCGGGATTAAGCTGAGGAAAACCAGTCAGTTGCAGCATTTAGGAATTCGGCCAATCAAGAAGATAGGCAGAAAGTGGGCGGAGCTTTCCCCACTATATTGTATACAGCATCTCTCTGACGAGCAGCGCATGCGCTGCGTAGTCCGAGACCTAAAAATGAGATCCGTGGTTAATTATTTACATCCCTGTCATACAGGCTTATATGGAAGAATTAAAATGAGTGATGCCTCAGAGGGTAGGGCCAGCCCCCACATAGCATCCCAGTGTAGTTATTGGACTAATGGGAGCACCAATTAAGCTGCTCCATTCTTGTCCTGTTGCATTTCCCTCCCGGAAAATTGTTTTCTTGGTAGCCATCCCTTCCCTTTGTAGAATTACTGAACTTCAAGTTCTGTCAGTCAAGGACTATTGATGCAGCTTCATAAGTATAGAGCAGTGTTATACACCAATTTTCAACCAAACATTGTCTCTCCTTTCCATTTCACTCTGTTCTCACACCATTTCCATAATTTTTATTTCAAATGCCCCAACCCCTCATCGAGAGGTCTTTATACACTTTAGATGTTTAAAGGGCTATTGGGTTTTATGTGTACTAGACATGCACAGTCAGAAAAACAAGGCAACTATTTGTTGTGTTTGCACCAGCACTTCTTGCAAATCCAATCTCTAAGGTGGATGTTGCAAGATGGATTGTCGGATTCATTCAAATGTTATGCTAAAGCTATCTGCACATTGCGTGGAACCCTTAGCGCTTAATCAACTTACAAGAAGGGAGCCACAGCTGCTTTTCTGGGCAACGTACCATTAACAGACCTCTGCAAAGGTACCCCTTGGTTTTCTTTTAGTACCTTTACTAAATATTCGTGTGGACCAAACAGTGCTAAAAACTTTGTTGCAGATATCTCCATCCTTTTCTCACAGGCTACTGCTTTAGAGGTTTGGGTGCTGCTTTTCAGTTTATAAACAGCATGTGATGCTGTGAGCAGCAAATGATACTTTACTGTAACAATTGGCCTGCAGCTTGTAAAACTGTAGAAGAAAAACAGGCCTCACTGTTTTAAGGTATTTTTTACATTTCTGTATTTATCCATAAAAAAATATTTGATTTTTATCTGTGATTTATTATGGAACCATAAAGCTGCAAATCACATAGTTCTGCATATATTGAACCGATAAATTCAGACTTGAATGCCTGATATATTTTGATTCTACACATACCCATATATAATACATCAGCACATTTATATGAAAACAGATAGCCAGAGAAGTAGCCGTAAAACTGCAGAATAACCTGTAGAATAATCTCCAAAAACCCAAGTTCCTCATGAGTAATTAAAACTACTCTGAGGAAGGCCTAAAAGTCTTCCTAGAAATTAATTCTCAATTACTGAGAAAGCAGATGTGTCTGCATATCCCCATATTTCACTACCTTAGGCAGCCACCAGGACACACTTAGCACTGTAAATATCAAGCAGAATCCTAATTGATGTGTGCCCCGCTTATTTGCAAAGACAGAAGCAAGGCTCCTAGTGAAAGTAATGCTTCTTGCAAAAACCGAAGAGGACCATGACAAAGAAGAATGAAATTGAACACCTAAATAAGTAAAAGATGAACTGCGACTAATAATGTTATCATGTATCCTAAAAGTTCTTGACTTTGTAGACTAGGGGCCTTTCCCCAAGACATGAGATTTGAAAAAATTGTACTTAAATCAAGGTTGTCCATAAAAGTAACCAAACAATTAAGCAGATGACCCAGCCCTAAGCAGTTCTTGAAATAAGGCTGGCATGGTCTGCATAAAGCAGCACCAGAATAGAATGATTGTCAATCCGAGGCATGTCCATACCACCCTCGATTAATGCCTCCTCTAGGTTATAGATATAGAGGGCGAAAAGAAAAGAGGCCAGTATGCAGCCTTGTGGAACACCCCGCTTCAGATTAAAGTGAACAATGCATTCCCACTGCAACCCAAAACGAACAACAGCAGACATGTTAAAATGGAGGTCACGCAAAAGAGGCACTAAATTCAATTCCACCCCAAAACACACTATAATAGCCCATAACTTGTCTCTATTCCCCCTATCAAAAGCAGTAATCCAGTCCATAAGGGCCAAATGTAAAGCCCTTTGTTTGTCCACTGTATATTTATGGATAATCAAATGCAAGTTGATACATTGATCAACAGTCCCTAAGCCTGAGCCCGTTCTGAATGTCTAATAGAATAGAACCTTCAGAAGACCAGTTCACTAGTCTATTCAAGACAAAGATCGTAACCACATAGCAAATCAAAGAAATAGGGCGATAACATTTAGGGTCGGCCTGGCTACCCTTTAAAAGAAGGGGCGATCCCTTCTAAAAACGGGGACTATCACTGAGTGGGAACAGGATTTAGGAATAGAAAGTTTGCTACTGAATTGAGATAAGAGTAATCACAGAAGACCAAAGTGCTAGATTTGATTTAAAAACATCTATAGTGACTCCGTTGGGGTCAGGAGCCGTACTAGAAGGAAGTGCCTGAAAACTTTGCACACCTATCATGCGAGAAAATAACAGGGACAATAAGAACTACCAGAGAAAAATTACACAATTTAGAAGACAAATAAAACCCAGCATAAATATGCTCAAAATGTTTGACTTTAAGCTCAGGCGTGATAGTACAGAGTAAAACCCGGGTCAATTGCAGGCTTAAAAATGGGTTGATTAATAATCTCACAAAACAAGGAACTATCGCGCACCATACTGGCAAGAAGTTCCTCCCATGCCTCACTCCCCGGAGTTTGTTTACACTCCTTTAATACTCTTCTATACGAAGAATGGCAGGAAGCAACCCTTGATGTTCCCTAGAAACTGACTTCAAGGCATCCAGCAAAAGACGATGCGCCTTAACACAGTTTGCATCAAACCATTTGAAAGGACAAAAAGACAAGTTATTTTAAATCGTGGTAACAAAAATAGGAACTCCTCATTACAACTTTTATTAGTAAGGCCTCCAACATTCCAACTCAAAGGAGGAACAGTATGAGGGGAACTGAAACACCCAACAGAATGACTCTTACAAACAAGCATGGTCCCAGGGGAATGAGGTGGGGGTCAGTCATTTCAGACAAGGGTAAATCTGTTTGAAGTGGGTAAGCCGCTTTCCTGGATTAAAAGTGATATTTGAAGGAACTGAAGAGGGAACCTGAACCAAAACGGACACAGAATAACGAAACCAAAAGAGGGTGGTTTATATAAATAACTTAAGGGAAGAAGGCGTATTCGCACAAGTGGCCCGGGTCCAGCTGAAGACTGGTGGCAAAAAGGACGGCGAGCACTCGAAAGAGGTCCGAGAGACACGTAGTATTGCCGCTAATAGTTACCTCGATCATGCAAGTTACATGCACATACATGACACGGTCCAAGGCTACACAGTTGAATACACCGGTGACCGGCAGTCCAAAGGAGAAAACACAGTCTGCATGATCTATCTGGGGACTCAGAAAAACCGCGAAAAACAACGAGTAAACGCAATATATCTATCTAACTATCGATCTATCTATGGGCAAAGGGTAATCTATTATTTGTCAGCAATGTTCTGGATAGGAGTGGAAGTGATTTATAAGAAGCAAAGCCTCAAGTGTGTCTTGAGGACTATTCCCTAACTCAAAATTGGTAGTACATAACACGTTACCTTTTGCATACTTTATTTATGGCTTGTGTAGTAGTTATAAACAAATACATTTATATATAATAAAAATTTAAGAGGAGATAGTGGATTACATCAGTACAGTGAGAGGCAGGCACACTGAATAGGCCTTGTGAGCATCAGCAGAGATAGTATACTCTAAAGACATAGTAGCAAATAATCTTAGAGGAAGAAGAGTGTTTATTCCACATTAGATGGGTTGGTCTATGGCAATAACATAACATCTGACATTTATTCTGTGGTATAAAATGGGAGTGGGGGAGGTCATACATGTATTAGTATACATTCTCCCCAGTAGCATATTTAATTTAGCCACATACACTTTCAGTGTCATAGCATAGATCTATATATTGTTCCATTAATGTAGATGCCTATAGATATATACCTAAATACCCTTTCTCTTTACTTATACACATACATATGTGCACATCACAAGCGCAAATGCACATCAATATACTGCTATTGATTGGTATTTATATGAAATCTGTTGCCTATTGTGAATACGCACTTAGGCAACCGTTCTCTTCAGCTCCAGAGCCCAAACTAGTTCTGCTTCAGACTCAAGACAAAATGGCTTCAGTTTCTGCTAAATTGTATAAACATGCATTTGCAATGCAATAGGTCTTGCATTTACACAGGTTTAAGCTCTAGATAATGCCAATGCCTTTATTTCTGTTTTAAGAACTAAAACACAAATAAAAGGCTTTGTTATTTGCAATGTCACTAGCTAAAACTCGGGTAAATGCGAGACCTATTGCATTGCAAATGCTTGTTTTATAGGAATTGTCTGTGAACTCTCTGCCACTCTGCCACTAAAGATCCTTTCCTCCCCTCTGAAAACCACTTAGCTCTTACCTCACTCAGCCTTCTGTACCCCAGCAGCCAGGTTATCTATGGTAGAGGTTGGCCAGCACTGACAAAGTCAAAAGCTGGTAGCCAGCTACTGACCTAATGATTTTGCCAGTGCTTGTTTTTAATAAATAATTTTACACCTGGGTTTTGGGAACTTCATTGGTGCTATACTTTGAAAAAATATTTGTATATACAGAAACATTTGTTGGGTACTTTTCAGTCTGACAACCTAGAACAGAATGCCGTTGAGTCAAAGGCTCGAGGCTAAGAAGTAATGGATGGCTTACCCAAGCCCACACTCAAACAGTTTCTTAACAGTATGTGCCAACTTCATGCCATAGTATGACTGGCTATCTATCTCTACCGTAAGTTTAGGGTTCAAAAGTAAAGATGAAAAAAGAAGCAAGAGAATTATAAGAAAATATTTTCAGATTGTTTTGATTTGGCAATACTTTTTACCGCATGAAAAGCATACATTGTTAATAATTGGGCACAACTAGGCTGCACAATGTGTATGAGTAACAAGAGGTGACAATTAAGGTAATTAAAGAAGTGAATCCACCCATAGCCCTAGAATACTAAAACGATTGGTGAACCCTGTATGTTCTTTGTGAGCCACAAAATGGTTTACAGCAGACAGCAAAGTCTAGTATGCTTGGCCTGAAAATCATGCTACATGAATATTATGGAATGCAATGTTATATCATGGGTTTTTCATCTCGCCCTGTGTTTGCGAATTCCTTGTCCACCTGCCATTGTTGAGTGTATTGTTATGCAACGCTGTAGTCTACTGGAAGTAAATTTCTTTGCTGAGGATGTGTCTTGCGATTTTCCACCTACCTTGTCAGACCTGCTTGTATTTCTGTTACAGTCTGTGTCTGGGTTTCTGCATCCTATTATGTCATTGCCCCTCTTTCCAATCCACAGGCCAAGTTTCCAAGTTTATTAAAATAGTTTTGCTATCAGCCTTCCTGTTCATAAGCAATGGATTTTGTCAGAAATGGTGAAAGGCAATTCAGATTTATTATACCTTTGTGTTCTTTGTGCTTGATTGTATCTAAGTTTGAATTTTAGGATGTTAAGATTTGAGATATGTGTAGAAACATAAATACTAAATTATATTTCCCTTTACTTTTCCACCTAGTTGGTGTGCGCTCAGTCAGTGGGTCTCATGTTTCTGTTAAACGTCAGTACTGCTTGTGTATGTTTATGTGCTTTGATTTGGTGTGTTTGGTAATGTCTGAAACACTATCCCAAGCCTTCCAAAATTTCATCTTGTGAAATGTGGGCTAAATATATTATAATCAGTTTAAAAACCACAAAAACGCTACCAAGATGCCAATTCCACTAATTCAAGATGGTCTGCCATTTGATGTTTTTTAAATGTACCGATTTTACTTAAAGGTATTTAGGAACAATGTCGAGGCAGTGGCTGACGAGGTATTTATTTTTCTACGATCTAATAACATATTTCAACACCTTGACAGAGATAGTAAGCGCTATATTTAGAAAATACTCACAGTCCGGTCGGGGGTCTCGAAGCGGTGGTGGTCTGAGCTGTAAATGCCATATCAGACACAGACCGCTTAAATGCCTTATCAGACGTAGCGCCCAGAAGACCACAAAGTGCATGTGCAACAGAAGACGACAATGGAAACATCGCTTGACTGTGCTGTTGTTTCTCGTTGTGCAAAGCGAGGATTAGGGTTAAATGGAGGGAAGTTCAGCCTCGGCCCCTTTCATATCGTTTTAAAGAGGAAGTGTGTGGGCGCGAAGTGCAGATCTCCAACTAAGTGAGACTGCTGCTGGGCTGGTCTTTATCAGTTAGACTGTCTGCTGCAAATTGCCCTTCACTGCAGAGACTTCACTAATTTAGTGGCGCTCGCTCGTTACTAGTATATTTTAACCGATGGCCCAGGCCCTACAGCGCAGGGGCTGGCCAAAAAAGATTCCCAGGGCCGTCATTGGTAGCGCTTTCTCGCGCTACAAGATTGACGGCCCTGGGATCCACATATGCTGTACGCCGAGCGCTGCACCACCACTAGGCTAGGTGGTGCAGCAATTGCAAGCATGTGCGCTTGCACTTACCTACACGTGCGCAGTGCTGCTTTGTTACAGCTGCACGTGTGGGTGACGCTTTTGCCCCTTAACAAAATCCTTGACTGTACACGGGCCACCAGTGCTGTGTCGCACAGCGCCGCCTGCAAATGAGTGCCGCCTGCAAATGAGTGCCGCCTGGGGCGGACCGCCCCCCCCCCGCTCCCCCCCTAGATACACGGCTGATCCACTCTCATTTGAAAGTTCTCACAGTAATTCTCACATGTTGGAAGTTATGGGGTTTTCAGGCTTATATTGGTTGCACTCTTGTGCCGAGCGCTTCACCACCTGCTTGGTATGCAAACCAGTATCCTGGGCCGTAAAATGAGACTTCACTGTCAAAGCAGCCCCTCTGCCTCTCTGCAGCTCCAGCCACATAGGTTGTGCAGGATGGAAGTTCTCTGCCGAGCTGAAGAAGACCGGCAGTGTGGCTTCCGGTGGGCAGTCTAATGCTGCCTGTGCTTTGTTTTGGCTACGACATCACCCGCTTCACCCCTCCTCGCCCCAGCTAAGCTCAATTCAGCCAATCTGAGCATCTGGTTTGGGGAGGGCAGCAAGCACTGCCAAGACGCCTTAAGTTAAGCGAAACAATAAAGATGGGCTAAAAGAAGATGTTGGCCGACAAGCTACTCCATGGATGTGGGCAAGCTGGCAGTAGTTCGCAATCGACTGGTTGGAGACCCCTGGTACAGGACATATGGGTTATTATCCCAATGTTTCTTTGAGAGTGATGCTCCGGTTTCTGGGACTGATGACCTCCTGGATCATGCTGGTCAAGCATGCTAGGTGGAATACAAGGGCTCTGCAGTGGGATCTGAAGTCCTATTGGGCACAGTACCAGGGGATCTCTCAGAGTTCAGACTAGACTCTGACTCCCTCACCCTTCCCTACTCAGAGTTGACCGTGGTGACAGATAAAAAACCTCTGGGATTGGCCTAGTCTTCGGCTGAGGCCTAGGTCTGGATCAACCTTATGGAGCTGCGAGCCATCCATTTGGTATTGAAAGTTTTCTTGCTATCCATCAAATGGAGTCTGATCCAGGTGTTCACGGACACTACTGCCATGTGGTACTGCAACAATCAATACAGGGTGGGTTTATGGACTGCTAGGAGGATCTGCGACTATGGATGTGGCTGAAATGCCAGGAGATTTTTTCTGGTGGTGCAGCACCTGGTGGGATCTTTGAACACCAGGTCAGAAGAAATTGTCTGTCAACCCCCTGTAGCTCATGAATACTGCCTACATCTGGAGATTGTGTTGCACAAATGGGGAGAAACTTGGTACGATCTATTCTCCATGCAGAGAATGCACAATGTCAGCGCTTCTGCTCTTTGGAGTTTACAAAGTGACTCTCACTCAAAGTCACAATTCACTTAGAGTGGAAATCAGGACTCCTGTACACTCTCCCACCAATACATTTCATGCTCCGAGTTTTGAGGAAGGTCAGAACCAACTGGGCCCAAGTCATTCTAGAGGCTCTGGATTGAGCATGGACAGTATGATAGTCAGAACTCCTAGGCTTGACCATTCATCCCCCTAATCAGGTTGCCCCTAAGGGAGGACATCCTGCAGCAGCAGGGCAGGGTCCTGTACCCCAACCATCATACACTCCACCTACATGCCTGCCGATTGAGCAATGGAAGTTGAGCTCCTTTGACCTTTTCCCATAGGTCTTTGAGAAATGCCTGGCTGCCAGTATGACATCTACCGAGTCTGTATACATCTGCAGTTGGGATATGTTTGTGACCTAGTGTGCTACCATACAGATAGATTCAGAAAAGGGGGTGGTGATGGACAGAGTATCTGAAATAAGCAGAACACTCGTACCCAGTCCAAAGATCAGGGCATGATCCATCACCGTTTTTT
Source organism: Lissotriton vulgaris (assembly GCF_964263255.1). Taxonomy (NCBI): domain Eukaryota; kingdom Metazoa; phylum Chordata; class Amphibia; order Caudata; family Salamandridae; genus Lissotriton; species Lissotriton vulgaris. Next base: position 410,905,334 of record NC_141694.1, on the reverse strand, counting down.
AGCTCACTGCACCATCCCAGCTCAGAACCTGGCTACATGCAAATTAGTCTGTCCCTGGCCCAGTGCATCATGGGAACAGGGCAGACCAAACTACCAAGCCAATTCTTATACTGGGAAGGAAACAAGCTTCCGGGGACCGGTTTCTGGCATTTCAGCCGTCTTCGGCCCGGCTTGCTTGAATCCTGATGGTGCAGTGAGCAAGGGACTCACATCTGAGTATACCCTTCCACACTTATGGTGGACAAAACGATTCAGAAAAGGGGGTGGTGATGGACAGAGTGTCTGTCTGAATTAAGCAGACCACTCTTACCCAGTCCAAAGATCAGGGCTTGATCCATCACCGTTTTTTAGCTCACTGCACCATCCCAGCTCAGAACCTGGCTACATGCAAATTAGTCTGTCCCTGGCCCAGTGCATCATGGGAACAGGGCAGACCAAACTACCAAGCCAATTCTTATACTGGGAAGGAAACAAGCTTCCGGGGACCGGTTTCTGGCATTTCAGCCGTCTTCGGCCCGGCTTGCTTGAATCCTGATGGTGCAGTGAGCAAGGGACTCACATCTGAGTATACCCTTCCACGCTTATGGTGGACAAAACGATTCAGAAAAGGGGGTGGTGATGGACAGAGTGTCTGAATTAAGCAGACCACTCTTACCCAGTCAAAAGATCAGGGCTGAATCCATCACCGTTATTTAGCTCACTGCATCACCCCAGTTCAGAACTTGGCTATATGCAAATTAGTCTGACCCAGTGCCTCATGGGAACAGGGCAGACCAAACTACCAAGCCAATTCTTATACTGGGAAGGAAACAAGCTTCCGGGGACCGGTTTCTGGCATTTCAGCCGTCTTCGGCCCGGCTTGCTTGAATCCTGATGGTGCAGTGAGCAAGGGACTCACATCTGAGTATACCCTTCCACGCTTATGGTGGACAAAACGATTCAGAAAAGGGGGTGGTGATGGACAGAGTATCTGAATTAAGCAGAACACTCCTACCCAGTCCAAAGATCAGGGCTTGATCCATCACCGTTTTTTAGCTCACTGCACCATCCCAGCTCAGAACCTGGCTACATGCAAATTAGTCTGTCCCTGGCCCAGTGCATCATGGGAACAGGGCAGACCAAACTACCAAGCCAATTCTTATACTGGGAAGGAAACCAGCTTCCGGGGACCGGTTTCTGGCATTTCAGCCGTCTTCGGCCCGGCTTGCTTGAATCCTGATGGTGCAGTGAGCAAGGGACTCACATCTGAGTATACCCTTCCACGCTTATGGTGGACAAAACGATTCAGAAAAGGGGGTGGTGATGGACAGAGTATCTGAATTAAGCAGAACACTCCTACCCAGTCCAAAGATCAGGGCTTGATCCATCACCGTTTTTTAGCTCACTGCACCACCAGGATTCAAGCAAGCCGGGCCGACGACGGCTGAAATGCCAGAAACCGGCCCCCGGAAGCTTGTCTCCTTTCCGGTGAAGAATTGGCTTGGTAGTTTGGTCTGCCCTGTTCCCATGAGGCACTGGGTCAGACTAATTTGCATATAGCCAGGTTCTGAACTGGGGTGATGCAGTGAGCTAAATAACGGTGATGGATTCAGCCCTGATCTTTTGACTGGGTAAGAGTGGTCTGCTTAATTCAGACACTCTGTTCATCACCACCCCCTTTTCTGAATCGTTTTTGGCCACTATAGGTGTGGCAGGGTATACTCAGACATGAGTCCCTTGCTCACTGCACCACCAGGATTCAAGCAAGCCGGGCCGACGACGGCTGAAATGCCAGAAACTGGTCCCCGGAAGCTTGTCTCCTTTCCGGTGAAGAATTGGCTTGGTAGTTTGGTCTGCCCTGTTCCCATGAGGCACTGGGTCAGACTAATTTGCATATAGCCAGGTTCTGAACTGGGGTGATGCAGTGAGCTAAATAACGGTGATGGATTCAGCCCTGATCTTTTGACTGGGTAAGAGTGGTCTGCTTAATTCAGACACTCTGTTCATCACCACCCCCTTTTCTGAATCGACCATACAGATAGATGCACACTGTGCCAAGCTGTCTGAAGATGTATTGTGTGTTTGTCCCTTGCCCAGCATGGCCTTGCTTTGGTCATTGTTAAGGGGTACCTTACAGCCATTATGGCTTTTTTACATTTACTGTAACAGCCCTCTTTGTTCAAGTCACCGGTTGTGATGAGGTTTCTTAAAGGGTTACAATATTTGTTTACTACTTCACCTTTTAACATGCCCCAGTGGCACTTGAATTTAGTTTTGGCTTTTCTTATGTGTTCTCGATTTCAACCTTGCACAGCATCTCTTTCAGTTTACTCCCCTTTAAGACCGACTACCTGGTTGTCGTGACATCAGGGCGAATGGTGAATGAGTTTCAGGCTCTGTCAGTTAACTCCCCCTTAAACTAGTTTCTACCCAGACAAGCAGGCTCTTCATACTTGTGTCTCCTTCTTGTGAAAGTTGGTAACTTCTTTCCACATCGGACGATCTATCACCCTTCGTACGTTTGAGGAGAGGCTCCATTTGTTGTATCCAAAAAGGGCTCTCAGCTTTTATGTTAATCGTACCAGAGAACACCAAGTGGATGATCAGTTCTTCATTGGATTTACTGGAGCTAAGTAAGACCAGTAAAGAAATGCACCATTCCATGCTGCATTATACACTGCATTAAGATCTGCTAAGCTTTGGCTAAAAAGCTGCTTCCAGAAGACTTGAGTGCTCATTATACCAGAGCCGAGACTGCTACCACTGTGTTGGCTCATGGAGTGTTTGTCCTGGTCATTTGTCAGATGGCTACGTAGGTGTCTCTCCATATGTTCACAAACCACTATTTTCTGGACAGTTAGGTCTGTCAATATGGGCCTTTTGCCTGTGCCGTCCTGCAGGACTTTTTGGATTTAGCCTGTTCAGACTCCCTTCTAGGAAGTATTGCATGGCTGTATATTCTAAGGTGAGGAATCTGCAGTCAAAAGAACAAGTTACTTACCTTTTGGCAATGCCTTTTCTGCTAAAGACTCTAACTGCAGATTTCTCCCCGAACCTCTGTCCTTCCTGTTCTGTGAACTGGCCTTTCATCTAAAAAGATCCCAATCTAGAAATCTAGACTGGTCATGGTCAACTGGATTTTTGGCTTCACATCTCTGAGCACAGAACATTCCTAAGATTAACTGATGTCAGGGCGCATGGGTGGCACCTATATAGGCCCATGCGATTTACATACAGCTTGAACAGCATCAATGCGGAGTCACAGGAGCCATTCCCTGGCATGCAGGGATACTGCTTCGAAAGTTTTTCGGATCCAGTCTGAAGCCTGAGGGAAGATTCTAAGTTGAGGAATCTGTGGTTAGATCGAGTTTCTAACAGAAAAGACGTTACCAAAGCTAAATAACTTGTTCTTTAGTCTCTAAGACAGAGGTCTTCAAAATGTTTTGCTTTGAGCCCCACCTAAGCTAAATATTTTGAGGTCGGGCCCCCCTCACTTTATGTATAGATTGGGTGAGCGGGATGGACATGGCTACGTTCAGGGGGCAGGCCTCCCGCAAACAATCAATCACAGAGCTAAATAAACTATATTTACAATGTTTTGCATCAGTAGGTTCCTCAAACAAAACAATGGCACTCCTAGGTACTATTAAGAAAAAAACATTCAAATACTCAAAGGGTTAATTAGCTGCCAAATGCAAATAATGCTGTCCACAAAGAGCCCCGAATATATCCACTATGTGTTTCCGAGAAAATTTATCAATTTCCTTAGTGCACAATAACAGACACATGAAACACTTGATTCATTGAACATAATAACAAATTAGCAAAGTGTCCCCACTGAAACAGAACCACAAGGAAAAGAAAACAAACTATTTTGACGTCGGCAACTTTAACAAGGAAGATAACAACTGTGGGACATTGAAACTAACAACGTGGGGCTATTAAAAGACCAGTAGACTACTAAAGAAGATTTTTTGTAGTTGTTCGTTATGGGAAAAACACATGTACTGGAGTATGCTGCATGGAAATCTATCTGTATTTTCCCCACATTCATTCATTTACTCCCCTGTTGCTCTCCTAGTGTACATCTGATATACCTACAACTGTCTCACATTTTTGATTTCCATAACTTTTTCCAATTTCTGTTTGCCTTTTCCATCCATAGCATGCTCAAGTCATCTTACTATTCCACCTCACTCCTCAACTTTTTCCACCTAAACCTCTGTCCACCTTCCTCCTCTTCCTGTCTTCATTTCCTCCACCCCCCAACTTCTTAACGCTCCAACTGATTCTAATATTATAGTATCGTGCACTTTTTTCCTTAAATTATTACTCCACTACAGACCCAAAAAGTAAATCACAAACATTGCAATTTATGACGCCAATAGCTTTAACTTTTATAAATCAAAGACCTTTACTCTGAAAACACAAAACACTTAATTTTTTCTTTTTAAGCAACCTCCTTGACCCTGCCAGCACATTTACTGACCCTGCCCTCACTGTATTCCGGAATAAATGAAGATAGCCTGGAAATGCGGCAAATAACGATCTATGCTCTTTCAAAGCAGTCTTCATTTGCATGTACTTGCAGAGGCATTTGCGCCCCCCCCCCCTGGGAACCCATCCACGCCCCCAGGGGGGTGCACCCCACAGTTTGAAGACCTCTGCTCTAAGACCTCCCTTGTTGCGTTTATGGTTTCCAATATTTTGGCCAGCTTATCTGTCTGCTACCCTTCCCCTCACCTTTTCCAATAGGTCCCCCTATTATGTACATTCCTTCTGTAGCTCTGATCCTCTTTTAGTTCTCCACATGCTGGTCGCTAGTTGACAACCCTCAACCGCTGTGTCTCGAACAGTCTTATCTGAAAGAGACACGTTAGTGATAGATTCCTTACCTTAGAATTACCCCCAGGCGTCAGACTGGATCCGGAGAGTTTTCACCTCTGCGCATCGGAAGGTGGCGTTGTGCGGCTCTGTGTCTGTCATAGGCGTCGTGATCTCACGGTTGTCGCCGCGGCAGCCACTTAGATGCCGCCCTCGTGCGCTGACATTCATTCTTTCTTTTTCCGTGCCGGCAAGCGCAGTTCCGGAGAGAGTGGTACCCCCAGTCAATTTCTGACTGAGTTTTTGGGACTTTTGTCTCTGACTTTTTTGAGTCTACTCCTGGTGCTGTGGGGATGCCTGGTTTCAAATCTTGCCAAGTTTGTCCCCGCATGATGTCGGTGACGGAGCGGCACCGCAAGTGTCTCTACTGCCTGGGGCGCGACCATGACCCAATGTCATGCCCCAACTGCCGGGCCATGGCTCCGAAAACTTTGCCGGAGCGGTCACAAAGGTTGCTTGAGGCCTGGGAGTCGGCTCTGCGCCGTTCAAGGTCCCGGTCCCGTGGAAGGTCGAGGGACCAGTCACGGAGCCGCAATCATCATTCGGCAAAGTCTTTGCACTCGGGGTCAGGTAAGACGAAGCACAAGAAGTTGAAAAAGCGCAGTCGCTCTTCGCCTTCCCCTAGCCTGTCACGCAACATGGCTAAGGGTGCGGGTGGTGCAGCCCCCGCGGGTGCAGGTGGTGCCTACACAGTTGGCAACTGCCTACCCACTTTTCCCGGGTCCGTCTGCGACTCCGGCCCAGCTGCAGGACTACCTGTCAGCCATGGCTCGCCTCTTTGTCCCGTTGGGCCCGCCAGCGTGTCTTCGGGCGCCATGGGTTCGACTGGGAGTCTTTGCCCTTCTTTGTCGAGGGCTCCGGCCCTGATGTTGTCGACGGCTCCAGCCTCAGCGCAGCGAGAACCCCATGGATCCATGCATGGATCACAGCCAACGTTGGTTGACCTCGTACGACCCCAATTGACATCTACAGCACTGCCGCCGGCATAGGCCGGCCACCCAGCCGATGTCGTCCCCGGCTTCCACCCTGACATGGAGACGGAGCCGGACCGGTGTTGATCGACGCCGATGGGGAATTTCTGTCCATTTCTCCTTCCTCCTCCTTCTTTTCCGCCCGCCCAACAGGTTACGGAGGACGGGGAGGACTGGGAGGGGTCTAAAGACCCTCTCGCAGCCCAATGCGAGTTAGACCCGGACTGGGCAGAGGATTTGGAGGACGCAAGTGGACTGGATTTTTCTCCAGAACCTGGCGCACGGTCTCCTTCTACCGTGGCTACGGAGGAGGGTGGTACTTATTCAGTGGTGTTGCGTAGGGCAGCTGAGGCTCTCCACCTCGAGCTCCCTACAGTGGCCATCAGGACTAATCTCCTGACAGAAGTGCTTCGGCCGGCGGCTTCCTCTGCGGAGCCCCTGCTGCCCTCATTTTCCCCTCATTAATTTAGCGTTTACCCCTTCTTCCACATGTGTTCAGTTATTTAATATGTCTGTCTTCCAATTTCTATCTTTTTTATTCCATTACTGTTGTATAGCTGTCTTCCTCGCTCTCATTTCATATCTACCATTTTTGTTTTCCTGGTCATGGATTACCCCCCCCCCCCTCCCCCTCCCCCTATTTAGCTTGATATCATCTTTATATATTTTCTGTTTAGGTATCCCCGTTTTAGATTATACATGTTCCTTTATTTAGGTGTATGTTTAAATAAAAATTAACAATTGTGAATGTTAAAATGTATTAACAATAACAATAAACGTTATCATCTTTATTATCTTGGATATTGCTTATTTTAGTATCGATTCAAGTAATATCTAGTCAACAGTATTTGAGCCCATATCTTCTGCATTCACACTTTCTTGCTTAAAAAATGCCATCTGTTTCATTATTTTCTCCCCAAAAAATGTCAGCATGTTTTCTAAAGCTATACAATTTCCAGCCTGTGCACCACAGACGGTGGTTATATCGCATATAGCCACACACAATGTAATCCCACTCGTTTTAAACTTCAAAGGTAGTCTTTACTCAGACATTTCAGTTTCTGTCATCAGGTGATGTTCACATGACAAGCATAATCCATGCAAAAAGAACAATTGATGGACAGAATACAGAACAATGTCATACATTCACCCCAGTGCAAAGAACCGGGCCTAAATCCATCAGTTTGTTTTTTTTGGTCCCCATGCCATTTCAGTTTGAACCCAGCCATTTGCAAATCAGTCTTGACCCTGTGCCCAATGGGAACAGTCTAGCACGATCTGCCAGGCCAGGTCCACTCTGGACTGGAAACAAGCACCCTAGGACCGGTTTCAGGGTTTCACCCCTCACCAGCCAGGATACATTTGACTCCAGTGGCATGGAGAGCATAATCTATGCAAGTTACAAGCTGCTGAAGGGGGGTATCCTTTTAAAATACCAAGAACATGAATGTGTATAAAATGTGCATTTGAATAAAACAGCAGTGGGTTTCCTGATGTGCAAAGTGCCAACACAGTGGTGTTTATCACAACTGGTGGCTGGCCTTCGATTAATGAGTAATTTCATCTCAGTGGTTGCATTAATGTTATTCTACAACATCCTTATTTGTCCTATTCTTAAAAATATTAGTGTACTGCATTCTTTGCTGTCTGTATTAATCATACCTCTTATGCACAATATTCCTAATATTTGTTTAGGTTTTAAAAGATCACGGCCAAGATTTTCTTGTTGGAAACAAATTTAGTTGGGCGGATGTACACCTGTTTGAAGCGATTTTAATGACCGAAGAAAGATGTGAAGATGTGCTTTCTGCGTTCCCCGTGCTGCAGGTAATGACATCAAATAAACAAATGTAATGGGTCTTTGGTCTCTATGCAATTGGAAACGGGGTCGAAAGCGGTTTATGGTAATCATTGGACATGTGTTTTCCTTCGTCCTTTTATTGGTAGCAGTAACCAGACACATAAATTACAATTAGGGAGGTGAGTATGGTAGAGCTGCCATCTGAAGGGGAGTTTAAAAACCTGGACACGTATTTCCATTATTAATTGACTTAGGGAATTTCTTAGGGTGAAACGTTTGCCCACTGACCTAACTAGAAAGAGAAACGTCTTGCAGTTACAGAAAGTACTAGATCATTGGAGGGTTTGCTATCAGTGGTGGCTGGTGATCTTTGAAAGTAGTGGGGCGTGATACTTGGCCCAGATGCCACAGAGACAGTGAGAACATTGTGACACAAAATTGGGTAGTATAAGGGATTTTAAAACCTGCTTTTCACAGAAACTTGCTAAAAAGCCATTCAAGTATGTGGATAAATCCCTTCCAGCATTTTCAAAATATTTTTGAGAAGGAGTCCCAGATTGATAGAGGCAGGATAAGTGTTGGGGTTTGTGATGGTGATGCTAAATTGACAAGTATCTGAAACATACATCGCAACAGCTGGAAAACAGTGTAACCTGGCCAATTGACTGGGACTATTATTATTGCTTTATGGTGGCATGCCTGGAGTAGAGGCCTCGGTTTCTTTCAGCATGTGCGTGTGTTAATCAGAAGGGCCAGTACCTCGTGCAGCCAAGTAACCTTGATTATTAAATGGGCCCATAAAGGGTCAGCAAATGCAGATTATGTTAGCAGGCTGTGAGAGCCAGGAAACAACAACTCAAAATCAAAAACTAGACTTAAGAGGTTCATAACATTGTGACACCACCAGGCAAATGGACGCAACCAAGGATCCACAACTCCACACCATGAGACCTCCAATCACTGTGCCTACTTTAAATAAAAAAAGTTACTAAGCATGAGCAGTCTGGCAATCAAAAAATCATTTATTTTTCAAAATGGACTACATTCTATTTATTTATTTATTTATTGCATTTCTTATATAGCGCCAGAATCGACCCCCGAAGGGGTATCTCCGCGCTTGCCTTGGGAACCCGTCCTGGTTTTTCCCTGTGAGATAGCCCCTACAGGGCATCCCCAAGGTGAAAGCCAGGCATCCCGCCGTGGGGGGGCCGTTGTGGAGATTAAGCAAGCTTAATGCCCAGAGTTGCATAGTGTGAACCCATGATTAGGTCAGGCACCGAAGCGAGAATTATCGAGTCCGTGGACATTTGAGCTCAACACCCTGCCGCGTCTGGAATCGAACCCTGGTCCCGGGTCTGACCTCTGCGTCAGGGTCTGCCTGCTCTAACCAGTGAGCCACACTTCTCCACACTTCTATGGCCTCTGTTTAACACGTTACCTATACACTTTCTTAACATTTTATTTTCTAGTTAATATATATGGAAATATATAGGGAAAGAGCGAAAGGGAAAAGAAGACGTACCGGTTTGGCAGAGACATCAGAGCTGCACTATGTGCTATGATGAAGAGGCCAATAGGGTTCTCTTAAATTTTTTATCTTAGAAGATCCATTACGATTGTGAATCCGCTCTATTATCCTGCAACGGTTCTGTATGCAGTTGGGATGTTATGTCGTAAGCAATACCTTTGTACAGGTGCAGCAGCCTCAGAACTTAGGAAAGTGAAACCAGCAGCCTGTGCTTGATTTGAAGAGACAGTCTCCGCTCCTCCCACCCCTGCGCTGCCACACACCGCACCAGAGGCTCCTAGTAACAACTGCTTCTAGTCAATCCAGACACTGCTCCTACTGCAGTGCCTGGATTGGCTATGGCAGGCAACCGCACTGCTTATTATTGAGACCAAGGGTTGCAGCTTAGGGTCACCCTTGGCTCACTAATTCTCAGGTATTCGAGGCCTCTAGTGCGTATGTCGGGCTGGCTGGAGAAAGACAGCCGTCCAACCCGACATGCGCAATTGGGTGCAGGTGCGTTGGCTACAACGAGTAACGACGAGTCTATCAATATTGTTAAGCCTCACCCCCTCATGCCTGCACTGATAGTATCCGCCTCAAGTGCTCAATTATAATGCACCCACTGCCCATGGCTGAAGGCTGACTGAGAGGGGACACTTTCAAATGTTAGTAGTTTGCTCACAATTAATTGGGGGGGGGGGGGCAAGAGGCACAAAATATGACTGCGGCAACGCCCTGAGGGACGCACCACCGCTGTTTGCTATTGCAATTTGATGCAGTCTAAACTGTTTTGTTCCCTAAAAAGACAAGGTTCTTCACTGTGCATTGGCACACTGATTCCTCTTCAGTTTTTATGTCAAAGTGTTATTCAGCATTTTTTAAAACATATCAGTCAGACTTGCCGCGAGCCAGTGGAACATGTGGCTAACTTACATTCATGACCTGGTAGGACCTGCTTTTTCTTGTGCTACACTTGCTCTCTGGTTCCACTTCCAAACCTTTCTAAGCTCCTCCCATGCTTCCTCAATGAAAAACTGTAAATAATGTGGAGGAGGAAGAGCAAAAAAAGCTGTTATCACACCTAAAACTAGACAATAAATTATTAAAAGATCACGATTCATTTCGTGGGGAGGGGGAGGGGGTTTTTGGTTCGTGTTGTTTTTCTCCTGTCACTCTTTTGCCATTCCACGCATGATGTCAAATCACTTGTTGGGCATATCTTCGTTGCTTATTCTGATGCACAAGGGAAGACATGCTTGTCTGTCCCGCCCGCAATGTATGCTCTAAGCTTACTTTTCTCGCAGAGATGTCTCACTATATGCCTGTTAAAATTTTCAATAAAAACACGGTCTACTGAATAAATGGTAAAATGGCCACTGTGTTCAGTAAGTGCACATTTTCATATATTTTGTATAAATCGGCATGATTTGCACCTTTAGACTGTTAGATTATCAAATGTGATTGCTGAGAAAAGAGGTGCATGGACATAAAACATGTTTCTCAAAACAAAGTTTAGAACAACACTTTTAAATGAATTAGCATTAACCTATTTTGACATTATTTCAGTATTAATTCAAGCTATGTTAATCTAGTCTCTGACGGAACAAATGTTCTCATTAGTAAAATATTTTCCTTTTAGTTCATCTGCTATTGTTTCATTGGCCTTGATTTCCAACAAGTGTTTCTTTCCCATTTTTTAGGCTTACAAGAAAAGAATTAGTAAAATCCCAACGATTGAAAAATTCTTACAACCGGGAAGCAAGAGGAAACCCATACCTGATGATGCGTATGTGAAATGTGTGAAGGAAGTTCTCAGATTCTAGTTAACATCAGCAAAAAAGTTTCATGTCTGTAGTGTACCAAAAAGCAACTATTGGATGTAATATTCGCATTTTTTTAAAAAGAAAACAGCTGTAAGGTCCACCCAAAACATAATAAAAAAACTACAATGCACCTACGACTCAAGCACTGAATTATGCAATGACTTCTTTTTTTACTCTTTTATTTCATATGTTGAATTATTTGCTTTTCCCGGAATCGAGTACACTTTGGAAGTTAACAGAACAATACTTCAGAACTGTTTTGTTTCAGATTTCAGTGATGTGGATTGTCGTTTGTTGTGCTTGAATCATGGATTTGAGGTTATTAATTCTGACACATTGTTTAACACCATCAAGTACATATTCAGACAATTGCGTTTCCCTAATCTAAATTGGCCGCTATGCATGCAAAGGATTTATGCCATTAGGATTTTGTTACATTGCAGTTCCTTGATGAAAATTACAGCCACACATCGCCTGTGTTTCTGAATTTCTTTTAATAACTCACAGACCAATGGCTTTATTCTGAGTTTGGTCGTCCGCCTGCAGGTCACCACGCCGACGCTCCATCGGACGACTGCCAAGCCCAGAGTGAGACCGCCCCCAGATTACAATAGTAATCCTTGGCAGGCGGTGTCTGTGTAAGGCTCATAGGAGAGCCTTAGACAGGCATTGCTGTGACCCCGCCGCTGCACATTCCTGCACGGTGCAGCATGCACCATGTGGTGAATGCTGCACCATGCAGGAACTGTGGTACAATATACAGGGGCACAAACCATGCCCCCCTGAATGCATCCCCAGGCCCAGAGGCACAAGGAGCCCTGTTAGGGCCCCCTTTGTTGCCTCACCGCCACCCTTTTCATGGAGGCCTCCTTGCCCTGAAAAGGGTGGCGGTGAGGTAACTCAAAATATGCTCGATGGTGCTGCATATCGGCCTCAGACCACTGCGAGAGCACCGCTGGATCCTTGATCCGCGGCAGTCACATCAGTTCAGTGACAGTCCAACCGCTACACTCGTAATGCAGCACAAGGTGCCGCAGTGCGGTGGTGGTCGTACCGCCATGACTACGGCAGTCTTATGGACCACCATAGACGTAACGAGGCCCCAATTTATTAGACCTGCAACGGCCAATTCTCAATGCACATTGGAGTTGGCATAGAACTCTATGAAAATAATAATTTCCCTGCATACCCCTAACTCAACCCTGCAGATTTTTCATGAGCAGAAAATGTGCTCTTGTTGTATGGTTGTAGTTACTGAGGTATGCACATTAGGTTTCTGTCTCTTCTCTTCGCCAGTTGAATTTTTTTCAGGGTTGCTTGATCCCTTCTTCAACCACATAAAATATGGCAGTGTTTAAGTGTTTGGAGATGCATATTCCGTGTATACTCGACTTTTGTGAACTAAATTTAAGTGTGCGAGTTTGGAATAGAAACAATCAGGAAGGTTTCTGAACACCCACAAAGGTGACGCATTGTTGGTGTTTACCACATTTTCCATTTCTGCCCCATTCTCTTGGATAACCCTTGTTCCCATCTCTAATACTAAACCTACATTATGGAAATACCAGCACATTGGGGAATTTTCCATGTTTTTAAATTTCATATGTATGTGGGCATAAATGTTTGCAGATCTTGATTTTGTACTTCATAATCTTCCCGTTTCACTTGGAGATTATGTTTTTTTGTGTCTGAGTTGAACTCTAAATGAATCCTCATGGCTTCTGTGTGTTGAGGCTCATTTCAATGTCTCTGGCGAACAAGTGTAAATCATATGAATTTGGGTATTTATGTAAGATGACAGAAACAGCAAGATTGTTCAACTGATGAACTGGCACAGTTTGCTAACAGCAATACAAACCATATGGCTTTTTGTTTAAAAAAATGAACTGATTCTAACTTTATTGCACCTCTACTTACAGCAGCAGGGGGGTTGTGTGTCCTTCTCCATCGTTTGCTGATAGGATTCTTCCCAAACCTCTTCCATCCCATCTTTCCCCATCACCTGACCATCCCAGTACTCCACTGAATGCCCGACATTGGATGATGGTGTTGGTGTTATCCCACAATTCTGAACCTGATGTTCCCTGTCTACCAATCTGATTAATACTCCGCAGCGCAAAAGGTGTCCGATGGCTGGTTTGGTGATACATTTTGTGTTTTCCTGTTCTACTTTCCTGTGCTTTGTTCTGTCCCCTTTCCTCCATTTTCATTCGCACCCCTGCTTCCCTTTCTTCATCATGTTGAACATCGTTATTGGCTATGCTGTAGCTTGATAGTTTTAAAATGTGTGAGTCAGAAGTATAAAAAGAACGTTTTCACTCTTTCATGATGACTGACTTCGCATCTTCACCTTGCATCATGCTATATAATGGCCATCTTGAAAGTATTTGTTGGAGGCATATGAGCTGCAGATTGTATACTTTTGAATAGATCACCATCTTGTGTTGGGCTCGGATGTTTGCAGTTTGTTTTTGTCCTGGAAGAAGTCTTTGTAGTCACAAGGTAGGGGACTACTACCCAGGACGACAGTGCGCATGGGCATCGACTCCATCCTTAGATAGTTTGTTTTCCGTCATCGGGTTCTAATTTACATTGCTGCGCTCCAGGTCGATATCGATTTCGAATCCCCCTTCAATGCACAATTCTCTCTACTCGACGGTATTCTCTCGATCGCGTTTTCAAAACAAACTTCTCGACCTCCATTTTGACGCAGGCCTTTGGGCCTCTCTGCCCCGACCACGCCTGCAGTCAATGGAAAGGACTCCTTTCAAAAAATGCCCCGGGTGTGGTGCTAAGTTCCCACACACAGACTTGCACAAGGTGTGCAATCTCTGCCTCATCCAGGAGCACAAAGAAAAGAACTGCAAGGCCTGAGCATCGTTCAGGTCTAAGAAAACCATCCATGATTGTCAGGCTCGATGTCACGAAATGTCTTGCGGAAGGAGCTCGATTCCAGACATCTTCGGAGCAGATCCCGAAATCCAGCCAGACCAATCAGGTGACGAAAAGGATATCTACGTCTCCGAAGCTAAAGAGAAGACAATCACCCCAGCTCAGCAGTCCGTGAGTACCAAAACCCCTCTCCCCAAAAACAAACCGAAGGCCCCAGTAACACCCTCGCCCTCAGGCTCAGGTCGACACCAATAACATACTTCAGACGCCCGCCCTTGGCCCGGGTCTGAAACCGAAACATAAGCCTTCCAACTCTGGCTCGAGTCAACCCCATTCCGGTGCCGGGAAGTCCCCCCTGGCACCGAAGCCACAAGGCAAAGACTCTTCGTCCATGTGGAAGCTCTCCGCGTCGAAGCATAAACACAAAGACTCAGAATCGAAGAAATCTTCAAAGGCGAAAAAGACTTCGGACTCCAAAAAGTAATCGGAGACGAAAAACACATCAGACTCCAAAAAGTCGTCCGAGCCGAAAAAGACCTCGGACTCCAAAGAGTTTGTCCGAACCGAAAAAGGTCTCCGAGCAGAAAAACCACTCACAGACTAGGTCCAAGGAAGGCACGGTTCCGAAATCTTCGGCACCAAACAAAGACATTTTGCCCACATTTTTATGGACCCAAAAAAAGACTTTGTTTATTGATCCGAGCACAGGCAAACTAGTGGCCAAGCCTCGAACAAAGAGGAAACTGGACATTTCAGAGGACCCTTCGATACCTCCCAAGAGACAGGACATGGGCACTAACACTTCCCCGCCTCCTTCTCCTCCTCCAGTTTATCCACACTTATTGATTTCTCCTCCACACTCCCCACTACCTATAGTTTCACCTCACACATCAGATACTGACGATGACGTAGTTGGGGATACAGATCCACCAGGGGATGATTATGATGATTCACATACCATCCCACATAACCTAGACCCTTGGGAGGACTACAATAAAGACCCCGACCCACATAATGACCCGGATGTCTATCCAGGTAAGCTATCACTGCCAGATTTGCACAACTCATCACCAGAGCTGCCTAATACCATGGGATCCCCTTACACTCCAACCCCCCAGAAGAAGATTTTTTTGCTAGAAACTTTTGCACCCTCGCAAAAAAACAACAAGCACCCTGCCAATGTTAAAAGGCTTGATAAAACATGTCCCAGAGGTTTTAAAGGAGCCAGGGTTCTCAACCGAAGGGTGGATAAGAAATACAAGGCCGCTCCTAATGACCCAATTTATATTAAAGGTCCGATTCCCTTGTAGTAACTAATGCACGCAAGTGGGCAAACTCACAGGGTACAGGCAACACTCCACCCCCTGGTAAGGAGTCCAAATTAATTGACGCATAAGGGAAACTTATTGCGTCACAGGCTGCAAACCATTGGTGTACCTCCAAAACCCAAGGCTTATTGGCCAGATACGACAGAGCCCATTACAACGAGCTTGAAAAGCTCATGGAATACCTTCCTGACCAGTACGAGCAAAAGGCCAACAATCTTATCCAGGGGGGCAAATTAATTACCAACATCTCCATAAAATGTGCTTTGGATGCAGCCGATACCGCATCTCGCGCAATCAATACTAGTGTTTTGTTGCGCAGACACGCCTGGCTCCGGGTTTCCGGATTCAAGCAGGAGGTTTGGACCGCTATTTTAAACGAACCGTTTGATCAGGGGCATCTTTTCAGGCCTACACTTGACACATCCCTAGAAAAGATGAAAAAGGACACAGAGACTGCTAAGTCAGCGGGGGCCTTACAGTTCCCTTCCCCTAGAGGTTCTTTTCGCTGCTCTTTCTACAGAGCTTGCTCAAAAACTGCAGGTTCAGAACAGCCCTCTTACTCCTACAAAAGCCCCACTCAAACATCACCCAAAGGATATTTTCGAGGAGGATACAGAGGCAACAATAATAAAGGAAGAGGTCGCTGCAACAACAGCCGCACCTCCCCCACCACTAAACAGTGACTTTCCTCCACTTCCCCGCGATTATTCCACTCCTGTCGGGGGACGTCTTTCACAGTTCCTACCTGTCTGAAATTCCATCATTTCCTACCTGTCTGAAATTCCATCAGAACAGACAAGTGGGTAAGAGAAATGATCCAGTATGGTTATTGCCTGGAACTCACTTCTACCCCCCCAAACATTTCCCCCAGACAGCACAACATCCAACACTTCTAAAACAGGAGGTTCTCTCGCTATTACAAAACTATGTAATAGAACCAGTCCCCTTGTCTCACCAAGGCACAGGGGTTTACACCCTCTACTTCCTAGTTCCAAAGAAGGACGGCTCTCTCAAGCCCATACTGGACCTCAGACCACTAAATCTCTACATTCAATCAGACCACTTCCACATGGTCACTCTCCAACAGGTGCTTCCAGTTATTCAACAGGGTGACTTTCTCTCCACTCTGGAGCTAAAGGACGCCAACTTCCATATTCACAGTCACCCGCTCACAGGAAGTATCTCAGATTTGTGGTAGAGGATCAACACTACCAATTCAAAGTACTCCAGTTCGGAGTCACTACAGCACCCAGAGTCTTCACCAAATGCCTTGCAGTAGTTGCAGCCCACTTAAGAAGACAGCACATTCATGTCTTCCCTTATCTGGGCGACTGGCTCATAGAAGCCAATTCACACAACAAATGTGTGCAACACACAAACAAAACAATTCAACTCCTTCACAGCTTGGGATTCACAGTAAACCTCGCCAAATCCTATCTCCAACCGTCCAACTTACAACAATACCTAGGGGCTACAATAGACACTTCAAAAGCTCTAGCATACCATAATCCAGTCAGGATAAACGCCATACAGGCTCTAATCCAGACATTTCCGCCTCAACACTCACTACCAGCGCGAGTGCTCATGCAGTTAACTGGGATGATGTACTCCTGCATTCTCCTCGTTCCTTATGCAAGACTCCAAATGCGTCAATTACAAGAATGGTTGGCGCGTCAGTGGAACCAGGTTCAAGGTCAGCTAACAGATCTGGTGTTGGTGGACGACCGCACCCATCGCTCTCTACAGTGGTGGACCACACAAAACCTTTCCAAAGGGCGTTCGTTCCTCGACCCAGTTCCTCAGACAGTGCTAACAGCACAAGCATCGCTCACTGGCTGGGGAGCTAATCTTCAAATCCAAACCATCCAGGGCATATGGAACCCCCCCAATAAAAAAAATTCACATAAACTACCTGGAATTGTTAGCAATCTTCTAGCGTTAAAATCTTTTCAACTCCACCTCCCAGGCAGAGCTGTCCTGGTCTGCACAGACAACATGACAGCAATGTACTACATACAGAAACAGGGGGAAACTCACTCTCTGCAACTTTCACACCTAGCTCAGAGCATATGGAGATGGGCCATTCTGCAAAACATTTATCTCCTTTCAGAACACCTCCCAGGTGTACACAATCCGAAAGAAGATCTGCTCAGTCGTCAGTTACAGCGGATCCACGAATGGGAACTTCGCCCTCAAGTTCTTCTTCCAATCTTCTGCATGTGGGGTCACCCAGAAATAGATTTGTTTGCCACACACCATAACGCAAAATGCCCAACCTTCACGTCCAGGTATCCACACCCATTGTCCAAAGGCAATGTGCTATGGATGAACTGGTCAGGCAAATTTGCTTACACTTTTCCACCTCTCCCACTCATTCCGTTAGTGGTTCGGAAACTCAAACCGCATCCCCTCACTATGATCTTAGTTGCTCCAACATGGGCCCGACAACCATGGTTCACAACCATATTAGAACTATCAGTAGTGCCTCATCAAAAACGACGTCTCTCACCCGAGCTTTTCACTCAGAACCATGGAGAGATAAGACATACAGATCCCAATCAACTAAACCTTACGATATGGCACCTGAGCTCTTAGAGTGTGGCTACCTAAATCTTCCACCAGACTGTATGAATATCATTAAATAAGCCAGACGTCCTACTACCAGAGCATGCTATGCAGCAAAATGGAAACAATTTGCCATTTACTGCACAAACAACAAGATAATCCACTAGATGCTTCTATTCAGAACATTATCTGCTACCTCTTGCATCTACAACAATGTAACCTAGCATATACATCTATTAGGCTACATCTAGCTGCCATAGCAGCCTATCTCCAAAACAGACAACATTTGTCTTTGTTTCGAGTGCACACGATCAAAGCTTTTAAGGAAGGACTTAAAAGATGAATCCCACCCAGAGTCTCGCCCTCTCCAGTGTGGAACCTAAATGTGGTCCTTACCAAACTCTTTGGTCCCCCTTTCGAACCTCTCCACAAATGCGAACTACAGTTCCTCACTTGGAAGGTAGCCTTTTTGGTTGCTATCACATCTCTCAGGAGAGTTAGTAAAGTCCAGGCGTTAACCATACAAGAACCATTTTTACAAATCCATCACAACAAAGTGGTTCTTATGACTAACCCTACATTTTTACCCAAAGTCGTATCTGTCTTCCATCTCAACCAGCCTGTTGAGCTCCCAGTGTTTCTCTTCAATCCGACTCAGTGGCAGAACGAGCTCTTCACACGTTCGACGTGAAAAGAGCAATACTCTACTACATTGAAAGGACAAAATCCTTTAGGAAGACCAAACAACTCTTTGTGGCTTTCTCCCCACCTCATAAAGGCAATCCCACCTCAAAGACCGGAATTGCAAGGTGGATTGTTAAATGCATTCAATTATGCTATATCAAAGCAAAACGCACGCTAACCATTCCCCCTAGAGCTCATTCCACACGCAAACTAGGGGCTTCCATGGCATTCTTAGGTAACATTCCCCTAGATCACATCTGCAAAGCAGCAACTTGGGCTACACCACACACCTTCACAAAACACTATTGTGTAGATGTGCAGGCAAAACAACAAGCTAGTGTGGGCCAGGCTGTATTAAGAACACTTTTTCAAACCACTGCAACAGATACAGGTAGCCACCGATAAGGCGGTAACTGCTGTAGAGTCAATGCAAAAGTATACAAGCTGCAGCTCATATGCCTTGAACGGAAAATGCTACTTACCAGTATGCATCTGTTATTGGCATGTAGAGCTGCAGATTCGTATAAGCCCACCCACCTACTCAAATACCTCTATCTGTTCGAGTACTATCTTACTTAGATACATTACACATGGACATCTCTTTCTACTTCTTACTACTCCATCATAACCCTTTGTGGCAAAACAATCTAAGGATGGAGTCGATGCCCATGTGCACTATTGTCCTGGGGAGGAGTCGCCTACCTCATGACTGCAAAGACTTCTTCCAGGACAAACCAGATGGCGATCCCAACACCAGATGGCGATCTGTGCAAAAGTATACGAATCTGCAGCTCTACATGCCTAGAACAGATGCACACTGGTAAGTAGCATTTTCCTTACTGTACTTTCAGGATGGCCGTCACATAGTGTCAATTGTCACTTTGCGTCACGCAATGTGGTGGCCATCTTGAGAGAATCGAAAACAATGTTTTCTATTTTAAAATGTGTCAGTCAGAAGTACAAAAAAAAGTTTTCACTCTTTCATGCAATATAATGGCCATCTTGAAAGTATTTTTACTATATTTTCAGGATGGCTGTTCCATAGTGACAATTATCACTTTGCGTCACACAATGTGGTGGCCATCTTGAGAGAATAAAAAACAATGTCTTCTATAGTTTTAAGATTGCTGTTCACCACTATTAGCTTTGCCAGTGCTGCACATTTTGAAAGTAACTGGCATTGGCAAACCCTATAGCAGTGACCATCACAATTTCAGCATATTAAAATGTGTGTTTTTGTCATTAGTTAGGAGATCAGAAGCTTTTGTTTAGTAGAATGGTAAAGAGAATAGCAAGAGAGAGGTAAAGAGCTGACTACGGGCTAAAACCAAGGTAATGGACCCTCAGAATTGAGCTGAATAATTTCTGCCTCTCGTGCTTTACCTCCATATCTGGAGTCCTTGGATTCGGTACTTTGTGATTGGTGCAAACTGGAGAACTTAATGCTTCTGTCCATTTTGGAAAGCAGAGAGGTTCACTACTGCATCGGTCTGGCTTGCTGGAGTAAAACGTATTTGTATTTTTGCAGCGAGAATCTTTCTGGATTCACTATGCTGTGCATATTCCGCCATCTTGTGGTTGGAGTCGGAAAGTGCTTTGTATTTTTTTTTTTTTTTGCTGTGGGAGGTTGCGAAACCTGATCCCTCTGGTGAGGCTACAACCCCCATCGTGTGTGTGCAGGCTCTCAGATTATTGTTTCTGCCATGGCTGATCGGAGGTGCCCCGAAGACTTCGGTGAAAAGACAGCAACAGAAGCAGCATGCAGAAGAGGCCCACTAGAAACTCCAAGAAGATAGGTGGTAATAACAGAGTTGCATGAGGGAGAAATCTTGAGCAAAGCACCTTGTTGGGCGCTGCTCACATTATTCCTCATGCAGCAAGGCAAGTACACTTGGTTGCCTTTACTAAACTGTCCCCAGACGGTATGGGGATTTTCTGCACTGAGTGAATACTTCATCCCCAAAGGAGGTAAGATTTTCATCTTGAATGTATGATAGCATCATGACGGATAAAATGCTCCACGCACAAGCGCAGGGCTTTTAAAATGTAAGCCGGATTTATTTAAACAAATTCGGAATACATACTAGTCTGTGTAACCTTGCGGTATTTACAGCACCGTGCGGGTTATGCATGCAGGATTTTGGTACTGCAGTTCAAAAGCACAAATATTCAAAAGGCGTCATGGGAAGGGATTATTTCCCAGCCTTTATTTCATTTTCAGACATAAGGTAAGGGGTGTAGTCCTGCATTAAAAGACAGTTTAACCTCTTAACAGTGGCCAGCAAACAGGGTACTTAATTCCCAACTATCTACCTAGTGGGCATAACAAATATTTATAAAAAAGCACCCAGGGCCCCAGTTTAACTAGCGGCAAAGCCAAACCTTTTGGTTTGCACGTAGCCCAATTCTCCACACAGCCCCTGCCCCCTCCCTGATACACATAGCATTAAGGAGGCTTCCAGCATTCCACTGTAAGGGCCATAAAACATGCCCGTCCTGGAGACTGCATGAGGCCAATATCAACAAAAAGAGAGAGAGAGAGAATATTTCCTTGAAATGGATTCGTTCTCCATGAGTTATACACATTTAACAAGAGGAATCCATTAGGAAGTGGGTAGAAGGTGTCCCTACTGTGGTTGGGAACACACTAGTTGTTTTTGGGTACCCCTCACACACCAACAGGCCCCTTGGTGTCATGCTTCATCATCGGGGTCCTCGCATCCCTCTACGGGATACGGCGTGCTGCGACCGACGGTTGCGTGGGAGCACTGATTTGGTGAGGGAGAATGTAAGTGAGTGCTGTGGTGGGGTTGAAATAGTGAGTGATATTAAAAAAGTGCCTGGCTCGTGGGGTAGCAACAACTTTAATTGGCCCCCGGACTGGTACTATTAAAAAGGGTCAAGGTATTGGCGTTGCCTATGTGCGCCACCTCCTATGTGTGTGTCAACATGTTTCGATGTAAAAACGTCTTCTTCAGGACTGGGGTACACAAATCCCCACCTTACTCATGTTTTTCTATTTTTGCTTTTTTTGTTTCTAAAAAAGTGAAATTTACGAGTGCAGGTATATCAATGTACCTACAGAACAACCGCTGACCTGGAAGGAGAAGGACAACATTTTTTTCCAGGTGGTCCATCCCTTGAGACACCATAGGTATGCTTACCCGTGGTCACAAAAAGGTGCGGTACAAAATAGTCAAGACACGTTAGTGTCATTATACACATGATGAACGTGCCTATGGTGAAAAACATTTAATCATTTAAAAAGACACATACTAGACAGACACACATATAACATAAAACACACACTCTAATGATCATGGCATAACCGGGTTGTAGTCAGCCCATGTGATACTTGTTAAGTCTTAAACTTATTGTGAATAATAAGAAGATTCTGTGAAGCTCACAGTGGGCATAACATACTGTTTTGTTTGGAGTTTATTACTCCATGAGACCGTAATAACGTAGGGGTTACTCGTGCTTCCTTGCTGCCTGTGAGGGATAAATACGAATACTGCTGTATGTCATGCTACTTACATATTAGTAGAGGTGGTAAGTTCTTTCGCTTTACAGTTGTATTACTCACGAGTCTATCAGGAGAATCCCTCTTCGCTGCCCCTTAGGCCGGCTCCGTGGATTGTGCCGGGGTGTCTGAAAAAGGGCCCTATATATACTATCCTCATCACACCCTTAATTGGGTTATTGGTAGAGTTTGTAACCGGGATCGCCATATTTGGTTCGCGGGTGTCTCGCCCTTAATTAGGTTGTTGGTAAGGTTTGCGACCGGGGATATCCATATTTGGATCGTCGGTTATTGGGTTTACTTTCCGCTTCTCTATCGGATCGCGCATGCGCAGCGCGCTAAGCTATCGGGACCTCGTATCAATAGCGCATGCCCGGAAAAAAGGTTTCTACTCGCTTCTAGACATCTCCTAAAAGACTCGGGTTCTCGCCTGCACTGGACCTGTATTTGTCTTTATTTGGCAATCATGAATTGTCTTTCCGAGAAATTAATACATATGTTTAGATGAAGCAAGGATTTTGCACACTCTAGTGGTGTAATGAGATCTGGGCGAATGATTCTATGGTTCAGATATTAGTATAAACAGTCGGTTCAAAGGGGGATGAGAGAGGGAAGAGGATATTCTATAAATCCAATGGAGTTTGACCCATCTACCCTACGGGCTGCTCAGAATTTGGTACATTGATGTGTTTTCACGGAAAATGTTCGTGTGGGATTTTCATTCGGACTTTAAAGGAGGCAAAATACTTTTGTATAGAAAAGGAGAAAAAACTATTGATTCAGGATCTATTTTTCGTTTAGGGTTTTAATTGGCCCCAGGGGATGGCATCATTCAGACCTGATATGTCGGTACCTAAGCAGAAAACCCAACGTTGCTCCTTGAAAGAGCTGAGGAAATACAAATACACTGGCAGCTTATCAGCAGATTATCATCAGCAAACACAGTAAAAGAACGTGCTCATAGGCGCAGTGAAGTACTTATACAGCCTGGCCCCTGATGAAGGTACCTCAGAGTCCCGAAATGCATTGGGCACAATCATGAAACTGTGTTGTCAAAATACTATGAAATGAGTATTGTATATAGTTGAACAAAAATAATGGAAAACTACATGATGTATTTGTTGATATGATGAACTAAGTAATATTGACTGATAAATGTATAAAATACTATAACAAAGTGAATGTTGGATTAAAATATGAAACTGTAACATGGTATAGAGTTAAGTGGATTGTTTTCACACAAAGATTGAAGGTGTATCACACCTAGTGAACAGTGCGCGACTAGATGGGCCTGTAAACCCATCATAACTCACAGGTCTAACAGTTGACATAAATATGTTACAAGAAAATGCAATTTATGTGGTGTAATGCAGCACATTTTTAGATAGTATTACTCCATTATTTTGTATTTTTTAGGCATTTAAAAACTGTCTGGGTGAAGGTTTCATCACCTTAGTACCAGTTTAAGACACAAACACAACAATAAGCAACAGAATGGTGACCAATCAACCTTTGTGAAGGGCCTTCCATTGCTCAGCAATATGAGTTACTGAGTTTTTAATAACTTTTAATCCATTTGAACTAGAAACAAAATTAGGTTTTTTGTTAAAATCTGCAGGTGATGCAGAAGTTGAGAGAATATGTGACAAATGCAGCAAACCATAAATATGCGGAAAATGCTGCATCCACAGAGTCTGCCCATTGCTTACCATTGGCTGGCTTTATTGTCACTCTCCTTTGCTTGCTTCTTAGTCGATGGCTTGCCTTCCTGTGCTTGTCCTTCCCTGGCATGTATCCTCTTTACCATCCTTTTGGTTGGCTGACTTGTTTCCTTCCACTGATCGCATTTAAGGTACTCCTATTTTATTTTCATTAATACATTTAGGACAGTTTTCTTGCTTCTCTCTCTCTCTCTCATGTGCTGCTCCTCCCCCAAATACCTACCCCTGTTTGCCCTCATTGGTCCGCCACCCACTTATTTATTGTTCCCCCTACTCCTCACGGTCTGTAAAATAAAACACTTTATTTTTTTATGTATTTTTTGGGAGGGCACAACAGCTGCCATGTACTGCTGGACTGCTCAGCATTCCAAAAACCACCTTCTCAAAGCTCAGCTACTCATCAGCCCCTCAACTTCCTGTTGCTTCCCTACTACCCCTCTATGAACTACATGCACAAACAGAATTTTATTTTTTTATGTTCTGATCCAGGCATCGGCCAAATAAATGGCCCCCTCTATAATCTATAGGCACATGCATGCATTCTTGTTCAGTTGGCCTGCTCTAGAGTTCCCGAATAATTAGGCCAAATATGGTAGAATGGTTGTTGACCTCTAGTTATAATATTTTGCCTTTTACAAACAGGGTTTTCAGACAGGCTTTACATCCCTGTTTTTTTAAAGAAAATGTTATACCCTGCATGGGGAATGCATTAATAAGTCGAGCCATGATTCATTGTGCTATGGCCTGACTTGTTTCGGTGAGGATTGGGTCATCTGTGCAGGAGCACAGCTGTTTATCATAGGCTTTGAGAGCTCATGATCTTGTATTTGAGTTCTGTGATCACCTCTTTGCTTGTTTTGAGTCCATATTTGACCCAATTATAAAGAGAGAGATGAAAAGCTCTTTGATTAATGCTGTGGAGAGCAAGTCACTGCAAGATATACGTTTGGCAAGGAAAGATTATTCTTTGACGGTGATTGCAGCAAAGAAGGAATGGGGGGATCGTTTCTGGGAGGACTTACGGAAAGCTAGTCTGGACAGGGACGCTAGAGGTTTCTGGGCCCTCATACGATCTAGGGACAGACCAGACAGTTCACTGTTGACATGTAACATTACACCCCAGAGCTGGTTCAATCACTTCTGATCCCTCTATGTAGCAAATGACCTACTCACCAGCAATACCCCCCTGGTAGGACTTTCTATAACTGGATTAGAGCATGCCCCTTTCACTGCAAGAGAGGTGTTGGACGCGATTAAAACCTTGGTACCACTGAAAGCAGCAGGGCCCGACGGGTTACCCGGTGACCTAATACGGGCAAGCCCCGGGGAGTGGGGGATTCTTGTATCTTCACTGTTAAACGCCATTATGGAGGGTGCGCCCATTCCGGAATCCTGGAAGGGGGCAGAGGTTGTCCCGATATTCAAGAAGGGGTGTCGGGACAGCCCTGCCAACTACAGGCCACTAAGCCTAATTGACTCTACACAAAAATTAGCAGGGAAGGTGATCCTGCGAAGGATGTTAGAATGGATGGACGACAATAACATTCTGTCGGACCTCCAAGCCGGGTTCCGCACTGGTACTGGGACCATTGAGCAGGCCTTTAGATTAACTCTTCTCCATTGGAAGGTGCTGGTGCTGGGAGGGGGCAGTCTTTATCTAGCTTTTATAGATCTGAAGACTGCCTCCCAGAGAGAAGTTATGGAAGGTACTGCTAGATCTTGGGTTGCCCCCGTATATTCTTTTTTTATTGTTAAAATTTCATGATGGTAACTTTGCTCCAGTGCGATGGGGCACGAAGGGCGAAAAAATAGAAAGAATTTCTGTGGGAAGGGGCGTCCGCCAGTGATGTGTCTTAGCGCCCACTCTGTTTTCGCTTTATGTAAACGGAGTGGTTGACCATCTACTTGGAACTCCC
Source organism: Lissotriton vulgaris (assembly GCF_964263255.1). Lineage (NCBI taxonomy): Eukaryota > Metazoa > Chordata > Amphibia > Caudata > Salamandridae > Lissotriton > Lissotriton vulgaris. The sequence goes on along the minus strand of NC_141694.1, from coordinate 410,879,737 downwards.
TCGGACGTTCCTTCACTGGCGGGCAAACGGATTCCCACACTGCTCTTTGCAGACGACACTCTCCTTATTTCTAAGTCCCCCATGAGTCTGCAGAGCCTCTTAGTTAGTTTTCAGGAGTTTTGTCTGTCGAGAGGCTTGGTAATAAACACAGACAAAACTAAGTTCCTGGTCATGAACCCCCCTAGGAAACTTGGCAGGCTTCCAACCTTGAACTCCGAGCCATTAGAGAGAGTTTCCGAATTTGACTATCTGAGTATCCGCCTCAACGACTCCCTTTCCTGGAATCCACACATTTACAAAATGCTACTGGGACATAAAAGGGTAGGAGGAGCACTACTTAAGAAACAACGCTCCTCATCCAGTAAACCTGTTGCCCCAGTAGTGGAAATATATAAAGCGAGAGGGGTCAGTGCCGCCCTATATGGGGCGGAGTTGTGGGGCACATGCAACCTAGACCCAATAGTCAAATCGGAGACCAAGTTTTTGAAAGATCTGATGGCCTTGCCACGGAGTACTCCAAATGTGCCAGTATTACTGGATCTAGGTTGTAGACCCATCGGGGACCAAGCTCAGCTTCGCCCACTGCTTCTTTGGGCTTGGTTGTGGCGAGTGCCCGAATTGGTCTCCTACGCTGAAGCTCTGTCCGAGGTCATGGATATGGCAGGGTGGTCCAGGATCAAGTGGCTGAGGGATGTCAAAAGACTGTTAATGGAAATAGGGTTACCCGATGCTTGGGCTACGAAATCTGCCCCACCAAAGGCTACAGTTAAAAAGCTGTACTGGAACTGGGTCTCTGCAAAATTACATTTAGACTCACGCCATTGTAACGCAACAGTAGCTTTTGTGAGAATTAAGGATGTGGTGGCTTACGAAACCTATTTAGACATTATTTCAATCCCTTTTGACCGCACCCTGTATTTTAAGTTTCGTGTGGGAACCCTACCTGTAGGGGAGGTAGTTGTGCACTGGAAGCGCCCTCACCAACTTTCCCCTTTTTGTGCATCCTGTCCTACCCACATAGTCAGTGGCCCACATCTTCTTTGAATGCCCGGACTATTGTGCCCCACGGTCTCGTTGGCTTAAACCACTCTCTAGACTTTTAGGTGTTCGTCAGTGTTCAGCGGTGATGCGTATTTTAATGACTGACGCATCCTCTGTGATTGTATGCGCTGTCGCTAAATTTTTTAAATGCATTTGGTTGATTCGTAACAGAAGGCTTTCACTATCAATTTAATCCTTGTTTTAACCTCTTAAATCAATTCTTGTATCCATTTTTAACAATTATGTGTAACAGAGTATATATGATATCATTATGAATTGTGTTTTTGTATTGCTTTTATGGTACTTGTATACCGAAATAAAGCCAATCAATCAATAAAGATCATTTGTTCGAATAACAGTCTGTTGCAGCAATCGGCGAGAGTATTTATGGCCGGCACTAAGCATGGGAAAGGTGGACAGCTGCTGAGGGCCTGCACACAGCCCACCAATTTGGTGCCCCAAAGCCGTGCCAGGCCACAGCTTCCCACATTTAGCTCTACCCACACTGTTTCCATCCAATTGAGAGAGACAAATAGTCCAGCCATTTCAATTCATTGCCCCTCTCAAAGGTAACAAAAGCAACCCCAGACTGGTATCAGTCTTGTTAGGGCTCCTTAGGAATAGGACACTTTACCCCACACACTTTTACTCCGCGTGCCATTACCCCGCAGTTTTTACACCGTAAAATCTTTTACAACGCAATCCATTGCAATGCAATTGACTATTCTAACTCCAGCGGTGCGTTACTTAGGGGAATGCATTGTAATAGTTTGTAGTGTAAAGCCCTGTGCTGTAAAAGATTATGTGCTGTAAAAAATGCGGGGTAATGGCACATAGAGTAATGCATGCAGGGTAAAGGAGGTTTCCCCTCGTTAGTGAGATGTATATTGCATCCTATAGGATAGTGAGTTACGGAGCCCACATCTTGGAATACCCATTGTTTTTAGGGGCATTGACTATGAAGGGTATATGCTTGAATTCATTTCAGGCTTTGTAACTACTGTAGTAAGCACTCCAGGTTATTGTTTTGCTTAGAGTGCTACAACTAGGACTTCCCACAAGCAGACCTGCTTTGGACCTCCTTCCAAAAACAGAGAAAGTATCAGCTTGTGTATCCAATTTTTCTTCTGGTTAAGGTATGTAAATACTGGACAAGTACCAACCATAGGTACCGGCCCCTCTCCCCTGCTGGTCCTAGCAGCTATAGTCCAGCACTGTGAGGCCAAATGCACTGGGCCTGTTACTGAGCAAGGTTCATAGTGCTTCTGGGTCTGTGTTTTCTATGTGTGCTGTAAAACTGGAAAACATCATTGTATGCGGCTGAAAAGAGATGTATCTCAAAACTGTTAATTGAATCTGCATCACGCCACTCTACAAAAGAAAATGTTACCAGGAACCTCTTAACTATATACTAATAATTGTCAGAACGTTTAAAGGCTGCTGAGGATGTTGATAGGAGTCTTTTAGTCATGGCTCAGGGCACACCTTGTAGCATTCAATTGTATTCTGGCATTTTAAAGTCACTTGAGTGATGCCTTCAATAGAATTCAAGCTATTTTTAACTGTTTTGAAATCTTCTGTGCCACACGGTCAGCATCCTTTACAACAACTACGTTACAGCGCATGCTGTTACCCTGCATTTTTTTCTCTGCAAAATCTTTTACAATGCAGGGCTTTACACCCCAAACAATTACAACACTTTCCCCATTACAACACCCTGGTGGAGTTAAAATAGTAAATTGTGTTGTATTAGACAATGTTTTGTAATGGATTGCATTGTAAAACATTTTGCGGGGTAAACAATGTGGGCTAAAGGCACACGTTGTTAAAGCGTGCAGGGTAAAGTGTCATAATCGTGCCACACACCTTACCTTGTATAGGGTAACCGGAAAACCATCTTGGAAATGTAATCCAAAAGGCCCCCCCTTTAGGGAATCCTACATGCTGCCACTCACGTCATGAGAGCTTGAAGAAATATGACCACATCACCCCACTGAGATGAAACTCCATAGGTTTCCCGTTGCCAATCCGCATCGACTTCAAAACCAGCTGCTTCATCTAAAAAGCCATGAAACATTGCCTACTTGGATGACAAGCTTACCATCTCTCCGCACACCTACAGCAAGGACACCTTTCAGGTGGAAGATGGAGAGCAAAAAAGAAAGAAAAATAGGCAAAATGCATTCCCTATCTATGCACCATGGATCTGGAACAATACTACATATCCACCCGGACAGCCCCAACACACATACCATTTAGGAAACATCTGCATTCTCACCTCTTTAATGAACACTGCATCATGATGCAGTTACACTCTACAAAAAAACTACCCCTCCTGTCACATTTTGACCCTGTCTACGAGTCTGTACAGCTTTCCGCTGCCTCTCAGCCAGATTTGCATTGTGTAAATACCACATACACAATAATGCACTCATTTGAAAATATCTGTTAACGTTTGATTAAAGATATAAGCATGGACGTTGATTTAGCAAAATGCTAGGGGTGGTAGAAGTGACACCATACACACTTTGACCCTAATGACGTAACAAGAAGTGACATGACCTTTGACCTCGAGTCTCCCCAGAAAGTGATGTCACGTGACCTGAACCCTGATAACATTACAGTAATTCACATTGCTTACATTCCAAAAAACCTAGCACAGTTAATATAACAACACAATCGTCTATTTTAGAAATGTACCTACTTTAGGGTGCTGTCATGATTCTCTCTGTAATACGTCTAAAATATATATGTTTCTTTGAAAAGGATATGATACCAGAAAAAAGGCTACATTGCTTTTACAACTAACTGCCATGATTAAGTCGTTTCTTTAGTGTATACTTCAAGAGAAATGTATTGATAAATCATAGGAAGAGGAAACAAAAATATATTTTTTTAAACAGTAGTAGTTATGTCTACAAGTATTTATTAATATAGACCGTGTATTTCTTATGCTATATGTTATTCCTTATTACTAATGCATTCAGATTTATAATCATTTGCAAGGCATTGACACTTGTGCAAAGCACAGAGGTGAAGGTTTTATTCAAACGTATTAATGTTTTCACAATAATGAAATATGGCAGCAGCTTCTTTAAAAATGTGTTTCTTTTTTAGATTTATTTAATCAGAGGATTGTTTGAAAAAGTGTTTATTTGAGTTCATTGTTTCAGTTAATCAGAGGAGTGTACATTGTGCTGCCTAATTTATTTTACAAAACCTAAAGCATGATGTCCGTACCCCTTGTGGAAGATGCAGAAAGTACGGAAGCATGAGCAAAGCGAGTGAGCCTGTCCTTTACTAGGAAGGGTTTGAGGAGGTACTCCACCTGAATTGTTGTGTTTTTTTATATAGTCGAATAGTTCATTTTACACCACAGTTTTCACATAAATTTGCTCAAAAGCTATTGGCTTTAAAAGGGCATTTACTAAGTAATAACGTGTTTTATGCAACGGGTGTCCCTTGATGTCACCTATTACCTGGGCCAGCATTGTGTCATAGGACATTCCGATATGTCATGGGTTGACCACTGGCAAGCTCAAAATGGCATCCATGAATATAGGTTTTGGAGAGACCTAGGTTAAACGTGTCCACCCACTGTACTAATATAATATATTACCACTTAATAGAACTTCAAAATATATGTATTTATTTTATTGTTGTATTGTCTTTGTGATATCTGCCCAAGGGAAGTTGTTTTTTGTAGACTTACTTTAACCATGAAAGAGGACTAATAGTCAATCAGGGGCACTTATTGTGATGAAATTTCCTGTGATGGCATGATGTATGCAAAGTGTGGTGCCTCGCACTTTCCGATTCTGCCTAAGGCCCTAAAAATTCTAGAACATTCCCAGAAAGTATACAAGTGTGCATGCCAATTTCACATTGCATTATTTCCTAGCAGTACAAATAGCACCCTAAGACGCACTACTTGGAACCATTTCTACTACATTTTCTCCAGAGAAATCCCTTGACTACCACAAACCCCACGGTACATCTACGACTCGCCCAATCACTGTGTGGTCCCCACTATTATACTTCCCCAGCTACCACTGTTCATGGTCGCCATTTATAGGGACTCTTGATGAATGTTTAGCCCCCAGAGCACAAAAACCTGTCCTGTTAAAGTATTTTCAGCCTTGAACGAACCAGAGCACACTACCACAGTATACCTTACAATGGGGTATCCCTGCACTACCCTGTTCAATGGCACCTATTTTATCCACTGTGGTTTTGATTACGAATTGCAAGGTACTGGCCAGGGGGAAACTCCACACCATAAACACTTGGGCAGATTTAATAAGATTTAGCATTGGGTTGTGTCACTTTCTTGGCTCAGCCCCGATGCAAAAATCCTTTTATGGGTGTAATTAGCAACGCAAAGTCACTTTACGTGACTTTGCATGGTTAGAGAAATACAAAGTACTGCATGTTACCGCATAGTGCTGCCTTGCATTATTTTGCATCAGGGAGGCTTTCCTCTGGTAGGGCATGAGCGTTCCCATGCATCCACCCATAGATTTTGATCCAATTCCTGATTTACTAAGGCGAGTAAACCCTAAGATTGGGCCAAAAAGCTACACCTCCTTGAAGCAGATGTAACGAGGAGAAATATCTTTATTTCTCCTTGCTACTTCCTCTTTCCATGTGTGTTGCATTCTGCAGCACATATAGAAAGAGGACATTGCTTTGAAGGATTGTTTTTGTACAGGAAGGTATCCCTGTCTGTAACGCAGACACCGTTGGCGCCAGGCAGCACACAGTGTACCAGCGCCTGGAGACAGCAGAAATGCTCCCTATTTTAGTAGATATGGTGCATTTCTGCTGTCTCTTTTTCATGCAACACAGCAACTTTGCTTTCTGCCCTGCGTTGCGTGAAATGTTAGTAAATATGTCACTGAGGCTGTGCAGTGCCACCCTGCCAGTAGTGTGCAATTCTAAAATAATCCCCATGAAATGAGGAATAATTTGCTGAGTTTTTTCAGGACAAATTACACATGGCATTCCAAATTCTATAGGTATCAACACTCCCATTTGACACCTGTTCTGAGTATGAATGAGGTAAATAGGACGTGAGGAACCCGTGCAGGGAGGTTGGCAGAAGGAAGAGGAGGTTATGGCCTGTCACAAGGGAGAATTGCATATTCTTCCTTTGGTGTAGGACAGGGTCAGGAGGAGGCCTGGAACGAGGCCGTACTGCTCTTAAAGCACAAGCCTAAATCTAATTTACCTGCCAGAAACTGAGTTTTTAAACATGACTCGAGAACCCTACCTGCACCTCCCTGATGACAATTCTATTAGTGAAGTAAGATGCCAGTCAGCTGTCATGTGTTCCCTGTTTGAGGCCTAGATTCTGGATCAAGCAACATTGTAGGCTACTAAATAAAATACGGTAGCGCATATCCTGAAATCGCGTATTTGAATGTGCTCTCAAATGTGATAATGAACAAAAAGGATATTGTGAAACGTAGTATTTGCCTAGGATCACACAGTTTGGTCAAGGAAGGAAGGCGGGATGGGTGCCAAGTTTTCCAGTTTCACACTTGTACAATTCGGCCACTAGATAAATATCTCTTTCTGAAATCAAAGATAATGTTTAGTACTTAATTTTTGAGGGATTGGACAAGAGCATGGGCGACAGGCAGAATACACGTTTTATTTTGGGCAGTTTTACATTCCACGAACCTCGCCCAAGAACACAAAGGTGATTATTTTTCGGCTTAAGGAGATTTTCCTTATTCACAAGATACTAAACCGACACCGGGATTCAAGCCTGTATCTTGTACTCGTGGTTCGGCAGTTCCAGCCACTATTCCAGATCCACAGTGAAAGCTCGGTTCCTTTTGGCTGAGACTGCGAGGCAAAGGATGGAGCTCGTTTTTTGTCCGCTGCATCTGAAATCAGGTAACCTGCCCGTTAGTGCGGGCCAGCACACTAGAATAGCCAGTCGAAGCCAAAGGAATAGTATAAGATTTCACCATTCCAGCGGCTGGGTGCCATGTCTGCCAGGGTCGCAGCTGTCAACAGTGCAGCAGTTGCAGTGACGCAGGGGTACATGCGTGTGAGGGGCCCACTTCAGACAATTAGTAACTCTGTGTTTTTACTGCCAAAACCAGGGGATGGAAGCCCAGTTTCCTTACTTGCATCAGCCCCCCTCCAGCCACCTGCGCTTTTGCTAACTGGAAGGTTTTTTTGGGGTTCAGATGGACTTTGCTCTCATTTTGTACTTAATCTAAAATAAACATTTACACTTTCCCTCCCTATTGATTGCTCTTATTATATCCGTAGTGTCAGTTTTTGATAATTGAACAGCAGATGGCGTTGTGCCATTTAAAACTCATTGGCAAAGATCGACACAGCAGACATTAAAACTGTCGGAAATCAAAGGTGAGCACAGAGCATACAAAGAAATCACAGACTTCAGCAACCATGCTGCAGTCGGAGCTTACATGGGAAAACCGGAAATGAAACAAGACAAGCAAGTGAAACATTGAAATGTGCAGAGATGACAGCAGCAGCAGTAAAGTTCTAGAGGGGCGCAACCGGTGCATCAGTATTTGTTTGGACTTGAGAATTACATTTATTTAAAAGACTTATATGACAGCAATATAAGAATCGTTTAGACTTTCAACCTTGAGTTAAGAAGAAATAAGGTAGCAGATGAGGTACCTGCAAGTAGGTGTACATTATATATAAATATATAAAGATACTTACCAACTCTAGTGAAGACCATCTACAGATTCTTCTTCTCTGCATGTACTTGAAGAACTCTTGCTGCAAAGCTAAGACAAGAATTTGAGCTCTGGTTAAGGTAACTGGTCCTAAGGTCAAAAGAGGTTCCATATAGTATATAAGAGTAGTTTATAACCTAGTGCCTTGTGTTATAGGTATCTTCACTGCAGAATAAGTGAGTCCTGGACCAGTAGCAAGAATGCAACTTAGCCACCCTGTTAGTACAGGTAAACATTAAAAGATTGTTAGTACTAAATAGGTAATGCTCATTGAATGTTTTGTCTATATTAATATCTGAATGCAAAAGTAGCATACAAACTCTTTTGGCAGGAAGAAGATAAGGAGCAGAAGCCGAACTATCTTCTAGAAGAAGACGTGGCGTGTTTCTCTAAATTCCCTTTCCCCTTTCCCCCCTCCTTGCTGTCAAGATCTATATGATCTGGGCATCGGGGCGTGGGGGTTAGAGGATCAGCATCAGCTCCTGCGGATACAAGGCATTGGAACTCCGGTACTTGACACCAACAACCATACACAACAAGATCATACCCTTTCACCAAACCAAACTGGACACGTCATATAGTAACACAATTCATTACATGAATACATTAAAAGGGAGAAAGGCCGACGCGCGTTTCGGAGTGGGGATGACACCCAGGTTTCCTTCGTCAGGGTGCTGCAAATGGTGGCTTGTTAAGTGGTCAACCGACATCCAAACATCAGAGAAAACTAGGGTGACCAACCGTCCGTAAATTTCACGGACAGTCTGTAATTTCGGCCGTCTGTCCGTTGTCCGTGAAGGAATCTCTAACGGACGCCATTTGTCCGTCATTTTAACAGGGCACCGGTTGCCTCACCCTAAAGCCAGCACAGCTTGCACCCACCTCTTTTCTTCGCGCTGATGCTGCACCAAAGCTCCTCAGATGCCCCGCAGCATTGGAGAGGCACAGCGGGATGGCAACCCTCACACCTCCAGCCCTTGATGACCTGTTAAGAGGTGCTTCGAAGGTGACTGAGAGGGAGGGGCTGCCGCTCAGGAGCAGCGACATCTATTCACATGCAAACAGCCCTGAATGTGTCATGTCTCTGCTATGTAGAGGGGGGCTCACACGTTCCATTTCTACCCAGTGCCCCAAACATCCGAGACTCGGCCAGATTACACCCCTGATTACACCGAGGCAGCACGTGGTTCTATTCACAGAGCGTAATTACTGTCACTGAATTGTAAGCAAACCTCGGTTCTTCAAACATGCAGTCTATAATGTAAGAAAATAAAGAAATGGCACAATCGCACCCACACTGATTGACAAAGTATGGAGGACAATCCGTTCAATCAGTTCTCTTAGAGTATCTCCTGTAAGTACTGTACATCACAGTGGGGGATGGCATTTTGGACAACGTCTTCTCGTTGTCTTGTGCAGGAGGGGGCGAGGAGCCCAAGATGATACTAGAATACTGCATGCCCACCCCTGTGCCCACCCTGGTGGATCCTGGTCCCTCTCCTGTGATGGCTCCTGCACTCCCCTCAGTGATGGCTCCTGTCCCCCCATGTGGTGGCTCCAGTCCACCCCCGCCAGTGATGGCTCTTGTCCCCCCTTGTAGTGGATCCTGTCTCCGCCCTGGGTGGCTTCTGTCCCAGTCCTGGAACGGCCCCTGCCACGAGGGTGAAGTTCTTGATGGGCCTCTTCTCAAAAGGGCTCAGCTCAAAATTAATATGGAAAGGTCGGCGAGTAAGTAAGTGAAGGGATGGGTGAATGGCTGGATGAATTAGTGATAGGGTGAATGGATGAATGAAAGATTGAATAAATGGATAATGAGAGAGGATAGATGGATTGATGAGTGAGGGGAAGGATGGAGAGAAAATGTAAATAGCGTGATGTATGGGTGGAAGGGTAGCTGGATGATGGATGAGGGGAAAGATGGATGAGGGGAAGGATGATGGATGAGAAGGATGGGTGGATGGAGGGGAAGGATGGATGGATGAGGGGAAGGATGGATGGATGGAGGGGAAGGATAGATGGATGAGGAGAAGGATGGATGGATGGATGATGGGTGGGTGAAAGGATGGATGGATGGAGAGTCGGTGGGTGAAAGGATGGATGGATGATGGGTGGGTGGGTGAAAGGATGGATGGATGGATGGATGGATGGATGAGTGGGTGGGTGGATAGTGGGTGGGTGAAAAGATGGATCAGTGGATTGGATGGTGGGTGGGTGAAAGGATGGATGAGTGGGTGGGTGGATGGTGGGTGGGTGGATGGTTGGGTGGATGATGGGTGGGTAGGTGGATGAGTGAAATGATGGATGGATTGATGGATTGATAAGTGGAAGGGTGAATGAATGGACGTATGAGTGAAAGGGTGGATGTAAGGATGGATGAGTGAGTGAAAGGGAGGGTAGATGGACAAAAGGATGAATAGATGTTTGAAGGAGTGAAATGATAGATGGATGAGTGATAGGGTCAATGGATGGATTCATGAGTAGATGTAATTGTAATTGTAATTGTAAAATAGTTTTTATAGAGCGCATGCTATCGCTCCACGGAGCATCTTGGCGCTGTAAAAACCGTAGCCTAGAATGGTGGGCCGGAAATACTACTCACATCACTTTCAAAGTACCTGAAGGTTTATTTGAGCCTAGACTAACTGTTTACTAGCCGTGTCTGGTAGATTAAAAATCCAGGTTTTCAGGGCTTTCCTGAATTCGATTTCAGTGGGGATTTGCCGTAGGCTTTGTGGGAGTTTATTCCAGGCTTTAGAACCAAGGAAGATGGATGGATGAGTGGGTGGATGGATGGAAGGAAGGATGGCTAAGTGAAAGGGTCGATGGAGAGAGAAAGGGAGGATGGATGGATGACTAAAATAGTGGACGGGTGGAAGGATTAGTAAGTGAAAGGATGGCTGGATTGGTGATAGGGTAAATGGCTGGATGAGTGAATGGATGGATGGATGGGGTGAAGAGTGGATGGATAAGTATACAGATGGATAGGGTGAAAGGATGGATGGATAATGGAGGATGAGTGAAAGGATGGATGAGGGGATGGATGAAGGGATGGATGAGTGAAATGATAGATGGAAGGATACATGATGGATAGGTTTGCAAATGGTTGAATATGTTTGGAAATGGCTGGGCTTACTTATATACTATTGCGCGACCTTTGATGTGTCTGTAAAACGTACCTATTGTCCTGAATTTGTGTCCTGAATTTTGACCCTTTGTCCTGAATTTTTACACTCACCGTCCTGAATTTGCACCAATGCCAGTTGGTCACCCTAGAGAAAACACATATGTTGCACGTGGTGCAGAGGGCTCCTTTTTACAATAGTTGATAAATGTATCTAAAAAACAATTATTTCTCGTAGCAGGAGCTAATATAAAACAGTCCCATCTGGAACCGCCTGTGAAGATAATCACTTTCCTCAAAGGAAGTGTTGCGAGAGATACGGTCTCTCGCCTCCCCTCGTTCAGCATGAATGGTGGGTGTAGATGTGAAACCAAGGGCAAATGAAAGTATCGATAATATGAGATCCAGAAAAAAGTATCGCGATTCTATGTGCCTTTGGCACCACCCAGCGACTTAATTAGTGGCTCTAATATGGTTAATGCTTACAGGGCACGGTGGAGTTTTCAGGTGGAATTAAATAGAGGCAGAATTAGGCTTTGGTTTAAAGATGCTCGCAATGACTGGTGTAACAAACACTGTGGAATGATGTCTGTTCCATGGACTAAATCGGGCTCCTTCTCCGCACGGGACGGGAAATTATGTTACAACTGGATAGTGCTAACAAATCAATGTATTTTTAAGTATATATCCTTAAAATATGAAAAAGTTGGTATTTTTGATAAATAGAAAATGAATTGTTCATGTTGTTGTGGGACAATGTATCTTTGATGTTGGATGTATTACCTGTACACTAATTAATTGTTAAGGAGAGGTTTTCTGTTGTTATTTTTGTAGGCACTACATAGCAATGACAAAACCTCCTGAATTCTGAAGAGACATCTTTGCAACCAACATCAGTGGTAGCATTCCTTTACTGCTATCCACAGTTTTTTAGGTCTCGGTACTATTCGGTTCGTCAGAACCGGAAGTAGCGAGATCTTATGTCTCTTAGAGGGGCTCTTCATCGCACCTCTAATTTTGGCTCTCTCCCATTGGCTGGCTTCCTAAATGGAGGCCAGCCATTGGAGGAGAGAGCCGTTACTCCAAATAGGCTCCGTCCTTTTCGGATTTGGAGGTGTGTTCGGTGTTCTTCTTTCCACTTTTTGGCCACGCCTACTTTTGAACACCGAACACGCCCCCAAATCTGAAAAAATCTCAGAGCTTTTTTCGGCCATTTTGCAGCTCGCTTCCCGACATCGAACGTCTCACGAGGTCTGCTTTTCGTGTCCCGCCCTCCTCCTGCTAAGTGCCCCCACAACCCGAGCAGAGCACACACGGACAACAGACGAGCCCGCTTTTGGCCCCCTGCATCGTTGAAGGAGGCTGCCGGAATACTTAAAGAAACACCTTGCAGTACCTCCCTTTGTCCCAAGAGGGCCGGGCCGGAGCATCTACATTGTTATTTAACCAACCCGAAGTTATACCACAGTGTTGATAATGTCAGATGGGAACTGAGACGTTTTTAAAACAAGATCTATTTCGGCAAACTCTGCCAGTTACTACACCTAGTGTGTTATTTCTACCCTTCTCTTCAAAGCCGCCCTCTCCTACAAACCCTCGGGAACCAATTAGCGAACACGTCTCACGAGGTCCGCTTTTCGTGTCCCGCCCTCCTCCCGCTAAGTGCCCCCACAACCCGAGCAGAGCACACACGGACAACAGACGAGCCCGCTTTTGGCCCCCTGCATCGTTGAAGGAGGCTGCCGGAATATTATGCCACAGTGTTGATAATGTCAGCTGGGAACTGAGATGTTTTTAAAACAAGATCTATTTCGGCAAACGCTGCCAGTTACTACACCTAGTGTGTTATTTCTACCCTTCTCTTCAAAGCCGCCCTCTCATACAAACCCTCGGGAACCAATTAGCGAACAGAGCTGCCCTGGGAACTGGGGCTGGAAACGAGCAAATACAGTAAGGCTGGCGAAACCGATGTTCTTTTTCTCATGCCTATTTCTGAGGAGTAGTGTTGACAAAGTGAAGGTGGCTCCTTGCATCTCTCTGAGAAGGGGCATGCTGCTTGATTGAGGCAAGGGCAGTCCTTGGATGTAAATGTATTGGCATTTATATAGCGCACTACTTACCCGTAGGGTCCCAAGGCGCTTCGACCGCTGCGAAACCCTTCCTGGCTTCCCTGAGAGATGGTCCCTTAATGGGTATCTCCAGGGTGAGACCAGGCATCCCCGGCGGTCTGGTGGGGCCGTTAGTGAAGATGAGGCAAGCTAATGCCCAGAGTTGCCGAGTGTGATCGCTGATCAGAGTGGGCACCGAGGCGAGAGAATTATCGAGTCCGCTGACCCTGGTCCAGAAACCTGCCGCGCCGGGAATCGAACCCTGGTCCCGGGCCGTCCTCTGCTCTCGGGTCTGCCGCCTCTAACCAGTGAGCCACACTACTTCACCCAGAGTACAGAGCCCAGTCCTGTATGGTAAGGTGTTCTGCAGGACACACTGCAGTAACAAGTGGAGACTGCTACTGGCTGGCGGCCGAGTGCATTTCTTCTCGAGGTTTAGCAACGTAACACTGCCATGAACATCTAACTTCAGAGAGGAATGTCCGTGCACTTCTCACTGTGGACGTTGCTAAATCTGTTCTTCACAGACAGAACGGGCTCAGGAACGCGAGGCAGCGTGTCATTAATCTGGAACTCAGATCTCTGCAGGATTGCACAAAGAAAGGATGAGCAGCACAGACTATCACCCTGTTCATGTTTGAAATGTGTGGAAGATTTGGAAGCCCAAAGCACCCATCATCATATGCTTTCAATGCCTGGGTTACTCGAAATCCACTAGAGAGGCAGGCCATCTTACAGGCCAGGAACTCACACTATGCCACAGGTGAAGGTGACAGATTAGCTGGCATGGCTTAGTCAGTGTTACAGTCCTATCGAGGTTTTGGTTTCTTTCTTGCCGAAAAGAGGTAGTTTGTCAACATGCCTTCTAATTACATTTTGAGAGGGAGAGCGTACTCGCAGATTGGTTCCTTTAAACCGTTATAGGTAATACATGTATAAAAAAAAGCTAAATCTGTTCTTCACAGACAGAACGGGCTCAGGAACGCGAGGCAGCGTGTCATTAATCTGGAACTCAGATCTCTGCAGGATTGCACAAAGAAAGGATGAGCAGCACAGACTATCACCTTGTTCATGTTTGAAATGTGTGGAAGATTTGGAAGCCCAAAGCACCCATCATCATATGCTTTCAATGCCTGGGTTACTCGAAGTCCACTAGAGAGGCAGGCCATCTTACAGGCCAGGAACTCACACTATGCCACAGGTGAAGGTGACAGATTAGCTGGCATGGCTTAGTCAGTGTTACAGTCCTATCGAGGTTTTGGTTTCTTTCTTGCCGAAAAGAGGTAGTTTGTCAACATGCCTTCTAATTACATTTTGAGAGGGAGAGCGTACTCGCAGATTGGTTCCTTTAAACCGTTATAGGTAATACATGTATAAAAAAAAGCTCTACACATGTTGGTTCAATGTGAGTAAGTTTGTTGCAGCCATAGGGGCACCTGCAGCTACTCTCCAGGTGGACCTCCAAATGCCTGAGTTCAACAAGCAATCTCAAATTTAGAACATAGAACTTTACATCGAGCAAAAGTCATAATACCACCCTAGTCCAACGCAAACACACACCCAGGTCACACAAAACAACCACACACCCTTGAACAAAATGTAAGTTTAACATTAAGGCTAAATCAACGTTTATCTTTGACATAGAGGTTAAAAACAAGAATTGAGCCTTCAGTGCACGCTTCCACCAGGCACACACACCTCCAGCCGGCACTGCACGCTTCCACCAAGCACACACACCACCAGCTATCAGTGCACAATTTTTGGAGAGTGAGTGTAGAGTGTGTGCAGGTGCAAAGTGAGTGCAGAGTTAGTGCAGGTACAGAGTGAGTGCAGTGAATGCGAGTGCAGAATGACTGCAGAGTGAGTGTGACTGCAGAGTGACTGCAGCGTGAGTGTGACTGCAGAGTGACTGAAGAGTGAGTGTGACTGGAGAGTGACTGCAGAGTGAGTGTGACTGCAGAGTGAATGCAGAGTGAGTGTGACTGCAGAGCGACTGCAGCGTGAGTGTGACTGCAGAGTGACTGCAGAGTGAGTGTGACTGCAGAGTAACTAACTGCAGAGTGACAGTGACTGCAGTGTGTGAGTGTGCAAGGTAAACAGTGTGTGAGTATGCAGGGTGAACAGTGTGTAAGTGTGCAGGGTGCACAATGTGTGAGTGTGCAGGATGAACAGTGTGTGACTATGCCGGGTGAACAGTGTGAACGTGCAGGGTGAGCAGTGTATGTGTGTAGGGGCACTGTTTGAGTGTGCAGGAGACAAACACTCAAACTAAGTCCACCACACACATACATAGGACCACACACATAAAACCACACACCACACACACATGCACCACACACACATACCACACTCACACACACCACAAACACACCAGCCTCTCACCATTACACACTCATCACCACTCACCACCACACACTCACCCCCACAGACTCACCACCACACACTCACCACTACACACACAACCACACACACAACCACACACCACCAGCCGTCAGTGCACGCGTTTACCGGGCACAAACACCACCAGCCATCAATGTACGCTTTCACCAAACACAAACACGACCATGCATCAGTGCAGGCTTCCACCACGCACACACACACACACACACACACACACACCACCAGCTGTCAGTGCACACTTTCACAAGTCACACACAACACCAGCCGTCAGTGCACTCTTTCACTAGGCACACTCGCCACCAGCTGTCAGTGCACCCTTTCACCAAGCACACACATTACCAACCATCTCTGTACGCTTGACAGGCACACACACTACCAGCCGTCAGTGCACGCTTCCACCAGGCACACACACCTCAAGCCGGCACTGCACGCTTCTACCAAGCACCCACACACCACCAGCCATCAGTGCACGATTTCTACAGGCACACACACCACCAACCATCAATGCACGCATCAATTGTTAACGCATCCACAATTAACTATTGTAGCAATCGCACTATGCTGCACTTTACTTTTAAACATATTCATCTAAAGCGCATCATGCCACCGTTCTGTGTGTGTGTGTGTGTGTGTGTGTGTGTGTGTGGCTCTGTGTGGATAGTTTTTTTTGTAGGTGGCTCTATGTGTGGGTGGCTCTGTGTGAGGGTGGCTCTGTGTAGGGGTGTAGCTATTGGCATTGTAAATGACAATGCCATTTATTTAACGATTAATCTATTGGCAATGTAAATGACAGTGCCATTTATTTATGATTTTAAAAAAAAAGAAATGTCACGAGCAATGCCAATAGCTCTACCTTTAATGATGCCGAGATCATTGCATTGTAAATGCTTGTTTAACAGTTATCTTCAGGAACAGCTGGCACACCTTTCATCTTTAGTTGAAAGACGTTTTGTTATAATTAAACAAAATACAACATGATAATTCATTGAAACCGGTATAGGAAATCCAATTAATGAGCTAGAGGAAGGAGGGGAAACAGAAAGTAAGGATACTATGATACGAAAAGTATACATGGTTCAAAATAAAAACAATATGATAATGACATAAGATATTTTCAAGCATTTAAAACAATTTAGAGATAAGGAGAAATCATCTCTAAGAAAAAAAGAAGTGAAGAAGGCTGAAGAACTTTTTGACATTGAAAAGGAGGTTTTGCATATTTGTTTAGAAAATTTGTGATTTGGGATCTAAAGCAGTGCATTTAAAAAAAAAGTGGAAAAGGATGACTTTATGCTGTATCCAATCAATGCTTATAACAAACTACATACTACCATGCTTGAAATGATAATTGGGTGAAGCCCTTCCAGTTCTTTGTTATTTGCTGAAAAACAACTGTCAGCAATCGATATATTATATGTATATGTAATGAAACATCTTTCCAGTCAACAAAGAATCAAAAGGGGGAGTGAAGAGGTAGTGCTAAAAAGCACTTCGGTGGGCACACCCTCCTCCTGTTAATGGTATAAGTAAACAGGGGGCGCAACTTAAAAGACATTTTGGCCCACAGTAGACAAAAAATCATGAAAGACAGTGGCCCTCCTAAATTGACTTCTGTAAATGGCCACCATCCTTGTGGCTCATGCACATCTTGTGAATCCACCAGTAAAAGCAAAACAATCAAATTCTCGAATGACACGACATGGTAACAACGTGGTTTCCCGAACTGCAACAGCAGAAATGTTGTCTACCCTATCACCTGCCCATGTGCCAAAGAATACATTGGAATGACTTCTAGACCAGTCAAGATTCGTATTAGTGAACATCGAAGCAGCATACATTGCAAAAAAACCACGACTAAGATGGCCTCCCACTATCTAACCATGGGGCATGGTTTTCAAGATCTTCAGTGGACAGTGGTTGAATCAATAAAATTCGAGAAAGATCTCCTCGAAAAAGAGCAAAGATGGGTGTTTCGTCTTGGTACACACATGCCAGGGCTCAATGATGACATGCCCTGGGCCCATCTGAGCCAGTAACAACTTCTATCAGGAGATCAAAACCCTAAAAGAATTGGTTGTGGTCTCCCCAACTTGAATTAGTTACACTAGTTATAGGCTGTTTGCACTCTGCATGCCACTGTAGAGTAATGATTAATTGCACTATGATCTGTCTCTACTTTGCACTCGCATGTGTTAACTTGCCACTTTAATCACACAGCGAATGTTCCGAGTTAGGGCCCATTGTGTTCCTTACCCTACATAAGTATTGATTACCTTTTTGCAAAAATATGGGCCTACTGTGTTCCCTACCCCACATTATTATTCATTGTCTTCTGGCTAGTATGCGGCCCCATAATACGTATTGACGTGAGGCTTGAAACTGGATCCATGAGGCAACCCTCCAGACCTGATCCAACTACACAACTTAATATCAGGTTCCCCCATTTTGCGCTTTATAGGCAAGATGTCCGCCCTATATTTTAGAATCCTGATTTACCCCCCGTAGCACATACAAGCATCTCTGTATTAACAGACCCGCATACAATTGCCAAGTTATCTAGCCTACAGATTTCACAACCAGTTCGGTTTCACCACTGACCTCTCCAAGATGGCGCCCGTGTTTTTGATCCTTGATACCGTTCCAAGATGGCTCCCATCTCTGTCCCCGGTCCTGAGCTTACACCGCTCTAGTGTTCAGCTGAATCAGCCGCCTTTTCCCGCCACAGGTGCTAGTAATTATCCAATTGACTCTAGTATATATCCGCATGCTCCTCTCACACCACAGAAGCCGCGGATGAGGGAGGATGCGAGGACTGCTCTTGAACTAGTAAGTACGGCATAGCCGCTTTAGGGAGCCTCAAGCCTAGACTTTCAACACCTGCTACCATGATCTTACTCTAAACCATGGCATGCCCCACTTTTATTTCACTTTACCAACAGATGGAAGTTCCATGTACCCCTCTTCCAGTCCGACTCATGGGGCACTGACTCCTATTTATTCCAGTATGTATTTAGTCCTTAGCCCTTTTTAATTTTACAGCTCACCATGGACTTGTACAGAACGTCACGATATAGAGAGTGTGTTTTATGTTAAATGTTGTTTTGTCTTGTAGTGTTTTTTCCTTTCACCTACAGGTCACAGCACCTAAGTGTATTTTACTGGCAAATCGCAAAGTCACCTTATGTCACCAACCTTTCTTCCTCAGGTGATATATGAACGTGCATTGGGACGCGCAGTAAATATTTACGTGCTCTATCTTTATCTTTGCAGGTCCACGACTCAGAAATACTGACAGGGCTATAACTGTTCAATATTGAATGCCATTTTACAGTTGTATTATAATCTATTTTCCATTCACCTGTATATACACATAGCACACATTGTTGCCAACCTTAGTGAGTGACAGAGGGATCTGACCCCGTCCTGACGAAGAGGCAGTCAGCCTCGAAACATGTTGACAACACCTGGAGAACTAGCCCATTGTTAAGCTAGATTGTCTACGCCACACTATTTTTAACGGTACCAGCCTATGACTGATAAATAATTTTTTGCTTTCTAAGGCCAGGTATTCTTTTAAATCTAACTTTTCTATATCACTCCTGACCCTACTCACACTCACTCAATACACTTCGCATAGCACTTACAATATCTAAGTGCTCCAGCGTAGTCGCTAGTCGTAGCACGCCCAGTCCAGCAGCGGGGCGGGAAGACCCCGATGATGAAGCATGACACCAAGGGCCCTTATGGTGTGTGAGGGGTAGTTTAACAAATACTGTGTATGCCTGATATACTCTGGCTCACAGAATACCTTCTAGAGGTGGACCTTGTTGTTTACTTACATCTTTCCATTCGCCAGATAAACTACCCAAGAATACATTAATAATAGAATAAGGTACCGTTGAGTTGAAAACAGATTTCCATATTTGTACCTGGAAATTATGAACAAAAGGACACCTGGATATGTGTTTTATGTCTGCATGTTGTGAGAGACATGACCAGTAGGTGTCAGAAAGATCCGGGGACATATAATGTAGAGTAGAAGGAGCTATGAAAGGTCTGTTATAAAGAGTGTAATGTTAGCTGCACAAAAAGATTTCCGCAGTTTTGTTGATATATGTATGTGATGATAGAACAAGTTACTCCCAAGTCATTTTTTCTC
Source organism: Lissotriton vulgaris (assembly GCF_964263255.1). Lineage (NCBI taxonomy): Eukaryota > Metazoa > Chordata > Amphibia > Caudata > Salamandridae > Lissotriton > Lissotriton vulgaris. Next base: position 410,860,177 of record NC_141694.1, on the reverse strand, counting down.
AGGCTAATTAAGTGTCTGCCTTATCTGTCAATAGTAGTTTGTTGTAAAAGATGACAAATAGTAGATGCTTTTGGAGCTGAAGTAGATTACCCAGTCTAGTAGTGGAGACTGTGGAACGCAGGACTGAAACTGATTATGTGTGTCAGATATAGTAGTACGTAATATTTGAAATTTTTGGTTGTTTTTTTTAAACATTTTTTTTATTGAGGGTTCATAGACACAAATCTAGAATACAAAATACATATAATTCTCATATAAGAATCCAGCTATCCAAAATGTCTACATGGCGAGCTACAAATGCTCCATAGTGCAATCACAAATTCTGATCATGGAAAGAAGATCATACCCTTAAAGTGCAATGTGCAACATTCTAAATCTTATTTGTATAAAATACAAAAAGAGACCCCAAAGGATCTAACAACCAATCACATTACTGAGGTCACTAATGACAAGATAAAAAAAAGGAAAAGAGGTGTTGAATTAAACTCATCAAAGTGCAAGAAATTTCTTAATCAAATACATAGATACATACATTCCTAGGAGCATACTAGACCCACCAGCAATTATGACCAAGCTCTTATCTTAATAAGGTAGAAAGTAATATCAGAAGGACTAGTGTTTAAACACACTCCAATATTTCTCATATTTTCTCACTGCGTATTTCTTTTCCATTCCTTGTATCTTAGATAATTTTAATCTCCATGTATTAAGGGTTGGTACTTTATCTGTTTTCCACAGTTGCAGGATTAAGGATCTTGCTACTAGGGCTGCGATGAATAAACTTTCATCGTGGGGAGAGGCAACAGAAGAGCAGCCCAAAACTGCAATAGATTCATTAAGTGAGATTTAGGGATCTATAGTATTTCTGAGATATTTCTCAATCTCCTCCCATAGATTCCGTATTTTAGAACATTCCCATATAATGTGCTTCCAGTTGCCCTTCTCCTCACATCGGAAGCACTTATCTTCTACTTGGGGGTATATATTACGGAGAAAAGAGAGTGTTCTATAAATCAGCCATTTTGAGAAAAATTGCATCCGTTTAAAATTTGCTCCTCGGAATATAGCTTTATTATATTTATTTAATTTATCCCAGGTTCATTTATTAATCTCTATGTCTTCTCTTTTCCTCCATCTATCCCTTAACTTGTCATACAGTGGAGACAATTTGTTCTCATTAAAGATTTTTATCCAGGTACTAATCTTCCGCTATACGGGACCATTTAGGGCTTCACTTAAATACGTTTTGTTACCCATATCTAATTTTGCCAGTGTAGCGTTGAGTCTAATGAAGGACCATTTTAAAATTGTATTAGAATGTTGAAGCCCCATTTCGACTTCTTCCCAAGTTTTCCAACTATTCCCCACAATGAAATCCTGGATTTTATCATATCCATTTTCTTTCCAAAGTCTCAGTGTATTTTTATCCAGAATGCCCATCTCCCCTGTGTGTACATTCACAAGTCTTGTTGAGCTGTTAATTCTTAATATGTCATAATATTTCAGGAGCTGAGCTCTTTGTTTGAATAACCATTGTAGGGTCTTATATCGTACTTTCTTAGGGTACTTGGTCACTCTTGCTGGGTCAATAATATTAAGTTCTCTTAAATTCTTTTTCATAACAAAATTATCTGCCTCTTGGACGTCTAGAAAAAAATACCTAAAACTGTGATGTGCAAATGTCGCATAGTAGTAGTCTCTGATATTTGGAAGAGAAAATACTCCCTCCGCGACCGGAGAGTTTAAAGTGCCAAGTGCCAACCTTGGTGTCTTGTTTGCCCATAAAAAAGTAGAGAACATACCATCTATCTGCTTAAAAAAGGAAGCCTGGATTGCACATGGAGCTGCGCTATAAAGAAAGTTAAAAAGTGGAAGAATGGACATTCGAATTAGAGCAGCACGTCCCATTATTGACAATGGGAGTGTATTCTATCGCGTTAGCTGGGAACTCACTCTTTTTAGTAGTGGAATATAGTTTAATAAATAGAGATTTTCCATTGTTTCTGTTATATAAATTCCTAAATATATCTTGGGGCAGGTATTATAGGTCTGCCTAAACTCAGTTAATAAGGTGTCTACAGTGCAGTTACATAAAATGATTTCCGTTTTGGACTTATTTATTTTATAGCCACCTAATTTTTGAAAGTTCGAAAATACTGTCAAAATTTCCGACTGGCTGTCTATCTTTGTATTAAAAAATAAGACAATGTCGTTGGCATGAAGCTTTATGTTAGTCATTCCTGATACTGGTGCCGTATGAGATCTTTTCCCCCTAATTGCAATAGCTAGCGGTTCAATAAATAAAGCAAATAAAATCGGGGAGAGGGGACAGCCTTGCCGAGTGCCACAGTTTATTTGCCAAGTCCCTACGTTTACTGAGTTAATTAAATTCTGCGCCTGAAAGTGTCTATAAAGTTGTTTCAATAAAAATACAAATTCATTCGGAAAATCAAAGCTCTCCAGGATCGCAAAGAGGCAGTTCCAAGAGACAAGATCGAAAGCCTTTTCGGCGTCTAAAAACCAGATCTGTGCCTCTACTTTGTTAACACTAAAAGAAATCCAAGGCTTCCAATAAAAAGTTTGTGTTAGTGTGGAGCTGTCTCCCTGCCATAAAACCACACTGGTCTGCCCCGATGAGTGATCCTACCATCTTATTTAATCTATTTGCAAGCAGTTTGGTGAAAATGTTATAGTCAGTGTTTAATAGACTTATTGGCCTATATGAATTTACATTTTCTTTTTTTAAAATACTGACTACTACTGCAGTGCGAAAGGATTCCGGTGGTGTCCCTCCTTGTAATGTATAATTAGCAAGTGTTAAAAACTCGGTACTCAGAATTCCAGAAAATGCTTTAAAAAATTCTGCTGGGAAACCATCTTCCCCGGTGGCTTTACTACTAGGTAAGGAGCTTACAACCACATCTAGCTCTTCTTTTGTGAATTCAGTGAGGAGTAGCTCTTTATAATAATTTCTTCATTTTGGAATTTGTAATTCCTGTAAAAACTTATGACTTGTTTCCTCGTAGCCTGTTCAGTGGTCTGATAAATCTCCTTATAATGATTAAAAAACATCTCACCTATGGATGATGTGGTCTTCATATGGGCTTTAGTTGCTGTGTCATATAAGCAGTCAATTCTATTAAGAACCTGGTTTTCTTTGGCTTGCCAGGCTAGCAGTCTCCCTGTGTACTCACTCTCTTCATAGAGCTTCTGTAAGTAAAGACTGCTAGCTGCATCCCCTAGTTCATAATAGAATTCCCTCATTTTCCTTTTAGCAATCAATACATTTTGTTTAGTAGCTAGGGTCCTATTTCTATAGTGCTCTTGGTTTGCATGGGCCAAACTAGTCTGTAGAGCCGCTCTCTCCTCCCTTTTTAGTCTTCTGTTTTGGTATTTCTCTGGAGGTAATTAGGCCTCTTAATGTAGCCTTAAAGGCGTCCCATACTACATTGATTGGGGCAGAGCCTCTATTGAGAATAAAAAAGACCCTTATCTCCTCCTCAATTTCTATGCACCATTGCGGTTCTACGAGATTTAATTTATTGAAGTACCATCTTTTAGATACCTCCTTTTCCAAATTGCCTATATTTATTTCCCTCTTGATTAGTGCATGATCTGAGAATGCATTTACTAAATGCTCGTATCTACTCATTTCAAGACCATGTGAGATTACAAAGAAGTCCAGCCTGGATGCTGAGTCATATTTTGCAGAATGGCAAGAGTATTCACATGTAGATGGATTTTGAAAACGCCAGCCATCCAAAATGTCCAAATCTGTTTTGCAACTCTGCAGGGCAATGGCCACTTGTGGTTTATTTTGACATCGGTCTTTTCTGGTCGAAACAATTAAGGGATTTTGTCAAAATTAAAATCCCCCCCCCCCCCCCCCCCATATCATTTGACCAGATATGCCCGTCAGTGCTTGCTTTAGTTGCAAAATAGGCATTGGGTCATCTATAACTGGTGCATATATTGTGGCAAGTACTATGTTTACCTGATTTATTTTCCCAAATACAAATGCCCATCCACCACTCAAATCTGAATGCGAGCCTTCAATTTGGAACCGGACATGTTTTCCTATGAGAATACAAGAGAAAATGCAAGCTGAGCCTACATGCAGGATGCACTGTTCCTAGGAGAATAATTATTCTCACAAAAGTAAACTGATTGAAAGACTATATTAACTCAAAAGTCTGTGAATTTGTGTTGCCAACATTAATTTTATTTTTCACAGTGATTATTCAGGAACTATATTGAGTTCATGAATCATCTTGTAAATCATACGCTGAGAACTTTTCATAAATCCATGTAGTTCATATAATAAAAGAAAATACAAATATTTATGTGTCCATTTATGACACTAAATTACATGGTTGTCCATTTAGAACAATAACATTATGTATGGTCTTGATGTCGCCCGATGCATTTCGGGAAGCCCTGTTCCCTTCTTCGGGGGCGAATACCGGTTGGTGGGTGATGAAAAATGCGCTACTGAATTTTCACTGTTGTCTATGACGTTAAAAACTGCTGCCACAAAGGGCTATTGCTGAAGAGGAAAGCGTAACTCGAGCTTAATCAGGGTCGTTCAGAAATGTGCATTCAATGCTTCAGGCAAATGATGTTATCGACTTCTGATGCTACCGTAGCGGTGTATCATGGGCGGGTGAAAACCAAATGCCCACCAACCGGTATTCGCCCCCGAAGAAGGGAACAGGGCTTCCCGAAATGCATCGGGCGACATCAAGACCATACATAATGTTATTGTTCTAAATGGACAACCATGTAATTTAGTGTCATAAATGGACACATAAATATTTGTATTTTCTTTTATTATATGAACTACATGGATTTATGAAAAGTTCTCAGCGTATGATTTACAAGATGATTCATGAACTCAATATAGTTCCTGAATAATCACTGTGAAAAATAAAATTAATGTTGGCAACACAAATTCACAGACTTTTGAGTTAATATAGTCTTTCAATCAGTTTACTTTTGTGAGAATAATTATTCTCCTAGGAACAGTGCATCCTGCATGTAGGCTCAGCTTGCATTTTCTCTTGTATTTTTGTACTATGTAGCCAACATAGTCTAGCAGTTTGCACCCTTGGTTTACCTTACAAGATTGTTATAATTTAGAGTGCTCCTCTTTACTTTGTTATTCCTATGAGAATACTCACACCCCTCTGCTCCATCCCTGATACAGACGAGAAACTATAACCCACCCAGTTTTTAAAGAATTTTTCAGAGTCTAATAAGACCCTATGGTGCGTCTCTTGTATAAAGATCACCTCAGGGCAGATATTTTTTAACCAGCTCTATATAGCGTTTCTCTTTCGACTGTTATTCAACCCATTTGCATTTAAAGACAAGAATGTTACCTTATTTCTCACCATTTTGGTTTTGGACTCTTTTATACGAAACAGGAATTTCTAAAGTGCAGTAAGTGCAACAAGTGCAATAAATGCAAAATGTACCACCTAAGCATAGTATAGTTCCCAATAATGCTACAGTGACACAAGCAGTGTCGTAATTTGCTATTTCTAAAGTGCAGAAAGTGTGATAGGTACCTGATGTGCAAACTAAGCAGGGCATCATTCCCAATAGTACTGCAATGTGCAAACGGCATCGTAATTGACTTTTGCATGTTCTGTTAGCCATACCACATTTGAGTGTGAATGTGCAAAAATACACAAATATTAGGTCAAAGCATCCAATAAGGACGATATAGCAAATTTGCAAAACCAGCATTACTGTGCAAATAGCGTAGTTCTCGAGAAGCTATACAAAAGTATGTTTACAGTACAGATTATGCGAGTATTGCATCAACCCGACCGGCCTCAGCCTATGGTAAGAGACACGCAGATTATCATTATCAAAATGTGCAAATACCATCAGGGCGTGTGTCGCGCACATCTTAGAGCAATAATGTAAATTAAACCAACATGCGTTAAAGTGTGGCTCAATGGTTAGAGGCGGCAGACCCGGAAGCTGAGATCGGCCCGGGACCAGGGTTCGATTCCCAACGCGGCAGGGTCTTGGGTCAAAATGTCTGCGGGCTTGATAATTCTCGCCTCGGCGCCTACTCTAACCTTGGGCTCCACTCTGCAACTCTGGGCAATAGCTTGCTTAATCTTCACAACTGCCCCTTCAATGCCGGGGATGCCTGGTCTCACCTTGGGGGTGCCCAGAAGGAACCATCTCACAGGGAAAGCCAGGACGGGTTCCACAGCGGTATTCGTACAAGCGCCTTGAGACCCTTGCGGGTGAGTAGTGCGCTATACAAGTATCAATTTACATTTACATTTACATTTACAACACAAAGTGCATTTAAGTGCCTTAAAGTGCGGTGCTCGAACCCAAAAAGCACTATTAAGAGAAAATGATACCTCAGCAATATAAATTCTTCTTTTGAGCATTATTCGCCATGCCATGGAGACTTTTACTATGAGCTCTCCTTGAAATTTATTTTGAAAACAAGATTGAAGATTAAGAAGGTGTGGTGCTTGAGGAAATGTCAGAAATGAATTATTAACAAACAGCTGATTAACCCATATTAGAACTTTTTACTCCATGTTTTCAATAAATGGTTTTATGTAATAGTAAGGTGTTTTACCAGATTGTGGAGTTAAGGAAAGAGTTAACACCGGTAGGCTTATATGACAATATAGGCCCTAATGGTGTTTAAAGATGTTTAAAGAGGAGAGGAAAGATACTCTGAGGTTTTCTGGAGAATGCCAACTATTCATGAAAGGTAAAAGGGAACAGAAGATATTTTTCAGGTCTGCCCACAGAGAAAATACTCAGAAGATTCTAAAATCCAAATAATAGATTGTTTTAATACAAAAGATGTATGATATTTAGAGAAAATCATGAAAATTTACACCACCATCTGATATAAAATCTTTCAATAGGAACATACCAGTTTTTTTAAATTCCATAAAAAGAGGGAAAAATATGGAATTGATTTGTTTAAAAGATTTGGAAAGAATATATAATGGGATATTAGATATAGTGTATACAACTATGAGAAACCAGCATCATCTTTATGGTCTCAAGATATCCCCACTAGAAGAGATGTAAAGAATGTCAACAGTAGACTAACGTTGTTAATTTATGTGTACAGTCGTGAAATAGAGGTTCGTATTGAATGAGAAAACCATAGACCTATGTATTTAATTTTTGTTGAGTTCCATGAGAAATTGTTAATCCAACAATCTTGTTTAAAAGTAAATTTGTTAAGGGGTGGAATTTCCCACTTCTGGTGATTTAATTTATAACCAGAAGCAATAAAAGTTCGTTTAAAAAAGCAGGAAGAGACACATGTGTTGTGAAGTAAGGAATTAGAATAAACTGCCAATTTAATCTGTTAGTCGTTACAATAAAAACATATAAGGCTGGATTTTGTCTGATCTGGAAAATAAAAGGTTCAAATGCCTGGATAAAAAGAAAAGGTGAAAGGTGAAAGGGGGCTACCTTGGCAAACACCTTTACCCAAAGTGAAATAAGGAGAAGTAAGACCGTTAGCAAAAATAGCCGCTGGGAGGAAGTATATAAAAGGGAGATAAGGGTAATGATTTTTGGCCCAGATCCAAACCATTCAAGAGTGTGAAAAATAAAATATCTATTTACACGGCTGAAAGCCTTTATTACCATCTACAGTAATTGCTTCTAGAGGTCCATTGAGGTGGATTTAGATAGAACGTCAAACAGTAAACATCTTATTAGATATGTATCTCCCTTCAACAAATCCAGATTGTTTTTTTCTAAGGAGTTTGGACATGAGAGATTCTAATCGGAGAGCTAAAGCTTCTGAGAAAATGTTGTAGTCAACATTGACAAGAGATATAGGTCTATACATTTTACTCAGTTTTTTAACCTTTTCTTCTTTTGGGATGAGACGTATAAGGACATCTAAAAAATAATCCAGATGACTTGCCTTTGGCGTACCTTGGGCTGCCCCATTATTTTATAATGGTGTGTGAAGAAAGGAGTCAGTAAAAAGAGAGAGTTTAGGGAGGAACAATTTCGAAAAATTCAGCCGTAAAATCATCTGTACCTGAAGAATAATCCGTTTTGAGACAAGATACTGTGGCTTCGAGTTTTAACAGAGTACTATCTCCTTCTAGCTTCGTAAAGTCTAGTTGAATATCAAAAGATTTTTGTATGGTTGAGAGATAGTTTACAATGTCAGGGTCAGAAAGAATGCTCCCTGGAGTATGCAGTGTCTTATAAAATTGAACAAATTCCCTTAATATCTGGGTCTTTGTGTTGCAAATTCAGATGATTGTCTATAATAGATTACATTTTTTTATTTTAAGATCATTTCCTAGAAATTTCCCTGACTTGTCTTGACCCCTATATTATTTGGTACTAGATTTAAGAAGTTATGTTGATGCATTATCAGTTGACATTTTATTGAACTCAAGTTTGGCATTAATATGTTCTTATAGTCAATCTTTTGATTTAGAGGTGTAATATGTATGTGTTAATTTTTTAATATTTGCAAAAATGTCATCAGTTTTAGTAGTGGAAAGTTTCTTCTTTCTGGAAACCTATTTGATAATGAAGTCTTGGGCTGATGATTTTAAAGCAATGTAAATGTAAATGTAAATATTTTTGTACTTGTATAGCGCACAGCTACCCGCAGTGGGTTTCCCGGCGCTTGTACGAATACCGCAAGGGAACCCTTCCTGGCTTTCCCTGTGAAGTGTCCACTCCTGGGCACCCCCATGGTGCAGACCAGGCATCCCTTGCGTTGTGGGGGCCGTTGTGGAGACTAAGCAAGCTATTGCCCAGAGTTGCAGCGTGGGACCCATGATCAGAATAGGCACTGAGGCGAGAATATCCGGTCAGGGGAATTAATGAGCCCGAGACCCGCCAGGGCAGGAATCGAACCCTGGTCCCTGGCCAGAGCTCTGCATCGAGGTCTGCCTGCTCTAACCATTGAGCCACACTTCAATCCCATCAGTTAGATTTAGTTGGAAAAATTACTGAAAGAATTAGGAAATAGAGGAGGTGAAGGAGGTGTCTATTAGTACTTCATTATTACATCTTTGCCCGTTTTGTTTAACAATGTTAGGTAAAATGTCTAATATGATCGTAACAGGTTAGTTGTCCAGGTGAATCATCAGCTGGATGACATGCACAATGGGAACCTGGGCAAAGTAGTGCGATCATTGCAGTCCAGCAACACTTTCTGGAGATCGCTCATGACCATGGTTGTCAGTTTCTAGGATGGTGATGCTCCCACTGTTGTTATATTTCTTCGTTAACCTTCCAGTTAAGGTCTCTGGGGTGTGGTTCCGGCAGTTAGGCTTCCTGCTTCGGGAGCTGCTATGAGATAGAGGTCATCACAGCGTGTCCCTTGTGGTGCTGCGGCGCCCGTCGGAGTGGGTGGCCTTGGAGTCCCAAATTTTGAACTGTACTATATGGCGGTGCAGCTGTAGTTGGTGACCAGATGGCTGGGTAATGTAGGCCAGGCTGCCCTAAATACTCTGGGACTGATGCCTCATCAAGGCCTTTTTAGCGAAGTTTTTCCCAGTTGTGCGTATAAGTCAGCCAAGCGTCCTGTTACAAGTTGCTCTACATAGCTGGCATCATAGAGTGGTGCAGATGGGCAGGGCACCATTGCATGCACTGGCTATCCCACTAGTGGGATTGGCACATGGGTCCCCAGCCAGATGCTTCATGGTGACTGAGCTTCGTGACTGGGTGGCGGCTGTGGTGATGATGGTAGGAGATGGCTTTAAAATGGGTGCCCTTATCCCAATGGAGGAACTATGACGCAGATTTACAAGCCCCTTGCGCCACTTTTGCGTCACTTTTCCCATGTTAAAAGTGATGCAAAAGTGGTGCAAGGGCTTGTAAATCTGCCCCTATGTATGCAACATGCACTGCCCAGAGGACAATGCCTCATTTATGAGGCATTGGTCCGATCGTAAACGGACCTATGGAACTTGGGAAAAGAGGAACCCCCACAGCATCCAGTGGTGCAGCTGCTTCTCTTCCTTGGCTCGGTGCAACGTCAGGTGATGTGGTTGTACAGAGCACTTAATGACATCGGACAGAAACCACTGGCAAGCCTCAGAAACAGATGGAGAGTCATCTTATGTCACGACATCCCTGCCAGAGACTGGGACAAAATTTTGGCATACCCAATATGCATTTGTTTAAATACGAGATTGAAATATATAACATTAAACCTCCTACACATGACCTACCTCACAGGACACAGGCTGCGGGTTATCTATGGGGTATACCAGGGAATGACACATGACATGTGGGATGCCCAACACTTTGGATTCACTGGAACCAATCCTACTTTGTCTTCATACAGCTGTCGGGCGCATACTACCATGCATGGTGGACACTTGCCTGTTGGGGAATTTCTCCCGACCCAAAACATGCAAAGTAGGCAACCGGTGTTTGTTTCTAATCCTATTTATCTATTTATTTATAAAGCGTGACATTCATCCGAAGGGATATCACGGTGCTAACGGACGGCCCATTACAAAGGAAGGATATAGTTATGAGGGGAGATTCTATAACTTATCAGGCTTTTGGAAATAGATGTGTCTTCAGCTTTTTCCTGAATAGCTGGTGGCAATTGAGAAGTCAAAGTTCTACTGGGAGTTCATTCCAGGATTTTGGTGCCAAATAAGAAAAAGAGCGGCCCCCTAGTCTAGACTTTTTAATACTCTTAGAGGTTTTCTTGACCAGATGGAATGATCGCAGATTCCGATTGGGAAGATAAAACTTAACCAACACTAACACTGGCAAGGCACAGGATTCCATTGACCTGGACTGCATGGATGGGGCCGACGGTTGAGGTTTGGGCGAAAAACATTACCAACCGGGCAAGAGCTGAGAAAAGAATACTCCGCAGACAGGCTGCCTATGGCCTCTGTTAAGGCCCCATAGCAGATTTGTGTGTGGAGGTGCTGGAAAGCTGGGAACACCCGGATGAGGTCTCAGACCCTGAAAAAGGAGACTTAGAGGACAGGGATGGGGGCGATGACAAAATGGACACATAGTCAAGCAGAGGTGGGAACGGCCCTACACAGGTCCAGGACTAGGCATGGGCAGCACGGATTACACTCACCTTATATGGTGAGGTTACAGCTGAAATTAGGCTCCAGCTGGAAAAAGACTCAATACACTCCCCCACACAACTTGAACGTAGGAATGCTAGGACTGCTTGGAATGACCTTCCCCTGCAGCCTCGTACACATAAGCTTTCCTCCCCCATTGATGCTCTGTGGCGACACGCCAGAGGTACAGCCCCCAGAGACTTTATAGTAGTTAGTGTTGGTTATCACTTGTTTAGTATTGAGTATCTATTATTTTCCTGCTTTCTTCCTGTACTTGGCGACAAATTCTATATCATTAGATTGTTCACTCATAGCTTCGATAACATGCTCTGTGCCCTGCAGACCTGAAACATAAGAAACCAAAGAAACTGGTACAGTTCAGTAGGAGGTCAGTGTCTCTGGTCCAGGTAACTGCAGACTCATGAGCACTTAGGGGAACGAAGAACGAGCCGACACAGATGTCACAGAATACAATTGGTCCATACATATTAGATATACAAACGCATGACATACGGACACAGATTTAGAAATATAGCTGTCATATCAGTGTGCTGTACTGTTTTGCAAATGCCAACAAAGATATTAACAAAAACAATTATTGTAATTGGTGCATTATCAGATATTAGAATGGAATGGAATAGAAAGGCTTGGCTACTCAAGAGCATCCCAGTGCCAATAGCGTTGCAGTTCCAATGAAAACTATTTCTGCTGAATGTAAGGTTTGAGATCAAATGTGCAAGATACAAATGTAGTAAATTCTCAACTGTTTGTGGTGTTCTCGGTAAAATAAGTAAATTCTTGTAAAGTTGGATTAGAAAACCTCAAACATCAATTATCTCTAAATATTTAAGGGCAACAATGTTTGTGATTTGTTAGGCACAAAGGTAGAAGTAGAGTTCGATCAATGAAGCGATCAACAATTTGATTACAATCTGCTACAAAAATGAAATTATCATCTGGTCATTGTAAAATATTCCGGGTAACATCTAACCAAAATTGACAATCTGTATTAGTTAGACCATATAAATCAAAGACAAAGACTGGAACATTATCAATTAAAAAGTTGCTAAATGACCATCAGCCTTTAGTATCTATTTCTTGCGACAGTAAATGAATATTAAGAGATTTATGACATAAGGTAACAAAACCATTCTTTTTACCATTACCTAGGGAAAAGAACACACTGCTAACCCACCCTCTTTTCAGTTTCATTGAGTCTGGTTCTGTAAGGTGTGATTCCTGGATGAGAGCAATATTAGTATTGAGTTTCGATAAATGTGTTAAAAACATGTATTTTAATTGGCGAACCCAATCCATTGACATCCAAGATACAAGCTTCAGTGACATAAATGAAAAATAATGAAAAAAGAGATAAGATATAAAGATGTGAGCGGGTCACAACAGAAGGCAGTTTCAGCTAATATAGATAAAATAATGGATTACTTAAGGAAAATGTACGACAATACTGCAGAAATATTTGGGGTGTTTCGTGACTTTTATGGGAAACTATACACAGATGATGTTGCTGGGGATAGTGAAGTAAGGGTAACCAAATTTATTGATCCTGTTCTTAACTCCATCTTATCATCGGAGGAGGCTGAACAATTGGAGTTACCCATCACTTGGGAGGAAATAGAGCTATCCCTTTTGTCCGTAGCTTCGGGCAAAGCTGTAGGACCCGATGCTATCCCTTTAGAATTTTTCAGGTGTTTCGCTCTGCCTTAAAATCTGAGTTAGTTAACGTATTCACATCAGCTCAACAGGGGATGGCCCCTCCTTCTTGGCAAGAATCTACAATTATAGTTTTTTGAAAAAGGACAAACCTCCCTTCTCTCCATCCTCTTTTCATCCAATTTCATTGATAAATGCAGACAGTAAAGCTTATTCTAAGATCTTGGCTTCGCGACTCTCTACCATTATTACCCCACTAGTATCTAAATACCAGCATGGATTTATTCCTGCATGTGACACGGCTGACCACATTTGTTGCCTCATTACTTTTCTGGACTGGGCCCAGGCAACCCGATTAAATATCGGCTTAACCCTGTTGGATGCTGAAAAAGCATTTGACAGGGTGTCCTAGGCCTACTTATGGGACATCCTATCCAGAAAGGGATTTGGTGCGGGTTTTTTAACCACGCTAGGGACTATGTATGTTGCCCCTAAAGCTTGTATTTGTATTAATACTCAAGTACCGTCCTTTTTTCCAATCACTCGGGGTACCCGACAAGGGTGCCCTTGCTCCCCTTTACTTTTCGCACTTTATATCGATCCCTTAGTTAACCGTCTTAATGTGGAGGAAAAAATAAAGCTGATTTGCTTAGCTAATGTTAACTATCGCTCGTTAGCTTATGCTGACGATATTGTTGTCGTTACAACTGACGTTGAGACAGCGGTACCAGCAATTAACGATCTAGCCTCACAATTCGGGTACTTTTCAGGGTACAAACTTAATTTGTCCAAAACCCAGATCTTATATTCTGGGGATAATCCCCCGGCTAATGTTTCTTTGGCCTCGGAAGTTACGTACATGGGAATAAAGATTTCACTCCCAATATCTAATATCCCTGAACGGAATTTCAACCTTGGTCTGGCCAAAATTAGTTCTCTGTTAGAACGTCTAGACCACTTTCATTTATCATTACACGGAAGAGTTAATGCCCTGAAAATGTTAATTTTACCCAAACTATTATATATGTTTCGTACAATACCCCTAGAATTCCCCCCTAGCTGCTTTAAGAATTTAGGAAGGGCAGTATCTAGATTTCTGTGGGGGTACAAACGACAGCGTAAGCCTTTAAAAAGAGGATTTTTAGCAAGGAGTGTGGTGGGTGGAATGTCCCGTATCTTTTCTTCTATTATATTGCGGCGACCCTTCAGGTCATTAGTCCACTGATAACCGGGGATAGAGCTAGAATCCCTTTATGTAATACTCCGTCAATTTATGAATTGCTCATGGGAGAAGGAATGAAAGCCTGCTTTCTTAAGGTGATTGAACCAAGTTACCATAAAAAAAAACGAGATTTAAAACAGTGAAAGCAGCATTTGGGGTCTGGCAAAAGGTTCGGCGACATCTAGGATTAACAAAATGTAATGCGTATACACCTTTTGCTGCACCTGGTTTATTACCCTCCTCTATTTTTTGTGATTTAGTGGCTGTTAGATGGGGGTCGAAAGGAGTATGTTATTTAGGGGACTTGTTTTTTGACTGTCAGTTGGCTTCTTTTCATGAGTTACAGACCAAGTTTTCCCTAACCAAAAATTATTTTTTTAAGTTTCTCCAGATCCGTAGTTTTTTTTACAAAGCCCACGGCATTCGGTAGTTATTAGAATGAATAAAATTCCCCTTCTGGATCATCTGGGGAAAACAACCTCAATTGGTACGCTGTATTTATGTTTGATACAGGAGTTCCCTGATGATCTAGAAAACTGTCAAGTTAAATGGATAAGAAAGTTGGGAATATCAGAAATTGATATACGCGAGTCAGTTATGCTTGCTAGTAGATTTCTTATAACTGGGATGATGAAATCGCAACATTTTATGAGTATAGATGATCTTTATTATACCCCCAGTAAAGTTGCCAAATGGAGTTCGACAACAGAGATTAACTGTAATCGTTGCGGGGGCGTGGCCAAGCAACATGGCCGACAGGACGTGAGCTCCGCCAGCTCCCGTCCGACGGACCCAGAAATCCTTTAAAACCATCCTGTTTGGGCTCCTAGGAAGCTGAGGCGTGGGTCGGAAGATCCCCTCGTGCTGTCGGCACCCCTGCCGGGGCGGAAACCTCCGGCGACAATCGCTAAATCTGCTACGACGCCCGGACGATATCGCCCGACCTACTGTCTACACGAGACCGGGGCTTGAGGCCTGCCCAGACTGCGACCTTGCGTGGAACTCCGAGCTGTGAGCCATGCGGTGACCCGGGGGCTGCCGACACCGAAGACACTACCTAGGGAGGTTCCGCTGAGAGGGCCCCCATGCGGTGAGCGGCCCCCGGAAGGAGGATTTGACGAGAGCCTCCGGTGGGGGCAGGGCCTAGCTTGCGGCCTACACCTGCCGGGAGCGGAATTCACGGAGGAGAACCCTGTGGAGATCCGAGGCCCCTGGGGCAACCGCCGGAGGTCCGGACTCGTCTTTGTGGGGACTCCCCCCCCAGCTAGGTGGGATCCTGAATATCGCCCACGTGCCCTGATGCCGTGTTCGGACCCTGGGTCGAGCGTATCCTGAGGAGCCTGAGTCCCTGACTGATATAGGACCTGACGGGGGACTCCCGCAGGTGGAGCCTGGAGCTGGACATCTGAGTCCCTGGACTATCGGGCGACATTGGTGCCACAGGGCCGGGACCTTGATATCCTGCTGGTGGGCTACCCTCGCCGCTGGGGGGGTTTCTTTGGCGATGCGCAAGGACAGGATGTCCCGCTCGCCGCAGCCCAATACGATTTCTCAATACACCACTCGGAGACTGCCATCCCAGAGGATCACACGCCAGTCGGGTCAAGACGAGGGGGTGGACGGCCCTGGCGAACCCTCAGGGCGGAACTGTTGAAGGCGATACAAGGCTCCCATACTGCGTTGGAGTGGCAGATTGAGACTGTCTAGATAGACGTCAATCTGTTGCGGACGGACCTCCGGAAGGTTGCGGACAAGGTCTCGGACGCTGAGGGCAATATTGAACAACTGCAAGGAGAGGTAGCCTCCCTCAAGAAGACGGTCACACACCTCACGGCCACGATGAATGCCTAGGAGCAGAGGGCCGAGTGTGCAGAAGGGAGGGCGCGTTGCAGCAACATAAGGGTCCTGGGTGTGCCGGAACGGACGGAGGCTGGTAATGCTGAGCGTTTCTTGGAAAATTGGATCCGAACGCAGCTGTGTCCACGGGGCCTGTCGGATGTCTTCGTCATCGAACTGGCCCATCGGGCGCTGGTCTCGCCGCCGCGCCCGGGGGCCCCCTCCGAGAGCGCTGATTGCCAAGATCCTGAACTATCGAGATCGAGACTGCATCCTGCGAGGGAAACGGCGAATCTCACTATTGACAATAGTCGGGTTTCCATCTATCCCGATTATACCCAGCAGGTTCAGGAGCAACAGAAATCCATCTTGGGGGTTAAACAAAAGCTCCGGGAGATGCAGTTGCAGTACATGCTGCTATACCCGGCCAAACTTAAAGTACTCTCGCAAGGGAAGGCGCACTTCTTTGAGTCCCCAGAGTGGCTGGAGATCAGAGGCGACGACCTTCCACAGGGAGAACGCGGTGGCCTCCGTGAGACATGGGGAACCCAGCCTCTGCGGAAACGCCACAGCAGACGGAGACGCCGCTCTGGGACAGCGGTTACTGAGGAACCTAGAGTCACGGTGGGTGAGGATGGCGCTATGCTCCTGGAATCTTTGCCTGCAGAGAATGGATCGGTGGCCCCGAACCCACGCGGACCTGAAGATGTCCTGGTCCCGGACACGTTGCAAGCTGCAGTGCAGGACACTATTTTCACATTTCCGGTGATCCCGGAGACCGGGGGAGCCGAGTCCCTGGCAGAGACGATTCCGCCCTGAGGTGATATGTGGGCTGCATGTTGTCTGAGTCAGGCTTGAGAGGCCCTTGGGATGTCCTGAGTTCAACATTTGATGCCAATGGCCCGAGACATTTGAACTTATGTTGCTGGATGGGGCAGATGAGCTTCATCTCGGTGGATGGAGCATGCAGGGTGGGGGGAGGGTATGTATGCCTGGGGCCGTGCCTGAAATGGGGCTAGTCCGCCTGGTTGAGCCTAGTGATCTTCACATTGATATTGGGTCGCGTAGGGAGCTGGGAGGGGGGGGGGGTGGTTCTGGTTCTGTTTTTTGAGTGTGAGTGTTGTATGGGGTGGATGTGTACGTCCTGGCACCAGCAGGGGGAGGGCAGGGTAGCATATTTTGTTGTTGCTGTCATCTTGCTCGTGGGTGGGGGTGAGGGGGTGTGTTCTACGGGGTTTGAGGCGATGGGAGAGTTGGGGGCATGGGAGGAGCTGTTGGGGGAATTGTTGCAGGCATCAAGTGTATTACTGTTCGGGCCCAGGGGTGGCGGATCACAGGAAACAGAGCTGGCGGCCCGGATGGGCGCTACCAACGATTATGGGATATAAATTCTTAACCTGGAACGTGTGGGGGCTGGGCACTTGTACCAAGAGACACAGGGTCCTGTCCTTCCTCCGACGACACGGAGTCTCCATTGCGTGTCTGCAGGAGACTCATTTAAATGAGGAGGGTGCACAAAAGTTGTCCAAGAAATGGATGGGCCAAGTGTTCCACTCCTCCTTCTCTACGTATGCTAGGGGGGTTTTGATCTGTGTGGCCCTGGAGTCCCCTCTGCCGTCCAGTATGCAGAGGCGGACATTGATGGCAGGTACCTGCTCCTGCGGGTGACGTTGGATGGGAGAGATTTTTCGATATTGAATTCGTATGCGCCTAATGTGGACGATCCTGACTTCTTCTCCCATCTCCAGGAGGTCCTTGTTTCGGATCTGGACGACCCCTCCTCTGGTTTGGGGACTTTAATTGTGTGTTAGACCCAGTTTTGGATAGGCACCCGCCCCGTACTGGCACCAAACCACGCATGACAGCGCGACTCTGGGAGGTGATGCATACCTTGGGGGTCGCTGATGAGTGGCGCCTGGGTAACCCCACACAGAAATTGTACACCTGTTACACCCCGACACACAACACCCATAGTAGGATGGACAGGGTCCTCGCCGCTAATATTGACGCGTCTCTTTCCTTAACGGTCACTCATCAGGCTCGCTTCCTGTCGGACCACTCACCAGTGACGTGCGTCGCACAATGGGACAACCAGCCCTCCCGCCCTCGAAATTGGAGGATGCTGATGGACCTCTTGCAGGACCAAGTAGGGAGGGATCATGTGGATACCGCCCTGAACAACTACTTAGACTTGAACTGGGATGGGGGTGACATGCCCTACTTGACTAAATGGGATGCTCTGAAAGCGGTGATATGCGGCAAATGTATGGGCCTCACTTATGGGGTCCGGAGGCAACTGCTCCGTGAATTGCGGGAAGCGGAGGATGATCTTCTGCGCCGTCAGACTCTGTCGGATCCTGACAATTCGGACCTGGAGTCGGAGCGGACGGCCCGTGTGTGCGTGCATGACATACTTACTCGCCTGGATAAATACACTCTGGGTCAATATCGACAGCGTCTCGATCGGGAAGGGGACAAGTCTGGCCGGCTGTTGGCCTGGATTCTTAAGAGAGAATCCGCACCGGAACGGATAGTTGCTCTAAGGGATCCTTCGGGGGACATGGTGCACAGTGAAGCAGGTATTCTCCGAGTCCTCCGGTCCCACCTGCAGATGGTATATGCCGCACACCCTTGGGTTACGGAAACCTCCTACCAGCCTTATCTTCAGGGGCTGACTCTCCAGGCCCTCCCGAGGGAGGCCGCAGAGGAGTTAGATGAGGTTTTGTCGCTCCGAGAAGTGAGGGTAGCGATGGCCAGCCTGCCGAGGGCTAAATCCCCTGGGAGCGACGGTTTCCCGCCTGAATTTTACCAGGCATTTGGGGATGTCCTTGCCCCTCTTCTCCTACAGGTATACCTGGAGGCGCTGGATTGTGGCACCCTTCCGCCTACCATGGACCTGGGTGAAATTTGCATGATCCTAAAGCCGGGTGGGGACAGCTGCGATCCTGTGGCGTTCCGGCCCATAACTATGATTAACACAGATGTGAAAATCCTGACACAACTGTTGGACACCCGACTGGCGCCGCACATGGCCCAACTGGTGCATCAGGACCAGTGTGGGTTCATCCCAGGCCGCAACAGCCGCAACACCACAATGAATCTACAGAGATTGAACCATATACTCCACGAGGTGCGTGGTGAGGAGGATCGCCAGGTCCTGGTATCGATTGACCTTGCCAAGGCGTTCAACACTGTCGACTGGGGGTACCTGTTGGAGGTGCTCCGGTTGGTAGGGTTGGGGCCCGTATTTTGTGACTGGATCCGGATCCTTTACAGGGCACCTCGAGCCAGAGTTAGGCTTGGGTCAGGGCGTTCGGAGGACTGGCCTTTGGTTGGGGGCACTCGGCAGGGGTGTCCCCTCTCACCGCTCCTTTTTGCCCTGGCGATTAAGCCTTTGGTGGTCTCAGTTCATACAGATATGGCATAGTGGGGGACCGCTTTGGTGCAGCCTCGGGTCTGCGCATAAATCCTGGGAAGTCCCTAATCTTTCCCCTGGCGGGTTATGATATGGGCCCGCAGATGGACCTGCCGAACCTAGGGCTGCGATGGGAACTGGAGGCCTTCCGATATCTGGGAATCCAGGTGGCCCCGTCCGACGAGCAGTTATTGGGCTGTAATGTCGAACGTGTACTCAGATCCCTGCAACAGTCTGTGTCCTTCTGGAACACGCTGCCACTCTCCCTCATGGGACGGCTGGCTATCGCCAAAATGGTGATGCTGCCAAGGACGTTATACGTCCTGCAAAATTCTCTGTGCCCGCTCCCCCGGCGAATCTTTTACACGCTCAACACGCTGCTCACTTCTTTACTCTGGGCAGGCCGGCGCAGCAGAGTTGCTCTGCACACCGTTGTCCGGAGCTGGGAGGAGGGGGGACTGGAGGCGCCGAGATTTGACCTGTACCTGTACAGCTACTGCCGGCTGCTAGGTGGTTCGCGGACACTGATAATTGGGAGATGAGACTTCTAGCAGGCAGAGCGGACGAGCGAGCACTGCAGGTGGCCTTGATGCGTGGAAGAGGAGCAGACGAGGCCTTGCCATATGTAGTGCGCCATACTGCGGGAGTCTGGCAGCGGTTTCACAGGAAGCTGCCGGTGTGGATTTTGGCCCCAGTAGTAACTATGGAGGAACACATGTCCTTTCGGAACTGGAGTGCAGGGGGCTGCGAGACTTTGGCAGATCTTTATCCGGACGACTCCTTTGTGTCCATCGAACAAGCCACGGAGGCCTTCGGGCTGAGTGGGGGCAATACCTGCACTACCGGGGACTCCAGGAGATGGCGATGGTGACTAGGCCACAGTTCCCAGAGGCGCCCCCGCTGTCCCACACCCTTAATATCCTCCTTTCCTGTGGTAGGGGACGGAGGCTGATCACTTTGCTGTATTCGGCCATGAGAAAAAGAGAACAAGGGAAACCCTACTCACGACTGAACCAGGGTAATGCGTTTATCCAGAAAACAATGGTTCCTGTGGCATATTACTTATATAATACTTGGTCAATGTAACAAGCTCAATGGCAATTCAATTATTAGAGGGAGGTTGTCAAAAAGAAAGAAACACAATTGTGCCAGTTTAAAATGTTTTTTTTGTATTGCAAACAAGACAGATAATACTGCAATTATATCTGCGACATACACACAATATATCAAAGTGCAATGTGTCCCAAGTGATATTGTGAGCGAAACAAAAATGTGTACAATTAAGTGAGCTATACAAGTTTCAGCTGTGAATATTTACAGGGAAGGAAAATTGACCAAAAACAATCATTTAACCAATTATTAAACAGCGGCTATCTACAATCATAGACACTGTAGTAGTCTGGTTCATTTCCTATTACGTCGACGGCGTTTCGACCCTTAAGGTAGGGGTCTCGTCAGGACTGGGCAGTGAGGGACATCTTGCAGTGGGGTATGTTCCAATATGTAACCCATGCGTGAAGAAGTAAAATAAATTTACTTACAGTGAACCCAGCCGGTCACACTGTGGATAACAACGGGCAGTCGTTCTATTTAAGATATGGCGGTCAGTGCCGTCAGTGCGAAGAGTATTCAGGGGAATGCCTGTGCGCAATTTCGGTTTAGCTCAATTGCTTCTTCCGATCGTCTGTGAGATTACAGAGTTTGTCAGAGTATTCGGCCATGAGGCGGACTCTGCCCGCCAGTTCCACCGTCCTGGGCGGCCTGGGAGGTAGACCTTGGTGCTACTTTGGAACCGGGGCAGCGCAAACGCATAGAAACCCTCACCCGTAAGGTGTCGTGCAATGCGCGGTTTAAACTGATCCATTTTAATTTTATGCATCGTACTTATATGACCCCGGTCTCCTTGCGGCGTATCTCTGAAGACAGACGAGACAACTGCCCTAGATGTGGGGTGGAGGGGGCGGGATTCATGCATCTGGCCTGGGACTGCCCATTGGTCGGGGTCTTCTGGAAGGCAGTGGTGGAACACATTTGCACCGTTATCGGCCTCCGGATTGTCTTGACCCCGCTTCATTGTCTATTAGCCTTGGTCCCCAAACCCAAGGAAAGAAACCTGTTCTATAAAATGTTGCAATTGTTATTGGTGTTGGCGGGGCAAAGGGTGGCAATCACCTGGATGGGACAGAGGGCCCCTGAGATGTCGCTATGGCTTAGGGATGTCAGGGAGTGGTCCCTGGATGAGGAAATACATATGCAGTGCACACACAGGGATGAGAAGCTGCAGGAGGATTTGCTTGCATGGAGAGTGATGTGTGCTACGGGGTCGTCCAACAGTGATTCGGATGGCGCGAGTGCTGAGCTGTTTACCCCCGAGGAGTCGGGATCCGAGGTAGAGGGTGGTGGGAGCGGGAAAGGGGGGACTGTCCTGGACTAGTGTCCTGCTGACAACGCATGTATATTCCCTGTTGTCGATGTGAATTGATTTGCTCCCTAGAGATATTGCTTAAACTGTGATGTCTGAATCCAAGTGTGCCATAATGAGGTGAACGAACTGTATTCACGTTTTCTACTATTGATGCCAATTATAGAGGAACTGTTTTGCTGTTACATTCAAAGAAAAGTCTAAAATAAAGTTTTTTGTTTTTTTTAAACTGTAATTGTTGCGGTTTTTATGCGGCTGATGCAATACATATGTTTTTCCAATGCCTTAAGCTTGCGAATTTTTTCAACAAATTGAACTTTTTTTGGCTGTTATTTTAAAGAGTAATATTAATATAACCGCAGAGATGGTACTAATTGGTTTAAGTTTAGGCATCCCAAGATCAAAAGCTATAACTTGCTTTCTTTTCATTTGTATGGCGGTAACCCGAGCTTGCGCCACTAGAGACTGGATTAATCCTGATCCCCCGTCTTTCTTCAATTGGCCGGAAAGATTACTATCAATGTACAATATAGTATTAGCTATTTATAAAACCAAAGGTCTGAAAAAAAGGGACATGAGAGCCAACATTTGGGCACCAATTACTGATTGGATTTAGATATCTCTTTTCTTTTTCTTTTCTCTTTTCTTTTCTCTTTTATAGGACCTATATATTTGTTTTTTATGTTTTGTATTTTATTTAGTGAATGTGTGACTTTGAGTAGGTAACTTATCTATCTGTGAAATTTGACTGTTCTCTGATGTTTTTCCTTGCATAGAACAATAAAAGTTTATAAAAATAAAGATGATACACTGTCACAAACAGGAGCTATTTTAAGGCACTGTGTTTATGTTACAAAACAGTTTATTTCACAATAAAGGACAATTACGTGTCCCCTCCTTTTGGTTGCTGCATGCCATCATGAACTTTGAAGTCAGCATCTACTTTGCATTCTAAGATACCAAAATCAGGAGGAAGACCTCTTGTAGTAACTATTTCCAAGATTTGGAATGCCATGTCTATCTCACTTAGATCTCAAAACATTTTGTTAGGTTTTCATAAATAGTTGAAGACTTACATATTTGAATACATTTTGTAAGATCTAATAAGATTTCTGTATTGCTTTCTTCTGTTTTTTCCAATCCAGGGACAAGTGTACTAAGCAACTGGATGCCTCTGGTTTCGGTTTGGTGATCTTTAAAAATGACACATATATACAGAAACTGTTGATCCAGCTGTAATTTCACAGGTAATTTCTCAGTGTAAAACATAATTTACCTCTTGTTTACTGCTTAAAGATGATGGACCTTTGCCACCGTTTATCACAATCAGGAGACTTTACATAAAAATGAAAAATCAAATGCAAATAATATTTAAGGCAATAATGAGAGTTGTAAGTAGTTTTAAAGGGTTTTATTTTCTAGTCAAAAGTTAAGGTTATTCATTATTCAAATAACAATCAGGTTACAGAATTGAAAAATAGGAAAAATAGAATTAATACAGAACATATTATAGATTGCATACAAGGCACTCCATAAAGGAAGGATAAACCCTATTTCAATGTCAGTCAGAAACCCTTAAAGAGTTTTAAGAAATTATAACTCTAGAGTGAGGTTTGCAAGGCTAATCAATAATTAATAATAAGCCAAAATCTCCCATAAAGAGAAATAAATGCATAAGACAAATAAATCTTTTCAAAGCCAGTTAGTCAAAGCATAAAACTTAGGGGTATATTCACAAGAACGTGTGCTAAATATGACCAAAAAATGCGAACATAACTTTACACATCGCAGCCCATCACGGGAAAATAAACCCGTGTCGACGTGGAATTCACAACATGGCGCTACCATGCGATAGACCGCCGAAACCGCGGCCAATTTCTGCGATACAACCAACTCGACGGAGATAAAAACACAAACCTCAACGCGAAAAAACCTGCGATGGGCCAAAGCGCGATGAGGAAATCAGCGATAAGTAGCGCCAGGCCTGCAAAATACACAGGGCAGGCCAAAAACAAACACTATAAAAGTAGAAAAAACAGACAGACACAAACCGACCAACACCCAAGCACCATGGAGGCAGTTGGAGCAGGCGCAGAGGACGAGCGCAACCCCACAAGCACCCCGGACGACCAGCCCAGGACCTCGGGGACAGGGAAGGGCAAGGACAAGAAGACGACGAAGAGGAAGTTCAGTCCGCAGGAGAACAGGATCATAGTCCCAGCGGTGATGGAACAACATCAACAACTGTTTGTCACCTCCAACGTGTCATTGGGCACCAAAAATGGAATATGGCGGGACATCGTTGACAAGGTGAATGCCGTCGGAGAGCACAGGAGGTCAATGGACGTGGTCAAGAGGCAATGGAATTACATCAAGCAAAAGACCAAGGAGAAACTCGCAGCCAACTAGAAGGCAGCAACGCAGACTGGAGGTGGGGGCCCAGCACCACAGCTGGAGCTGGATGACTTGGAGGAGCTGGTGTTGACAGTCATCATTGAGGAGACTGTGGCCGGAGTCGAGGGAACGGACACTGCTCGACAGGACACAACACAACCGCAACCGGGTGAGTGATCACCAGGTCCTGGGGGGCCGGGCAGGGATGGCCTCGATGGCACACATGCACAATCAAGCACAGCACAGTGCACACTCACAATGACTCTGGGTCATGACCAGATCTACAGACTCGCACAATGTACAATGGCATGCTGTCTGAATGTCAATATGTACCATGCGGCTACAGACATGTGGACACTTTGTAATACACCATCTCCCTTTCACTTTGCAGAGGCAATGTCAACACCTCTTGCACAGCATTCCCAGCCACTCTTCACTGATGAAGAGGAGGACAACCCCAGCATCGACACCCAAGCCCTCCAAACCATCATTGACAACATCCGCAACTCATATCCAGGATCAGGGCAGCCCAGCTGCATCGAGGCAACCCCACCCACTACTCAAACCACCTAGCAGGAGGCACCCATAGCCCCGGCTGTCTCCCAAGACCCCCAGGAACAACACATGGCCTTCCAATGCTGTGTGCTGGATGGCCAGAGGGAGACGGCTCAGCAGGTGCGGAGGGGTTCGACCTCATGGCTACCAAACTGGATGCCATCAATGGGTGTCTAGGTCCCATCAGGGACCAGCTTAAGTCCTTAACGGACACTGACGGCCCACTCCATGGTCTCTAACGAGCCCTGACTGACATCTCTGGAGTCATGACGCAGAGAGAAGAACACCTGTCCGCTCAGAGTGGCTCCAGCGATCCCAGCTGGCACACATGTGGAGGCTCATGGAAGACATGGTGCGGATGGAGGTGGAAAGGATAGCAGCCACCGCTGCACATCAGCGAAATGTAGCTGGGATGTACCATGCCATGCAGATTCTCATCATGGCATTACTGCCACAAGGCGTGGCGTTGTTGAATGCTGCTGCCCCCACACCATCCACATCCCCGCCCCCTGGTGTGTCAGTGCCTTCCAGTGCGGCAGGCATATCCATTCTGGCCCCTGATGTGTCAGTTGCACACAATGTCGCAGCTGGTACTGCAACAGCCACAGGTGGGGCAGAGCACACATCCGAGTACGAGGACGTGGATGGAATTGTTGTCAGAAGGAGGCACTAGCATTCATTTACGCCACCTGGCCTGTTTCTGCTTGGTGCCGCACATGGCCCCATGACCTTCCACTGACCCCGATACACTCCGCTGCACTCACCTTGGACAGCGACATGGACTGCCATATCCTGTTTGATGACCAATGACACGGCGACCACACTGCGGACTGAACCCTTCATCTCCCACAGTACTTGTCATCCCCGGATGGACTCTGACTGACACTCCAAGGGGCCATATTGTGTAGTGTGCTTGGCATTGCCCCGTACCGCTCCAGCTGCTGAACTCCACTGGATGTGCAATAAACATCCAGTAACACACTGCTGTGCTATGTCTTTCATCAGTCAGGTAGGAATGTGTGGATGAATGTAGGGACAGTGATTTCCCTTGCGATCAATTATTCTGGTCTTGTGGCATGTCAGTCACAGGGTGCTACATTGCCTATTCTGCCCAGGGTGCCGTGGAAAACAGGGACACACGCATCAGTCACTTCCTTGTCCGGGCATGGACGGGACTACGCCCAGAGCCCACGAGTCATTGTTGCAAGCCTTGTGCTGGTCCGGCGTACGCAAGGCCAGACCACTCAGCTTACGCTCAGAGGGGGGGCCCCCATTGCTACCCTTCGTAGGCGTACTCGCTGGTGTTGTGCAGGTCACTGGTCTAGTTGTCAGCATGATACGGACACTCCCTGAGGTCAGGTTTGCACCCACACCACACCCATCCTGCACATGCGTCACAGGCCATGTGACTCTGCCAACATAAGGGGCTGACAGCGTCACATTCCTCTCTTCCAGTGGTGACTGTTTGACATACGCTCCACTATTCTCAATCATGAAATGCCCATGAGTTGTTGCGCACAGGGTTAGTGGCACACAAAGTCATGTGGCCGTCACGGGCCTACCACCACGTGGCGCTGACTTGGGTTGCACAGGGTTAGTGGCACCCGAAGCTTTGTGGCCAGCACAGGCACACTGCCACGGGATGGTGACTTTTGGTGCATTGAGGTAGGGGCACGTTAAGTGCTGAGCGGGTGTGCGGTCTGCGATGATGACCTGTCCCGGCGGTATGTACTGCTCAGGTTTGTGTGCCCTGCTGGACCGCAGTGTAGGCCAGAGCCAACAGGCAGCATGGGCCTACTGCCACGTGGAGTCGCATTTGGGATCACAGAGTTAGTGGCACCTATTGAGCTGAGTGGGCGTGCAGCCTGCGATGATGCCCTATGCACTGGTATGTCCTCTGCCATGGTTTAATCAAGACCCAGCATCAAATGTGAGACCTGGTGGCTTGCGGAGCGGGGCTGCATGATGTGGAGGGTGCCATGTCCGCAAGCCCCCGGCTTGTGGCTTGCAGCGGCACGTGGTGGGACATCTTTTCCAGACGCCGGTGGTGGAAGGTGAGCAGTGAGGCCTGGGATTTGCAGGGTCGGGCATGTTTCAATGGGCAGCAGAAAGGGGCTGGGGTGCCTCTGCCTGGGTGCACAGGGGCTGACAGGCGATGATGTCTTGTGTAATTGTTTGTACTGTGCCATTCATGTATCTGGACTCTGTTTCAGATGACAGGTCTGTCCCAGATGTGTGACCTGGTGTACTGCAATACATACCGGCACATGGTTGGAGACACACCAGTGGCAGCAGGTGAGCAGTGTGGCCTGGGTGTGCAGGGGTGGCACTCTCTCTCTCCCCCCTCTCTTCTTCTCTCTCTCTCTCTCTCTCTCTCTCTCTCTCTCTCTCTCTCTCTCTCTCTCACCCTCTCTGTCTGTCTATCTCTCTCTCTCTCCCTTTCTTCTTCTCTCTCTCTCCCCCTCTCTTCTTCTCTCTCTCTCTCTCTCTCTTTCTCTCTCTTCCTCTCTCTCTCTCCTTCGATCTCTCTCTGTCCCTTGATGTGCGCAGGACACACCTTCTCATCATGAATTTTGTCTTGCAGGCTGTGGCCTACAGATTGTCCGGAGGGGAGCCGCCATGTTTCTTCATTTCTGTTCAATGTTTATTTTAATACATTTTAATTTGTTGCTTCGAAAGTGAATGTGTGCTGCTCATTTTTGTGATGACACATGCATGTCACCAGAAGTGATTGTGAGACATCATGAGGATTATTTGGTACATGTTTGAGTGTAGTTGATGTGGCATGTCTGTGTTAGGGGGGGGGGGGGGGGTACCGGTGAGGGGGGCCCTGGGGGTGGTGGCGGTAGATGTTGTGGCCCCCATGGGGCTCTGAACTGCATGAGCATTGGCTCCATGGCATCTGTTGTTCTGTTCCTCAGGTGTGGCTCTGGGCTTGGCTCTCTTTTGTGGTGCAGGCTGTGGTCCGACTGTACACCAGGTCAGAGCAGGTGTTAGTTTCCTGCTGCTAACATTCTTTAACACATGTTTTGTGATCTTATCGCTGATCTGGCTGGTCATTGTGAATCTTGCGAAGTGGTGTTTTTGCTGCTTTTGGCACTGGAACGCCTACTCTGCATCTCATTACCGATAGTTGCTATGGTCATCTGTGGCGATGTTTCTTGCGGCTACTATTGTGGAGAAGTGTGGCTCACTGGTTAGAGGCGGCAGACCTGTAAGCAGAGGTCAGCCCGGGACCAGGGTTCAATTCCCGGTTCGGTGGGGTCTTGAGTCCTAAAATGTCCATGGACTCGATAATTCTCGCTCCGGTGCCTACTCGATTCACGGGTTCACACTCTGCGACTCTGGGCAATAGCTTGCTTAATCTCCACAACGGCGCCTCGCGGCGGGATGCCTGGCTTTCACCTTGCGGATACCCTGCCGGGGTTATCTCACAGGGGAATACCAGGACGGGTTCCCTAAGCAAGCGCTTAGAAACCGCTTGGTGATTTGCGCTATATAAATTCCTGTACATTTACATTTACTATCACAGGTAAACTGGTGCTATGGGCTGTTTGCACCAGCTTGTGAACGGGACGATGTTTTTATCGCGAGTTTGGCTGTGATAAAGTGCAGTTAATTTGGCGATAGCTCCTTGTGAATATGCCCCTTTAAATGTTAGCACCTAAAACACCCTGCATTTGAGGATTTAGTTTGAACCCTCGGGTTCCATTTTGTAAAACGTCAGCCATCTTGTATGGTTGCCCTAACATAGGCTCTACGATTGTGGCCGAGCGAGTCCTTGACACGTATGCCTTAGCTGACACTTGGTTGACCTGGCCGAACTGACTTTTCCCCTGGGGCGAATCCTGCTGAGCCAGTTCCTTGATTAGCAGCTGCAC
Source organism: Lissotriton vulgaris (assembly GCF_964263255.1). Lineage (NCBI taxonomy): Eukaryota > Metazoa > Chordata > Amphibia > Caudata > Salamandridae > Lissotriton > Lissotriton vulgaris. The sequence continues at coordinate 410,831,688 of NC_141694.1, read as the reverse complement.
TGATAAAGATCAAAGAGCAGGACGTGGTCCGACTTTATGGCCCACCGTTCCCACTCCTCTATCTCCTTTCCATCTGTTCCTGCCTTTCCTTTACAACATGTTCATCGATCTAGTTGAATGTTTTATGATGGGTTTGTCCGGCCTGATCGAACAGGAAAATAACATATGTGCGACCATTTGTGGTGGGCTGGACAACGGAAAGTGGGATTAACTTTGACTGTTGTGATTCGCTACTTTTTGAAATGCTACTTGCTCATTGGTTAGTTTTGTATGCACTGAATGTAAATTGTGATGTTGCCAGAAGCGTAATTTTCGGCATAAAAGACCGAGTTTCGTTCACTGAGATGGTGCAGTCTCTTTCGAACTACCCGTGTGTACTTCATAGACCTCTGTCCCTGGTTGCAACCATTAAACTTTGGTCTTTGACGTCATCGAGAAGTATCCCGTGTCTCTGTTTGCCAAGACAGGGGAATCCGGGGTCTTTGGGTGTTGCCCTGACACCGCTGGGTTTTTGTATTAGTATTGGTTCCGAGAAAACCCAGTACCTCACTCCCTTTGCAGAAAATTCACGTGACTTGGTTTCATAGCTTGTCCAATTAGGAGCTTCAGAACACATCGACACCCCATGGGCTGACTGGAAGCGTCATCAATCAGGCAAGTTCTTGTCCTGCTTGAGTATTCTGCTTAGATGACATCACATTCTGAAAACAATTACATTTTCTACAACAAAAAGTATTAATTATGCGGAAACAGAGAATACATATTACAAGAAAAATGTGTGCTTTGCACTTTTTTTGCACTCCACGTTATGAAGTGAAGTAAGCTTTGTTTAAACAAACTGTAAACTGATACAAGTATTCTAGAGGTCTTTCATGAAGATGGGACATGGGAGGAAACAGTGAGCGGGGAGGAAAGCATTCCATACTTATCTTCAAGGCTGAAGCCTTCCAAAGCAAACTGAAGTCACGAGCTTCTCTACACTGCGAAATGTGTGTTAATTCAGCACAAATATATGCTACTTTCAAAGTTCAAAACACATTTCTAAATTAAATGTACATTCTATAGTGAGGTTAAATCTAGAATAATCGCAATTAAACAACCATGATTAATTGTCAGTCAGAATATCTTTATTCGACTTTTACAAGTCATACAAAGAACAAATAATGAAAACAATTACATTACGATACAATACTTACAATACTTCTATCTACATTTTTCAAAAGAAGATCCAGTTAAGCATAAAAATGATTTTAAACATGGATGGAATAATTTATACAAATCCTGCAAGAAAAGCATCATAAAAAACTAAAAATACTAAGGTAAGATTTGACCGACAGATTTCGCCCTCATTGCAGCTACCAAAAAGCTTGCCATGCAAAAAGTAATATGTATGTTAGGTAAAAGTTGTAAAAAGAGCAAAGCTGGTCGAACTTGAACGAAACCTGCGTTTTTCAAAATAGGAAGCAAATATTTCTTTCTCTGCTCGAGGTACAAACTACAAAACATAACGAAGTGCAGGGTATCCTGCACCGAAAAGTTATCACAGCTACACGGTGGGGCCAACTCGGGCTTCTGCCAGGTCTTAAAAGAACCCAAATAGAAATGTATCAGGTTAAATCGAAACTTTGTTAATTAAAACCTGTGGTATGGGAAAGTGACAAAGCTCAGGTAAGGGGCGAGTGAGGATGTACAAACCAAAAGGTTATGAATCCTTACCGCTGGTTTCAACAATTCATATTCCTCCCGCCGTGCTTCCTGCCTGTCCCTACATAACTTTTTAATAATAACTATATCCTGTCTCCTAATTTTTTCCGGGGCTGAAAAAAGTTCTGGCCGACCAAGATCTGCAAATGTTTTCGCTACATAGGCCAGCCATGGGATACTGTTATGGTTATCCAAGGATAGGACGTCATGCATAATTTTGTGGTTCAGAGGTAGGTCTTCGTTTGTCCACATTTTCAGCCACATGGTCAGCGGTGCAAGGCTCAGGGTATCAGACAGATAGGGCAAGCCCACCTCTTTATGGATCGAATACGTTGGGGTGGATTGCGGAACTGAGAGCAGAGATCTAATGAATCTATTCTCTGCTCTCTGAATTGGGTCAAGGTTTACATACCCCCACAGCTGGGAACCGTAAGCCGCTATGGCGACCGGTTTGCTCTTGTAAATTTTCAAGAGAGCTTCCATGGGCCTAGCCCCTAACTTCCCAGCAAAACCCAGTACCGCTGAGGAAGATCTTATTACCGCCAGCCTTTTTGCTCTTATCTGAGGGCCCCAAGTTCCTTTCTGGTCAAACATTACCCCCAAGTATGGGAATGTGGTTACATTGGTTACGGGAACTCCCCTACAAAAAAATGTTTTGTGTCTTTTTTTGTTACACTCACGTCCCATTACCATCGTGTGTGATTTAGAGGTGTTGACCATAAGGTCCAGACTCTCCATAAAACTACCAAATGCGTCCAGGAGATGCTGTAGGCCTACACCAGTACGAGCTATCAACACTGCGTCGTCCGCATACAGGAGTGCCGGGATTTTAACGCCTCCTGCATGCGGAACGTCGGCTACCTGTCCCCGCAGGTGACTGCCCAACCCATTAATATAGATGGTGAATAGTAAGGGGGCTAGAATGCAGCCTTGCCGCACCCCCTTTAGGGATTTAAACAAGGTGGTGCATCTACCGTCATTTGTAACTCGAACAGCTGCAAAAAGCTCCTGATGCAGGTTAGCCATAAACACAACCAGCGACTCGTCGATGCCCATCTCCAACAATATCTGCCATAGTTTCGTCCTATTCACCAGATCAAAGGCAGAGGAGAGGTCCATGAATGCGAGAAACACGGAACCCCCCTTTGCCACTGTATATTTAGAGATCAATAGGTGCAGATTTATGCATTGTTCGATTGTACCTTTTCTTTCTCTGAATCCATATTGTAATTCAGACAGCCCGCCACAGCTCTCAACATTTTCATTAAGTCTGGCCAAAAGGACTCTACCTAATATTTTTATGGTTGAGTCCAAAAGAGATATAGGCCTATAGGAGGCGGGATCATCTCGCTGACCTTTATTTTTATAAAAAGGGACAATAGTGGATGTGGACCAGGAACTAGGGGCTTGATTATCATTGGCTGCGTTAAACACTTTAGACAAGACCTCCGCCCACAGTTTAGGTGCATACATAAAGAAGTCGGCAGGGACACCGTCAGGGCCAGGTGCCTTATGTCTTGTTGTGGCCATTAAAGCTTTTTCCACTTCTTCGGGGTTAAAAAGAATAGGGTGTACAGCAATCGCAGGCAGTGAGGCGTCTATAGTTCCTTCGACCACACCCTCATAGACATTTTTGAAGTGATTTAGCCATTTTTCATCGGTGATCACACAGTCCATAGGAGCATTATTGTCATCGGAAAATAACGGCTGTCTAATAATCTCCCAGAATCTCCTACTGTCCTTCAACACTGCCGCTGAGAGGAGATTTTCCCACGATTCGCGTTTGATAGTTTCCTTGCGATTCTTGATGGCTGCCTTATAGTTTTTCCTTAATCTGACAATGTCATTCCCGACCCTGGGGGAGATTTTTAAGGCTGTCATCAATGCTCTGTGGGCTTTTGAACATGCAGAGTCAAACCAACGCTTTGTTCCAGAAAGTCCTATTTTTGATTTGGCTAAAAGGTCCTTAGCCACCTGGCCGCAAATTGCCTCATAAGCCGCAATTATTTCTTTACCTTGCGCACCAGTTTTTTGACAGATGTCCACTTTGTCTTTTATTTTAGGGAAATTTTTTCCATAGAAATTTTCCGGGATCACTTTAGCCCATTTCAATCGTCTGTCTTGGGCGTAAGGCTTCAGGGGATGTGCTGGTTTAAGCGCTGTTGGCGGTGCTCCCATCTGGCCACCCCAGGCCACTTTGAGTAATACAGGGTTATGGTCACTATAAGGTGTTATAACTGTTCGATAGTCCATAGCCCGACTTAGAATACCTTGTAAGACAAAGATGTAATCTATCACTGAGCCATGATGGGTGCCAGTGAAGGTTGGCGCCCTTAAGCCCTTGTCGAGTTCATACAAATCATGGTTTGCAAGGAGTTCTTCTAACTCAAATCCCTCTGTGGAATGTTCAAAGTGGGGTCCCCGGGGGGCCTCCTCGCCCTCCTTAATTGCATTATCACTACTTCCCTTACAGGCTAAATTACACAAATGAATATTAAAATCACCTAATAAAATGAACTCATAAGCTAAGTTGATATTCTGAGACACTGTGTTTAAGATGCTGTCTAGGTTAGCGACATTACTACCTCTGTGTTCGCTATTCCCAGAGTTATAGAAGTTAACATAAATCGTCCTGCTATTATTATTAATCACCCGTTCAACCATTAGGATGTTTACAGAGTCAGTATTGATCTGCCTGTAGCTTCCCTTCAGATCTAAAGAAAACATAATGACCAAACCACCTTTGGCTCTACCCATACGGCTAGGGACGGCAGGTTTAGTAAAGCAAGTGAATCCATCCCACCAAAAATTAACAGATGTGTCCCACGTTTCTTGCAAAGCAATTATATGGTAATTAGGAAAAAAGCTCAAACAGGCGTTGTCCTGTCGTTTTGCATTTGAGCCAGCAATATTCCAGCTTATAATTTTACAGGAGTCGGTTGGTATCCTAGGCTCTTTTTCCCCCACCAAACACCCTTCAGCTAAGCTTGGAGATATGTCCCCCTCATTCCGTGCCACCTCGGTGGGGCTCTGTATCAGGTCGGTATTCAAGATTAGCTTTTCACGAACCACCCCCTGATGCAAAAACCCTGGGTGGTCATTATCTAAAGACACATAACTCTCTAGTGCTTCGTTAAAAGTGGGCACACTAAGGTCTTCACCAAAATAACGTTGCCCACAATTTATTAAGGGTGTGTTTCTGGTTTCGCTTTCTAAGGCAATTCCAGGAATAAGTCAATCACAGTTGTTTAAGTCGGATAAAGGGGCATACCTATTCCCCATTCCACACCCCCAATCAAAGTGGGTAGCTACCTGACCTTGACCCATGACTGAGGTATTCCACATAGGTTGTGGCGTATTTGGACGTAACAGAAACTGGTCATTTCTCAACCGTGGTATAAACCTGTTGTTCCGACCAGTCGGGTCTAGGCCTGGCAAACCAGGACCCCATCCATTAACGACTGGGTCAAATGGTATGACAGGCCAGAAGTTTGTCTCATGCGCATAATTAGGTCTTCCATGCTCAAGGTTAAACCTGGGCCCAAAACGGTCGTTAGGATATCGGTGTCTGGTGCCCCCTTCCCAGTTTGAGGCATTGTTCGCTCTCCTGACTCTAGGAGAGTTAGAGAAAGTAGGAAGCTGAGCCTCACTATAAAAGAATTTTAGAGTGAGCGGAATTATAGAGCCGCTCCGCCGTTGGGGTGGGAAGATATTACTCAAAATGTTTGGGAAAACATCCGCATTAGCAAAATTTATAATCACACAATCCCCCTTGAATTTTTTTGGCTTAGACCCGATCCAAGATACCCTCCTAGTCATAACAATGTCCCTTGCTAAACTATCCATCCCTTGGTGAGCCATGTTCATGTTAGTGGTAAGCCAATGTAGTGCTTTATCTTTCAGATCCTGTTTAGATTCTGTTTTGTTTTGTGCTAAAGCTGGGACATTTGCTAGTACCAGCACGACTGGGGAGGCTTCCAAAATGAATTGGGCTGAAACGTCCTCATGTATCGATCCTCTTATGTCGCCGGTTGTAGAGGACGAGGGGGCTCCTACTGCTACGTCCTGACTAAGTGCAGTTAATGAAGTCGATGGTGGTTTGCTCTGGTAGGGTGGGCTGTGGTGCGTTCTCAATAGATAAAGCCTCTACGTCACCGGACGCCAGTTTTGTGATGAGGGAGGATAAATTCACTACCTCTTCAACCAGATTGTTTTGTACTACCCCCGCCTTTTTGACCTCCGATGTTAATTTGTCCAATTTCCCAATCAGGGGCTTGATGATTGTCCTGATTTTTATGTCAATCATATCTTGTATTCGGTTGAATAATTCATCGTCTATGATGCGTCTAGACTCTACTTCAACATCAAGCTCCATATGTTGCCCTTCGCGTTTTGGGGGTGGTGTAGCCAACTTTTTCCTGCCTTGTTGTTTCCCCCCGCGCTTTGAGTGAGATTTTCTACAGGCTCTCACTGCCCGTGGTGCGGGCTGCTCCGGTGATGGTGCATCCTCCACAGTAATTGACTGATGGTTACGGTCGAAGTCATTATCATTATTGGCAGACGAGTTTACCAAGACATCGAGGTCTTCTTCGTCGCTGCCATGGTCTTGTGAGATGTGGACTAGACTATTTGACTGGGGAGTCTCTAATGGTGTAGCCAGCATCACTGTAGATGGTGCGCTTGAGGACGGGCTTTCTGGCAGCAAGACTGGAGATTGGCTTAAGCCTAGAGATTGCCTCCTCTCGTTGTTGATCTTACTGACTTTTTGTACAACGTATGAGTACATTGTATTAAGTGGCTCCGTAGCGGCAGGTGCCGACTTTTTCCTTACCATGTTGCCTACTGACTGAGGCAAACAGGCAAGATGGGCGAACAATATCCCAAAGTAGGTGTCAGGGGCGACAGACAAATGGCAGCTGGTCAGAGAGTGGTAATAGACGAACTTAAATAGTACCTTATGGATGCCAGGCAGTAAACCTCAGGGGGGTGGCCTCGCCTTGCCTTCTCGTGCCTCTGAGGGCCACAGAGGGCCCGCCCTTTGCCCGGGCTTCGCCCCGGGCACTCCCGCGCAGCGGGGTTCGTCGCTTCTTAAAGGCGTCAGTTGAAGAGATTATGCGGGGCGGGGCGGTCAGGGAGAGCGGGCCAGGTGACTTGGCCTCGGGATTACCGGGACTCCTGGGAGAGTGAGTCCCGGTTCCCAGCGCTCGCAGCCCTGTCACTCGCGCACTCGCCCAGCAGGGGCCAAGACTTGGATGGGCAGCGTTTGACGATGCGGGACCCGCGAAGCGGGTTCCGCGAGTTGTTGGTGGATCCTTCCTTCAGCAGCAGCAGATCCTCGTTCAGTTAGCAGGGCAGAAGTCTGTTTAACGTCCCAAGTTCCAGCTGGGGCGGGTTCCTTTTCAGCTGCTTTGCGGGGCGGGGCGGTCAGGGAGAGCGGGCCAGGTGACTTGGCCTCGGGATTACCGGGACTCCTGGGAGAGTGAGTCCCGGTTCCCAGCGCTCGCAGCCCTGTCACTCGCGCACTCGCCCAGCAGGGGCCAAGACTTGGATGGGCAGCGTTTGACGATGCGGGACCCGCGAAGCGGGTTCCGCGAGTTGTTGGTGGATCCTTCCTTCAGCAGCAGCAGATCCTCGTTCAGTTAGCAGGGCAGAAGTCTGTTTAACGTCCCAAGTTCCAGCTGGGGCGGGTTCCTTTTCAGCTGCTTTGCGGGGCGGGGCGGTCAGGGAGAGCGGGCCAGGTGACTTGGCCTCGGGATTACCGGGACTCCTGGGAGAGTGAGTCCCGGTTCCCAGCACTCGCAGCCCTGTCACTCGCGCACTCGCCCAGCAGGGGCCAAGACTTGGATGGGCAGCGTTTGACGATGCGGGACCCGCGAAGCGGGTTCCGCGAGTTGTTGGTGGATCCTTCCTTCAGCAGCAGCAGATCCTCGTTCAGTTAGCAGGGCAGAAGTCTGTTTAACGTCCCCCATGATTAATTGATTGAGCATGGTTTTACATGAAAGCACTTCAGACTGAAAGCATTTGACCAGGCCTCATTCATGTGTCATCATGTGCCATGTGTTTTCACTTGCACCAAAATTCTGTGTGCCATTTAAAAAAAAATGCAGTTTTTCTAAAACACATAACAAAGCAATGCCTAAATCTAGGTGAAATCTAGGCTCCATCACTGTAATTCAAGCACTGCCACTGTGGATCTTAAAAAGTGATCTATCATGCCTCCCAAAACTACTAAATGAATATATCTGGCAGGTAAGAAAGCACAAATGCAAGTAATGCAGAGCACTCTCCATCAAAAGCATCGAGTTCTGAGCATCCCTAAGATATGATGCTAATTTCAAGCAATGCAACTCTTGTATCTGATGGAGTGAATGCAGGAAGAAACTATGAAAGGAGAAACTAATAAGAGCTGGTGCTTATTAGGCTAATATATAGCAAAAAGGTCTCTGTGGGAGATACCTTTGATAACTAGGGCCTAAAGGCACAAGTATATATTTATGTCTCCAGCAGTGTCCATGGTTATGAGGACAAGGGACATGTTAAACATTAGTGTGAAGTTAAGAACATACACGTCTCCCTTCACAGCCCTTTCAGGCAACTCCGATTTCACTCCAAGCCTACATAGAGACACTTTTATAAAATGAAAGGATGCTGGGTGCTCAATTAAGATTGAGAGACATGTCCTGAGGTGCCCTGGTCGAAAGCTTTTAGGAAATCAACCAGGAATTTTGGCCCACGGAGGAGAAACAATATATATGCATACAGGTGCTACACTGGTTCTGCACTCTGAGAAAAGACAAGGAGCAACAAGGGACTTACATTTTATGGATCAATGCATTTAAGCACACTCATACATTGCAAGTGCAATCGCTGACATATACCAAACCGTACATGTCTTAAAGGAAAAGCAAAGTTATCTATAAAGAGACGTGTCACTATCTCACCTTATTTTCCGCAGGAGAGATAGGAAGTCACAAAGCTAGCTCCCAACTTCGTACTCGACCAAGACAACCCAACTATAGTCAAAATCTACCAAGTTTGACGGGAAAGAGTGGAAAGGAAGAGGAAAATCAATTGTCCCACATAGACTGTGCTGTGGTGGGAATGTCTACTCAGGCCAGGTAAGATACTCCTAAATCCTGCAAGAGTATCGTAAGGTAATTGTACTTTACACATAATCATATACCTTAACTATTCCCCTCTTCCGTCTACTTGGAAGAAGGGAAGTGTAGCTACTGTTGAATGTGTTGGTATGAAAACAGAAAGAGAGTATTTGTAGATGTGATAGCAACAAATGACTTTAGTACATATTCTTTGTATTCTCACACATACCTTAGCATTTACTGTCCTTTACACATAGAAGGTTCAAGACACTAACCAGAAAAAATCAGAGAATTGAAAGAGAAGAAAATACTTACATTCCAATCATGTATATTTTCAAATCCTAAACCTAGTTCAAAAAGCAAAAATATAGAGCCTTAAAAATAGTGAGAATGGAAACTGTAATGTCATTTACTAGCAGTTTCAGCATATTGTCTTTTTTCTTTTGTTTTCTTTTTTTTCCATAGATATCTTTATGGACGGAAAACAGTGTATATATATATATATATATATATATATATTACCTACTGGCGGTCGCCAGTAGGTAGTTATAGTTAGGATTTTTTTCAATGTTAAATCTCAAAATTCTATTTGGAATAACTTTGGCACCGGTTGACGAATCTGCCTGAAAATTTCCTGAAAATGGCCTCGTCGAGCTCCGGTCCTTCCTTGAAAGTTTGGGGGGGATTCGTCAAGCGGGGGCCGAGATAAAAGGGGGGTCCCAAAACGCGTTTTCCCCATGTTAATTTCCATAGGGCGGTCGATTTCACTTTTAGCCCGAACGGCTGAATGGATTTACACCAAACTTGGCAAAATTGTAGGGACTGGTAGCCCGATGTGCCTTTGCTATGTCTCAAGATATGTGCTCCAGTGGATTTTGAGTAATTTAGGTTAAAAAAAAAATATATATCTATAGCAGCGCCCCGGTGCGCGCACCGGAGAGCGCTCCAGGCGCGCCACGCGAGGTGCGCATGGAAAGCTGATTGGCTCTCGGGTGTCTGTAAACATTCGAAACAGTCCAGAGCGGTCGCCATCTTGTGTCTCGGTAAAATCGAGACATAAGAGGTGGCTAAAACAAAGAGGGAAATGACCATAAGGGGGCAGGGATAGACCCCTTTGACCCCCTAGGTTTGATGTGGGGGCTATAAAAGGGCCCCGCGGGGCATTTAAAATATTTTTTTTTTTTCGTTTTGCGCGGGGGAAGCGCACGGTGCGCGCACCGGGGAGCGGCCCTGGGAGCGCACTATGATGAAAAAAGGTGACAGAGTGTTTAAAAAATGAAGTTTTGATTTAGAAATTGGAGGTAGTTCTAAAAAGAACTTTTTTTTTTCTTCTTTTTGTTGTTTTATATTTTTTTTGTGTTTTTTGAACTTTTTGAACTTTTTTTGGCTTTTCAAAACAGTTTTATATATTTTTTTGTATTTTTTTGGGGGGAGAAACAAAAAAAGGGAATTGAAACTGGCTCAATTGGAGCAAAAAAACAAAAAACCCCAAAAATTACTTCTTTTTGGGGCACTTGTGATTATCACCTGCAAGGACGATGAGTTTCACACTTTGTTCCCCATAGGAGATAAGCTTGCCACAAGCAGTGCAAGTAATTTTAAAATCAGCAAATCTCGGCTGAATGCAAGGCATCACCTCGGATGTTTCTGGTTCCGAGGAAGTGGGTTGGTTTCTTTGGGAGGGGGTCCTTGATGAATGGGGGAGGTTACTGGCCAGTTCCCGGAACTCTGCACGAGAGTAGTTGTTTGGATGCTTTCTTGTCATGTGCCGAATCATGGTATAGTTACCAAAAGAATATTTCTTATTTGGGTTGCCCCGTGAAAGTTCATCATTGCAGATGAGGCAAGTGACTTTGGGCGCATTCACCTTTTTTTTCCCCTCTGGAATTGAAAAAAACTACCAAATGAAGTGTGGTTTGGGTTTATAAGGTGTGTTTTCTTCAGGCAGCCATCTTCTTCTCCCCTCCTCCTCTTCCTCTTCCTCTTCCTCCTCCTGTTCTTGACCACCAATATAATTTGGAGCTGGTCCTCTTGGTTGTTGTGGTGGTGGTGGTGGGGCAGATGCACCAGCTGATGCTACTAATGAAGCCATTTTAAAGTACAAAATATTACTCAAAGAGCAAAAAAGTAGACAGAGCAACAAACAGGTCTTCCTCAGTCAAAGGACAAAGTCAGAATAAGGAAAAAAGGTGGGGTCTTTCATCATTTAGAAAAAAAACTGTCCTGAACCAATGAGAAGTGTTATTTTCAGGTCACAAGACCAGGGGCTTCATCATTATGAAACCAAAACTGTTATGAACCAATGAAAAGTGTTATTTTCTGCTCACATGACCCGACGCGCTTACGCTACGCGCCCGGGGCGCGCCCGGGGGCGCGCCCCGGGTCGCGCAGCGTAAGCGCGTCGGAAGTTTACGTTGTGCGATCGTATTCGCTCGAGTACTTCCGGGTGCGTATCACGCGGTCGCGGCTACGCGATACGTCACGATCATGTTTTCGTTTGCGATATTGGCGCTCACGGGGCGCTCCCCGGAGCGCGCCCCGGGGCGCTTTGTAAAAATACGCTTTTTGGGGCGCTCCCCGGGGCGCGCTCCGGGAGCGCTCCCCAAAATAATTAAAAAAAAAAAAATTGGGATAATTGTAGGGACAGGTAGCCCTATTCTGAAGTGGTTTGTAAAAAACATTAACTTTAGAAAAATATGTATTGTGCTACATTGGGCTTAATATATGTTAGAGCCAAAATGTAGCCCAAATGTAGCCCAAAGTAGCCCAATGTAGCCCAAAGATGGCCACCAGAGATCAAAAATTGAAAATGTAGCCCAAAATTCAACTAGATGTAGCCCAACTGTAGCCCAATGAGAGAATGTACCAGAGTGTTAAAAAGAACAACTAGAGTGCTAACAGTCTTATTTATAAAGTGAAACTTATAGTTAGGAATTAGCATTAAAAAAACCTTTGAAATTCACTGAAAAAACCATAGGTTTCACACCAGTTATAGTTAGGAATTAGCATTTAAAAAACCTATTAAATTCACTGAAAAAACCATAGGTTTCACACCAGTTATAGTTAGCTGGAAATTTTACTGATATAAAACCATTGAAATTCCCACGTTATAGTTAGTCGGACTCACTATAACTTGCGCGTGCAATGCACTGCTGATGACATCACATATTACATCACTCATGACATGGTCAGTGACATCACTCATGACACCATCCTTGTGACATATTGACAGACCTCCTTTCACTATAATGTAACCCTTGAGACACATATTCAAAAATAGAAACTGAAATTTAAATAAAAAAAGGAGATACCTATATCAGTTACAACAAGTAATTCCACTATCTATATACACATTCACTCATTCACCAACAGTTCTATATAGTCACTCATACATATACTCACTCATCATATGAAGTGATACACCTATACATCCTGTTACACACCGACATTCATCCAAAAGTTACTCACACACATATTCACACGTGCAAATAAACTATTGAACAACGATTTATTTGAATATAGAGTTATACACACACTTCCACCTTACTTCTATTGAAAATTACACATATTTATTCTCTTAAACAATCACTTATAGAAACACATACTTATTTAAACAGGAAATCTTACAATCTCTTACTCTCACATATACTCACTTATATACATCAATATTCATATATACTAGATTAAAACATATGTAGTTACTGATAAAGACACTAGTGAGACAGTCATTCACTCACTAACAAACACATATAGACACTCATCCACCCATACAGTCCTGTACATATGCTGTCTTCAAAACACATACAAACAAAGAGTCAGTCACTCATGCATCTATGTGCTAAGTAATACCTCCACCAAACTATATAGACACTCATACTGATACTAATAAAAATATCAAATAACCCATATACATACGCATGTAGCTACTTACCAACACATGTAGCCACTTATACATAAAGTGAAACACTAATAAATGTATTTAAATATTTAAACATAACTCACTAATATTTATTTTTCAGAAAGACACATATTCACTGGATGGTGTCATCAGTGATGTCATGAGTGATGTCACTGACCATGTCATGAGTGATGTAATATGTGATGTCATCAGCAGTGCATTGCACGCGCAAGTTATAGTGAGTCCGACTAACTATAACGTGGGAATTTCAATGGTTTTATATCAGTAAAATTTCCAGCTAACTATAACTGGTGTGAAACCTATGGTTTTTTCAGTGAATTTAATAGGTTTTTTAAATGCTAATTCCTAACTATAACTGGTGTGAAACCTATGGTTTTTTCAGTGAATATATATATATATATATTTTCTCCACCAATGCCGGTAAACAAGTTAGGCTGTCGAAGGGCGGTCCCGCCAGGCCACCAGCAGGCATGAACTGTATATCCGAAATTTTCTCCGTAGGTAAGAAGAAATGCAGGACACCCAGAGCTTCAGTGAAGGTATTTTTATTCCAAGCAGACGGAAAAGGTCTCACGACGCGTTTCACCACTTAAGGCGTGATCAAGCCTTAAGTGGTGAAACGCGTCGTGAGACCTTTTCCGTCTGCTTGGAATAAAAATACCTTCACTGAAGCTCTGGGTGTCCTGCATTTCTTCTTACCTACGGAGAAAATTTCGGATATATATATATATATATATATATATATATATATATATATATTACCTACTGGCGGTCGCCAGTAGGTAGTTATAGTTAGGATTTTTTTCAATGTTAAATCTCAAAATTCTATTTGGAATAACTTTGGCACCGGTTGACGAATCTGCCTGAAAATTTCCTGAAAATGGCCTCGTCAAGTTCCGGTCCTTCCTTGAAAGTTTGGGGGGGATTCGTCAAGCGGGGGCCGAGATAAAAGGGGGGTCCCAAAACGCGTTTTCCCCATGTTAATTTCCATAGGGCGGTCGATTTCACTTTTAGCCCGAACGGCTGAATGGATTTACACCAAACTTGGCAAAATTGTAGGGACTGGTAGCCCGATGTGCCTTTGCTATGTCTCAAGATATGTGCTCCAGTGGATTTTGAGTAATTTAGGTTCAAAAAAATATATATATCTATAGCAGCGCCCCGGTGCGCGCACCGGAGAGCGCTCCAGGCGCGCCACGCGAGGTGCGCATGGAAAGCTGATTGGCTCTCGGGTGTCTGTAAACATTCGAAACAGTCCAGAGCGGTCGCCATCTTGTGTCTCGGTAAAATCGAGACATAAGAGGTGGCTAAAACAAAGAGGGAAATGACCATAAGGGGGCAGGGATAGACCCCTTTGACCCCCTAGGTTTGATGTGGGGGCTATAAAAGGGCCCCGCGGGGCATTTAAAATATTTTTTTTTTTTCGTTTTGCGCAGGGGAAGCGCACGGTGCGCGCACCGGGGAGCGGCCCTGGGAGCGCACTATGATGAAAAAAGGTGACAGAGTGTTTAAAAAATGAAGTTTTGATTTAGAAATTGGAGGTAGTTCTAAAAAGAACTTTTTTTTTTCTTCTTTTTGTTGTTTTATATTTTTTTTGTGTTTTTTGAACTTTTTGAACTTTTTTTGGCTTTTCAAAACAGTTTTATATATTTTTTTGTATTTTTTTGGGGGGAGAAACAAAAAAAGGGAATTGAAACTGGCTCAACTGGAGCAAAAAAACAAAAAACCCAAAAAATTACTTCTTTTTGGGGCACTTGTGATTATCACCTGCAAGGACGATGAGTTTCACACTTTGTTCCCCATAGGAGATAAGCTTGCCACAAGCAGTGCAAGTAATTTTAAAATCAGCAAATCTCGGCTGAATGCAAGGCATCACCTCGGATGTTTCTGGTTCCGAGGAAGTGGGTTGGTTTCTTTGGGAGGGGGTCCTTGATGAATGGGGGAGGTTACTGGCCAGTTCCCGGAACTCTGCACGAGAGTAGTTGTTTGGATGCTTTCTTGTCATGTGCCGAATCATGGTATAGTTACCAAAAGAATATTTCTTATTTGGGTTGCCCCGTGAAAGTTCATCATTGCAGATGAGGCAAGTGACTTTGGGCGCATTCACCTTTTTTTTCCCCTCTGGAATTGAAAAAAACTGCCAAATGAAGTGTGGTTTGGGTTTATAAGGTGTGTTTTCTTCAGGCAGCCATCTTCTTCTCCCCTCCTCCTCTTCCTCTTCCTCTTCCTCCTCCTGTTCTTGACCACCAATATAATTTGGAGCTGGTCCTCTTGGTTGTTGTGGTGGTGGTGGTGGGGCAGATGCACCAGCTGATGCTACTAATGAAGCCATTTTAAAGTACAAAATATTACTCAAAGAGCAAAAAAGTAGACAGAGCAACAAACAGGTCTTCCTCAGTCAAAGGACAAAGTCAGAATAAGGAAAAAAGGTGGGGTCTTTCATCATTTAGAAAAAAAACTGTCCTGAACCAATGAGAAGTGTTATTTTCAGGTCACAAGACCAGGGGCTTCATCATTATGAAACCAAAACTGTTATGAACCAATGAAAAGTGTTATTTTCTGCTCACATGACCCGACGCGCTTACGCTACGCGCCCGGGGCGCGCCCGGGGGCGCGCCCCGGGTCGCGCAGCGTAAGCGCGTCGGAAGTTTACGTTGTGCGATCGTATTCGCTCGAGTACTTCCGGGTGCGTATCACGCGGTCGCGGCTACGCGATACGTCACGATCATGTTTTCGTTTGCGATATTGGCGCTCACGGGGCGCTCCCCGGAGCGCGCCCCGGGGCGCTTTGTAAAAATACGCTTTTTGGGGCGCTCCCCGGGGCGCGCTCCGGGAGCGCTCCCCAAAATAATAAAAAAAAAAAAAATTGGGATAATTGTAGGGACAGGTAGCCCTATTCTGAAGTGGTTTGTAAAAAACATTAACTTTAGAAAAATATGTATTGTGCTACATTGGGCTTAATATATGTTAGAGCCAAAATGTAGCCCAAATGTAGCCCAAAGTAGCCCAATGTAGCCCAAAGATGGCCACCAGAGATCAAAAATTGAAAATGTAGCCCAAAATTCAACTAGATGTAGCCCAACTGTAGCCCAATGAGAGAATGTACCAGAGTGTTAAAAAGAACAACTAGAGTGCTAACAGTCTTATTTATAAAGTGAAACTTATAGTTAGGAATTAGCATTAAAAAAACCTTTGAAATTCACTGAAAAAACCATAGGTTTCACACCAGTTATAGTTAGGAATTAGCATTTAAAAAACCTATTAAATTCACTGAAAAAACCATAGGTTTCACACCAGTTATAGTTAGCTGGAAATTTTACTGATATAAAACCATTGAAATTCCCACGTTATAGTTAGTCGGACTCACTATAACTTGCGCGTTCAATGCACTGCTGATGACATCACATATTACATCACTCATGACATGGTCAGTGACATCACTCATGACACCATCCTTGTGACATATTGACAGACCTCCTTTCACTATAATGTAACCCTTGAGACACATATTCAAAAATAGAAACTGAAATTTAAATAAAAAAAGGAGATACCTATATCAGTTACAACAAGTAATTCCACTATCTATATACACATTCACTCATTCACCAACAGTTCTATATAGTCACTCATACATATACTCACTCATCATATGAAGTGATACACCTATACATCCTGTTACACACCGACATTCATCCAAAAGTTACTCACACACATATTCACACGTGCAAATAAACTATTGAACAACGATTTATTTGAATATAGAGTTATACACACACTTCCACCTTACTTCTATTGAAAATTACACATATTTATTCTCTTAAACAATCACTTATAGAAACACATACTTATTTAAACAGGAAATCTTACAATCTCTTACTCTCACATATACTCACTTATATACATCAATATTCATATATACTAGATTAAAACATATGTAGTTACTGATAAAGACACTAGTGAGACAGTCATTCACTCACTAACAAACACATATAGACACTCATCCACCCATACAGTCCTGTACATATGCTGTCTTCAAAACACATACAAACAAAGAGTCAGTCACTCATGCATCTATGTGCTAAGTAATACCTCCACCAAACTATATAGACACTCATACTGATACTAATAAAAATATCAAATAACCCATATACATACGCATGTAGCTACTTACCAACACATGTAGCCACTTATACATAAAGTGAAACACTAATAAATGTATTTAAATATTTAAACATAACTCACTAATATTTATTTTTCAGAAAGACACATATTCACTGGATGGTGTCATCAGTGATGTCATGAGTGATGTCACTGACCATGTCATGAGTGATGTAATATGTGATGTCATCAGCAGTGCATTGCACGCGCAAGTTATAGTGAGTCCGACTAACTATAACGTGGGAATTTCAATGGTTTTATATCAGTAAAATTTCCAGCTAACTATAACTGGTGTGAAACCTATGGTTTTTTCAGTGAATATATATATATATATATATATATGTGTATATATGTGTATATATATATGTGTATATATGTGTATATATATATATATCCAGAAACCTTCCCAAAGGAAAAGGCAGAGGCCACAGCGGGGATTATCTTGAAGGCTTTTATTGCAATTTTCACAGCACATCGGGCGTATGCATTTCAGCTGTTGCAGCTTCGCCAGCGCCCAGCATGGTGTGTAGGAGAAAAGTTTGTTGCCGCTGATTGAATGAGAGTTCATCTGCTGCTATATATATATAGCAAGATGCAACATCAGATAAGTATCATTGTTCCAAAGTTATACTTGTCAGAGCACAATGCGCATTTCCCAAACTTTCAGAAGGCCAATTCTTTTTTTGTGTGTGTAACATTTTGTAACAAGCACATTACATTTTGCCACATGTTATGGACACACTTGTGTACCACTTTCCCCCTATAAAAGTTTACATCCCATAGGCATAGAAACAAGATAGAAAGAAGACAGGTAAACTTCAAGCTAAAGTGTGAGTGGCGTGGCCCAGAGTGGTGAAGGGAATTAAGAGGGACTCACGTGAGGACCCAGCCGGGTTCTCACTGTGAGGGAAGAAAGCTGGCTTTTTCCAATTTGCTAACCGGGCTCTAACGATGCCCTGCTACGTCCGTGGCATTGTTTTCCAGGGTGTTAACTTCGGAGAATTCCGAGTGCAGTTAGTCCTTGTTGACGGAACAATCTCCGTCTTTTTAGAGGCTCGGGATTGAATCTGCGGCCCCTGTGTGTCCAAATTCGGCTCGTGGTGCGATGACGGTCATCCTCACGTGAGTCCCTCTTAATTCCCTTCACCACTCTGGGTCACGCCACTCACTCTTTAGCTGCGCTAATTAACATCAGATGTCCCCTTCTATACAGTCCTGAGGAGACCCCCCATACATAGTGGGTCGAAACGTCGTCGACAACCTTACAGATCAGACCAACCTACAGCCAGTGTAACTTCACACCTAGACTGTCAATAAATGTATAAATTGAATGGTCGATTTCTGTTTTTATGAAAACCACATATTTGCGCATTGTATATAGTCACAAATTGTTTTTGTTTTCATGCTTCACTTGGGGACACAACGCACGTAATGGAGCGCTTTTTGAATTTAAAAAAGTGTTATTGAACTGTGTATTAAATCTTCAAAGATCAAACTGTGTAGAGTGTTCCATCAGCTCTCTGATATTAATAGGGTATTTTCAAAACGTATTGCCATTGTGCTTATCTATTATCAAAACTTTGTTTTTATTAGCCACCAGAACCATTGTTTTTTTGTACACACCACACGGCAGCTTGCGGCAAGGGAGCGTCTCCCCACTGTTGTTTCTGCCATGGCAGCCCCGTCTTTCCAGTCGTCTCCTACCAGCTCTCTGGCCTCGCCCACATTGCTCATTTCTCCCTACAAGGGGAATCTTATGGTGTTGGCAAGTTACTGAGTGTCCTTTCAATGTAGGATATCAGTTTTGCTGCTAAGATTATGCAGGATTTTGAATTTGGGCAGCAGAGCTCGTTCACAAAGCGTCTGATCGGCCATCTTGTCAGACCACACCCCACAGAATCCCATTACTTTAAAGAATAATCTTCTCTTTTGTTTTGTAGATTTCCTAAGAATTGTAGAGGTAGGAGCCAAAACCAAATTTGCACCAAGTGAATACGACACAAGAGGATCCAGATGAGAACGCTGAGGACTCTAAAGAGATGTGCAAGAAAGCAAGAAGCAGAGGTGAGTGACCGGACAGCAGGAAGCTGCAGGCACGAAACCACTAGAATGCCAAGTATCTTCCTGTCTATTCATGCCCACTTTATTTCTTGTTTGTTCCGCCCCTGCCGCATCTGAAATATGGATCGTAGTAGGCGTGACACACAGTAGAGAAATTTGAATCAACACTTTGACAAGGATTAATTAGAAGAAATCCAACTGAAGACATTACAGATTATGAGATAGACAAATGCCCAAAGATAATAATATTCGGACGCCCCTCAGAAGGGATCTACCCTTTACAGATCAAGAAAGGTAAACATATAACCAATTTACTACTGGCGGCTAAAGAAGACATATTAGCCCAATGGGGCAAATTGAAAGTCTCAACACTTGCTACTTGGTGGGAGAGGGTTTGGTTTATATTGGACATGGAGAAACTGGCAAGTTGTATCCATGAAAAGTGAAATGAGTATTCAAAAGTGTGGGACCCACTCGTGCAGTACCTTGCGATAGACAGCGGTGCACTCTATTGTCAAATAAGTCTGAAAGGGCTTTAGATTGTGGGCACTCCATGAGGACTCTTGCCATTTACTCTGAAAGAGTGTTGACAAATGATAGTTGTGAGGAATGGGCTTATTGATGTGGTGGTGGTGGTGGGTGGGGTGGTGTTAACCCTTCTCAGGCAACAGCCACAGTTGTTGTCAGGTTTGAACCACAAAACGTCACTAAACATACCTGTGCTTAACCCTCTGATAACCTGGCACAAACACAGTCAAGCCTAATCTAGGAGCAATGTGTAAAATATTTAAGCAGCACTCAAATAGTAATAAAGTGAAAACGCACAAGAAAACCCCCTAACAAATCCACAAAAACAGAGTACATTTTAATAAATACAATGATATCAGAACAACAAAAATCCAATTAGTAGAACTGGAGATATACAATTTCAAAGTCTTAGGTAAAAGAAGTGCCAAAATGTGGAAAGTACCAAATGGGTTATCTGGTCTTGCCGGACTAGGACAAAGCCACAAGTTCAAGCCGACCCCAATGGAGCGCTGGTCGGATATAGGACTGAGTCGGGCTCACTGGGCAATGTACTTGGTTGTCTTAGACTGGGATGCGATGCCATGCATCACGCTGTGTTGAGTTCTGCAGGTCCTGATGGAGCCACCGATCAGGAGCTGCAAGGCGCTGCATCAGGATGTCTTGCACTGCGTTGGTTCTGATAAGGCCGTTGAGATGCATCGCACCAGTTCTGATGAAGCCACCGAGCAGGAGTTGCGAGGTGGTGTTATGCAAGTTCTTGCGCTGCATTGGATTGAGTCGCACTGAGAGAACCTACATTTGGCCCAAGATGAGTACACTCTGATACCAGCCATGAGTATAGGATGTGGGGGGAGGTGGCGCCTCTTGAGGATCAGAACTCACTCGAGCAGAAGCAAGCAGCAAGGTAAAGGCAAGTCAAGTTGAGTCTGAGACGTTGGGCAGATGGAAGACAGGTTTCTGGCGTTTGGTATGTCCCTGTAGTTCACAACAAGAGGTCAGTCAGCTAGCCCTTGGAGTCACTCTGGTGGTTCTAAGTTTAATGAGCATGTTCCTTCCTCAGGAAGCAAGGGAGCAGGGCAGTCCTTCCAGTAGCAGGGCAGCAGAGCAGTCCTTCTTCTGAGTCTTCCACAGGTCCAGACGTGATCTGAAGTGTTGTTCTGAGGATCCAGTATTGAAACCTGGTGCCAGCTTTGAGGTGGGAGAAACTTCTAGACTTCCCACCACATGTAGTTTTGGAATTCTCTTACTCCTTGCCCTGGTCCTAGGATGTCAAGAGTCACAAAAGGATAGCATGAAGTTCTTTGTCTGTGTGCTGAGGCAGCTCCTTTGAAGTGCAAGTGTGGTATGTGATAGCTATGCCCCCCCCATCAATTCAGAATGGCCAATTCTGACAACATCCACTCCCCCTTTGTGATACTGTCTGGTGGGACTACACAAAGATGAACTACCAACTCTACTTAGTCATGTGACACAGGATACAGGTCGCAGGTAACTTTAGAAAAAAGGGAGTTTTCAGAATTAAAATCCAACTTAACTATAAAAGTGAGTTTTAACAATTCATTAGAGACCAAACATGACATGTTACCTGTTCACAAACAGAAGTTATGGCTTATTAAATGTAATACAATGACCCATTGTTATTCTATGGGAGAGGTAAGCCTTGCAGTATTGATAAACTAATTTAAGAGTTTTTCGCTACCGCAACATGTACAGTTTAAACAGTACATGTCCAACTTTTTAAATGCACTACATCCTACCCCATGGGCTATTTAGGGCCTATTCTAGGGGTGACATATATATTAAAAAGGAAGGTTTAGGCCTGGCAAAAGTTTTAATTTGCCAGATTGAATTGGCAGTATAAAACTGCACAGAGGCTGCAAAGGCAAGCTCAGACATGTTTTAAAGGGCTACTTGAGTGGGTGACACAATAAGAGCTGCAGGTCCGCTAGTAGCATTTAATTTACAGGGCCTGTATTCATGTTGTTCTATTTTACTAAGGACTTAAAAGTAAATTAAATGTGCCAATTGGGCTACCATGTTTGAAGGCGAGAGCACAGGCACTTTAGCACTGGTTAGCAGTGGTAAAGTGCACAGAGTCCGAAAACCCAAAAATTGGGTTCAGAAAACAGAAGGTGTGAAGGCAAAAAGTTGTGGGGTGACTCTGCACAGATTGCCAAGTCCAAGAATCGCCAATATAAATGATATGATTACGGGAGGATCGGAGGAGGCATAGGGAGTGGAAAATAGATAGGGAGGAAGGGGTTATAAGTTTAGTATGTCATTTCATCTTCCTAATGACGAGTGAATGAGCACAAACCCCACAATTGGCAACTACTGCCAGAATGTAATACAGTCAGAAATGTTGATAAAAAACAAATGAAAAAAACCTCCGTCCTGTCTCCACTCATGCCCTTTTCCAAGCTCAATGAGACAATGTGCTCTGCCAGCAGTGCTTAATTCATAAACGAATTAGTGCCTGTGCACTGCTGGCAGAGCACATTGTCTCCTTGAGCTTGGAAAAGGGCATGAGTCAGAAGCTCGGGTCAGCGTGTCATATATCAAGGCTGTGTAGTCTTGAATCCACCCCAGGCCGCTTTAATCCACTTCTAGCCACTCCCTGCCTCTTTATCTCACTCTTTCTTCCTTTTTGATTGTTTTCGGTCTTTCCCTCTTTCTTTCCACTGTATGTTTTTCCCTAACTTGCTCTCAGGAAAAAGTCTAAGGACGTAAAATAAGGACTGTTACCCAAAACTGAGTACCAGTTCCCTCTCCCGCCACCCACTTGGCAACCACTGGCGTAAATTAAGCACTGACTGCTAGAAAATGTGCAGAGCTCGGCCCAAGTCATAGCCAATGATGCATTTTGTAAGGCATTCTGCAGAAGCAGCTCCATGTAGTGGCATATATTGTGGATGGATAGCTCATGTCTTAGGCAATGTGCAAAAGTGTACATTGACCATCAACGTGCACAGATTGTGATTGATACAAGAAACACATATATGTGACTCTGGTCATTGCAGACAAGGTGCATACAATGTGAAAAGACAACTCCACAAGGACAGACCAGGAAAATACCTGCACTTCTCAGACGAGGTGCAATACATTATATGGGAGTGTACTGCCTTATATGGGAGTGTGTGTATGCACCTATCGCTGGCAAACAAACACTTTGGGAGAGTTAGTACCTAGATTTCTGTATTTCAAGCAATGGCCCTATCCAGTGGTGAACTTTGTTAACTGATATCACTGTACATGAGTAGGCAATATGGAAAGACAGCTCTTTGTGTGAGCCAACAATTTGAACAGAATGCTAAGATCACAATGTGCATGTGCATAGACAACTTTGCATAGGTTGTAAAAGACAGTTCTTTTTCTTCCTTCAGCCATCAGAGGCTTAGTGTAGGAAAGTAGGATCTGCTTTCATGGTTACCCTCACTTTTTGCAGGTGTCAGTATGTTTTTTTGACTAGTCTGACTGGGCTTCTGCTAATTAGGACCCCAGTTACTGTGCTTCCTCCCTATATCGACCATAAGTACTGTTGTACATCCACAATCGGCTACTGGTGTACCTTTGTAAGTCCCTAGCATATGGTACTAATGTACCCAGGGAAAAGGTACACTAGGTGTCTCCCATGCGCTGCAGCATGTATTGTGCCACCCATGAGAGACCACTCAAATTGTGACTACAGACCTACCATTGCAGCCTGTATGAGTTGGTGCTTGCACCTCTCACAACAGATATAAGTTTCCTTATATCTGGGGTCACAACACTTAAAACATATGTCACCCCTATGGAAGGCCTTTCACTCCTCAAGGCAGGGAGCTTGGTTACACGTGTGAGGTTGTCCCTGCATGAGTAGGACACCCCTTCAAACTCCAGAGTTGATTCTGCAGGCTTTGTAAGTACGGTCAGCCATTTTAATACATATAGTGGACATAAGTCATTACGTGATGTCTAACTATATAGTGGCTGCACCAAACTCGGTCATATTTGGTATCAAACATGTTGAAATCATACCGCAACACCGATTTCAGTGTTGGAAGTATGATTCCATGTACTGGGGGCTTCATTTGGGTACCCCTCTGTACTCCTGGTTACCACCTTTCAGGGTCTGACAGCAAGCTAGTGCTGCTGCAGACAACAGACACAATTCTGCCCTTCTGCTGCTGAGCCAACCTTGAGCAGGAGAAGGTAGAACAATAGGTTTCCTGTCACAGGGAGGTGTGACCACCTCCCAGACCGGACTTAGTGTATTGAGCTAGGGTGAGGTGCTTGCTAGGGCCACCAGACTGCTTTGAAGGCACATTTGGTGGCCTCCTTGCATACTCCAGTTTGAACCAGTTCAGGGGATCCCTTGGCTCCAGCTCTGGCGCGAACTGGACAAAGGACATGAGAGTATCCTCCCCTCAATCCAGCCTCTCTTCTGGGAGGGGCCCTTGATTTGTTCCAACCCGTCCCTTGGGGTAATTAAGCACTTACCTGTGAGTGGGTCCTCAGATTCGCCATGGGACAAGACACAAGACTGAAACCACGTCATTCTTCGACAGTCTGGACACTTGGATTTTGCTGGACTTCACCTGGCACCGAGACTGCATCAAGGAATTCTCCTTCTGCTCTTGGTCTCGCTGTTCAGCAAGTCTTCTTCATTGTCTGTGCCTCATCCAGGATCTTCAACAGGCCTGTGGGCATCAAGAACACCCCAAGTAATCTCCCTTGGAGTGAAGGTATCACTCCTCTGCATCTGCAGGCACCTCAACGAAGCTGACCGGTCTGTTCCTCCTGATGTACCACGGACTTCGAAAGGATCGGCAACACAGGTGGTGGTTCTGCAACTCTCCTGAGGCCAGAGCTGTACTCTCAGCAAGTTTGAGGCCAGTATTCCTTGTTGGAACCTCTGGGAGCCTACCCCTGTGCACTGCATCAACTTGCAGTTGCTAAGGATTGTTGGCTTTGCACTCCAGAGATCTTCTGGTTACAGGAAGGTCCATCCTCCATCATTTCTCCCTACCAAGTACAGCAGCCTCATCACACCTTCTGCACCATGGTCCTTCCTTTTCGGTGAGCTGTTTAAGGTCCTCCTGCGACTCCTGTGCCTTTGGCCTGTGGGTCCTCTTGAGGGTCTTCTTCTACTCCATGGGCTCCCCTACATGCTCCAGGCCTACTCTGACTCCCCTGCTTCTGGTGAGTCCCTTGGACCTCGTTGGTCCTAATGTTGCTCCTTCTTATCTTTCCATGACTGTTGCAGCTGCCAAGGCTTTTTGGTGCTCCTGCCACTACACCAACCACTGGTTCTCGACTTCCATGGTGGGTAAGCTTGTACTTGTTCCTTATTTTCTTCAGCATCGTCTGGTCCTCACAGCTGCAGCAACATGGTCACCGTCAACACATCTGAACCATCTGACTTCGCTGGGCATTGATCTTCAATGCCTCCTAGTTACCTCAGAGTGGCATAGGCTCTGTCCCCTCTGCTTGCAGGTTTTTCACTTCAAGATCCACACTCGGATTCCACCGAACTCTTGCACAGTCTTCTCCAGCTGCATCTTTCCTGAAGTCCTCCATTATGGTCTACGGCGTCACTTCGCACCTATGCACTCGTCTTCCCTGGTGTATGTATCCTGGTTCCTGGGGTATCCACGAGTGGAGTGACTTTCCAACCTTCTGTATTCCATGGGGTTTCTTCAGGGTCCACCAGGTAGGGTCCTTCTTCTTAAAAACTGCAAACTCGACTTGGCCGTTGACTTCTATTGCAAACAGCCTCTTTGTGGTACCTGGGTACTTACCTTGGGTGGTACCTTGGGTCCCCAGCTCCTCTGAGTCTCCTGTGACTGAAGTCCTGACTTCAGTCACAGTTCGCATTCCGTTTTTTAAGTACATGGTTTGGTCTCCCCCTGGAGATCACTGTATTTTGTGATTACTTACCTATATCAATTGAAGCATTAATGTGTATTTTTGTGTTTATTATTTCTGGATAAAAGATATAATGAGCCTTGCGTAATAAATAGACATATTTTGTACATACACTGTTTGGTTCTTTTTTGTTTAACCTACACAACATGATTCAATCAATACATCAAACAGGGGACTTTGAAGTGCACTACTCACCCGTGAGGGTCTCAAGGCCGGGAGGGGAGGGGAGCATCTCCGGTTAGTCAAAGAGGCAGGTCTTGAGGGTCTTCCTGAAGATGTGTGGGTGGGCGCACCTGAGGTTGATCGGGAGCTCGTTCCAGGTCTTGGCCGCTATGTAGGAGAAGGTTCTTCCACCCGTTCCTGCTCTGCCGATGCGCAGGGGTTTGGCGACGGCGAGGTCGGCGGATCGGAGGTTTCTCTTGGGTACGTGGAAGGAGATTCTGTCGTTGAGATATTGGAGTCCGATGTTGTAGAGGCATTTGTAGGGGTAGGTGAGTATCTTGAAAGTTACTCTCTTCTTGACCGGGTTTAACCTGGTTAAACAAGCTGAAGGCTGCTCTCCACAGCTACTACTTAGAGAGCTTTCAAAAGGTTATCAAAGACCACTGAAATCACCATAAGGGTTGCCTGGATTAGTGCAAGGTGCTTCACTTAAATAAATAGATATACTAAGCCAGCCTCCCTCACTTAGGTATAAACAGTTCAGGAGGTCAGTGATATGAGGAACCTATTACACCCTTATTGTAGCTGGTTTTTACTACCAGACAGGGATTCAGGCCTATTTTCTGTACTTGTGTTCAGGACCATGGCAGCCTTGCTGTATCACTATACAGCAGAGCTCTTGAGTTTCCCAGGTTCATCCTTGAGCAGTGCATCCAGTCCAAGTCCAAGTGGTTTTCTCTGCATTCTGAGACTGGTAGCTCTTATTTATAATTCTATAAGCAAAACTACAAACTTCAAAATGCAAAGAACAAACCCTTGACTGGAGAATCTGCTGATGTATGGCCATGGGAAACTTGAAAGGTTTGTTTACAGGCTACTTTCCAGCAAACAGTTAGCCCTGCACAAAAGACAGAAGTGCAGAGCCAAGTGCATATTTAGATCTGGATTGAAGCAGCATGAGCACCTGTTCTCTGGCAGAGGAGCAGGGGGAAGGTGAGTCCCCCGGTCAATCGGAGCTCTTAAGTGTTGTACACTAACAGTGTAAACAGGCTGTGTGTGCACAACTGCATGGCTCGTTGCTAGTCTAATCCGGTCATAGTGGGGTGTGGGTCAGCACTCTGTGTCTCTTTACGGTGGTATTTCTTTTCCTGATCACAAACAGTAAGGAAGCCCTAAATAAGCAGGGCACAGACCTGAATGCTCTGATGCACGATGTCCACAGGGTACAAAGTAAATGTGTGAGAATCTCATTGTTATGATGAGAATAACCCCTGCATGGTTTAATATTTCTAAATTAGACAGGCAGCGTAATCATGTGGCAGACTGTCATAAGTGCTAGTGGTGACAATTAAGTTCTGGTGCTGAGCACCGGAAACCATTGACCCAAATTAGGCACTAGTGTCCACTGGCCTGAGTGCTGACTTTGAGTATCAGGAATTCTGGTATTTGATTATGATCCCAGCCTCATACTAATCTAGTAAAGTGAATGAACGCCCAAATGATGGAGCAAGGTTGCGCACGTAAAGCGACTTGCTTGTATCCAGCCCTCTCGAAAATAATATTAATGCACTAACTAACATGTTTCGTCATTTAATATTGCATTACACGACATTTCTAGTATCGATTGGAAGCTTACCTATGTGCTTTCACTAACTGTAATCTGCTTGCATTAAAATGGGCGCTGCAACGCAGGATTTCTACTGCGGATGCATCTGTCACACTCACGTGACATGACGTATTACTCAGCTTGGTGAGAAACTTTTGCTTCTGGGCACTAGAACTAAGATGGCTGCTCTGTATCTTAATGTGCAAGAAGCTTGCATCGCTGCTTTTGCTAAGCTGTTCGTTCTGCCTAATCCCTAATTCAATAGTTAAAATAAAGTAATGGGAATAGAATAGAGATAAGTGGTATACAGTGCATTCATTTATTCTGTGTTCTAAAAACTGTTTCTCTTCTATTTTCGCATGTATCACATTTGGGTCTGAAATGTACTTCTGAACTCCATCTTTGTAGGAACTGCGCCTGCGCAAAGAAACTCAACCTATTGAAGCCATGACATTGAACGCATGCCAGCATCAGACATGAACTGTGGAAACTATAGGGTCAGGGTCAACGGGCACGTGTCTTCCTCGTTTCCGATACAGAGGGGGACGAGGCAGGGATGCCCTCTGTCGCCGTTACTATTTGCCATCATGATGGAACCTCTGGCCTGTATTTTGCGGCAACGGTATGCGGAAGCTGCATTGAAATTCCCGCTCAGATCTCTGGCTGTGTCAATGTATGCAGACGACATGGTCCTGTATGTTAGAGAGCCAGCACTCCACCTGGAGAACATACTACGCGAATTCATTAAGTTTGGTCGTCACTCCGGACTAACTATAAATTGGGACAAATCTGTAATTGTACCGCTCACGAACGCGACTCACCAGACCCCATTAGAATTCCCTCTGGAATGGGCGACAGAGTCAGTTCGGTATCTGGGCGTCTGGGTGCATAGGGACTGTCAGGAAGTCATTCGGGCCAACTATGGCGTTGCCATATCTAAGCTGGAAGATCAAGTGACGCGATGGACTCGTCTCCCATTGACTCTAGCGGACCGAATATCCTTAATTAAAATGGTGGTATTACCGAAATTTCTTTACCTTTTCGTTAACATCCCTATTCCGTTGAAGTCACATTTCTTTGCAAGGATGAGATCTCTTCTGATATCTCTCACATGGGCCGGCAAGAAACCAAGAGTGACTTGGGAGGTACTGATCAAGCCGTATGCACTGGGGGGGTTCGCCCTGCCGGACATGAGGCTGTATTATCTCTGCGCACAAGCGCACTTCGCGAGTTATTGGCTGAATGCTCCGCCATATACCCCGCATGTGGCACTTGAGGCGAGTGCGGTTCTGCCATATCCGCTGAGGGCCATGATTGTTAACAAACATTCGGTTTTTGAGAAGGGGGAGATAGACACTGTGCGAATCACGGCGACAGCTTGGGAAAGCCTTGGTCGACGGGCTGCCCGGCTGCCGTTATACGCTCCGGCTATGCCGCTACTTTACCACTCAGATGTTTCAGTATCCAGCGAGATTGGAGGATTACAGGTTTTGAAGGAAGCCGGACTACAATCCATGGGGGACCTCTTTCCAGGGGCATCGTTTCTCTCCTTGCAGGCCATGACGGCTAGATCAACTAACACGTGCATGGCTACCTTTATCTATGCCCGGCTGCGGGCTGCGATAAGAGATTTGTATCCAACGTACCCAGAAGAGCCACCGACACTCGGGGCATTACAATTGCTGTACACAGCTAAAGACAGGGCTAAATTGATCTCTAAACTGTATAAGGCTGCGCAGGAAGATGAGGGAGGAGGGGCGGAACTGGCTAGAGCGCGGTGGGATAGGAGCCTTCCAGACCCCCTAAGTGATGACGAATGGCATGAATGTTGTAACATGACTGGGGGGTATGTGATAAACGGAAACTTCCGTCTTTTGCATTATAAATTTCTACATCAGTGGTATTACACACCGGTTCGACTGGTTCGGTATGGTCTTCGGACCGATGCTCGATGTGTGCGATGCGGTGAGGACGATGCTGACTTTGTACACCTGGCCTGGGGATGCTCGCGAGTGTATGACTTCTGGAGGGCGGTGACTGAGTGTCTGACGGTTATGACATCAACTGAGATTAAGCTGGATGTGCGTCTCTGTCTTTTGGGCATAGCTTCTGGTGTAGCAGCGCAATCACGACGACTAGTGGTACTGGCGCTACAATTAGCCAAGAGGAGAGTCGCTATGGGATGGGGGGGGAGGAGGGCACCTGACGTGCAGCTATGGCTGAGGGATATGGCTTACTGCAGGGACCAGCTGCACTGTTATTATGAGGGTCTGCCAGAGAAATCTCGCCCACAGGACATATGGGCTCCATTTACGCTTTATGTGTTGTCTCTGGAGGATTCGGATAGTGAGAGGAGTACGACCACTGACTTGCCGGGGGAAGACCAGGAATCTACTTGAGTGTTACTCGAATGCGGGAGGGATGAATGCTTTATGAAGTGTGCTCGTGCTGAGGTGCTCAGTGGGGTCTATACATTTGCTCTGGGAGGTTGATCTGACCAGACTACCTCTGTTGACTGGCCGTGATCTGAGTGTATAATGTGAGACTGCGTGACGATGCCTACCCTATTCATACATCCTATGCCGACTACAGCAACAGCCAGCCCTTGGACACTGTACGTATCGGAATCGAAAGGCTCACTATGACCAGGATCGGGAGGGGTAGGGGGGAGTTGAGATTGTTAGTCGGTTGACTTTGTTCTACAAAATCAAAAAATGAGACCGAGATCACATAAGGGCTACACGGCCGACATCATTGGTGTCCTTTGAACACTGCAATTAGAACATATGTGGTGCCTACAGGAGCTCAGTCTTTTTTGGAAATACACTTGTAAAGATGCTGTGCGTTATTAAGCTCATCTATGACTGTATGGTACACTGATTGCGGCCGGCCCTGCCAGTGGGTTGTAGGCACACCGCTGTGTATATGAATAATGTGCAATAAAGGTCTACCAAAAAAAAAAAAAAAAAACTGTGGAAACTATGAGAACGTAACATCTTAACCCTGCTAGAGGAAGCTGGATTGTACAAATTGTTAAAACATTGTATTTTATTGATACATGTTATGTTATGTTATGTTATGTTATTAAAATATTTCTTAAGCGCACTGTCACCGATTGGTTTCTTGGCGCTGTGATCAGCAGTAGCATGAACATAGATGAGGAGAGTTGAGTTATTGAAATGCTTGTCTGAAGAGCCAGGTCTTCAAGGCTTTCCGGAAAGAAAGAAGGTCTTGACAATTACGGATCTCCAGGGGGAGGGAGTTCCACAAGCAGGAGGAAAGTGTAGCGAACCTACGGCCTCCTGCGCGCTTAAGTTTGAAAGAAGGCGTCTGCAGGAGGCTCAGGTGGAGTGAGCGTAGGTTGCGAGATGGGGTGTATCTGGAGATGCTGGGTGGAATAAAAGTGCATGGAAATACAAAGTTATGGGAGGGAACGTAATTTGAATACAGAATGCAAGTTACCTCATATCAATATGGTGTGATGACCTCTCCTCATCTTTTTGACCAATCAAATTGAGGGATTCACATGTTTGCAACATCGGGGGGTGGTACACTGCCCTGAAAAATGGTATATCTAAGGTAGTCTTAGCTAGTTAGATTTTCCGACTTGTCCGAATAGCTGACCTGTCACTGACCCAAAGCACTCAATAGGCGATCGAGAGCAGAGGTGCTGGTGAAGCACTCTGTCAGAAGAATCGATAACCCAATCGGGGTTCTAAGGCAGAAGATTCCCGCTAACCCAATCGGGGTCCGACAGTTAGCTGCAGAGAGGGTTTACAACGCTGGCGTTTGAACTTTAGCTGTGGGTGCCGGTCTTAACCTGTGGTGGTCCTGTCCAGATTCAATTTGGTCCGTACCTGTCCTGATTGCTGATTTGCACCTGTTCTTCCTTGCTGGCACCTGCACTTTAGGTTTCCTATCTTTTATCTCAGCCGTGGCCAGGGTTGGTCTTCACACCATTCTAGGTAATTATAAAAATCTATGTGGGTACGTCTTGTACTGTTTTTCCCCTTTTCTACCCTTCCTATGTTTCAAATGCTTAAACAAAAGTTCTCTTTTCCGCTTAATCATAAATTCTTGTTGATTAATCCTGTTTTCGATTAATGCAGTTTTGAACATTGACATTTAAATTTTACATAGATAAAGAGTTCAACTTTTTCCCGAGTCTGTGGTTATTCAATGAGTGCAAACGTTTTATTTACTGCCTATTATGCTAACACCTTTGATCCTTTAGGACTTTAGGTGTCGGTGACTAGGATTGGTAAGTCAATCGTATAGGCCCTAAATTGGTAAATCTAAACTTGGTAGAGAAAGCGTACAGTGGGTCACCTGTTAAAAGTGTGTATGTGTTATGGGCCCAGGTGAGCATGATAAATGAGCAGGTGGTAAACTCACGCTCTATCACCATCATGTCTGTCACTTGAAATGAGTGAGGTCCTGGACATGTCCTTCTATCTGGAGGCTTAAACCACGAGGGTACTTATTGGACCTTTAGTTTTTTTTGTAAATTTTGTTTTTATTTGCTTTTTCAGAACATACAGAACTGACAACACAGCGACCACGACTTCCACTAGACATGAAAGCATATGTATCATGTTGAACATCATTTCCCCAATTGTAAAAGACATTAATTGAAGACCTATAAAGAAATACACATTTAGATAACACACACCTGTTCCGCAGTTGTCCCCCCGCTAATGTCCCTCCGGGGCTGAAAGTAGCTAGGTTGTGAGGGGAGGCCAAATGTCCATTGAGCCCGAAGGCCCTGGGAGCTCCTCCGCATAAAGCTCTGATTGTTCCTTGCAGTACGCTAGATCGTGCAACCATTGTTTATTTAACTATTAGCTGACTCCCATCTGTGTCATGGGTAAAACATATAGAGGGGCACTGGTGAATCAGTAGTTGTGACCAGACCATTTTATCTGTGTCACTGGACTGGAGACTCATTGGCTCATTCAAGTAAAGTTTTGCTTCCATGTACAAACCCAGATCCTAGCATTAACATCTCAAGTGTATTTTATGTGTGTGTGGCCTGTGTGATATGTACATTGTGTGTATGCATGAACTAGAATGGAGGACTGCATGTTCTAATTAGAAAGTCCCTTATCTGTGCATGGCCACATGATGGAAGTGATATTATTTCACTACACAGTGGAAGTATATTGATGACATTACTGAAGCTGGAGGGAGGAAACCTAGACATTGAAGTAGGGAATGTGGAGCCAGGGCTCCCTTTAGAAATTGTATTAGACCCTTTTGCTAAGAGAAGTTGGCGATTAGTCTTTTAGTAGATGCCGACAGTAAAGGATAGGACAGCAGTCTCTGTTGTTCAGAGTGTAAAGGGTCCTTTAAGGGATGCCAACCTTTCTTCTCGTTCCTGATCACTGTTCATTGTTGCTATTGATAACCAGTTGCAGAAAGCTTATGCGTTGTGCGCCTCTGTTGTGGGTACTTCAGGCTGGAGACTACCCACTTTTGAGGACCATTACTCTACACAAAGGCTATGTCTCGAGAATAGCCTAAAGAGAAGACTTTAAAGAACAAACACTGCAAACTGGTTCTGAAAGTGCATACAGAGAATCCACATACCCTATCTGAACTTCACCAAACCTGTAAATTGTGCCTAACTGGACCATGCTGCTGTGACATTGTGAAGTTGTGCCTAAGTAGACTGCGCCGCTGTCAAATTTTGAAATTGTAGCAGAGCGGACTTGGCTGCTATGAATTTTACCTATAACAGCAGACTGTACTATTCTTCCAGCAGCATGACCCCACCATGGCTCACATTACTTAGTTAACAGTACCCATAATGGACCCTGTGACCCTTTACCCCCATCTCAACAACTCATCTCTCCCAAAATCCAGACGCAAGGTTATAATCAGGTTGATGCCTGCTACGATGCCGGACTCTGCACGCCTGCACAGGCTCCTTGGTGGTGACCTCCACTGCTACATTCTGTGGACTTGACCCAAGTGCCAGAGTCCTCGCAGTGTACACATCTTTTTGCAGAAGAGGAAAAGAGAGCCAGGTGTTCCTCGGAAGTGGGTGAGCCACTGAAAGCTCAGGACGGGCTTGAGCCTGCAGCCTGGCTCAGCTCGTGGGCCTGTTAGAAATCGAGCCCACAACGAGCCAAGTATTCAAGTGGTGCTGCCTGCCATTTCCCTCTATCCAGAATGTGTTATGGCCAGAGCCGCCGACTTTGGAACTGGGGAACCAGGTTTGAGTCTCAGCATTAGCTCAACATCCTTGGATTCTGGGTAAATCTCTTAATATCCCTGGGCATTTAAAATATGAATGTGACCTTGTGTACAGTAACTGGTGCTCACATAAAGTACTCCATTACTATGAGGCCAAGTTTGTGCTATATAAAAATTAAGCATTAACATGAAAAGGAAAGACATTTGCATACCCATTTAGTGGCTGATTTTGTACTAAGTGAAACCATAAAACCTGGATAAATTGAGGCCTACCCACTTAAATTGTGTGATCTTAGGCAACTAATTTATTTCACAAAACTCCTTTTCTTCATTATCGCTTAAGTAATCACTTTTAAATATGTGAGTTCAGACTACCAGTTGTACAAAACTTGTGTTTGATTTAATAGACTATAATGTTGCTAAAAAATAATCAGGGCCATGTATATGATTTACATGACACTGTCCCCATGTTAGTTCACTATTGTTTCATGTTCTTAAACTATCACTTTTAATACATACTTCTCAGTACATTGCTATAATTTTAAATATTAATGTCAAAGACACCACGTCAATTCATGTTTTTTTAATTTTTGAAGAGACTTTGTCGTATTTTTCATAATGTTTGTTGTATGTTTTACATAGCAAACATCTTCAGGGCTTGGCTCGTGCATGGACTCCAAGAGCCGAGCCAGACCCTTAACTCGGCTCTCCCTATATATTTTCAACCACCTCTAGTGTTGTTTGGGTCCATCCCATGGCTGAAGAGCAGACAAACCTCTGTAGCACTGAGAAAAGGACAATTAAAACTAATAAGTCATTGCTTTAAATGGGTCTGTACTACTCGGTACTGAGTACCTGCACTTCTTTAATTTGAAAGGTAGGGTACCTGCACTTCTGACCACTGCTGCAATACATTTAATGGGAGAGTAGCAACACTTCTCAGGAGCAAACAGGTACTTTAAAGAGTGGGTACCTGCACTCCTATATTTCAATTTAAAGCACTGTAATACGTGTAACTGAGCATACAAACTCAGTAGATGGGGTAACATTGCATCTGTGCGTGATACCTGCTGAAGACAAAGCTCAAACTCGAGAGAAAGAAGAAAGTGAAGGTAGGAAGGAAGGAGAGATTATCACTCCAAATACAGGGACTGCGTGTCAATGAAGCCTCTGTTTCTATTGCTTGTAGTCTGTATTAAATGGGGCTTTCTGTGTTTGTAAATGTTATGTTCTATTATAGCCTTATAGCCCGCTGTAGAGGGCTATACCGGCTATTAAAGGCCCTCTCCAGCGTTAAAGGCCCCGAGCCGAAGGCGAGGGCCTTTAACAAGGGAGAGAGACTTTAATAGCGGTATAGCCCATCTACGAAGGGCTATAAGGCTATTAGAACATTCTGCCACTAGAGGACAGAATGTTCTAACAAAAAAAAAAGCTTTTTGGAAGCGTGAGGGGATTGGAATCCCCTCAGACTCCCTAAAGCCTTTGTTCACAGCCAGAGCTGTGAACAAAGAAACATTGGAATGTTGGAGCTCCAGGCTTATACCAGCCATTATAAGCCTGGAGCACTCCATTGTTTTCAATGGAGCTCCCAACATTCCAATGTTCTAATACAT
This sequence comes from Lissotriton vulgaris, assembly GCF_964263255.1. Classification (NCBI taxonomy): domain Eukaryota; kingdom Metazoa; phylum Chordata; class Amphibia; order Caudata; family Salamandridae; genus Lissotriton; species Lissotriton vulgaris. The sequence continues at coordinate 410,796,732 of NC_141694.1, read as the reverse complement.
GTTAAGTGACTTGGTCAGCTCCTAGCAACAAGGTTCTTCTGTTGGAATCAGGATTGTGGAGCCCAGCAGAGAAGCTTGGCTGTGGAGCTGAGAGGTTGACTCTGGGAGTCGTTATGGATATTCTTCAATAAATCTACTTTCATCATCTACTGTGTCCTGTGCTTACAAAAATGGCAATGAGGGTGGGATACACTGCCTGAAGAGGACACATTGAAGAGGACACACACTGAAGATAGAAGTTTTGCCTTCTGGACTTCCCATTTTTAATGGTCAGAAAAAAACGCCAGAAAAAAACCTGAAATGGGGGACCACCGGCTTAACCAATATTATTTTTAAAAGGTCAGTCGTATTGATGGTTCTGACAGAGGAAACATAATTAATTACCTTAAATTAATCGGCTGCGATCTTAAGAGAGAGACTGTTGCTGTTTGAAAGTAATCTTACCTGTAACTGATTGCTTAGCAATGGTGGCTGGAGAGAGAGTTGCGTGCTGTGATAGAAGTGCCCACAAGGAGGACGCGAGATGAATGACCGTGCCCTCGTGTGTGAACTCAGCGTTACGCATGAAGAGTGGCTCACGAGAAGTGTTGCAAGAGCAAGGAACTCGTATTCCGTGGCAGAAGGCGTGACGATTAACGTTGAAGCACGCACGAGCAAGGAGCTCGAGGAAGGAGCTCGTATCTTGTGGTAGAGGACGTGACTGTGGTATTCCATGACCTGATGCCATCTGGAACCTTCCCATGTCACTCTGTAGAGTGTTAGTAACTTAGAATGTTTTCCCTTGACGGTAGACTGTTACTGCTTGACTGATGATGAAGACATCTCTTGCCACCTGTGGTTGTTAAGCTGTTCTTCCTATGAATAAATCTACTTGAACCTACTTACTGTGTAGTTTGGTTTACTACAGTGACGTTTCGCGTTGGAGCACTCAACCAAACGTGCGTGAGATGTCACAACGCTGTAGCCTAGCAACCAACCATCTCAATTATGCACACACCAAGGCGACTTGTAAGCGTGCGTTTAATTCCCAGAGTTGTGATGTTGCTTTGTTTGCCGGCAAGGTATTTGTAAAAGGATTGGAAACTTACAAGCAGCGCTGCAATCCAGTTGATGAGGAGGGAATTTTTATTTAAGCTTTACGGTGAGTGACTTTGTTCCAGAGGTCTTGCAAATCGCTTCAGATCATCCACGATTGACTTTAACAAAACATATATGTTTGGGGTTAATTTTGAAATACATAGAAGAACTAAAACTATGTCAGATTCTATTTTCTATCCTCGTTTTGATAGTTGCACTAAACTCTGTGAGTCATGAAGCTTGCTGGAATCAATCTGGATAATTATAAATCACATTCTATTAGAGGCGCAATGGCCAGTAAGTCATTCTGGTCAGGTGGTAAGTTAGATGATATTCTAAAGGCTGGTGATTGGTCTAATTCTAGAACCTTTGCTCATCATTATTGCAAACCTGTATCTCACATGTCTGATGTTGTTTTACATGGCTACCAACATGCATAATGGTAGCCTCCGGTCTTGTAATGAAATTGCGATTCTCCTATTAACATGACCAGAGAATCTGGATTTCATTAAAGACACGGAGGCTAACATTATCCCTCCCACCCTTTCCCTGGGTGGTTTATTATATGATATATTACGGTACAGGTTGATGTTTATGATATGATATGCTTATTTGAATATTTTACTTACAAGCTTACACAAGCAATTCAAACAATATAAACATGTGAAATAAACTGGATGGAGTGTTCTGAATTTTAAATTTCTAATGAACACTAGTAGGTGTGGAATATATATTATTTTACAAGTATAGTCCAATTTGTATGGTCTGGAATTTATATAATAATCTTTAAAAAAGTATTTTTGTATATACCATCAAGAATATGGCTACACAATCATCTATTCCCACTCCACCTACGTTTCTTCCAGAACCTGGTTCTCCATGCATGGATTGGGAAGATTGGAAGGAAGCTTTCACTACATATCTAGAAGCTATTGGAGGTGACGTGTTTATTCCCAGGAGGAAGTTAGCTATATTAAAAATATGTTTAGGTGTAGAAGGAAGAAATGTTTTTAATACTATACCTAATGTTCAACCTAGTGTTAGGAATGTTGATAATTCTTCAGATGAAGAGGAGGAAGATGTATATGAAATGGCCTTTGACAGCATTAGCTGCTAATTTCGGGAAAAATTGAGTATAGTTCTAGAGAGGCACAAGTTTTTTTCTCGTTCCCAAGAACAAGGAGAAAAAGTCGAACAATATGTAGCAGCATTGAGAAAGTTATCTATTACATGCAATTTCAAAGATTTAAGGGATGACATAATCAGAGACCAACTCATTAACAGAACCAACAATAAGAGAGTTCAAGAAAAGTTATTGGATTTAAAAGATCCATCTTTAGATAAATCTATTGAAATTGCTAGACGTATTGAACATACTTCACTATATGTGAAAGAATTGGCTGAGAATGATTCTACGGGTGAAGCAGAGTCTAATAAGGTATGCGTGTTTTCTAATTTAAAAAAATGTGATAAAACGAATAGTGATGAAAAAGCTAATGTTGGAATAAAACTAGAGGGGAAACACAAAAAAGGTTGTTACAGATGTGGCAGTTATAGAAACAATGCTGATGTCATACAGTGTCCTGCTGCAAAAAGTTGCTGTTACAAGTGTAGGAGAATTGATCATTTTTCTTGTGTATGTAAAACTAGTGATGTTTCTAGTTCAAGGAAAACTGTAAACACGATAAATGTTTCTAACGAGAAGTGTTCTAAGGACGAAGTGAATGTTGAGGATGACAGTGATATTGAATTTATGGATGTGGAACATGTGAATTCCTTGCGGAATAGTCAAGCAATAACATGCTCTCCTCCCAAATGTGTGATATCAATAAACAATTCTGAAGTGCAAATGTGGGTGGATTCGTGTTCTCATTTTAAATTAATAGATAAAAGTAAGTAGCAAAATTTAGGATCTACCAAAATTAATTCCCACTGATGTCGAACCACTTGGATATTTCTCTAGTCTCCTACCCGCATTGCTCCCTGCTGCTGACTTTGCTGCTACTGTTCCTGGGGGCCCACGACGCCGCTCCAACCACTGCAGCGCCAACGCCGCTTCGCGGGCCGGGCCACAGGCGGCGCTGGAGTGGGACTACGTTTCCCAGCGGCCCCTACCGGCGCCAGCACCACCGTCATAGGAAGCGCCAGGAGGCGCTTAAGAATACCAAACACCTCCCGCAGCGCGGGTTTCTCCAGTCTCTTACCGGCATTGCTCCCTGCTGCTGACTTTGCTGCTACTCTTCCTGGGGGCCCACGACACCGCTCCAACCAATGCAGCGCCAATGCCCGCTTCGTGGGCCGGGCCACAGGTGGCGCTGGAGTGGCACTACGTTTCCCAGCGGCCCCTACCGGCGCCCAGCATCACCGTCATAGGAAGCGCCAGGAGGCGCTTAAGAACACCGAACACCTCCCGCAGCGCGGGTTTCTCCAGTCTCTTACTGGCATTGCTCCCTGCTGCTGACTTTGCTGCTACTGTTCCTGGGGGCCCACAACGCCGCTCCAGCAACTGCAGCGCCAACGCCCACTTTGCGGGCCGGGCCACGGGTGGCACTGGAGTGGGACTACGTTTCCCAGCTGCCCCTACCGGCGCCCAGCACCATGTTATAGGAAGCGACAGGAGGCCCTTAAGAACAGCAAACACCTCAAGCAGCGCGGGACGAGCACAGGCGGGCCCGGGCAAAGCCCGGTCTAAGGGCGGGCCCGTCAGCGCCCGTTGTAGCCAGGAGGAGGCTGGGCTGGGCAACCCCCTTTCCATTGACATTTCTGTGTCTTTTAAGACTCAGTCAGTGACTTTAAACTTTATTCCTTAAGGTGTATTTGTTACTTGAACTTTTTTTGTAAATTTTTACTGTACTAATTCTTAGTAAATCTTTGGTTATGAGTAAGGGCAGTGGCAAGGGGGCAGGGGGTTCAGGGGTGGTGGGAAGCCTTGATGCATTTCTCTTGAGAGCAGAATCAGTACTCAACCATGAGATAGAACTAACCCAAAGGCGACTCTCGATGGACCACCGTCGTACTTCCACCGGAGTGTCCCTTATTGGCCCGCTGTTGGTATCAGAGACAGCAGGCACAGTTGATAAGTCAGATGGCCAGGAAGAATTGTTGCAGCTGCAGGGACCTCTACTATCGACAGCAGCAACAGATGATGCATCTCTCAAAGCAGGGGCCTCAACCCTTACTTGTCCCTCCCCCCTTAAAATCTTGCCTCACCAGCAACCATTAACCTATGCCAGAGATGGGGAGAGTTCGGCCACCGTTGTAGCTAAAAAAAGGGAAGCGGGTGGTGTACCAGCTACTTCACAACAGGCCATTAAAGTGTCAAAAACGAGGGGAAGTGCCAGGGGGAAGAGAGGCTGTGTGCTTGAGGCTGCTACCATGAGTACACCTAGTTTAATGGGCACTAGTTCACAGGCATGGTCTGAACAGGTGTCCTGTGACCTGGAAAACCGAATTGTAGCTAAATTGGAGGAGAAATTATTGGCATTATTGAAACCTATTTCCTCAAAACTCTCTGATATTTACTCCAGATTGAGTATAATTGAGAATCAGCTTCTTTCCCTTGCACATAATCCATCAAACGGAGGGACTAGCGTGCATACCATCTTGACTGGGGCTTCAGCGGCTGTGTCAAACCAAACTCCAATTATGGCTGATGTAGGCCGCATTGCTGCAGCCCATGTTCCCCCAGATAATATAGGTAGCAAGAATGCTCCACAAGTAAACAAAAGGTTAAGGAATGATCTCAGCCGTGATATAAATAATGGCCTGGGTCTGGGTGACCATCCTCGTCAATACAGAGCCGATAGGCTAAATCTACCCCCTGAGGCTACGTCATATACCGTCATTTTGTCAAATGTACCCCCCCTGCAGAGCGGTGTGGAGGAACATTGGGTTTCCCTTAGGAACAAGGCTCTTCACCATTTAAATAACCTGACAGGGCTAGGTAGTTGTTTATTTAAAGAATTTAAAATGACTCATAGGATTGCCTGGGTAGGGAACTCTGTCAAAACTAGTAGAGGTGACAGTGTGATATTGAATTTTGGGTCTCCTCAGATTGTTAAACTGATTTTGGATAGGGCCGGCACTAGGCACCTAAGAGAGGATGGCATTAGCATTCTTCCCTTAGGGTTTTTTTTATCGAAACATGCCACTAATATCAAGTGGAAGGCCTGAATATATGGACATAACACAGACTCAGGGTCCTCATGATTTCACCGTACCCACCCAAAACAGATTTGAGGTATTTACAAGCCTGGAAGAGATTGATTGACTGGCCCCCCAGCATCACCTAAAACTTTCACATATAGGGAGCTGGTTCATACTAAGGAAACCCCAGCGTTAGGTACCTCCACTGGGGACAGGGTAGCACCGACTGAAATTTATGAGGGCACGAAGATACTTAGCTGGAATATTGCGGGCCTAGAAAATAAATTAGAAGATGTTAGCTGGAGAAATCTTTTAAGTGAAGCAGACATCATTGGGCTGCAGGAAACATGGGACACTAATAATTTGTTATGTTGGGATGGCTATCCTACTTATTTTACTCCTGCGATAGCCTCTACTATGGGGAGGGCGAAGGGTGGGTTATTGACCCTGATTTCCTTGAATATTGCGGGTACTCATACCAAAATGGATACAGGTTCACCCTACTGTTTAGCAGTGCAAATTGCATCCACTTATGTTAGTACTATTCTTATTGTACATGTGAATAACTCTTTTGATAGAGTGTCTAGCAATGAACATTTGGTCAGTCTGCACCATTTTCTTGATTTGTACAAAGAGGAAAATACAAATTGTTATTCGGTTATTGTTTTAGGCGATTTTATTGTACACAGTTGTTATGAGAATTGTCATGTCTGGGACAGTCTAGGCTCAGCAGATCAAGGGGAAACCCATTTTGAGCAGTCAGCGCAGGGTGAATATCTGGAGGAGCTGATGGCAGAAAATGGCTTAATATATCCATGTACATCTAAAGGGGTTATGGCTGTACCTACCTTTAAAGGCAATGGTACGGGTACAATTATCGATGATATTTTCTTCAGTGCAATGTTGAGCACCAGGGTCTGTGGTTACACCACAATCTGGTCCACGTTCAGTGACCATAATCCAGTGGTCTTGAGCTTGGTGGATGTGATCAAGAAACCCGATGTAGCAAAATACAATATCTCAACAGGTAATATTTGTAAGGCAATTACTTTTGTATGCACGAAGCATTACACGAACATGAATAAAAGAGACGCTTATTCAAATAACATAATTGTTGAAATTATTTTTGTATTTCAAAAAAGATAAATGGGCTGGGTCATATTCATACAATTGGGGCAGCACAGTGTGGGAAAATTCATATGACAACCAGATATAAATTTGGTGCTCAAATATGTACAAGTGGTCAGTGGCGACACAAGTGACAAGGTAGACAGCGTGAACAGCGCAAGTGAACCAGGTGAAAGTTTTGTACAGTGGGTGGCTCAGTGAGTGACACAGTTGGAGTGACTTAACAGCTCAAATCACAATTTAAATAGAGCCTCCATGGAGAATGCGCCTGTAGTTGCGCTGCGGGGTCAACTACGTTTCGGTCCTTAGTCATTTGGGACCATCTTCAGGACATGGTTGTCTCAATTGTGGTGCAGGAAGGCTAGTGTGGATCGGTCCGAGAGATACGATCCTCAGAGGGCGAGGGGCGTCTTCCTCGGAGGGTCTGAAAAGTGTCTGTGAACCGGAGCGCCGAGTGGAGGGCGTCTCTGTTGTTGGGGACAGTCAATTTGCCCAAGGGAGCAGGACCCGAGTCATGTAATAGGAAAGTGGGCAAACTGGATATTCAGACCACAGATCAAGCCCGCAGAATTAAATGGTGTCGGGTGGTGCCACAGGATTTTCAAGCTAATCTACTAATCAAGGTTGGTTATGATATGCGTTTGTGCATGAATGAAAATGCAGGGGATAAGGACGTTCTTGTGGCCTATACTAAAATCTGTGCCTAGGTTGCCGCTGATCTTAAACGGCTGTGTAGGGTGCAGAGCAAACCAGGAGAGGGATGGTTTGACCATAACTGCTCGTCAGTCCATTGGAAACTACTGGTGGCTTTGAAGCAAAACCCGGTGGATAAGTCCATTGTAGCAGCTTTAAGGAAAACCTATAAAGTGGCCCTAGAAACCAGGAAAAAGGAGATCAGAATTGAGGCTTAGAATGAGCTACTATCCATTGACGTTCTTAAAAACAGCTCTAAATTCTGGGAAGTGGTTAATAAACCCTTCTTCCAAGACTCATTCAATAACCAACTTGACTGTGGTATCCAGGAGCAGGCCTGGTGTACACACTTTAAGTCAGTATACGAAGGTGTGGACCCACAAGGTGTTGCCAATACTACACTTATTATTAAGGCTTATATCCTATCTGTTACGGAGTCAGAAGTGGCAGAGGCCATTAATCAGATGATGTGTAATAAGGCCCCGGGACCGGATGGCGTCCCAGCTGACCTCTTTAAATTTGATGTCAAGACATGGTGTAAAGTACTATATAATGTTTTTAATAAGGCTTGCAAATCGGGATTGCCGAGCACTTGGTCTGAATCAGTAATAGTACCTGTTTTCAAAAAGGGAAGTAGAGGGGACCCTAGCTGTTATCGACCCATTTCCCTCATTGATTCTGCTGTCAAGGTGCTTGGTAGGGTGGTACTAAGTAAGCTCACGGGGTGGTTGGTTGAAACAAATACCCTTTCAGATCTAAAATTTGGATTTAGGAAAGGTAGGGGCACAATCGATCAATGACTCAACTTACACCTTTTAATCGGGAAGTACACAGTCGCCAAAAAGGGCACACTATATTTAGCTTTTATGGACCTTTCCTCGGCCTTTGACCGAGTGAATAGGTCCAAATTATGGGTGATGCTTCTCCATCTTGGCGTGGATAAAAATATTGTGTACTTCCTTGCTGATCTGCATAGGGATCTATCTGCCACGTGAGATACGACCATACGGGTAACTGCACAGGGAAGATTCACATTGTCAATGGTGTTAGGCAGGGGTGCATTTTGCCCCCCCCCCCTGCTTTTCACCCTTTACATTAATAACTTGGGTCCAGTTTTATCTGAAGTATGCAAAGACATTCCAAGGGTAGGGAAACGCCCAATTCCGGCACTGCTGTACGCGGATGATGCCGCCCTTTTAGCTCGTACAGCGGTTGGGTTGAAATCTTTAGATCTTAGTGTTCATTTTCCTAAATCATATGTCATGATGATTGGCACCAAATTAAAAGGGGTAAAAACCATGCATTGTGAGGGGAATGCATTGTCTAGGGTCTCCACTTTTCCATACCTGGGTATCATATTTGATGATAAAGGCACATGGTCACCTCAAATCTTAGCTAAAAGAAATGTTTTGGCTAGATCAACCTCAGCCGTCCTGGGTTTTGCCTGTAAATTGGGAGCCAGACCAATGCAAGAGCTTTTAAAGATATACGGTGCCAAATGCATTTCCCTCGCAATGTATGGGGCGGATCTTTGGGGTGTCAAGAACGTGAAGGCAATCCAAGTGGTTGAGGATAAGTTTTTAAGAAATATCTTTTCTGTCCCACAGTTCACATCCGGTTATATTGTCTATCAGGAATGTGGAGTTGGCTTTGTGGAGGATCTTATAGCTATTGCACCACTTTTAAAATGGATTTCAACCTGGTTAAATCCTGAATTGGAATTGAACCAGGAAATCCTAAGAGACTGTTTAGCTCTTGATTTTGGGTCCTGTATCCCCTGGCTGAGTTATGTTTACAAATTGTCAGTAAAACTGGGTCGACCAGAGTTGTTTAACTCGCCTGAGAAGTGGTGAAAGGGGATTTTAAATGGGTCAAGAAATCATATGTGTTAATGGCTGCTATGGCCAGAGAAGAAAGAGAGCTGGAAAAAGCCGACTGTAAGAGCTCACCAATTGTTAAAAACATCATGTGCTATTGAGCCATACTTGAACAGTGTCACTAACTCAAATCACCGTTTTTTATTAGTCAGATTTAGGCTGAATCAATTCCATTTCCTCCTTGCTGGCTCCCCGGGGTGGAAAAGGGAGGAAGATCTGGGGATTTGTTCCTGTGATGGTTTTTCTGTTCAAAACACAATGCACTTAATTTTTTTCTGTGAGCACTTTCTTCAAATTCTGAAACACTTTATTATTCCAATTTTAAAAGACAAAGGCTTCTTGCAAGTTAAACCAGCCCTCCTCTATCTACAGCTGCTTTCGAATGTGTGGGAGATTTTTTAACATTGCCAATTTTCTCACTGCGGCGGTTAGATTAAAGAAGAAAATAAGATGGTATAGCCCACTTTATGAATTAGATTGGTTTAACTGAATCTAAGAATGCTTTAAACTGGCAATGTGTTTTTTAGAAATTATTTTAAAATGAACTGATCATTTGTACTGTATGTATTTTAAGCTTGTGTAGCCTTATTGTAATCTCATGGCTTTTTAAAGTGTGTTTGTATGAACTGTTTAGTATGCTTTTATGGTTTTAATATGAACCGAATAAAGTATTTTTGACACTTGGATATTGTGGAGTGAAACTACCAGTGTTAGGATATTTTAATGCCAAAATACACTTCAAAGAACGTTCTACCATAGCTAAGATTTACGTAGTAGAATCTGGCAGGAGTCTATTGGGGTGGAAGGAGCAGAAAAGTTTAGGTATTATTCTGAACCCAAATCATCCTTTACAAGTAATTTTGACAGATGTTGATAAGGTTAAAAAATGGGTTGAGGACTTTCCTAACCTAATTAAGGATGAACTAGGATGTCTTAAAGGATTTGAACATCAAATCATAGTCAAGAAAGGTGCCAATCCTAAAGTGCATAAGGTACGCAATGTGCCCATGGCATTGAGGGGAAAGTTGAAAAAAGAATTACAGAGATTATGTGAGGAAAAGATTATTGAACCTATAGAAGCATCAGATTGGTTAAGTCCAATTGTGATCGCACACAAACCCAACGGCAAGATCAGCATTTGTGTGGATTTCAGAGATTTGAATGATTGTATTTGGGTTGATGGGCATCCATTACCTCGTATAAATGAAATGTTATTGTGTATTGAGGGTGGAAAGTACTTTACTACTTTAGATTTATCAAGTGCATATCACCAAGGACGTTTATAACCTGAATGGAAACATCTAACATCCTTCATCACACCTTAAGGTGAGTTTTAATTTATCAGAATGCCATTTGGGTTAGCTTCGGCATCTGCCGTCTTTCAGAGAATAATGCAAAAGATATTGAAGGATGTTAAAAATGCACTGGCATTTCGAGATGATGCACTAGTATGGGGTGAGAATGAAATTCAACATGATAATATATTGAGAGATGTGCTGACAAAACTTTAAGCAGCTGGGCTCACTATGAGTTTGAGTAAATTTAAGTTTTGTCAACATGAAGTAGAATATTTAGGACATACATTGTCTCACAAGGGTATAAAACTAAAATAAAATTTAGTAGAAGCCCTGGAAAATGCTCCCTCACCACTGGACAATGATCAGTTATGGTCAATTCTCGGCTTAGCTGAGTATTATGCCAAATTTGTACACCATTTTTCTGACATTGTACAACCTTTACGTGATATAATGAAGAAAGGTGTTAATTTTAAATGGTATGGAGAGTGTCAAAATGCTTTTGAAAATGTAAAAAAAAGCTGTAGCTAATGCCACTACCTTAAAATCCTTCAATCCTCAAAATAAGTCCATTATTGTAACTGATGCCAGTGGGTACGGCTTAGGAGCTGTGTTAATGCAAGAGTGTGAAGTTAAAGAAAATGTAATTGCATTTGCATCACACACTGCTAAAGGTGCTGAAACGTCATATTCCACAATCGAAAAGGAAGCATTCGCTTGTTGGTGGGGAGTATAACATTTCCCTGTTTATATTTGGGGTACCAAATTCGAACTTCGTACTGATCACAGACCCTTGCTAGACCTTTTCACTACCCCTGGTGCAGGGAGAGCTACTCCACGCATAACTAAATGGATATATAGGTTGCAAGAATATTCATTTGAGTTGAAATATGTACCAGGAGTGAAAAATGTTAAAGCTGACTGTATGTCGCGGTTGCCAGTGGATAATAAATTGGAAAATAACAATGAGGATGAAGATTTGTTAATTGCCAACATTGAAGATGTTCATCAAGCCATTAGTGAACATGAATGGAAAGAAGCTATTTGTTCAGACATGTCTTTGGTTAAAGCGATAAAAAAATTGCCTACTGTTGTTTGTGGTAAGTTGGACGAGGAGATAGCAATGTATAAGGATGTTTGGGAAGCATTATCTATGGTGAATGGAGTAGTCAGATGGAGTGATAAGTTGGTGGTACCTGTCTCATTGAGATATAAGTTAATGGGTTTGTTACATGAAGGTAATGGAGGAATGTCAGCTGTCAAAAGGAAGGCCAGAATGGATTTTTGGTGGCCAAATATGGATAGAGATATAGAAAGGTTTGTGAGGGAATGCATATCTTGTACTTGTAGTGACAAATCCCATGTGCTGAGAGACTCTTCTATAATACCTATGAGATTTCCTGAGAAGGCTTAGTAGAGGCTAGCTATTGATATTTGTGGACCATTTGAGGGTTTGGGTTCAGTAGATAAGTATGCTTTAGTGATGCTTGATTATTATTCAAAAAGGCCTGAATTAGCTTTTGTGACTGATGTTAAAACCAATAATAACATTGCCTTTTGTGAAGAAATTTTTAGGACAGAAGGATGTCCTGCAGAAATATTATCTTACAATGGACCACAATTTATTTCACATGAATTTGGTGAGTTTCCTAATAAATTGAGTGTTAAACACTTAAGAACACCTGTTTATCATCCAAGGGGGAATGGTTTGGTTGAGCGCTTCAACCGTATTTTAGGAGAAAGCATTCTGTTGTGATCTTGTTTACACTGTGGCTCTGCTTCTCGCGCCACAGTGGAATGTTGATGTCCTAAGGTTCTATTCGACCTATCAGTTAGCAGTTGCTGGCTGAATACGGCGGTGCGCTGACTCTGTGTTCGCTGTACCTGAAAAAATCCTTGAACCTACATCTTGTCTCCGTTTCATGTTGTCGCTACAACATGTTCTTGGCGACGAGGGTTCTTCAGTCAGCTGGCGACACGGCGTATAGCGAAGAATCAGCGTGTGCAGTTTAAAAGAGGAGGCGAGACAACATCTGGTTTGACAGCTGCTCCTCACCAGTCCGGCGCAACATAAAGGAGCATTTTCATAATCCTTACGTGAGTAAAAGTAGCACTTTGCATCAGGGAGATTTGGACAGCCAGGGGAGAGGAAACGCAAACAGTGTAGCCTAAGAAATAATCGCAGCGCGTATAGCACAGAAGAATTCCCACACACAAAGTCATCATCGCTGAAGTGAACATCGCGGAGCAGCGTGTGATCATTTGTGGAGAATGGTGTGAGGAAACATAAAGTCTGCGTGAGGCTATCTGAGCGTCAGCTGTGTGAAACTGATGTGCGCGACTGGAGGCATGCCAGTAATGAGGCACGTCACATCGAAAGTTTATCCTGCACTGCTGTGAGCTTTAGGAGAGGAGCGACATCACAGATAAGCGGCAGAATATGGGCATGTTGACGGTATGAAATAGACGCGCTGAAGATAATTTTCTGTCCGAATCTCTGTGGTGAGAGTTGAGTGAGGAGCGACACTGCGGGCAACTATGAGGTCACGCGTGCGCCAGCTGAAGGAATCCACACTCATTATGCGTGTGCTTTTGCTGCAATTCCGATTGTTATTGTTATCATTGCATAAGTAATCATGTACCACGAGTGTGACTATCTGTTACTTCGAGCCTTCCATTCCTTGCTCGCCACTGCAGTCCGTGCCTAATTCACTAGTTTCTGTAATTGACAGCCTCCCGCCGGAGCTGTCGCTCTGACATGAGTTCCGCCCCTTCCTTTCCTGCACCTATCCCGTTGCTTCTACCACAGTCAGGTAGTTCCACGTAATCGGGCAGACTTATCTGGCCAATATCTACTTAGCTCTGTCCACCGCCAACTGATTGCCACAGCAACCCCCGGGACAGCGTTTTACTCGCTCGGAAATTTCCGAGGAAAGGTAACTATTCCCGCAGTTTCCTACAGCTACCTTTACCCGAATTCATGCAGAACTTTTTTCGCTGATTCCCCTTCCCTCTCTACAGATTGATTCACCTCGCCCTACCACGTGGAGAACTATACCCACTGACGGATAAATTTATCACGGGTAAGTTCCCCCCAGCCTCTTATGTATGGCCCTAGATGCACTCACATTGAAGATCCGGTTTATCGCTGATTCTATCTCGCCCCTTTTTCACAGATTGACTTTTCCTACTCCGCCCATCACATCGTGATCTCCCGTATCTTGTTCGGACCATCCGGTTCGGATCACTCCTCCTAATTATTCCCGGTAAGTTCCCCTCTACACCATATGCCTGGCTCTTAGAACATCTGATCCACGAGCCCTCCACTTTGAACTTGTTCTCCACCTTGTTTCCCAATCTACTGGCAATTACGGAACCGAAGATGTAATCTCGGATCTTCCAGCCCATGTGCCCCGCTTCCTGTAATTTGTTCCCCAGAGATACCATACAGTTCCGTGACCCGTAGTACCCCTTTACAGTTGCCAGATGGTGAGCTTTCCACCCCTTTTCACTTAATGAGCCCGATGGACCCACGACCCGACCCGTCCCTCATTCTCTCCCTCCCTTCTCTCCCATACAGCACTACCTTCTGCCCCTCAGTCCTGATGATGATCCAAAGTATTACGGATCGAAACGCCGTCGACTCTCCAGCGAGATTCTAGGCGCCCTTCACTTAGTGGTTCTCAGAAAATGAAATATGAAAACTGAATTGTTCGAATACCACTTTGTTTTTACCCACTGTATATAATTATTCACTTTTTACTTTGCGCCGACCACGCTGCTTTCACTGTCACTTGCGTCGCCGTAGTGCCACCCACCTTTGCACTCGTGCACCTTGTACAATTTTGGGCTACCATTTGCTATTTATTAATTGCAGTGCTGACACTATCTGTAATTGTTATTGTCCTATATGATTTTTTGAAATGCTGATATAAATGATGCTTTGAGCACATACGAAAATCAAATTGAGTCTCCTTGTTCTTTTCTGAATAATACTGTACAGATATCCTGTTTAATTGCCTACAAATAATACCAGTTGTGTGGTAAATAAAGTATTACCCTGTCATAATTTCTATACATAAAGATAGCTCATAAAATGAGAGGCAGAGTCCGTGGTGTCCGGTTCAAAAGGGCTTTAATACAATGACTCGAGTCACTGGAGAATCGGGTTCCATCACCACTAAGGTTCAGGAAGGGTCGTCATCTAAAACTTTATTCACATAACACATTATATATAGTAAAACCATGCAATTGCATTGAATAGAGAAGGCGGAGCGCTCCAGGCGGAGCAAGTGAAAGAGAGAGATAAGAACACATGGGCGTGAAAGAAGGCGTGTAAGGAGGCGTACACGTAGGTGTTCACTTGATGAGTCATAGGTGTGTCATAGGTGGGTGGATGCATAGAGGAAGTCTGCAGGGTCAGCAGGAACCTTTACCCTACTTGTGCGCGCAAAACTGATCATGACGTGAAATTGACGTGTAACTGGGGAGAGCTGGGGGGGCTGACTTTAGCACTAGTAGAGGAGTCTGGGATGTCAGAACGACCTGCACCTTTGGCATATCTGATATCTTGTGTTTGGAGGATGTATTGTCTGAAGTAAAGGTTTCTCGAACAAAAGCTGTTCATCACTAAATGCTAGTGTGTGCATATATTTCTTCGTGCATTGCGTGGGGCCATGGGCCTTCTATGGAAACGGGTCCTGTAAGTCACTTGAATGGAGACAGAAAGGCTAGGCCCTATCTTCTGCAGGCGGAATATGTTTACCCCTTTCGCTAGACTGGAATGTGTTTTTGCGGAGCTGAGCAGATAATTGTAGGCAAAATACTGTCTTGGCAGGCCAGGCTGGGCACCTCTCGGCTAAGCAGGAAGTAAGGGAGAGGTCAGGGATGCATAACTAAACTGCAGCTTTCAGAGTCAGAGCTCAGAGCCCGAATTCGGGACTTGGCTCGGCTGTGTCACAAAAAAAGTGTGCATCTCGACTTTTAAACGTGTACCATGTAAATGCATTGGCAACGTAGGCCTCAGTACAGAATTAACGTTTCATTCATGGAGGGCCTAATAACTGACATGCTAACATTGGACGGAAATGCAGAGGCATTATTATTACAGGCATGAGAAGGGAATTACATGATAACATGGACATACATGGGGCATAGGTACATGTATAGGGTGCGAGTGGGGGACACACTGACCACGTAAAATTTCTATTTCCTCATTCCCTCCTTGTCCCCTACTGTGCCCTTCAGGACACATCTATATTCATGAGGCCGTCTATTTGTTCATACAGCATCATTTGTTCATCTGTGTTCATTTGGGCACGTGAACGTGAATGTGTACGGGGAATACAGGCAGTGGCACACAAGCCGCAAATCGCTGGGCCACATTGCAGACAGAGACAGCAACTGAATACTACGAGCAGTATTATTCCTAGGAAGGACAATACTTTCCATCCCCAGGCTGATATCACACTCCAGAGCCAACCGGACCAAGTCCAGGTGCCTGGATTCTGGTGTATCTCGTGAGCTATCCTATGGAGCCTTGTTATTGCTGCATACACTGACGGTGCGTTATTTGGAATAAACACACAACAACTGGAGCCGATCACTCTACAAGCTCCGCCCCTATCGGCCAGGATGACGTCAAGAACAAGGCGGTTCTGCAGAACAACAAGTCTCATAGCAGACTGCTCCTCGGTCAAGTTACCTAAAGCAGAAGTAGTCTCATTCACTACAGCTTCCAAAGTTCTTGACAATCTGCGAATTAATTTACTGTTTTGGACGGGACCTATGAACCAGAAGTATCCTTTAATGAAGTCTTTAGATTGTTCCCAAACTGTCTCAGCCTGATCAACTACTGGGGATTCGATCTCCCTCCTGTGTCTAACATGTACTAGTCGTGAATCTCGATGATAATGGGATGGGGCTAGAAAGACAGGTGGCAGTAGGAACGCTATATAACACGTCCCACCCCAGTCTAAAGGCAGACGTACATAGGCTGTCTGACCGCAAATGAAATAGGAATGGCGGGAAGCTTTGAAAGTAGACTTTCCTTTATCATTGAATTCGACCACAGTATTACAATCACTGTGTCCTAAATGCACTGAACCATTCTTTCTGACACATAATTCGCCTTTTACTGGTAAGACTGTTGAGGTAATATAAATTTTATGGTCAAGTTATGTTCCCTAGCGCGTACCCCACCGACTCCATGTACGAGGTTAAAGTGCATGTAACTTCCCTCCTGTACCAGCTATGAAGACGCAAATACATTTGCGTCTAACGTTAACATGTCCCCTTTCAGACCCACCATGAATGGGTTGAATGGTCCGTTCCTAAGTATGCTATGCCAACGTCTTTTTGTAGTGTACTCCTATGTTTTTCCAGCCCTGGCTGAAGTAGGCCCTGAATTTCTGCTACCAAGCCACTTTTCTGGCTTCTGACTCCGAGGGCCTCTGCCCAGGCAGCCCCCGTACCCGTGAACTCTGACTTACTTCTAGCGCGGCCCTCCGTGCTCAGCTCAGCCTGCTGCCTGCCAAGATTGACTATAACCTTCGAGTTATCTGCTTTCCTCCCCGAGAATACATTCCAGTCTGCTAGCTTCAGTAAACATCCTTCCTCAGCTGCAGGGCTAAAGGGCCGACCTGTCTCTATGCAACTAATTCAAGTAATTCATAGCCTCCGTTGCCATGCTTCCATGGAAGGCCCCATGCCCCACGCATC
This sequence comes from Lissotriton vulgaris, assembly GCF_964263255.1. Taxonomy (NCBI): domain Eukaryota; kingdom Metazoa; phylum Chordata; class Amphibia; order Caudata; family Salamandridae; genus Lissotriton; species Lissotriton vulgaris. The sequence continues at coordinate 410,779,796 of NC_141694.1, read as the reverse complement.
TCATGCAGACACCCAGGCGCTTATACACGCACTCACAGCAAGTATAGAATAGCTTCTGCTCTAGAGACCTTTCCGCCCAGATAGCTTAGTTCCTAAACATCAGATATCAGATATGATAGAAGCACAAGTTGATCTGACATGCCAGACTTCTGTCTCTTTCCGTCAGTGTAAATGTCAAGTCCCCTGCACCCCTCCAGTTACACGTCATGCAGCTGCGCGCGCATCCAAGCTTCCGATTTCTTCTGACATTGCAACATTTCTGCTTGGTGCCACCCACTTGTGACACCTACCTGTGACGTTTTTAGCACACACCTCTAGTTCACGCCTCTTGATTACGCACACGTACCACGTGCATTCTGTTATCTTGTCTTCTCTCAGCTGTTACGCCTCTTGCACTATAACTTATGGTATGAAATAAGTATATAAGCTATGTACTGTTAATAAAATGTAGCGCTCTATCCCTTCTGACACCCTGTGTGGTGGTCAGAACATGATATCTTGGCCGTAACCATTCCTTTTTAAGGAATAAAACCCCTTAGAACTCTAACACCACGGACTCTGTTTTCTTTTTTTTCCGATTGAGTTATTATTGATTAAGTACTTACCTGCATAGAAATTAAGAGTAAATTATTTATTTACATCATTTTGGCGCCCGAACAGGGACCCCTCCCCCACCTCACGCGCCGGTTGGTGCGTTGCAACCTGTGTCCCCTGCCGTCAGTTAGCCGGAACATACGCGTATCGGCAGGATTTCCTGCATCTCCCTCTGACCCACGGAGGTGACGAAGACTGCGATCAGTACCCAGACGAGGCGGTGAGGAGTGCGGAGGATCCCGACCAGAGCCCAGCCGAAAGAAGCAAGGTCCGAGGTGTCAAGAGGCCCACCAGGTTTCCGAAGGTTTCCGAAGTTTTCCGAAGTTTTCCGAAGTTTTCCGAAGTTCCGAGTCGAGTCCAGTCGAGTTTTCCGAGGCCTTCTGTTTTCCGTGCTTCCCGGTGAGTACCATTGCTGGGACGTATCTAGACGGGTTTGGGTACACAAGTCCGGTCTGCACTGTTTTTAGGCAGTGTATCTGTACTGTTTAGCAGTATATCTAGTATTCCGAATTTCTGATTTCTGCACTGTTACCACAGTGTATCTGTACTGTTTAGCAGTACATCCGATATAGGGGGTAGTCATCTATGTCTCAAATGTCTTTTCATGTAATTAATGTCGTGGTATGAATGTGACTGTTTTTGTGCATTATTGTGTTTTCTTGTATAACTAGTTAAATTCAGAATTGAGAATCAAGGATCGAGCATTTCAGTATCAAGTAGGCACAATGCCGTTTTTCAACAAGTTAAAGCAGATAGGAACTAGGAAGGGGATGTTAGAGGAAGAAATCCCTATCCCCCCTAGGGACACTCCAGGTAATTTCATGTATAATAAACATGGGATAGATGCCATATTGTATCTAGAATTATGGACCGATTATACCAAACACCTAGAGGAAAGATACCGATGGCCAGTTAATGGAACATGGGATGCCGAGTGCATCATAAAGGTAGAAGAAGCGTTACGGAAAAAGAAAGCCAGACAATCTCAGAAGGACGCCATAGAATTTTGGCGTAAGGAATCACATAAACGTGCTGAAAGAGCACTCCGTAGAGAAGACAGACTTAAAGAATCAGAAAAAGCCCGAGAAAACGAACTAGTCATTGAAGGAATCCGAGTAAAATCAGAACAAATAGATCGCATCCGAAATAGTCAAGTGAACAGCATGTATCTTTTGGCCGAGGGTACACCTGACGCCATTTCAGAAATACCGAAAAACTTGCCGTCACCATTAGTTCCAACTAAAGTAGTGCATAAGACTACTAAGGACATATTCCTAAATTCTTACCTAGAAGATGTAGCTCCAGCTTACACCAGTCTGCCTGTTCGTGCCCTGCCTACTGACAGGGATGGGGGTGGCACTCCACCCCCAGGTCATGTTCCGCCGGTACCGCAACAGACCTCTCCCGTTCCGCCAGCCCCGCCACTTCCTCCGCTCAAAACAGACCTACCGAAACCACTTCTATCAGATCTTACTAAAAGACAGACTCAAATACAGATTGCACACAGAGATGATGCCCAAGCTTCCGCTTCAGGAGGTGCGACCGCGGGTCTTCAGACCCCGCCCGTCACGCGCAGGTTATCCCTAGGGGACATGCGGAATCCCACCACGTACAAATCACCCCGTCTTGGTGCGTTCAAAGGACAACTTACAGTTTGCAGATATGATCCAGTACCCGGAAAAGAGGATAGAATGATAATGGCATCATTGCGGTTACGTGCCGCTACTGATTTTCTGTTAATGTTTTCCGGTATGAAGGAGCACCTAGACAGAATCTACCGGTTTATACAGACTGGAAAGGATCCCGAAAGTATTAAAGATGCCCTGGAGCATCAGAAAGTAGACACTCAAGCATATATATTACGTTTTTTCATAAACTGTCTAATAAGAGAGCAAGACAGGCCTGAGACAGATCAGAGTGAACTAGATGCACTCCACAAGTGGGGTCAAAATATATCGGAAGGAAAACATGACAAGCAGAATTGCATAGCCAGTATGTACAAGAAAATAAGGAAAAGAATAATAGAGATACACGAAAAAGAGAAAGACAAAACTTCCTCCGAGGAGGAAGGAGAATCTGAAGAACCAGAAAGAACTGTAGGTACCATAGCATATGTAGGTAAGGGAACTTACCTTAGGAAAGGTATCCGTCCAGAAAGCAAGAGAGTTTTCTTCTCTGCCTTGACAAATCCGAATTCTGCCGAACATCAGTTCCAGGAAACTGATAAAAGGCTCCGAGACCGAGTTGGGTACCACGTACTCAATTCTATGGATGAACAAGAACTAGCCCGATCAGCTGTATCATGGGCCGAGAATGCAGACATATATAATGATGATACCGTAGCACAGACATTTCTGAATCTCTCTCCAGACGAGCAAAAACTAGCAGGTGTATATATGATTCAGCACCTCCTCATCAAATACAGAAAGCACTATTCTGATCCAGGTCCCTTACACGAAACACTAGAAGCACTACTCATGGATAGATGGAGAGGTTTAAGCACCAAATTAATTCAAATAATTCTAGAACAGCGACACAGATATAATACTTTTGTAAGCTCTGAATATGTTCCCGCCCCGCCTCCAGAAAGGAAAATGTACCACATGCAATGCGGTAGTGGCATTGAGAGTCAGAACCCCTTACGAGAAGTACACCCAGTTATGGGTGAGGACAAGGTCTTGAAACGCGTGTATGTACACACGCCTCTGACTAAATTAGAACTGTTAGAAATGAAGAAATTAGTCCCGTGCCATGATAAAGACCCTGCAGGCTTTCACAGAGAGCTTAAAGACATGTTACTGATGGGAGATTACACGTATGATGATATCATGAAAATGTTAAAAGTACTATTGCCCACGGGTATATTCGAGAAATTAAAGGAAAAGGAATGGGAGGTGGGAGACACAAAGATTGCATGGGCAGAAATAGAGGACGAAGAAAAGAAACGAATCCCAGGGCTAGGCCTTGGGGACAAAACTAAAGCACTACCAGGTTTGATAGTACAGGTTCTGCCCAGATTACTGACAACTAGGAAGGAAGATTGGGACGCCATCTCGTCCTGTAAACAGAAACATGATGAAGATACTAGTGACTTCTACTCAAGATTCGAGAAATGCTTTATTATTAATAGTGGTCTCAAGCCAAGTAGCGAGTCGTACCCGCATCTTTTTGTATCAAAGTTAGTCGAGAATTCTCTCCCGTTAGTTAAAAATCGAGTGTATAAGGTCGAGAGTACATGGCAAGCAAACACGCCATCACAGATGTTACAGATGTTACAATATCATCAGAACAGAATTAGAGAAGAACAAGATCAGGAACAGAAACGTATGAAAGACACGAAGATGAAAATGTTAGTAGCACAAACGGTCCCAGCCGACAGTCACGGAAAGGGTGCGGCCCAGACAGGTCACACTACAGTTCCCGTTAAAGGGACATGTAATTACTGCAAGCAGCCAGGCCACTACGTACATGAATGCTCAGTTCTGAAACATAACATAGCGACAGGTAAAACTAAAGAAAGACCGCATCCGCCTAGACAGGACCATAACCAGCATCAAACTTCACAGAATACACAGAATACACAGCCTATGCATGCTTCTTCAACTCCAGCACAGACAGTAGCAGTACCACAGCCACAGCCCATTGCCGCGACTCAACAGGTTTCACAACAGATGTATCAGTATGCCCAATCCGCTTATCCCGAATATTCCCGATATACATGAAACAGCCTAGAGAGGGAAGGTGGCTTGCCTCTTATTGAGATTCCTGTAGATCAAGAAGGTCCTTATGTACACAGTCAAGTATTGGGAAAAGACAGAAAGTTTTTAATTGACACAGGGGCAAGTCGCACTACAATCAGCCATGATGAAGTTCCAGGGGCACCCCTCTCAGGCTCACAGAATGTTTCCCTTGGTTTTTCAGGACAGCCTATTGTAAATGAAGTATCCGAACCAGTCCCCCTGGCTGTGGGTCCGTTATCACGTGTTACAGACTTGTTACTTACAAAATCATGTCCAGAAAATCTGTTAGGAATTAAAACATTGAAGGCTCTAGGAGCTATAATATGCTGTTCCCCGGAGGGAGTCAGACTCTTTCTACGGGATTTCAAGGGTCATTATGTTCTGCGTGAATTTGATGTCAGATTGAAAAATGTACCAGATTACTTGTGGGCAAAAGGCCCAACTGATGTAGGTTGTATGCACATTACACCATACCGTGTCACTCTCAAAGTAGGTGTAGTATTACCAAGAATCAGACAATACAAGTTACCACCCGATGCTGTAGTGGCTTTACTGAAAATCATTGAAGAGCTCATTGCCCAAGGAGTGGTTGTAGAAACCGACTCCAATATCTGTAATTCACCCATCATTCCGATTCTTAAACGTACAGATCCCAATGCACCGCCAGTATATCGGCTGGTGATTGATCTTCGAGAATTAAATAAATGCATTATTCCACAGTACCCTGTGGTCCCCGATATCTCATCCCTACTGACTGCTATTGATTCAGAAGCAACGTTCTTCACTGTAATTGATCTCAAGAACGCCTTCTTCAGCGTGCCTATTGATCCAGAGAGCCAATATCTCTTCGGATTCAGTTTAAATGGACGCAGCTTCAAATTTTCACGCGCACCTCAAGGATTCACAGAAAGCCCCAGCATCTATAGTCAAGCACTGAAAAGACAACTAGATTGTATTCAAATGCCAGTTAACACCGCTTTACTGCAATACGTCGATGATCTGCTGATCACCGCACGAAGTGAGCCCGAATGTGAAAAAACATCACTGACAGTTTTACATTTCCTGGCCGACAAGGGACACAAGGTGTCTCCTTCGAAGCTACAATTCTGTGTTCAGCAAGTTGTGTACTTGGGTCACTTGCTGTCCAAAGTGGGGAGACAGCTCACTCCCGATCGCATTCAGTTAATCATAAATATGCCGCAACCCCAGACACAAAAGGAAGTGCGGGCCTTTATAGGCCTCACCTCGTACTGCAGACAATGGATTCCCCAGTATGCATTTCTAGCTAAGCCACTCATCCAGTTAACGACACAGGAGGCAGCGACTTCGACTGCCCTCCCCTGGACTCAGGAACATACACAGGCTTTTGAAGAGTTAAAGAAAGCATTATGCCAAGCACCAGTTTTAGCAACACCATGTTACAGCAAACCGTTTACACTTTTTGTTACAGAACGTGATGGTACAGCGTTGTCTGTCCTCACTCAAGATCAAGCAGGTTCACATAAGCCTTGCGCTTATTTTTCAAGTACATTGGATTCAGTAGCCCAGGCACTCCCTGCGTGCTTAAAGTCCGTAGCAGCAACAGCGTTAGCTATCAGACAAAGTGATTCAATTGTTTTAGGTCATCAGCTGACAGTTCAAGTTCCACATTCTGTAGAGGTTTTGTTAAACAGAACACAGACTCAACACTTAACTATAGCACGATTGACAGGTTATGAATTAACACTATTCCAGCCACACATAGAAATCAGACGCTGCAGTATCCTGAACCCAGCAACACTGTTACCTACAGTTATGACAGATCCAGCCCCGCATGATTGTATAGAAATCATTAATGCAGTAACAAAGCCACGACGAGACTTGACAGATGTCCCATTGACAAATCCAGACCTAACACTTTATGTGGACGGTTCATGCATGAGAACAAGTACAGGAGAATTAGTGGCCGCGTATGCCGTGACCACTGACACTGAAGTTAAAGAAACACATCGTATTGACACACTGTCTGCCCAAGCAGCAGAGCTCATCGCTCTGACCCGAGCTTGTATTCTAGCCAAGAACAGAAATGTTAACATATACACTGATTCACGCTATGCCTTCGGAGTTGTACACGACTTCGGAGTCCTCTGGCAAGAACGAGGTTTCCTGACTTCTCATGGGGCCAAGATACAACACGGTCCCCTTATTCAAGCACTGTTAGAAGCAATACATTTGCCCTCGGGCATATCAGTCATGAAGTGTAAAGCACATACTAAAGTTACAGATTCTGTTTCCCAGGGTAACGACCTGGCAGACCAAACAGCAAAACATACAGCACTGACTCACACCCAGATTACTGATGTGACAAAGACAATAGTACCGACAAAGTGTATGGCAGTTAGAGATCCCGCCCTAGACGTAATTGATATCCAGACACATGCTACTCCAGATGAAATAAAGAAATGGACTGAACTAGGAGGGATTCAGACAGATCAAGGTTGGATAACGAAGGAAAAATCTATATGGTTTCTCCCCGACTCAATGGTTCAAGTCATGATAAATACAGCACATAGCCCGGCACATCTAGGAGAGAAAGCGATGTTAGACAGTTTACAAAATCTCTGGTACAATAAAAACTTGCGAGCAGCAGCAAAACAGAAAGTGCGTACTTGCATGATCTGTTGTCAGTTCAATCCAGGTAAAAGCGTCCCTGTAGAGCAAGGTGGATTTCATCCTCCTGATCACCCTTTTGAAGTCCTCCAGATGGATTATATCCAGATGAACAGTTGTCGAGGATTTAAGTATGTCCTTGTAATTGTTTGTGCTCTGTCCCGTTGGACCGAAGCATACCCAGTTCCAGATTACACTGCCCCGACCACTGCCAAGCAGCTGGTTCGTGAATTTTTCCCACGGTACGGTTTGCCCCGTGTCGTGTATTCAGATAACGGACAGCCATTCTCGTCCGAGTTGATGAAACAGGTTTCCCTCTTGCTAGGATATCAGTGGAGGTTCCACTGTGTCCGACACCCCGAAGCAGCAGGCCTTGTAGAAAGGCATAATCAGACACTTAAAATACGCCTTGCAAAGATATGTCAGGAAAAGGGGGTCGACTGGATAGTCGCCCTGCCCGTGGCACTATTCTACATGAGAATGGTCGCCCATTCAAGATCAGGGCTATCCCCGTACGAAGTGGTCTTTGGCAGACCACCGAATATGTGGGGGACGCCCATTCCCAAGAAAATCACCGATGTTGATTGCAATATGTTGACAGATTACCTTGCCTCCTTGATGTCTGCACTCCAATCATGTCGTTCACAGGTTGCCGCAGCTTTCCCTGACAACACTGATGTAAAGCCGCACGAGGTCCGTCCTGGGGACCTGGTACTCGTCCGGAACTTCGACCGGAAAAATCCGTTGGAGCCCCGCTGGAAGGCACCCAAGACCGTCCTCCTTACCACCAGGACCGCCGTGAAGCTAGAGGGGAGAAAGGGGTGGGTCCACACGAGTCACATCAAACTCTGCAATGAACTAAAAAACGGACTAATACAGGACTCTGACTCGTCCACCCCCACCAAAGACTGTGTTGAGGAAAAAGACTTTACCGTATCCAAACGAGAAAAGACTCCCCAAGAACTATATCGAATGAAACTCAGATCTAGCAAGTCAGACAGTTTAATTGTTTAAGTCCTCCCCTAGGTGAATCGGTTAAATAGTTTCTGACATGTATCCCCTAGATCGAGATAGAGAGAGAGAGAGACAAGTTAAACGAATTACATACTGCAAATCACTGCGTAGTCACTGTATAGTGACGTTGTTAATAATGTTTTTTCTAAGTATTCTAATTATTATTGCCAGTATCCTGCTACCTATTTATTGGCCTATTTTCAGGCGTGAACAATCTGCTTACAATGTCTCTGCTGAACACACTTTTAGTGAACTTCCTGCACACGAACTCTCTTACAGACTTGCGCTGCGCAACAATACATTCATTAGTATGTTACACCATTCCCATCAGACCAATAATGCTACCGACTGCTGGATATGTGGCCGACTCCCTCCCTACCAGAATTACAAGGGAGCTCTGCCCCTCTTTCCATACCCGTTCACTCATAATGGCTCCTGTGGAGCATGGTTTAAAATAATTAATTCCTTAGATCCTGATATTGCTGTTTTCGATGGGGGCTGGGTTTGGGGAAACTTGAACTTAGTCCTGCTCAACGTCTGTTACCCTGATAAAGAGGGACTTCCCACTCGAATAGGAACTGATTTAGAAAATGAAGTATATGGATTAGGTAATTACACAATTAGCCTTATGATCCTTACTGTTGAATCCGAAGCTACTCCAGTCCTGCCCCATCTGTTAGTATTACCAGTCACAGGTGAACTATGTGTTAGCAAGAAAGGTTCAGTACACGTAGGTCATAGTAAGTGCACTACTGTGGTCGAATTCAGTGACCATGGTAAATCGTCCTTCAAAGCTATCAGTCACTCCTATTTTGTTTGTGGTCATACCGCATACATACGTTTGCCTCCAGATTGGGATGGTACCTGTTATATTGCATTCCTTTTGCCACCTGTTTTTCTAGCTCCCCCTGATTACCATAGAAATACGAATTTAGTACAGAATAGACCCAAAAGAGATATTCCACTTGTCGACTACACAGAAACAGCATGGGAACAATACACTGATTTCAATAAAGGATTCTTTTTCTTTTTAGGACCTGTCCAGAACAGTAAATTAATACGCAGATTAACCAGAACACTTGAAGCCGTAGTACATGAAACTGCCTCCGCCTTAGGTAACTTAACAGAGGAGCAATCTGCTATACGGGTTGTTGTCCTTCAAAATCGTCTTGTAATTGACGTCATCTTGGCAGATAGAGGTGGAGCCTGTAAGGTCATCGGGTCAAGTTGCTGTGTTTTCATTCCACAAAACGCACCATCTGTATATCAAGCTATTACCCGTTTGCATAAAATTGCAAATCAGATACATCAGAATCCAGGCACCTGGACTTGGTCCGGTTGGTTCTGGACAACGTTAACTGCTTGGGGATGGAAGATCTTATCATTCCTAGGCATTGGCCTTGTTATAGTATTCAGTTGCTGCCTGTGCCTACAGTGTGGGCCAGCGATTTGTGGACTGTGTGCCACATCGTGCATTGAACATTCCAGTTGTCTCTCAAACAGTCAAAGAAAGAAAGATGAACATATAATGTTACAAGAACAGACTGATCGATTCATGAGGATCGATATATCATGAAGGGTCCGTAGAGAACAAGGAGGGAATGAGGTAATATAAATTTTATGGTCAAGTTATGTTCCCTAGCGCGTACCCCACCGACTCCATGTACGAGGTTAAAGTGCATGTAACTTCCCTCCTGTACCAGCTATGAAGACGCAAATACATTTGCGTCTAACGTTAACATGTCCCCTTTCAGACCCACCATGAATGGGTTGAATGGTCCGTTCCTAAGTATGCTATGCCAACGTCTTTTTGTAGTGTACTCCTATGTTTTTCCAGCCCTGGCTGAAGTAGGCCCTGAATTTCTGCTACCAAGCCACTTTTCTGGCTTCTGACTCCGAGGGCCTCTGCCCAGGCAGCCCCCGTACCCGTGAACTCTGACTTACTTCTAGCGCGGCCCTCCGTGCTCAGCTCAGCCTGCTGCCTGCCAAGATTGACTATAACCTTCGAGTTATCTGCTTTCCTCCCCGAGAATACATTCCAGTCTGCTAGCTTCAGTAAACATCCTTCCTCAGCTGCAGGGCTAAAGGGCCGACCTGTCTCTATGCAACTAATTCAAGTAATTCATAGCCTCCGTTGCCATGCTTCCATGGAAGGCCCCATGCCCCACGCATCTCATGCAGACACCCAGGCGCTTATACACGCACTCACAGCAAGTATAGAATAGCTTCTGCTCTAGAGACCTTTCCGCCCAGATAGCTTAGTTCCTAAACATCAGATATCAGATATGATAGAAGCACAAGTTGATCTGACATGCCAGACTTCTGTCTCTTTCCGTCAGTGTAAATGTCAAGTCCCCTGCACCCCTCCAGTTACACGTCATGCAGCTGCGCGCGCATCCAAGCTTCCGATTTCTTCTGACATTGCAACATTTCTGCTTGGTGCCACCCACTTGTGACACCTACCTGTGACGTTTTTAGCACACACCTCTAGTTCACGCCTCTTGATTACGCACACGTACCACGTGCATTCTGTTATCTTGTCTTCTCTCAGCTGTTACGCCTCTTGCACTATAACTTATGGTATGAAATAAGTATATAAGCTATGTACTGTTAATAAAATGTAGCGCTCTATCCCTTCTGACACCCTGTGTGGTGGTCAGAACATGATATCTTGGCCGTAACCATTCCTTTTTAAGGAATAAAACCCCTTAGAACTCTAACACCACGGACTCTGTTTTCTTTTTTTTCCGATTGAGTTATTATTGATTAAGTACTTACCTGCATAGAAATTAAGAGTAAATTATTTATTTACATCACTGTTATAAACGGTGAACCTATATTTGTCTCGGACTGGACGTTCAGAATCATGAGGCTAAGGGAAACATTACCTAATTCGTACACTTCATTTTCTAGATCTGTTCCTTTCCTTTGGGGAAAACCATCTTTGTCGGGAAAACATGCCTTATTCATTACTATATTCAGGTCCCCCCAAATCCATTCACTCTGGGAATCTGTGAACTTTCTGTCTTGTATTGATGACATTAAAGCAAACCAAGCTCCACACGAACCATTGTGCGAAAACGGATAAGGAAAGAGGGGCAGAACTCCCTTCGTTTTCTGATAAGGTGGGAGTCGGCCACATACCCAGCAATTCGTTACATTGCTGGTCTGGTGAGAATGGTGTAACATACGAATAAAAGTATTGTTGCGCAGTGCTAGTCGATATGACAATTCATGGGGTGGCAGATCACTGAATGTGTGCTCAATAGTGTCATTAAAGGAAGAATGTATATGTGAACCAAGAGGAGGAAAGAAAACATGTAGCGTCAAGCTTATACATATAATCGATATACTTAGAAAAAACATAATGATCAGAGTTACTATGCATCTGCTGCGTAAGTTTTTGCAGTATTTATCTTTCATCTCTTTCTGCCTATCTCTCTGTCTATTTGGGCCTACGATCTTATACATGTCAGGAACCTGTCTAACCGCTTCACCCGAGGGGGACTTAAACAATTAAACGCTGTCTGACTTATTAGACCGTAATTTCAGTTTGTACTCCTGTTGCGGAGTCTGTTCTAGCAAAGGGAGTTTAGAGTCACTGATATCAGGGCAGTCCTTAGAGTCTTTTACCGAACCAAGTCCATGGAAGCGTTTCACGTGGTGGGCATGGAGCCAGCCCTTCCTCCCCTCGACCTTGACGGCGGTCCTCGTCGTGAGAAGAACCAGCTTTGGTGCGCGCCAGCGGGGCTCGAGAGGCCTTGAACGATCAAAATTTCGGACCAAAACCAGGTCCCCCGGGACAATCGAGTGGTTTTTCACCTGGGTGTTGTCGGGGAAGGCAGCTGCAACCTGTGAACGACAAGAAAGGAGTGCAGACATCAAGGAAGCCAGGTAATCTGTCAGCATATTACTGTCGACATCAGTGATCTTTTTCGGCATAGGCGTACCCCACATATTCGGCGGTCTACCAAAAACCACCTCGTACGGGGATAGTCCGGTTCTGGAATGAGCTACCATACGCATGTAAAAGAAGGCAACCGGCAAGGCTACCATCCAATCCACGCCTTTTTCTGCACAGACCTTTGCTAGCTTGGTTTTGAGTGTCTGATTGTGTCTCTCTACAAGACCTGCTGCCTCTGGGTGTCGTACGCAATGGAATCTCCACTGGTACCCTAACAGAAGAGATACTTGTTTCATTAGTTCAGAAGTCAAGTCAAGTCAAGTCAAAGAATTTATATAGCGCACTACATACCCAGAGGGTTTCAAGGCGCTTAGGGAGGGGAGGAGGATTATTTGTCAAATATCCACGTTTTAAGTTGTTTTCTGAATGCCAGGTGGTTCTAGGTAAGGCGAAGGTAAGCGGGGAGTGAGTTCCAACTTTTAGCAGCCAGGTGTGAAAAGGATCTGCCTCCCATGGTGGTCTTGTTAATGCGAGGTACAGTGGCGAGGGCTTGGCTGGAGGATCGTAGTTGGCGGGAGGGGGTGTAGAAGGACAGTCGTGAGTTGAGGCAATCTGGTCCGATGTCGTAGAGTGATTTGTGTGCGTGGGTGAGCAGTCGGAAAGTGATCCTCTTATTGACGGGTAGCCAGTGGAGGTCTTTCAGGTGACCAGAGATGTGTTCGTTGCGAGGGATGTCTAATATGAGTCTGGCTGAGGCGTTTTGGATTCGTTGGAGTTTCTTCTGGAGTTTTGCAGTAGTGCCTGCGTAGAGGGTGTTTCCGTAGTCCAGACGGCTCGTGACCAGAGCGTGGGTGACTGTTTTCCTTGTGTCAGAGGGGATCCAGCGAAATGTCTTTTTGAGCATGCGAAGAATGTTGAAGCAGGAAGAGGATACGGCATTGACTTGTCTGTTCATCGAGAGTGAAGAGTCCAGGATAACGCCTAGGTTCCGTGCGTGGTCTGTCGGTATGGGTGCCTTTCCAAGGGCTTCCGGCCACCATGAGTCGTCCCAGGCGGAGGGGGAGGTACCTAAGATGAGGACTTCTGTTTTATCCGAGTTCAGTTTCAGACGGCTTTGTTTCATCCATTCGGCAACTTCTTTCATTCCTTCGTGTAGGTTATTTTTGGCGGTGCTGGGGTCATTGGTGAGAGAAAGGATCAGTTGAGTGTCATCCGCGTATGAGATGATGTTGAGGTTGTGTTGGCGGACGATGGCCGCGAGGGGGCTCATGTATACGTTGAAGAGGGTGGGGCTAAGTGAGGATCCTTGTGGTACTCCACAGATGACTTCAGTGGCTTCGGACTTGAATGGTGGGAGGCGGACTCTCTGGGTTCTTCCGGTGAGGAACGAGGTGATCCATTCAAGTGCTTTTCCTTGGATTCCGATGTTTTTGAGGCGTTGTAAAAGGGTGCTGTGGCAGACTGTGTCGAATGCTGCAGAGAGGTCGAGGAGGATGAGGGCGACTGTGTCGCCATTGTCCAGTAGAGTTCGAATGTCGTCTGTTGCTGCGATGAGGGCGGTCTCAGTGCTGTGTTTTGCTCGGAAGCCAGATTGTGAGGAGTCGAGGGATTTGTTGGCTTCGAGGAAGGCGGCGAGCTGGTTGTTGACAGCTTTCTCGATGACTTTGGCCGGGAATGGAAGGAGCGAGATGGGGCGGTAATTTTTGAGTTCGGTGGGGTCCGCTGTGGGTTTTTTCAGAAGGGCGGTGAGTTCAGCGTGTTTCCAGTCTTCCGGGAAGGTGGCGGAGTTGAAGGAGCAGTTGATGACGTCTCGGAGGTGCGGTGCTATGACGGAGTCTGCTTTGTTGAAGATGTGGTGAGGACAAGGGTCTGTGGGGGAACCTGAGTGGATGGAATTCATCAGGCGGATGGTGTCCTCAGTGGAGATTGGGTTCCAGTCGTTAAGGGTGTTCACGGGAGGAAGATGATCAGCAAATGGTAGGGTGGGTTGGTTTCCGGGTTGGTTGTCGAAGCTGTTGTGGATGTCTGCAATCTTGTTGTGGAAAAATGAGGCTAGGGAGTCGCAGAGGGTTTGAGAGGGGGTGATGTCGTTGGAGTTGGCCGAGGGATTGGAGAATTCCTTGACGATGTTGAAAAGTTCCTTGCTGTTGTGGGCGTTGTTGTCAAGTCGATCCTTGAATGCTGTTTTCTTAGCTTTTCGGATCAGTTGGTGGTGAGTGCGGGTGGCGCTTTTGAAGGCGTCCTTGGTGCTGGTGGTTGGGTCTTTTTTCCAGGCCTTTTCAAGGGAGCGGCAGAGTTTCTTGGACTTCTTGAGATCATCGTTGAACCATGAGGTCTTCTTGCTGCCAGGTTTGCTTTGACGTTTTTTCAATGGTGCTAAGGTGTCGGCGGTGTTGGATAGCCATAGGGTGAGGTTGGCGGCGGATTCGTTTGCGTTAGAAGAGAGGGCTGGGGGGTTTAGAAGAAGCGATGAGGAGATCTGGTCGAAGGTGATTTTGTTCCAGTTTCTTTGCAGAGTTGGTTGGGGGTGGTTGATGGGTTTCGGCTTGATGTAGGTGAAGTGAACGCAGCTGTGGTCAGTCCAGAGGAGATCCGTAGTGTGGCTGAAGGAGACATGGTTGCTGGAGGTGAAGATGGGGTCGAGTGTGTGACCAGCGATGTGGGTGGGGGAAGTGACTAGTTGTTTAAGTCCGAGGTTGGCGAGGTTGTCCACGAGGGTGGCGGTGTTGCGGTCGTTGGTCTTTTCAAGGTGAAAGTTGAGGTCTCCCAGAAGGATGTACTCTTTGGAGGGGAGCGCGTGTGGAGTGATGAAGTCCGTGATGTCTTCACTGAATTTTGCGCGGGTCCTGGTGGTCTGTAGAGGAGGGTGCCTCTGAGTGTGGTTTTGGGGTCGATGTGGATCTGGAAGTGAAGGTGTTCGGAGTTAGCGAGGTTGGCGTCAGAGCTGGTTGAGATGCGGATTGATTTCTTATGGACGATAGCGATTCCTCCTCCTGTGTGGCCGGTACGGTCCTTGTATGTGATCTTGTAATCTTCTGGGATGGCAATGGTGATGTCTGGGGCGGAGGAGGCGTTCATCCATGTTTCCGTAAGGAAGGCGATGTCCGGAGAAATGGTGTCTAGTAGATTCCATAGGTCAATGGCGTGCCTGTGGATTGATCGGGTGTTGAGGAGGATGCATTGTAGGTGATTAGGGTCGGGAGACTGTGGTGTGGTCGTAGCGGAGATGCTGTCGGTGCCGCTAAATTTGCAGGAGTAGCATGAGAAAGGTCCATGGGTGTGTCCAGGTGCGGCTTGGACGCAGTTGGGGGCACGACCGGGGTTAAGGGCTAGGAAGGAGGTGGCATCGTAGGAAAAGCGGGAGGGCTGGGGAGCGCGAGGGGCAGGGGGTCTGGCGCTGGGCGCGGTCCAGGCGCGGACGGGCGTAGATGGGCTTACCTTTGGCGCACCTTCGGCGCGGGTTGGGCGCGAACGCTGCGCGTAAACGCTGCGCGCGGGAACTACTGTCATATATGGAGAGTGGAGGGGGGAGGGGCGAGGGCGTCTCAGCTGGGAGGCGGGGCGGGCTTCTGACGACGACAGACAACAAACAAAATGGAGGCGGAGGGGGGAGTACAGCCAAACACGCAAAGCAGAGTCAAATAATTCCTAAAATGCAGTTTTATAATGCAGGTGAGCGGAGCGCCGATCAGGCAGGTAGTAGGCACAAACAATACTGCAATTCTGTCATACAAAGCGGCACAGCGCGCAAACAGTCTCAATTCGGCAGAATAAGCAATACAAAGTGCGAGTGAGCTTAGCGGCGATCAGGCAGGCAGCAGGCACAGAAAGGAATCACTTTTGAAAGGCAAAGCGCAAAAACGATACCAGGTCTCACAGGGGACACTGGGGAGCGACCACTCAGCTCGAGGGAGGGGAGCAAGTCACAGCGTTTGCAGGTAGTGAAGCGCTGTTCTACTAAGTGGGAGGGCGTCTCAGCTGGGAGGCGGGGCGGGCTTCTGACGACGACAGACAACAAACAAAATGGAGGCGGAGGGGGGAGTACAGCCAAACACGCAAAGCAGAGTCAAATAATTCCTAAAATGCAGTTTTATAATGCAGGTGAGCGGAGCGCCGATCAGGCAGGTAGTAGGCACAAACAATACTGCAATTCTGTCATACAAAGCGGCACAGCGCGCAAACAGTCTCAATTCGGCAGAATAAGCAATACAAAGTGCGAGTGAGCTTAGCGGCGATCAGGCAGGCAGCAGGCACAGAAAGGAATCACTTTTGAAAGGCAAAGCGCAAAAACGATACCAGGTCTCACAGGGGACACTGGGGAGCGACCACTCAGCTCGAGGGAGGGGAGCAAGTCACAGCGTTTGCAGGTAGTGAAGCGCTGTTCTACTAAGTGGGAGGGCGTCTCAGCTGGGAGGCGGGGCGGGCTTCTGACGACGACAGACAACAAACAAAATGGAGGCGGAGGGGGGAGTACAGCCAAACACGCAAAGCAGAGTCAAATAATTCCTAAAATGCAGTTTTATAATGCAGGTGAGCGGAGCGCCGATCAGGCAGGTAGTAGGCACAAACAATACTGCAATTCTGTCATACAAAGCGGCACAGCGCGCAAACAGTCTCAATTCGGCAGAATAAGCAATACAAAGTGCGAGTGAGCTTAGCGGCGATCAGGCAGGCAGCAGGCACAGAAAGGAATCACTTTTGAAAGGCAAAGCGCAAAAACGATACCAGGTCTCACAGGGGACACTGGGGAGCGACCACTCAGCTCGATGGAGGGGAGCAAGAGAATGGCTGACCGTTATCTGAGTACACGACACGGGGCAAGCCGTATCGCAGAAAGAATTCTCGGACCAACTGCTTGGCAGTGGTCACAGCAGTGTAATCTGGGACTGGGTACGCTTCTGTCCATCTAGTTAGTGCACATACAACTACGAGGACGTACTTGTATCCTCGACATCTGTCCATCTGAATATAATCCATCTGGAGGACTTCAAAAGGGTGGTCAGGAGGATGAAATCCACCTTGTTCCACGGGAATGCCTTTGCCTGGATTGAACTGACAACAGATCATGCAGGTACGCACTTTCTGTTTTGCTGCTGCACGTAAATGCTTGTTGAACCAGATATTCTGTAAACTGTCTAACATGGCCTTTTCTCCTAAGTGTGCTGGACTATGTGCTGTATTTATGATAGCTTGAACCATGGAGTCAGGGAGAAACCATGTGGCTTTGCCTTTTGTCATCCAACCCTGGTCTGTCTGGACCCCTCCTTATTCTGTCCATTTCTTGATTTCGTCTGGAGTGGCATGTCTCTGAATGTCGAGTACATCTTGTGAGGGATTCCTGACTGTCATGCAGTTTGTCAGCGAAGGTGTTTCTGTCCTTGTCGTGTCAGTCGGAATGTCCGTTTGAGTCTGGGCTGTGAGTTTAGCTGTTCGATCTGCCAGGTCGTTACCCTGGGAAATGGTGTCAGTGACTTTCGTGTGTGCTTTGCACTTCATGATGGCTATGGCTGTAGGTAAGTGTATTGCATCTAACAGAGCCTGAATAAGGGGGCCATGCTGAATTTTGGCCCCATGAGAGGTCAAAAAACCTCTCTCCTGCCAGAGGACTCCAAAGTCGTGAACGACTCCGAAGGCATACTGTGAATCTGTGTATATGTTTACTTTCAAGTTCTTGGCTCGTATACAGGCTTGGGTCAGAGCGATGAGCTCTGCTGCTTGGGCTGACAGGGTATCAATTCGATGTGTCTCTACAACTTCAGTATCAGTGGTCACTGCATATGCGGCCACTAACTCTCCTGTGCTTGTTCTCATGCATGAACCATCTCCATAAAGTGTCAGGTCTGGGTCGGGTAGTGCAATGTCTGTCAAGTCTTGTCTTGGCTTCGTCACTGTGTTAATTACTTCCACACAGTCATGCATGTGTGGTGTAGGGTCTGCTGTGCTCGAAGGCAAAAGTGTAGCAGGGTTCAGGGTATTGCATCGTCTGATCTCTATGTGTGGCTGGAACAATGTCAGTTCATATCCTGTCAGTCTTGCTATAGTCAGGTGTTGAGTCTGAGTCCTGTTCAAGAGAACTTCCACTGAGTGTGGAACTTGTACTGTCAGGGGATGTCCTAACACGATGGAATCGCTTTGTCTGATTGCTAGAGCTGTTGCTGCAACTGATTTTAGGCACGCAGGCAGAGCCTGGGCCACTGGATCCAATGTACTAGAAAAGTAAGCACAAGGCTTGTGTTTTCCTGTTAATCGCACATCTTCCACAGCCCAAGACACAAAAGGAAGTACGGGCCTTCATTGGCCTCACTTCTTACTGTAGACAATGGGTTCCCTAAGCAAGCGCCTTGAGACCCCTGGGTTAAAGTGTTGCGCTATATAAATCGAAACACATTTACATTTACAAGTGTATGTTCCTGAGTCCAAGGGAGGACAGTCGAAGTCGCTGCCTCCTGTGTTGTCAACTGTATAAGTGTGTATAAGTGGTTTGGCTAGATATGCGTACTGGGGAATCCATTGTCTACAGTAAGAAGTGAGGCCAATGAAGGCCCGTACTTCCTTTTGTGTCTTGGGCTGTGGAAGATGTGCGATTAACTGAATGCGGTCTGGTGTCAGCTGTCTACCCCTCTTGGACAGCAAGTGTCCAAGGTACACCACTTGCTGGGCACAGAATTGTAACTTTGAAGGGGACACTTTGTGCCCCTTTTCTGCCAGGAAGTATAAGACTGTCAGTGATGCACGTTCACAGTCTCGTTCAGTTCGTGCTATTATCAGGAGATCGTCAACATATTGGAGTAGTGCAGTGTCAGTAGGCATGTGAATACTGTCTAGTTGTCTTTTCAATGCTTGACTGTAAATACTAGGACTTTCTGTGAACCCTTGAGGAGCCCTCGTAAATTTGAAGCTGCGTCCATTTAAACAGAATCCGAAGAGGTACTGGCTCTCTGGATGGATTGGGACACTAAAGAAGGCGTTCTTGAGATCTATTACAGTAAAGAACGTTGCTTCCGAATCAATTGCAGTCAATAATGAAGAAATGTCTGGGACCACTGGGTACTGCGGTATTATGCATTTGTTCAGTTCTCTGAGGTCAATCACTAGTCTGTAGACTGGTGGTGCATTTGGGTCAGTTCGTTTAAGAATCGGAATGACAGGAGAATTACATACATTGGAGTCAGTCTCTACAACCACTCCCTGGGCAATGAGTTCGTCAACAATTTTCAGCAATGCTACTACGGCATCAGGTGGTAACTTGTATTGTCGGATTCGTGGCAGTACAACTCCTTGCTTGAGTGTGACACGGTGTGGCGTAATGTGCATGTAACCTACATCAGTCGGACCTTGCGCCCATAAATGCTGTGGTACATTCTGGAGTCTGGAATCAAAATCTCTCAACACATAATGTCCTTTAAAATCACGTAAAAACAATCTCACTCCTTCCGGAGAACAACAAATCACTGCTCCTAGTTCTTTCAATGTCTTTATACCAAGTAAGTTTTCTGGACATGATTTAGTAAGCAACAAGTCTGTAGTGCGGGACAATGGACCGACTCCTAGGGAAACTGGCTTTGACACTTCGTTAACAATAGGCTTTCCTGAAAATCCCAGGGAAATATTCTGTGAGCCTGAGAGGGGTGCCCCTGGAACCTCGTCATGACTGATGGTAGTTCTGCTCGCCCCTGTGTCAATCAGAAATTTTCTGTCCTTTCCCAATACACGACTATGTACATAGGGACCCTCTTGGTCTACAGGAACCTCAATAAGGGGCAAGCCAACCTCCCTCTCTAGGCTGTTTCATGAATACTGTTGATAGTCTGGGTAGTCTGACTGTGCATACTGGTACATTTGTTGCGTGACATGTTGTGTGGTAGCAATAGGTTGGGGTACAGCTACTGTCTGTTGCGTGTTCTGTGGCGTTTGCGTGTTCTGCGGGATGTTATCCTGTCTAGGAGGACGCGGTCTTTCTTTCGTCTTGCCTGTAGCTATATTGTGTTTCAGGACAGCACATTCATTTATATAGTGACCTGGTTGTTTGCAATAATTACAGTTTCCCTTAACAGGTGCCGTGCCCTTTTTATGGCCATCAGCTGGGACTGATTGTGCAACTAGTACTTTCATTTTCGTATCTTTCATACGTCTCTTTTCGTGTTCCTGTTCCTCTCTAATTCGGTTCTGGTGTTATTGTAACATTTGCAACATTTGGGAAGGACTATTTGCTTGCCAGGCACTCTCAACTTTCTGTACTCTATTTCTGATCGAGGGTAAGGAATTCTCCACTAATTTGTTCACAAAAAGGTGTGGATACGATTCACTACTTGTCTTGAGGCCACTATTAATAGTAAAACATTTCTCGAATCTAGAATAAAAATCACTAGTGTCTTCATCTTGTTTCTGTTTGCAGGCAGAGATAGCATCCCAATCTTCCTTTTTAGTAACCAATAATCTCGGCAGGACCTGTATCAATAGTTCTGGTAGTGCTTTAGCTTTATCCCCAAGACCAACACCAGGGCCTCGAAGTTTATCCTCGTCTTCCAATTCTGTCCAATTTATCTTTGCCTCTCCCACCTCCCAATCTTTTTCTTTAAGCTTTTCATAAATGCCTGCTGGTAATAGTACTTTCAATACCTTAATGATGTCAGCGTATGTGTAATCCCCTATGCGGAGAATGTCCTTTAATTCACGGTGGAACCCCCCCGGGTCTTTATCATAACAGGGCAGTAATTTTTTCATTTCCAATATGTCCATTTTCGTTAAGGGGGTGTAAACGTATACTCGTTGAAGCTCACCCCCTGCAGTTCTAACGGGATGAACCTCTCGTAGGGGGCTCTGTCTGTCTATGTGGAAGGTCTTTCTGACACGGTGTGGGGCAGGAATCAAGTGCGTGGTCAGAAATGTCAAGTATTTATGTCGTTGGTCTAGAATGACATTAATTAATTTGGTACCTAGGCCACTCCATCTTTCCAGGAGTAGGTCGTCCAATAATTTATACAAGGGACCTGGATCAGAATGTTGGCTCTCGTACAATGTAATTAGATGTTGAACCATGTAAATACCAGCTAAACGCTGTTCTTCCGGAGGAAGGCTTAAAAATGTTTGCGCCACTATGTCATCATTATATATGTTAGAATTACAGGCCCATTGAACTGCTGACCGGGCTAGTTCCTGTTCATGCATAGTGCAAAGATCACCGCCCCCTACTCGTTTTTTCAGAGCATGTTCAGTAGCTTGGAATAGGTGTTCAAGGGAATATCTTTCTGGTATGGGAGGGAGGGAATTTTACTGTAATCTAGGCCTTTAGGCCTGTCAAACTGTCTTGCCCTGCCTACGTAATTCATTTTATTTATTTCCTCTGTTTCTGTCTCTTCCTCGTCTGTGACTACGTCGTCCTCTTTCTCGGCTTGTTCTTTCTTGTGTATATTCAGAATTTCTTTACGAATTTTCCTGTACATGCATTCTATCCTTGATATTGTATCATGTTTACCGACAGCTATGTTGTCACTCCAATTAATCATACCTTTAGTTACTTCTTTACTTGGCTGGTCTTGCTCCCTGATCAGGCAATTCATTAAAAATCGTAAAAGCATGCCTTGAATCTCCGCCTTTCTATTCGCCATGGCCTCATGTATACTTTCTGGTCCCTCCCCCGTTCTAATGAAGTGGTATATTCTGTCTAAATGTTCCTTCATGTCTGGTAAAGTGATCAAATAGTCTGCAACGCGTCTTAAACGTACTGAGTATACGATCATTGAGCCCACACCGGGTACTGGGTCAAATATACAATTGGAAAGCGTTACAGTTTGTCTAAGAGGTGTTGTTGTCGATGTCGTTTTTGGCGTTCGTTGTAGTGCTAATTCTCGTAGTGATCGTGATGGTGGGGGTGTGTGCCATATATCTCTAGTGGGCCCCCCTCCCACTGCCCCTTTACTCGAGTCGCCTTGGCTTGAGTCGTCTCTCACTGTCAGTGTCACTACTGGTGCGGATTGATCTTGTGTTACGGGCGGTTGGTGAAAAGGATTGTTAGGGTGGTTGACAGGAGGAGGAGGAGGAAGATCTGCATTAACATAATCTGGAGCAGCGTCTTCTAAATAGAAGGAAAGAAAAATGTCCGCTGCTGTCTGTTTATGACTATGGACTTTTGTCGGGATCAGTGGTGGCGGCAAGTTACTGGGTACTTCCGGGGTCGCTTTAGGTAATCCTTCGGCGAGGACGGGATACATGCCTTTAATAAGGGCATTTCTTTGTCTATCTGCTTGTTCTGCCTTAACCCGTTCACCTTCTTCTTTTAGCTCTTTTTCTTTGGCTTTTTCTGCTGCTTCTCTACTTCTCTCTGCTTTGTGGATTTCTTTCTCTTTTCTCCTATGCGCTTCTTTACGCCACAACTCTATGGCATCTTTCTGGGATTGTCTAGCTTTCTTTTTCCATAATGCTTCCTCTACTCTCATGATGCAATCAGCATCCCATGTCCCTGAGGCAGGCCATCTATATTTCTCTTCCAGATCCTTTGTGTAATCTACCCATAAGTCTAAAAACAGTATGGCATCTAGCCCATGCTTTTGGTACATAAAATGGCCAGGAGTGTCCCTAGGCGGGACGGGAACTGCCTCTTCGAGTATCCCTTTCCTGGTCCCTATCTGACGTAATTTCGGAAACAGCGGCATGTTTGAACTTGAATGAAAACACAATAAACACAAGAATAGACTGAAAACAATCACTCATACTACGACATTAAAACATTAAAAACAGATACATCCTAACTAGTACATAGAAAAACACAATCCTGGAAAAACTTGTTTACTTTATGCACTGCTAGAACAGTACAGCCATACCGGTCTCATAAAGAGACACGTCTTTACCGCATCCACCTAAATGGACACGTCTTTACCGGATCTGTGTACCCAGACCCGTCTTGACCGGGCTCAAATAAATGAACCCGTCTCTATGCGTCCCCAATAACGGTACTCACCGGGAAGCAAAATGAAGGCCTCGGAAACTTGATACTGGACTGGACTGCTACGGCTTCTGGTACTGCTACTGCTGCTGCGCATGCGCCTCGGAACAGGTGGCTCGGAACAGGTGGGCCTCGGGATACCTCGGACCTTGCTCTCTCGGCTTGGGCTCTGGTCGGGAAAATCCGCAATCCTCACCGCCTCGTGTGGATGCCTGGTCGCAGTCTCCGTCTCCTCCGTGGGCCTGAGGGAGTTGGCAGGAAGTCCCGCTGTCGTGTACACTTGAAGTCCGTCACGGCTATAGAAGGGGTCAGGGGGCTGCACCTACATCGCCGGCGCGTGGGGAAGGGGACTCGTCCCTATTCGGGCGCCAGATTAATGTGGTAAATAAAGTATTACCCTGTCATAATTTCTATACATAAAGATAGCTCATAAAATGAGAGGCAGAGTCCGTGGTGTCCGGTTCAAAAGGGCTTTAATACAATGACTCGAGTCACTGGAGAATCGGGTTCCATCACCACTAAGGTTCAGGAAGGGTCGTCATCTAAAACTTTATTCACATAACACATTATATATAGTAAAACCATATGTTGGACCCGGCCCATTAGGCAGGTTCACCCCTAGACTTTTTGCGTTTTCCTAGCCTATTTATGGAACCTGGTATTGGTGATTTTAGGCCTCTGCGCACTTTTTCACTGTGGTACAGTGTAAAGTGCTTGAGCTCTCTGTGAATGAATGGTGAGTGACCTGCCCTCCCATAGGAATGAATGGGGAATATGTATGCCCATGGTAGTTCCTGATGCGTGGGGAGTGCAGGGGCGAGTTTGGTATGAGAGAACTCGTGAGAATGAATGCTGCAAAATGATGTATGCAGCATGACTGTGTCTAGTCTAGAAGTACTACTTTTGGAAGTTGGAATATTTGTGTAAGTTGGTGCTAGCGTGTGATTGGCTGGTGAGCCTGGCCCAGAGTGCATGGGCCTGCTTGTGGATTGACTGTCTGGTTTGAGGATGACAGGGGCTGGAGAGCCCAGGAGGTTGTCTGAGTCAGCCCATGGATGAAAGGCAGCATCTGCTGCCAGGGAAGTGGGAGGAGATGGCACCTGATAGTGAAGGGCTGTTCCTGTGTAACTACAAAGCTGGCTCCACCTCCCGCTGGGCGACTGACACCTCTGTCCCTGATACTGAAGGGGACTTCCCTCTAAACCAGTCCAGCTGGTTCTCACACTGCCTGCTTCAAAGGACTTCAAAGGTTTTCCACTGTATAAGAAGGGGTTGTATCCCCTTCCAAAATGTTCTTGTTTCTGACTTGAATCTACCAGGGGCGGGCGCTGCCCAGCCCCTGGATGCCCTGATGGACTGCTGGGGGACTCTTCCTGCCTGTCCCCCTACCTGCTGCACATCCTGGAGGACTCTTGTGTGCTGGGGGCTATGCTGCTCCCTCCCCTGGACTGCTAAGGTCCTGGACTCCTGAGGAACTTTGCTGGAGGATTTCCCTTAATAGGAGCTGCTGTGCTGCCTCCTGGATGCCTCAAGACTTTTGGGACCCTTCTTGATGTAGGGGTCATCTCTGGGGGCTTGTGAGGCTGTCAGTGCCCCCAGCGCGATGGAAGCGCTTTATTTCAGCCTCCTAGCGCTTGAGAGCGCTTTATTTTTCACCCGTAGCGAGCGTGTCGCTATCACGCATTTTGCGTGATATGTTGCAGGTGCCACCCTGCGTTATGCCCGTATTTATTTAATTAATTACGAGTGCCCACCTCGCTTATTTGCAATTTATATTATTTTCCTCGAGGGAGTCCACTCCTCGGGAAACTCAGCCCCCGCCTGCCTGCCTAAAGGAGAAGGGCCGCTGCGCTGCCCGCAGCGACCCGGAAGTGGATGGCCGGCCGGCCAATCCCAGCGCGGCCGGCCGGAAGCCCCGCCCCGCAGCCTGAGGGAAGGAGAGAGGCTGCCCGGGTGAGGAGAGAGGAAGCGTGGCGGCGAGGAAGAAGATGGGCGGTGAACAGGGCTCCCGTGTGTCGAGGGAGCCCTGCCACGAGAGAAGGAGAGAAGCCGCCGCGGAGAGGAGAGGAGAACCGGCGAGCGCCTGACCGCCGGTGAGTGGGGCTCTGATCGAGGCGGTTGGGGGGGTGTGTCGGGCACGCTTTCGGTGCCGCCCCCGTGACCTGGGCCCTGTCCTCCCTTTCTGCTGCCCGAGCAGGGCAGCGCTTGGTGTTCAGAGTCCCCCGAGAGGGACTCCAACAGAGTTGGTGCTTGGGCGGCCCCGGTTGGCAGTGGGCCGCCCCAACGTGGTGAAGAGCCTGTCGAAGCTCTTGCGACATCGGGGGCAGTTTGATAATTTCGCCCTGGGAGGTCCCTGGCCGCATTTGTGAGATAGGGCGGCCCCGGATGGCAATGGGCCGCCCCAACGTTGTCCCGAGCCCCAGAGGGGGGCTCCAAAGACCCCACAGTTGTTTAAGAGCCTGCTAGGCTCAGGGGGGGGGCATTTTTGTTGAGAGGGGATTTGTTGCAGAGCCTGTGTGGCTCCACCATTTGTGGCGCAATTCGCTAGAAGGGCTACTGAAGGCCCTGCCACAGTTTTGATGATTCTTCAGGTGCCCAGCACTTTGTGGGCACCTGCCACGTTTAGGCCTTTCTGTGATGTACACAGTTGCCCAGCACTTTGTGGGCAACTGCCACGTTTAGGCTTTTTGTACTTTTGGACTGGCGCTGCATGGCAGCGTGCCCTGACATTTGGACCCAGGGCATCTTAGCCCCAACAAGGCCAGTTGGCCTAGGGACTGCCACAGGTAGTGGCTTATGTAGGGTTGGCGCAATGTGATTTCTATGCTTTTTAATAGTTATTGCTAATGTGAGTTTTTGCGCTATTGATTTATTATGCACCTCTGAATGTGTTACTGCATCATGTGTCTTTTTTTTCCATGCGCTGCACCTCTGAATGTTTAGTCATCATGTGTCTTCTTGCGCTGCACCCCTGAATGTGATTTTATGGCATCATGTGTTTCTCTTTATTACTACCCTGAATGTAGGTTATTGCATCATGGGTAATGTGTCCTTTTCCTAGACCCCTAAACGCTGAGTGATACTTAGGTGGTTGTCTTTTCTACTCCTCTGAATGTAGGTTTATTGCATCATGAGTAATGTATTCTTTCTTAGACCCCTAATGCTGTGTGATACTTAGGTGGTTCTTCTTTCTTAGTACAGGTGGTCCTAGTAAGGTCCTGGTTCCTGTTACCAGTGGTTACTGGTTGTTATCTTTGATTATTACTTGATATTCTACATTTTATCTAGAAGTGCTATATCTGAATATGACAGTGGCCCTTGTGGCCCTGTCTTGTGTACATAATCCCTGTGAATATTGCCCGTGCCAGTTGGCACCATGTATATGTGTGATTTTATCTGATGTGTTTTTACAATACAAAAGTTATTTTTATAATAACCTTGTGTGGAGTCTCTTTTGTGGTGTGCCTAGTATGTTGTTGCTGTTGTGCGCTGGCGCAAATGCTTTACACATTGCCTCCGAGTTTAGCCTTACTGCTTGAGCCAAGCTACCAAGGGGGTGAGCAGAGGTTATCTTGGCGTGTGACTTCCTTGCCCTGACTAGAATGGTGGTTTCTGCTTGGCTATGGCGTCAGCCTTAGCCTACCAGAAATAGCCAGTTCTAACACCATACAATTGCATTGAATAGAGAAGGCGGAGCGCTCCAGGCGGAGCAAGTGAAAGAGAGAGATAAGAACACATGGGAGTGAAAGAAGGCGTGTAAGGAGGCGTACACGTAGGTGTTCACTTGATGAGTCATAGGTGTGTCATAGGTGGGTGGATGCATAGAGGAAGTCTGCAGGGTCAGCAGGAACCTTTACCCTACTTGTGCGCGCAAAACTGATCATGACGTGAAATTGACGTGTAACTGGGGAGAGCTGGGGGGGCTGCTTTTAGCACTAGTAGAGGAGTCTGGGATGTCAGAACGACCTGCACCTTTGGCATATCTGATATCTTGTGTTTGGAGGATGTATTGTCTGAAGTAAAGGTTTCTCGAACAAAAGCTGTTCATCACTAAATGCTAGTGTGTGCATATATTTCTTCGTGCATTTCGTGGGGCCATGGGCCTTCTATGGAAATGGGTCCTGCAAGTCACTTGAATGGAGACAGAAAGGCTAGGCCCTATCTTCTGCAGGCGGAATATGTTTACCCCTTTCACTAGACTGGAATGTGTTTTTGCGGAGCTGAGCAGATAATTGTAGGCAAAATACCGTCTTAGCAGGCCAGGCTGGGCACCTCTCGGCTAAGCAGGAAGTAAGGGAGAGGTCAGGGATGCATAACTAAACTGCAGCTTTCAGAGTCAGAGCTCAGAGCCCGAATTCGGGACCTGGCTCGGCTGTGTCACAAAAAAACGTGTGCATCTCGACTTTTAAACGTGTACCATGTAAATGCATTGGCAACGTAGGCCTCAGTACAGAATTAACGTTTCATTCATTGAGGGCCTAATAACTGACATGCTAACATTGGACGGAAATGCAGAGGCATTATTATTACAGGCATGAGAAGGGAATTACATGATAACATGGACATACATGGGGCATAGGTACATGTATAGGGTGCGAGTGGGGGACACACTGACCACGTAAAATTTCTATTTCCTCAGTTGGGATATTGTTTCTTATATATATCCTTCTACCCCAATCCCAACAAGGTTGATGGGTTTCTACTCCTGTTTCTTTACACAAGCTGAATGAAATTGACACGCGTAGATGATAGATAAAGCATGTTTCTGTCAGAATAGTGATCTTGCCGGCAAGAAGAGCAGAGGTCTGCATTATTCTGTGGAGAAACACTGCCATCATGGGGACAAAAATTGTATACGCGAGTTCTTTACTGTATTGCTAAAGTGATCGCATTGAAAACAGCAGTGGGTAGAAAATAGGAGAAAAGTTAACTGCTACTGATTCAAAGCAGAGTTTTGTTTTATTTTTTATTTTACATTGTTCTGGATGCAATCCCTATATTTGGTAAGAAACACTTCATCAAAAACACCTCGACAGTCAGAGGAGTAAGCAGACATATACGCCATTATTTTATCAACTTACCATTGTACTATCCTTTGGTGATTTATAATGGATGTCCCAGCTCTTGATGTCTCAGGGGTTACTACTCCTCCTCATTTTCTGAGCCAACGAACGTGGTCAACCCATTGAGAATGTTTATGAAGAGGCACGAAAAAGGTTAGAATTGAGATTTGCTAAAGAGACAAATATAGTGATGAGAAGATACAAATTTTATACCCAGCCTCAGAAACTAGGGGAGTCCATTGACGACTTTGTCACTATACTTTGTGAGCTTTCTTTAAAATGTAAATTTGGTCCTATGACTGAGGAAATGATTCGGGACCAACTGATTGTTCAATGTAGGAGCAGAAAGACACAGGAACGCCTGTGGGCTGCCAAAGATCACTCTCTTAAGGATGCAATC
Source organism: Lissotriton vulgaris (assembly GCF_964263255.1). Taxonomy (NCBI): domain Eukaryota; kingdom Metazoa; phylum Chordata; class Amphibia; order Caudata; family Salamandridae; genus Lissotriton; species Lissotriton vulgaris. The sequence goes on along the minus strand of NC_141694.1, from coordinate 410,751,490 downwards.
GACATTGCTAAAATAGTTGAAGTGTCGGAATTTGCATGAAAGAAATAGATCGTAGAGATCCTAAACTTAACATGTCTAATGAGAGTGAAACGTCTGTTGTTGAGGGTTGTGAACGGGAGGTAGCGGCCTCTACTAGATTCAAAGGTGGCAAGAGTACGTTGGGTGGTAGACTGTATTCCAGTAGGTTTGGCAGTAGGACATGTGGGAAGTGCGGTAGTGCTTATCACACATCTGACTCCAAGCAGTGCTGGGCCATTGGGAAAGAATGCAGAAAGTGCGGCTGTAAAGGCCATTTTGCAAGAATGTGTAGAGATGCAAACAAAGGAAAGGTGGCAATGCTGTCGGAAGAGTCTAATGTTAATGAGTGTTCATCGAGACCTGATAGAATCCTGTGTGTTGAACCTTCCTTACATGATGTTGTCGAGAATGGAGAAATGCTTCTCACCGATCCTTACAACTTAAATGATAGAAGGAGACACAGACCCAAAGCGGAATTTGTCATTGAAAAGAGGAAAGTTGATCTCATGGTTGATTCAGGGTCATTATATAACATCATACCTAAAAGAATTTTCAAGCAGGAATAACTAAACAAAAAATTATTACCCAAAGACATTAACTCCGGTGGGTATCAAGGTGAGCAGATAAACATACTAGGTTACATGCCAACTGATATATTTTTTTTTAAAGCAGGTCTGTCAAAGCTAAAGCTGAAACTGGCCCCCCTATTTTAGGATGTTATCACCAATATGACCTCCATATCAGAATTGACCCTCATGCTGTTGAATAAGTCATGGTGGTGGACGACCTTTCAATAGAAGACATTTTGGAGGGAGGTAAAGGTGTTTTCAGAGATCAGCTTGGCAATTTGGAGGGCTATGTTCACAAAATAAAACTCAAACATAATGCCATTCCTATCCAACACAAGCTGAGGAAAGTTCCCATCATGGTAAGAGGGGAGGTGAAGAAAATGTTAGACGAAATGTTATCTAGTGGAGTCATTGAGCCGATTGAGTGCTCATCTTGGGTTTCTCCAGTTGTAATTTTAGAGAAGGCAGTTGGAAATTTATGTTTCTGTGTTGATTTGAGGAGTTTGAATCAAAATATCAGTCCTGACACTTTTCCACTACCAAACATAAATGAGCTTATGGTATTACTTAAAAAAGCCAAATACTTTTCTAAGCTTTACCTTCGTCATGCTTATCATCAGATACGATTGCATAAATCCTCAAAGCACTTGACAGCCTTCATCACCACTGAAGGCATATTCCAGTGTACCAGGATGCCCATCGGGTTGTGTTCGGCTGCAAGTGTATTTCATAGGATGGTCACAGAAGTCTTCAAAGATCTAAAAAATGTCAACTACTTCCAGGCTGATATCCTGGTCTTTGGTGACAGTGTGAGCAGTCACAACATTGCCTTGAAAGATGCTCTTGGCAGGATATTGGAATCAGGTTTAACATTACGCAGGGAAAAATGTTATTTTCTTGCAACTGAGGTGGAGTACCTAGGACATTCCGTCTCGTCTGATGGTGTTAAACCACAGAGAGACTTACTGGCATCTATAAAATTGGCGCCTGTTCCTATTAACAGGGACCAATTGCGCTCATTCATTGGATTAATTGAGTATTACTCAAAGTTTGTAAAAAACTTTGCAAGTAAAACCGAACCCCTCAAGGTACTCATGAGGAAAGGTGTCATCTTTTTCTGGGCAGCTGATGAGCAAATCTGTTTTTATAACATCAAGCTAGAAATATGAAATGCAGGCATTTTGGTTCCTTTTGATGAAAATGCAAAAACTATTGTCACTGTGGATGCAAGTGACACGGGCATAGGTGCTGTATTATCGCAGAATGATGGCACTTCTGAAAAAACTGTGGCATTCTCTTCTCGCACTTTGACTCCCACTGAGCGCCATTACTCTGTTATAGAAAAAGAAACCCTAGCAGCTGCTTGGGGTGTGGAATATTTCAGGATATATGTATGGGGGCGCTGATTTATGCTACGCACTGACCACAAACCTTTGCTAAAAATACTGTCACCAGGTGGAACAGGGAAAGGGTCAGCCAGACTTGCTCCGTTAGCCTCCAGGCTACAGGAATATAATGTTAACATTGAATTCATTTCACTCTGACGCAATGTCCAAGCCGATTGCATGTCGCGTCTGTCCTTAGACTTTGAAGAAGTAGACATGATGGGCGTGTCTAAGAGAGAGAGAGAGAAGGAGCCATCTCTAGTGTTGACGATGTGGTTCAGTGGAGTTGTGATGCAGTCAGTAAAGAGGAATAGGCAGAGGCTATGACTCAAGATGAGGTCCTTAAAGGAGTCCTAAACCTCATTTTGAAGGGCAGACGTAGGGAAAGCACTTTGCCTATCAGCATTAGACCCTTCAATGCAGTCATTGACGAGTGATCCACTGTCTCAGAACAATTTATCATGCGAGGTGATAAGATAATTCCCCCATCTGGTATTCGAAAGAGACTTTTCGATTTAGCCCATGAAGGACAATTGGGCCAGACCATTACAAAGAAATGTTTGAAAAATGAATTCTGGTGGCCAGGAATGGATAGAGATGTGGTTGATTGGGTTGAGAGATGTAGTGAGTGTTGCGAGAGCGAGAAAAGACTTAAGGTGGGACCCAATCTGTCCCAAGTTCCATCCATGGCCCGGGGGGGGGGGTGTGGCACAGCATTTGCCTTGATTTTATTGGACCTATGCCGGGTGTTCACCCCAGTACAAGATTTGGCATGGTCATAATGGATGTCCACTCCAGATGGCTCATTGTGTATCTCCTCCCCGAAATAACCACTAAAGTTACCATTAGAGTACTACGCACCATTTTCAAAGAGAAAGGTTATCCCACTGTCCTTATTACGGACAACGGGACCCAATTGACTTCTAATGAAATGTGAGTGTTGTATCAAACATTCACTTACCACTTGGTACAACCCGCAATCCAATGGCATTGTGGAAAGGGCCAATCACATGATTAAAGGAGCTATAAGTTTGGCTCTCACGAATAATCTTGACATTGATGAAACTTTGAACGAATTAGAATGGGCTTATTGTACAACTGAGAATTCCATTACAGGAGTAGTTCCCTTCATTGCCATGCGAGGCAGAAAACCATCTTCTAAATTAGTGCCTCCATGGATCAGAAAATTGGTAGGAGGGAAGAATGTGAGTAGTAGTGGCAAGAGTACCTCCATGCACGCTTCGATGAAAGGACACACCCAGGAGAAGAACTCGACTAGCATTCATGTAGGTGACTGGGTCAAAGTCCGATCTGGACATTGGGTCAGAGGTCTATGCAAGTTTCGTGGTGTTACAAAGTTCGGGAGATGCATCCCTTTTATGTTGTGTTGGCTAATGGAGAAAAATGGAACTTACGAAGAGTAGCAAAGTATTGATCACAAGAACATTCTCCAAAAGCTTTTGTCAGAAAGAATTCATGTTCAGGCTACATGTTGGCTCACGATCATCAATTGCTTAACAGTGCTAGTACTGGTGCAGAGACGAGGGCACCAGGCTCCCGTGGGTACAACTTGAGCACTAGTCAAAGGTCAATTACCAGAAACGAGAAGTCTCATGATCCTCAAGGCACTCTACCTTACCAGAGACCCTTGTGGATCAGGAGACTTCCTCAACATTTAAATGATTTCATGGTGGGATGACTCATTGCTCTCTGTCTTGCTTTTCTGTCTCTCTCCTGGTCTTTCCCTCTCTTCTCACTCTTCTTCTTCGTTTTGTCCTTTCAAGTTCCCTACCTGCGTGTAGAGGAAAGGGGGGTATGTTGTGATCTTGTTTACACCATGGCTCCGCTCCTCGCACCACGGTGGAATGTTGATGTCCGAAGGTTCTATCGTGGGAGGCGCATGCCGACCTGTCAGTTAGCGATTCCTGGCTGAAGGTGGCGGTGCGCTGACGCTGTGTTCACTGTACCTGAATAAATCCTTGAACCTACATCTTGTCTCTGTTTCATGTTGTCGCTACAACACATTCAATTGGCTATATCTATGAACATGTGTTGAAGAACTCAGATAAAAAAATGTTATGGAACTACAGAACCACTCCCAATTCTGTAACTGGGAAAACTCCCTTTTGTCTTTTCAAAGGTAGGACACCTTGTACTGCAGCTGTACCAGGGTGGATGGGTAGGAGTGGTAAGAAAGTTATAAAAGAAAAAGAAATACATGAAAAAGTTGTTAGCCATCAAGATGGTTATCAAATGAGACACAATGTCAAAATTGGTAAATGTAAGAGAGTTTTAATCGAAGGAGCTTATGTAAGAGTTTGTCCTAACATCTTAGTAAAGAAAGGTAATTCTAAGTTGTCTGACCCTAAGAAAGTTCTAAAAGTTAATGGAAATGTAATTAAAACATCGGATGGAAAATGGTGGAACATTTGCAAAGTTGTCAAATGCAATGATGCTGAAATAAGATTCTGGTTAAAAAATAACACAGAGGAGGAGCTACGCTACGAACCAAGATGGCCGCATAAGCTCCCGGCTCCGCCGACCTCCGCAGGCAGCTCGTATATCCTGTTAACCATCCTTTCCTCATGCCAGACTCCCGCTCACATGAAGTGCTCCTTACTCCTGCGGCGCAATCCCGGACTTTTCAACTTACCGGGTGACGAAGTTATGCCGAGTTCTATTCTTGGCCTACCCCAGGGCTGACACCGGGACCTCGATTTCTAGCCCATCCGGGTTAGAATTGATCAACATCGGCTGTGGGACCAGGGTTGCGTCCGGTCTCCCGAACTCGGATCATTCTTTGCATTTCCGATTGGCAACTCAGTGACCGGCTTACGCTAAGGACACGGTACAGTGACGCAAGTGAACATCGGTAGCCGCGGTCGGGGGTCCGACGCCAGGACACCCTGCTGGGGGGACAGGGTTGACGGGCTTGGCCCCCGCGGGTGGCGAAGGTGTCGACTCTGCCAGTTTTGAGAGCGCCCGCTGTTGTCATCGGCTCTGGGTGTGCCTGGTGCCTCGGAGTTGTGTCCGGGGTTCGAATCCTGCTTCGTCTCTTCGTGAGAGGGGATGGAGGGGACGGACGACACACCATCGTTGAGGTCCGTAATGGCCGCCATTGGGGCGTTCCACTCCCAAGTCACCATCAGGTACGCTCGGATGTCTGTAACGCTGGAAAACGTCTGTTTGAGACCGGAGGACGATGCTCCGACATGTTATCAGCAAACTGTGGTTCCTTTGGAGTACTCCGCCTACCATTTTGAGGTTCCCGGGCGGAAGCCTGATTTAGCCCACTTTGATGACTCTGGCTTCATAGATGGCGCACCTATGGTCATCGTTAGCTTTCCCTACTCGATTCCTGCTCGGCGAAACATCGTTACTAAAGGTTTTGATCGCCACAAACAGCTCTTCAGTGACTATCGGAGAGGTTTGCCTTTCTTCTTCATCTTTCCTTGCCGGATTTGTGGATGTCGCCATCTTGTATCCTGTCTTCGATCCGATCCCATTGACTTGAACTGTACTGAACGCTTCGATTTCCTTATGATGACTGTGGCTTGGGCGACAAGGGCTTTCGTAAAGAACCGTACTGGTCAGGGTTGACTTTGGCTTTTGGGGTTTGCTACGTTATGTGATCTGTGCCGGGATTGTACCTTATATCGTACGGGAGTCGGGTGGTTCTGTTGATGTCCTCCCCAGGTTGGGGTTCAATACTTGCTTCAAACAGTGGCTAATATGTCTTGGGGAGGTCGCTAATGGCGGGGGGTAAGGGAGATTGGGAATGTGTATGTTGTTCTCCTCCTCCGCTTTCTTTTCCTTTCTTTAGGGTTAGTTCTGGGGCGACAGGCACGCTGTTAGTGGGGTAGGCCGTAGCCATTACAGGGGTGCAGGGTGGCGGGTGTTGGGGGGGGGTTGTTATTTTAGTTTGTTTTGTTCTATGGTCCCTTTCTTTTCCTTTCCTCTTCTCAGTAGGGTCGGCTGTTTCTCCTTCTGTCACTTCTTGCTTTATCGGGCGTCTATACCAGCTTTTACTTTACTGTCTCCTAAGAGTGGGTTTTCTGGATGGTGCTCGCACTAGATCGCCTGCTAATGTATCAACCTGTACTCCTTGTCTGTCTATCGCAGGCGTTGCGTGACTAAGGCTGTATTATTTGTTACCTGTTCTTGACTGCAGTGCGTGGTACATCCCCTCATCTCTTATTGCTTCTTATGGTATGGTGTGACGTCTCTTATAGTAATGCCACTACTGATTCTTCAAAAAAGAACGCTATAATTTCTTCGCAGCTGTTGCCAGGGTCGATGATATATGCATAAATTCTAATTTGATTTGCTGAGTTTGCGGCCGGCCCCTGTGGTTGTAGGCCTGCGCTTGTAATACTTTGAATGCATCAATAAAGGTTTTCAAAAAATAAAAAAAATAAAAAAAATAACACAGAAAGCATTGATGATTCCATAGAAGATTGTAAAAGGATTCCAAGTGAACATCTAAAAGTGAGACCCAAGAAATGTGTTGATTATGTATGTTCTTAATAGTTTTTTTATATTTTTAGTAGGGAGATGCGTTATGTTCTATTAAATGTCATATGACTTGGTCAGCTCCTAGCTACAAGGTTCTTCTGTTGGAATCCAGATTGTGGAGTCCAGCGGAGAAGCTTGGCTGTGGAGCTGAGAGGTTGGCTCTGGGGGTCGTTATGGTTTTTCTTCAATAAATCTACTTTCATCATCTACTGTGTCCTGTGTTTACAAAAGTAAAGTACTTTCTTTTACCAAAAAGAAGCGCTTGGTGGCTCTGCTGAGAATTTTGAGCTTGAAATACTCCTATCATTTTTAAACAATTGTATTGCAAGTTTTTGGATTAACAGAGCGCACAATTTATATGACAGTATCATCAGCAACACAGATATTTTACAGTATATATACTTTAGCGTATATCTTTGGCATAGATGACCTTGAGCAGTACGTCGATTGTGTAACCAAAGCATTTTTTGACCCAGCATGGCTGTTGAAAGCATGGTAGACACCAGTGCTTTAAATGGGGAAAAATAAGTGCAGGTACTCATCAAATTGATCTAGGGGGTGTGGCAAAGGGCGGAGCTGAGGGCGGGGCATGATTATATAAAGACATTTTGCCCTTGAACTACGCTTATCAATATTCTCAAATTGCCTGCATGCGCAAATTACCTCTGCACATGTTGGCAAGGGCATGGCATATGTAGACAATTAATACCCTGTCTCCTACTATGCCCCTTTCAACTGTGTTAGCTGCCCATTGCATTTAAAGGGACATGTTAGTTACAGCAGTTTCAGCACACACCAAACCACATGATGTATGAACATATAGTGGTTAATTCCTCACAAAAAATTAAAAGAGGGCCAAACAATGTGTTATGCTTTGTTTCTGTGTTTTTTTTATATTTGCAGGTTCAGTTCTTATTTGTTTTATTAGGTACATCATTCATACATTCTCTTGCCCCTTAGCACGTGCTCACACACAGGCACAAGAACAAGTAGACATGCACACACAAAACATTCCTCACATTTTCTTTAAATACCTTCACATAATGTCCCAATGCTCTCTCTGCGCTTCCGCTTTCTCACACAAAAGCAGACATTCACTGGCACAAAATGCCGGGCCCCGGGGGAAGCACAGTCGCAGACTAGTCTTTCCCCGGGGTCTTTCGCGCTGATAGGACAGGTAGGGGAAGGGGAGGAGTTTAGGGGGTGGGTATAACGCGCAGGGGAGGAAGGGAATTTCCTCTTCCTGCGCCTGGCACCATCGGGAGGGTTAGCGAAAGGGAGAGTCTGCTCAGTTTAGGGTCAGTGTTCAGTGTAGGCCGGGGGTGATTTTGATAATTTTCACACGTCGCGTGGCTGCCTGACGGTAGCGGGTGCAGTGCTCACGCCGGCCGCGTGAGGAACGGCGATGTCGGGAGTAACGATGGAGAAGGTGCGGGCGGCCATGTTGCTGCTGGTACGCGCGGGGAGAGAAGATCTCCTGCAGCCAGGTGTGTTGGGTCAGTCTTGGGTGGGGTGCACCAGGACCCCGCGCGTGGCCTCGGTGAGGGTCGTGGCGGCGGTCATTGCGTGCCAGGAGGATGAGGCAACAGGGCAGGGACCGGCGACTGGACGAGGGGGGGGGGCGGAGCACCGAGGGACTCAGCGCGGGGCGGAAAACGCAAGAGCCTGCCCCCGCGAGTCTTCCCCCCTCTCCAGTTTCTGCCCGGGGCTTCTGGGGCAGTGACGGGGGGCGCGGAGCCCCCACTGGGGCTGCTTGGTGATGCCCAGGAGACAGTGGATGTGGGGGAAGGGGCAGGGCCGGGCACCCAGCTTTCTGCTCCGGCTGATGACTCTTCTGGGGCGGAGGGGGCGGCCCAGGCCTTTGAGGAGGGGGAGCATGCGGAGGACCTGTCCTTGGGGTTGGTCAAGACTGGGGGCCCAGGGTCAGGGGTCGCAGGGCAATGGGATGATGCCCCCCACCGACCTGTCTACCAGTTCCAGGATGCCCACCCCTGCCCCTGTGGGGCGGGAGTCGGGTGGGAGGCCTGTGGAGGAGGGGTGTTTTCTGTGCCTGGGTTTCTGGGTGTTGGGGGGGAGGTGGGCCTGTGCAAGGGGGTTGTTACCCGCCCGGGGTGGGTTTCATGGGATATTGCCTGCCCCCACCCCCGCAGATTTGGGCCGCCAGGTCGTGGAAGGACAGGAACAGTGAGCAGAGGATCCTGGATCAAATTCGGGAGGTCATGTGGGCGGAGCAGACCAGGGCCAGAGTGGGGACTAGAAAAAATGGTTAGGGGTTCTGCCCACCTCACCCTCCCGTACCTGAGCAGGAGACATCCACGGATGAAAAAAGTAGAAAAAAATGGTACTGAAGGGATCAATCCACTTTTAATTCTCAAACAAGAAACAATTAATTTTCTTGCGATTAGCAAATTAAATCAAGGAAGCATATCTATAAGTTCATATATACATATATGGGCGGACAGCCAGAGAGGCACAACAAAAAACAATTCATATCCAACACATCACATGTACATACTAAACAAATATACAACATATATGATATCAAAAACACTTCTGTGTACCCTAAAGACAAAAATTATGTACAAATATATATATACACACCAATTTACATATGTATCTCCTCTTAAGGTATAGTGGAGTATACAATAAAAAAGGTAGTCCCAACAGACAAGCACCAGGGGGTTAACACATATATCCAGCCTATATTTGTGTAGGTGCATCAATGGACAAATCAAATCTTTCTTGCATTAAACTAAGGGACTCCGTTCAAAGCCAAAGGTGTCGACGCAGTCGCGGTCGCATTTCAGCCAGATGATATAGGCTTCATCAGGACATGGGTACTCTAGTTTGCACGGCCCTGGCCAAATCTAGGGCAAATTTAATCGGTCAACCCACACACCCACCCAAGAGGGTGGGGTAGGTGTCACCGTCTCGGCTCAAGTATCGAGAAATCTTAATATCTTCACTGTGTCCGCCCAACAAAATATATAGAATGAAAATAGTATGGTTCTCAAGGGTGGCTCAAGTCACACGATCTTCCTTCAATCTCCAACTACTTCAATGGCGCGAGGAACCGGTGTTTGCTGCGGGGAATGAGTGGGGGCAGTGTGGGGGTCTGAGATTGAGGGACCTCCTACCCTGACCTCTGAGGAGGAACGGGAGCCGGAGTTAGAAGAGGCGCAGAGGCGAGTCAGGGCCAAGAAAGCGGTGGAGGAGTCCCCCAAGAGAGTGATGGCTGGTGTAGGGACGGCCAAGACAGCTCTGAGGGCCAATGGTGCTGGGGCCCGCTCAGGCTGGAGCGACCTGAGGGGCGGGAGGGGAACCAGAGCCCGGGGGTGCCTGGCGGGGCGCAAGACGGCTCCAAAACGCAGGACAGAAGCAGCAGGGCAGTCTGTCCCTCCTCCGAGGGCTCGGGCTCCTGCGGCACGTGTAGAGTCTGGAACGTGTGCGTCTGTGGGTGTGCAGAAGGGTGTGAAGAGGGCAGTAAAAGAGGTGGTGAGTGCGCGTGTGGAAATGGAACCGGTGCTTGAGTTGGATTATGGTGAGGAGAGTGAGGAACTGGAAGAAGGGGAGGTGCGGGATGACGCAGATGGCTCAGGGGGCGCAGCGGACAACGGCGACCTTGGTGTCTTGCAGGCCCCGACGGCAACGAAGACCAAAGCCAGGACAGCGTCGGTCCAGGTGGTGGCGCCCAGAGGACGGCCCTGGGAGTGGACCACGGAAGTCACAGGTGAGGGCTCTTGGTGGGCAGCCTGGGAGGACGGTCCCCAAAGGGGGGAGAAAGAGGACTTGCAGGTCGGTGGGTGTGGGGGATGGTTCAGTTCGGGAGTCAGGGAGGCCATCGGGCAGTCCACCTGGGGAAGGTGAGAAGGTGGACAGTAGGTCGGTGACTACGGGGGTGCAGACGGACAAAGGGGACGGTAAGGAGGAGAAAGGGTTGAATGTACCGAAGAAACTCCCATATATGGGTCTTTGCGATGCCCTTGGGTTCACATCTTTCTGAAAAACTCAGGGCACGGATTTGGATGCACGAATTTGTGGATGTGTTTAAGTTGCTGCATAGGGAGGTGCAGGCCAAAGAGGGCTTGAAAGAGGAGGAGTGCGAGCTGACGAGGCGTCCCAGGGTGCCTGTGACAATGGAGATCTGGACTTCTGCGTTTTTGATTTATGCCAGTATTTACTGTGAGAGGTATTTAGATAGGGCCGTGGCGTTGTTTAAGTACATAGACATCATTCGCAAGGCTCAGATGCAGTTTGGAGCTTTCGCTTGGTTGAGTTATGACGAGGAATTCAGGGCACAGGTTAGTGCAGATCCAGAAAAGAATTGGGGGGAGGTAGACCAGGAGCTCTGGGTGCAGTGGATGGTGTCCACACACTCCACTGCATCGACACACACAGCCAGCGGTTTGCCAGTGGTGTATCGGTCCTTTCCGCCGCGTCCGGCCCACGGCGGGGCGGGAGGAGGTGCGGTGCCCAACACCCTCGTCTCTGGTCAGCCGACCAAGCCAGGGGGATACTCGACAGGGCTTGCTGGAGTTACAACAAAGGATACTGCTCCAGATATCCTTGTAAGTTTAAGCACGAATGCTCCAAGTGCGGCGGGGAACATGCCCTCACTCAGTGCCTCACGCTTGTCACTCCCTCTGAGCAGTGGCGGAACGGCAGGGGGCGGGGCCACCCTGGTCAGAAGGGCGCCTACACCGGTTAGGGTGGAGGCGATGGCCCCGTGGCTCTCTTACTACCCGTACCAGGAGGCGGCGTCGCGGCTTTTCTGGGGTTTCACTGAGGGCTTTCGGGTGGACTATCAGGGTCCCAGGGTGCGTCAGTGGGTGGACAATTTGAGATCAGTGAAGGGGTTGCCTGGCGTGGTGTCTGCCAAGTTGAGGAAGGAGGTTGAGGAAGGAAGGGTAGCTGGCCCGTTTACTGATTGGCCTTTGGAAGATCTAATCATTTCTCCACTGGGGGTGGTGCCGAAGAAGGAGGAAGGGGAGTTTCGGATGATCCACCATCTCTCGTGGCCAGAGGGCCAGTCAGTGAATGATTTCATTGCAGAGGAAGATTCGAGGGTACTCTATGCTTTGGTAGACGATGCGATCCGTCTGGTGCAGGTGTGCGGGCGGGGGCTGAATTGGCGAAATGTGTCATCAAGTCGGCCTTCCGTCTGCTGCCTATACATCCGGCGGATTTTTCGCTCCTGGGAATGCAGTTTGGGGGGGCCATCTACGTGGACAAGGTTTTGCCCATGGGGTGCGCCATCTCTTGTGCCTTGTTTGAACTCTTTAGTACTTTTCTGCAATGGGCTATGGTGAGAATTAGTGGGTGCCGGGAGGTCACTCACTGCTTGGATGATTTCCTCTTCCTGGGGAGGGCGGATTCTGGTGATTGCGGCAGGGCCCTGTCGCGATTCCAGGAGATGGCTTGCCATTTCGGTGTTCCCCTGGCGCCAGAGAAAACGGCTGGTCCCAGCTGTTGCCTGACGTTTCTGGGGATTGAGCTGGATTCGGTACTGTGGCTGGCGTGCCTTCCAGGGGCTAAAGTGGCCGAAATTCTGTTGTGTCTGAGGTGGGCGATTGAAGAAAATCGGATCACTTTGAGAGCGGTACAGAAACTCTTGGGCTTCTTGAACTTTGTGTGTAGAGTGGTGAGACCAGGGCGGACGTTCTGTAGGCGGCTCGGCATGGACATGTCGGGGGCGGTACTCCCACACCACAGAGTCAGGATTTCCATGGGTGTGCGGGCTGATGTGAGGACCTGGATTGCTTTCCTGTCTGATTTCAACGGTGTGTCCCTGGATTTTGATGAAGAGAGGGCGGTCTGGCAATGCCAAATTTTCTCTGATGCAGCCGGGGCGGCGGGGTTTGGCATCTTCTGGGACAGGCGATGGTGCGCAGAGACCTGGCCGGCTCACTGGCTCAAACAAGGGAGGAGCATTGCTTTCCTGGAATTCTTTCCTTTATTGGTGGCACTGGAGGTGTGGGGGACGGAGTTTCGGAATAGATCTGTGCTCTTCCATGTTGACAACATGACGGTGGTGGACCTGGTAAATCGTCAGAGAGCGAGGGACCTGAGAGTGCTACGACTGTTGCGGCGATTCATGTTGGCTTGTCTGCGGCTGAATGTGGTGTTTCGGGCAAAGCATGTCCCTGGGGCGAATAATGACATTGCGGATGCTTTGTCTCGTTCGCAGTGGCAGCGGTTCCGGCACCTGGCCCCGGGAGCGGATACATGCAAGACCGAGCTGCCGGACGGCATCTGGGCCTTGGGGGTGTGAGGATGATTGGCCTGGTGGAGAGTTCTGTTGCAGAGACTACGAGGAGGACGTATTGTCTGGCATGGTCAGAATTTGGTGCTTTTATGGGTTGGAGTCAGGAATCTGGTATGGGTGACAAGTCTGCGGTGGAACAGGGAGTGAAGAGTTTTGTGCTGTGTTGCATTGACAAGGGTTTGACTGCGGCTACGATTTCCGGTAAATTGGCAGGGATCTCCTTCTACTGTGTTTTGATCCAACTAAAGATGTGATTGTGAGCAGAATGCTATGGGATTGGGGTAGGGAATGTAGGAGTGGGGGGGGTAGACTGCGGGAGGCGGTTACATTTGAGCTACTGGTCCGGCTGGTTGGGGTGTTGCCGGAATGCTGCTACGACCTTTTTGAGGTTGGCCTCTTTCGTGTCTGAACTGTTGGGTATGAGGAGGATGGCTGGCAGGTTGTTTGAGGAGATTCGGGTGGATGAAGGTCGCCTGGGGATTTGGTTGCGGTGCTCAAAGACTGATCAGTTGGGCAGGGGTAAATGGGTGTGGCTGAATGAGACGGATGGTGGGGCGGCTTGCCCGGTGGCTGAGTGGCAGACTTTCCTGGGGAAGGCACGTGTGTCGGAAGGTGAGATTTTCTGTCACGCATCGGGCGCGCGAATGACGGCTGGCCAATTGTTGGCGGTGTTGCGCAAGGCCTTGGGTCGATTGGGTTTGGATGCATCTGGCTTCGGGACTCACTCCTTTAGGATTGGGCCTGCGACAGCTGCGGCCCGTTTGGGGTGGTCCTGGGACATGATTAGGCGGATTGAACGATGGAAGTCACGATGTTGTGAGCGGTATGTGAGACAATGAGATGGTCCTAGGTAGTCAGTTGATTGGGACGTGAAGTTTGTGTTTCTGTTCTAACATCTTTCTCTTTGTAGGTTGCGTGGGTGGACCGGGGACTAAGACGGTAACCTGGATTGTTGGGCACTCCTTCGTGCACTGGGCGTCTAAATATGCGGAACAACAGGTGTACAGCCGTAACCTGGGACTGAAAGGACACTTGCATGAGGTACAATGGTGGGGAAAAGGAGGCATGCAATGGGGGGCACTACTGCCCTGGCTCGCGAAGATGATTCCGCAAAGAGGATGCCCGGATTTGTTGATTATCCATCTGGGAGAAAATGACTTGGAACAGCTGTCAGGTTTGGCGCTTTTACCGCTGATGCAGAGGGATCTGGAGGTGTTGAAGCCTAGGCTTGCAGGGACCTGCATTGCCTGGACGGAGTTGATCCCCAGGAAAGTATGGAGAGGGGCAATGAGGCATGGGGCAATTGAAAAGGCACGAAGGGAACTCAATAGGGCAATGAGACTTTTTTGCGGGGACAAGGACATCAAAGTGATCTCACACGGAGGAATTCGACTGGAGGAGCCTTTAGTTTTTAGAGACGATGGAGTGCACCTGTCACGTTTGGGAAACGCCTATTACATGATGGAAATGAGAGATGTGGTGAGCAAGTTGTGGAATGAGGCAATCTGGTGTTGCAGGGAGTGAGTGCGGTTGGTGTGCCTGGTGTATAGAACTGCAGAACCGGGGGTAGTGAGGTGGGGCAGGGAACCGCCCTACAGGGGGTTCCCTGGTTGGCGGTACTTTGAAGGGACAGGGGGGTCAAGAGCGGGCACACCCATCCCTTGGGGGGGGGGGGGAGTTCGAATGGCAGATAGAGGCATGACTGGAAGGACACAAGGAGCGGGCTGGATGACAGGTGATAGCTGGGTATGAAAAGGTACGGTATGGGGCATGTAGTGGTTTGTGATGAGGTAAAACGGGTGAAGCGGATGAGAAGGGAGTGCGAGTGGGGTTTTTTGATGTTACTTACCTGTTGATGTTTATTGTTATGTAAAGATTACGCAGCCTGGTCTAATAAAATGGCCTTTTACGCTGACACACTGCGTGGTCTGTTTATTGCGCGATGCCGGGCCCTGGGGGAAGCACAGTCGCAGACTAGTCTTCCCCCAAGGTCTTTCGCGCTGATAGGACAGGCAGGGGAAGGGGAGGAGTTTAGGGGGTGGGTATAAGGCGCAGGGGAGGAAGGGAACTTCCTCTTCCTGCGCCTGGCACCATCGGGAGGGTTAGCGAAAGGACTCCCACCCACCCTGCAGTTTGGGGTGTGGTTTTGGGTCGGTCTATGGCGTTGCCAGTTTTAGGCCAGAGCTGCTTTAGGCGGTACTTTGAAGGGCCGGGGGGTCAAAAGCGGGCACACCCATCCCTTGGGGGGGAGTTCGAATGGCGGATAGAGGCATGACTGGAAGGACACAAGGAGCGGGCTGGATGACAGGTGATTGGTGGGTATGAATAAGGTACAGTATGGGGCATGTAGTGGTTTGTGATTAGGTGAAATGGGTGAAGCGGATGAAAAGGGAGTGCGAGTGGGGGTTTTTGATGTTACTTAGCTGTTGATGTTTATTGTTATGTAAAGATTACGCAGCCTGGTCTAATAAAATGGCCTTTACGCTGACACACTGCGTGGTCTGTTTATTGCGCAAGGCACACAACAGAATTAAAGACGTTGTTTGCAATTCCTACCTCCCACAGCTTTCTTCTTGCAGACTCTCAGCCAGTTGTCTAGACTTTCAGCGCCTGCACAATTCAAACCTGTGATTTACAGTGCAGGGTCTGATTGGACCCTGTCCCTCGCAGCGTGATACTGAGCTTGCTCCCCTGCCACATTACCAAAATGTAAATGAGTCGCTGCTGAATGATTCAGCAGTGGCTCAGGAGAGGGCTACGGTGGCGCTTTAGCTGAGTTTGGCGTTCAGACAGCCACATCCTCAGCAGCACAAGTACCACTGAGCCTACCAGTCATGAGTACCGGTACGCTCCGTGGCAATGAAAAAGTGCTGGTACTCAGGAGGTTTAAAATAAAAAGTGCTGGTACTCAGTACCGGTGAGTACCGGCCCATTTAAAGCACTGGTAGACATTGAAGGAACGGAGCAGGTAATTGGAGACCTAATCTGAAGTTAAGGAGAAAACAAAAGAAAAAAAGCAAGAACACAATGGCGACAAGCCGGGTGATAGTTTATATGGAGGGTAACAATGGAAAGAGTTGTAAGAGTTGCGGTCACTTTGCCTAGTTTCCAGTCCTCCACCACCAGCCTGCAATGTACAACCAGGGCACTATGTGGTATACATGAAAAGCTAGGAATACCTGTGAGTGTAGGGGGTGTGTTATGTTGGGAATTGGAACGTTCTAATAAACAATCTGAGAGAGGGTTGTGTAATGCGTAACCCTGTCACACATGACCTAAATGGTAGTGGCCATGATATGTACAGGGAAAGCAATAAAAAAACCCGGGGCCCGGACCTTGTGGTCCAGAAATGAAAGCATGGTGTTGGCTTCATTATTCTATATGTGGCGCCCCTTTGATCAAGGCTTGGCACAAATCAAAGAATTGGCGAGTTTAATTTCCCCCGTCAATGCACCCTGCTCCAGTCCTGCTGCCCACCTGCAATGCGTGGCACACTGTCATGGTGTCCCTCTCATCCCTCTCATCCTAATTTGCCTGGCTGATGAGTTTCTGTACCGTGTTTCTTCCTGCACGTCGGCTACCTGGTTGTCCTGTAATGATTTCAGTCCCAGCCCTTGAGCCTTTTGTCGTGGGCCCTCCATCTGCACAGGCACAGTAGAAAGACTGGATAGAGAGACTGGAAAACTAATTTGCTGCTATTGCCTTATAAAACAACAGACATCGCCCCATGCTCCTGCATCTAGGGGGTGTCATCACCCATAAGCTGGGGAAATGTGTAGAGGAGGTTGGCCCACCATTTACGTATGCTACTCTGAAGTGAGCCTTCACCATGCATTTTGAACAGTTTGTGAATCCCCCCTATCAGCGGTTCCTCAAACGCCAGGCCAGGCAGCTTCCTGAGAAATCAGTGGACACTTTTTATGCTTGACTAAAAGAACTTGCTAGCACCTGCACGCTACCTAATGATGATGGTGAGATATTTGCCCTGTTTATATGGGGTTGAATATCTGTCAAGCTGAGGGAAAATATTCTACAGGTCCCAGGAATGCCCATGGCCAACATGATCATGATGGGGTGGATGAAGGAACTGTGCATATTGAAGAGGCTCTACAATGAAAGGTCAAAACTGAATCTGCCAGGGCGGTGATGACCGCGGGGGCAGGAAAGAAAAAGACCCATTCCAATCCTGCTGCGAGTTTATGTGCGGGGTACCCTACCCTCATTAGAGGTCGTGCCCTGCCCAGGGGAAAAGATGTTCTGCCTGCAACAGACCAAACCATTTTGTCAAAGTATCTTGATCCGCTGCATCTCAAAAGGCACAAAAACAAAGTCAGTCAATATCATACAGACTCCTGTGGCTCCAAATGACGAAGAGGACATGAATTATAATGATGTAAAAAGGGCGATACACATCATACAAGCTATGCAGCCTGGAGAGTACTGTGGAAAATTAATACGGTTTGGTAAACATTATCTGCCCCATCTTGCCTTTTCCCCCGATGCCACACTTTTTGTCGTGCACACCCGCCATTTTAGGTACCTTGGTCAGAACCACCCTCTGCACGCCACTGACCCCCAGCACGGCTCTTCGCCCTCACAAGCACCCCCCCACGCACTGGTCACCCCCGCTCTCTCATGCATGGGCCATAAACCCTCCCCATCTGCGCTGCTCTTCCATGAGAATCACACCCCATGCCCGACCGACACCTCCCTTCATCCCTTTCATGGTCGCATACCCTTTGATAAACTCCTTCCTCCATGCCCGATTGTCCGAGTCGATCCCAGGCCATCACCTAGCCCTGCGGATGCAGTTTATTGCCCCTACTGTAAGGAATCACCCCTCTTCAAAGGAGTTACAGTTGATCAAAGCCCCCACCCCATGAGATCTGATCAGTTGCACACATCCCGGGAATCGGCGGAATGTCCAGCTGTGTGATAGCCATCTCCTCCTGTGGGTAGGGAGGGGACTCTTGCTGTGAAAATGTGTGGGAACAGGCCTGAAGCGGAGGTTCTGGGAATGTCTTTTCATGCTTCAAAGTGACTTTATTACAATAAAGAATGTTTGCCGACCATAAACCTGTGTATAAGAGGCCAGGCCTCAGAGATGCAGTTAGAGCACCTCGTGACGATACGTGCTGTCCGAACTGATGTGTTCACCTCCGGAGAGAATAAACCCTTGTTTCCTGCCTTCCAGTCTCCAGCGCCTGCCTCTTCATTGATTAATATTTTGTGGGTTAAAGAGGCGACACCGCTGGGCAATACTTAAGGATCTTTGTTTATTGGTTACTTCAGAAACCTTTTTACAATTGGCGTCCCAAACGTGGGGCCCATCAGCGACTCGTGGATCCAGTGGGAGAGGTCCTGACGACAGAGTGAACGACTGCAACGATCGGGAGTGCACCTGTCCGATAGACCCTCGTCTGACAGCCGATCATCCGAACTTCACTGGTTCCGAACAGACCTCTCTCGAGTGATCTACGGTCCTGACTGGGAACCATCAGGAGTGCCGCGAGGAATACGAAGAATAGAGGACGATCGGGCGCTGGATTCGGAAGACAAGAAACTGTCCATGCGGTCCGGGTAACGTCGTGTAAACACGACGAATTGCGAAATGATTGTTTGATTGTTTGGAAAATACTAGTATTACTCATTGTTGATTTGTTTGGAGATTCGCTGTCTGCAAACGGAGAAACAACAGGCTCTCTCTTTGCAAGCAGTGAAGGATAGGTAACGCAGCCGTCGTGCCTATCTTTCTCCCCCACTGATTGATTGTTTGAACCCGAACTACGGTTCGTGGATTGTTCTCTGGAGATTTCCCTCTCCCACACTGATTAATTGTTTGAACCCGAACTACTGTTCGCGGATTGTTTTCTGGAGATTCTCTGTCTGCAAACAGGAAAGAACAGGTTCCCTCTTTGCAGATAGTGAAAGGGTAGGTAACGCAGACCTTTGAGGGCCTACTTATTCTCCCCACTGATTGTTTGATTGACCGAACATTGACTGTTCGATATTGGTTCATGAGGTATTCACTGCCTGCAAACAACGTAGAATAGAAATATTCTGTCTAGTCTTTGCACACAGTGATAAGATAGGTAGTGCTGACTTTTGTCCCCATTGTGATCCGTCATGCCTATCTTCTCCTCACTGATTGGTAGCTGGTTCAACCCGGACCGTTTATTAGAGGTGGACCATCTAGCTCCGCTGGAAGGCACCCCTAATAAAGACATGTTCACAAAGTATGGATTAGTTATCATAGCCTATAGTAAGCTGTGGCACAAGTATACCAAAGAAAATGAAGAGAAACAGTAGCCACTGATAGAATTCTTAGACCTTGATAAACTAGAAACGTTAGAAATAGCTCTTTGTAGTAGTAAGACAACGCCTATTATGCTCGACAGTCTCGGTATGTGGCGCAAAGAAGCAATGCAACGAAAGAAAAGAGACGAAGTCAGAGTAGGTAAAGAAACGCGACAGACAACCTTCCAAGCATCTGGTAGGCCAAAGGAAGGGATAGCGGCGACACGGTACCAAGGAGTAAACACAGGAAGGGAACGGTGTAAAGGGATATACCGACAGGACAACCCCAAGACACAACGACCGGAACATAATCCCCCGACACTACGCGCAGGACGAACAGACTTAGGGCAAAATCAATGTGCTTTTTGTAAATATTCCGGGCACTGGAAAGCCCAATGCCCGACTCTACTGAACACGGGTAAGAGCAGAGGGCCGACAGAAATAACAGGCCGGCAGAAAGGGAAAAGGCGTGAGACAAAGATGAATCAGACTGACACGGACAGGCCGGATAGAACCACCACGTTTGATTACGCCCGATGGCACAGATTTCGCCAGACAGATTTCAGCGACATGTTTGAGTTCTCATAGGTCGAACAACGCTAAGACGGGAAACCCAGGCAAGCTCTAGGTTACCCGGTGACGAACCCCGTACTACCGCTACTGTTCCCGAACACAAAAGCCACCCATTCGGATAACATACAGGAACAACACCAGAGTAGTTTCGGACAGATTAGTATACATTCCATTAATGAACTCAAACTTCGAGTGCGATGGGGCCGATTACTCTCTGTTGCCCCCCACTCTGTGGACAAAAGCAATTACAGGCCTGCATAGACAACCCCCCCGTTCAGGAAAACTGTTCTTGTGGACACCCCACCCCCCAATAACCCAGGCATGCCTGTCCCGCCTCCTACCACGCCCAATAGACAAAAAAAAAAAAAAAATACCTACCCCCACTCTGGAAGTTCCCGAAATGCAGCAGGTCACCGGTCACGCCCATCCGGAAGGTGAAACACACAGCACGTGTGGGGCGGGGTCCTGCTGACAGCCATCGATCGAAGAGGTCGCCGGTGGGATGTCCAGGAGGCACCACGGGCCCGGCATGTAATGGCCTTCCCATCCTCTTCTTCCTGGGGCGGCGTCCCCCGGGCCACGAGTAGGGAGGGGGCGGATGCAGATGACCCCCTCCCTCGTATCTCCTGGTCCGGCCATCACAAATACCTCCGCTGAAGAATTGGTGCAGGGTGGGCTGGGAGGGAGAGGCGGCGCGAACGAGCCTCTCCCACCTCCCCAGGTAGGAGGTTTCCCAGCCCCGGCCCGGCGCCGAAATCCTCCAGCCGGGCGACGAACATACTTTCGCAGCACGGGACATAGAATGGCCAGCAACCATACTTTCGCAGCACAGGACATAGAATGGCCAGCAACCATACTTTCGCAGCACAGGACATAGAATGGCCAGCAACCATACTTGCGGAGCACGAGACATATGATGGCCCTCAAGTGTACTTGTGGAGCACGGGATGTGGGGTGGCCATCATGTATACCCGCGAAAAGGGACGGCGTGGGGTGCACTGGGAGAGGGAGGCGGCGTGGACGAGCCTCCCTCGCCTCCCCAGGTGGAGGCGCCACAGCTGCACCCTAGCGCCCCGAGCCGAATGTCCTGCTCCTACGGCACGGTGTTCCATTTTTCGCCCCAAGAAGTCTCATCCCCTCTTGCAGACACGACGAAGGGCGGCTGCTGCGGAGTCTCAAAATGGCGTCTGGGCCCCCTGGAAGTCGGGTCTAGGCCGCTAGAGTAACTTTGACCAGTAATGTAACTCGGACGCTTGCCCACCTGGGCACGAGCCCCCACCTCCGACAGCATCCCCACAGCCTTGAAGATTCTACAAAGTCCCAGGAGCCCTCGGCCCCTACAGGCTTCCGGTGGGGAACAACTGCCTTGATCGCTAACGAAATGACCACGACGTAGCTACAAGATGGTGGTGCTCACGTGTCAGCGCCAGCTTCAGTCTGACCATCCAGAAACATTGTGGGCTAACAAATTCGAGCAAGTTCCGGCTGAACCTCAACGTGACCCGGTAGGGGAGATTTTGCCTCCCTCCCCTTTTTGATTGACGGTCCACATTACCTGCCCCTTCTGTTAGCACAAGTCTTTTTGAACTGCCGAAAGGGACTCTGGTCCAACCGCCGGTTGTTGGAAACATTTTGTCCCTGATGCTACTTCCGGACTAACCCGGCCTCGCCCAAAATGGCGCCGGTGTCAATAGGAACTCACGAACACCTCGTGGTGTTTTTAGCTAATAAGACTTGATGTTCTGAGATATGTATATGATCCTTTGTACACTTGACGAAAAAGGGGGAGGGTTCACTTGGCGAACATGTAAAAGGATCCCGTTAAAATGTTGGTTTCAATGTACGATTTATTATGATATTATTGTAACTGATACATAACGTCGCTTATGACACACGCCCACGGTATGCATCTAGGAAATTTGATTGCAACTAGTCTGACTATGCTTCCAATTATGAAATGAATGCCCCCTGATCCCTCAACTATTGATAGACGTTTTTAGTTTCCTGCAAATAACTAAATAAACCCTTTTAAAATGTTTTTAATGCTGCAAAATAGCCCCCCCCCCCCCTACTGTACACGCTTCAGCCATCGCCGTGTCCGGCCAAATACGATTGCACTCTCATATTTACATGCTGATCAAATTGTGCAAATAAAGGTTTTTCAAACTATGAACAGGTATCGCATACTTTTGTAAATGTGGGATCAGCGGGAGGGTTTTTCTGTGCGCCCTGTTTTGTTCTCTTTTTAAGGTTATTAGAAAATGGTTGCTCAGCCCCGGATTGATGATCGAATCTAAGGCACGATACGCTGCCTCCAAATGTGCGACTGGCTCAGGAACAAACGCATGGAGAAGGACCTCGACTTCTGAGAACGGGTAAAGTGAAGCGGTGTAAATGATAAAATGTTATAAAGGTATGGTACTCAAAGGTACTAGGGAACAGGGTTGGCCGAAGAGCTGATATGCCTTAGGACATCACAGCATTGGGAATGATTTAAGGATCCCGATAGCTAGATACATCTACAACCTAGATACCTCGCACTAAGCGCCTCTGATTTTTAACGTTTTCCTACACACGGCCTATAATGTCACACTCGGACCGTCTCCCTCATGAACAACCTATCGCTCGCCATCCTTACCACACTGCCCGCCCCCTGGCTTCAGAAACCAAGACCCCAGGGATTATATCCCGAGGAGATAAGACGAGTATGTGGTAAGTAAAGGACTTTCGTGCCCGTACATTTGATATGCTCGAATGTTGTCCCCCCTCCCTTCCCCTCTTTTTCTCCCTCTACAGGTTACATTGGAATCACGACTGGGGTATAGTGAAGATCTGAAGCCACGCCATGTCTGATACATGAAGCGGACTAACGCTGCAAGGTGGCACCTAAAGACACCCACAAACTACTCTCGTAACGAAAGAGCCAATAGTTGTATGATAGGATGAGACGCGATCACCCCTAACCCGTGTTGCGTGAATGAGCACATGTCACGTATGTCTGAAACTATGAGAAAACGTTTTCTATGCGACTGAAGCATTGACTTAACTAGGCAAAGGACCGAGAGTGCGAGAAATGCGACACAATGGTGCCTTTTACTCAACGCATGTCCCTTTGTACCCGGCCTAATGCTCGTCCGTCCCAAACTGCATGCTTTCTAAATTCTAACACAGACCCGTAATGTCTCATGTTGTGTAATTAATGCGCTGAATAGCCTATCTTAGTACACGGCCACTCTCCATGTCGCACGTGTACTGTTTAGCCTATTGTTGCACATCTCTCTCTCACTCTCTCTCTCTCTCTCTCTCTCTCTCTCTCTCTCTCTCTCTCTCTCTCTCTCTCTCTCTCTCTCTCTATCTCTCTATCTATCTCTCCCTCTCTCTCCTCCACACTCTCACTCTTCCTAACGACTGGCACCTAATTGGCGAACCACCATCCCTGGTGCACCACCCAATTGGCTCCAAATACCGCAAGTATTTGCACAAATTTGTCTTAAATAAAATCACATTGATACCATGTTACTACCTCTCCTTTCTGCTAAATATTGATGAAACCTAGATTGGCCAAAAAGGAAAGGACAGGTAAGACGACTGAGGTTCCCTAATCTGACCCGTAATAAGGGAACTACATGTCAGTGGCTTCTATGATAAAAATGCCTCCGGTAACGCGACCTTCCCCGTCCCGAATTGTCTCAATGCCCAAACAGTAAAAGTGATCGAAGCATCCCCGTCTTCCCAGAACGCCCCCAGTTTTGTATCAGCTGCCCCGGACGAGAGTTTGAAAAATGTGGCTCACCCCTGGTTGTAAGAGATGGGTCGACTTACAGCTGACACAGGCCAGCCGTTGTTCCTAGAAATGATTTGTTGATGAACAAGCTACAAA
This sequence comes from Lissotriton vulgaris, assembly GCF_964263255.1. Lineage (NCBI taxonomy): Eukaryota > Metazoa > Chordata > Amphibia > Caudata > Salamandridae > Lissotriton > Lissotriton vulgaris. Next base: position 410,727,988 of record NC_141694.1, on the reverse strand, counting down.
GTTTAGAATTCGAGAAATGTCCCTGAACGCTTACCAACTGAACTGTAGCCTTCTGCTAGATAACGCCCTTATGACACAAAGCAAGACGATAGTCCCTCACCCCAGTCTGCTATGTTCCTAGTTGTTTTCCATAAGACCCCGGTCACCCCAGGGATGAGTTGAATAGTTATCGCAAGCCCCCCCCCCCCCGGTTTTTAATGAAGTAGCCAGGTTGTAAGAGACTATGTAGAAATTAGAATGATGTTTGCGAAGTTAAGATTAGATCGAAACGAAGAAATTGTTGCAGTAAACCCTGTTGAAAGTAAAATGTTTAGCTGAAAGATAGGATGCATTGATATAATGGAAAATTGTTTAGCCTATGTTCATTCCTCAGAAAGATACCTATCAGACCATGGTGATAGCACGTTGCACTTTTTCGTAAAATACAAAGCCCTGAAGAACGGTATAGCTTTGTAAGACTCGTACTAGGAAAGTGGGTCTCTGCCAGAAGAACTGACGTGACTGTAATAAACAAATGCAATGAATAGGTATCAGACCTCGTACCACGACAATGAATGTAATACCAACAAACGCCAAAGAAATAGTTACGAAGGAAAGTTGTAGGGAATCCAGCAAACCTATCATCAATTATTTATACGTTGGTTGTAAACCCCAATGTAACAGATGTTTCCCCAGTTGCTTGGAGTTGGGAGAGAGTTGGGAGAGAAATAGACTTATGTGATTACCTTCCTCTGCCAATTCTCTAAAGACTGTCTTTTCAAACTCATTTAAGGGTACCACTGTCGGAGGAGAGAGAGACCGGATGTGGGAGCACGCGGCCTGACTGCAGATCGTGGAACATCTGCGACATTGGCCAAGGCGAGACCGCAACAGTAAGGAGTCGCAGGACGAGGCACTGTTTCCGACAAAATGAAAGGAAAGGGCTGACCTGATGCCCCTGCTCGATGATCAACATGTGCCGAAAAGTCCCCGCCCTCTGAGCCCGGTCATGGACCCGCCTACCTGAAATTTTCCGTCCCCCTGGTCTGTTCCCGATCTGGCCCTGCTCCATCCCCTCTTCCTCCGACCTACCATAAGGACTACTCACACACCCCCTTCTTCCACCTGAACTCTTTGACAATCGACTCGAAAAAGAAAAACTGCAGTCAGATAGAATAGGGTTTTGTTGCAAACTAAAATGAAACTTGGGTGCCCTGTCTAAGGTACCCATGAAAGAATAGTTAGGACACAGGGCGAAAAAGGACCTTTTTGACCGGAAAAACGAGGAAAAGGTCATGCCCTGCAACGCAGGACCTGGAATAGAGCTGGACGCATAGCTCCACCGCCGGTGCTCAACAGTGCCAACAGAAGACGACAAAGAATGCTGAGAACTCACTAATAATGGTCCACGACAATAAGACACTGGAAAAAGCAACACCCCTCCTCTTCGAACAATGACACCCCTGATTATCGTTTTTACTACGTCTCATTTCTCTCCCAGCCACCATTATATTGATTACGCTCCAACCGAGTACGAAATGAACTTGCATATGTAATAACCTATCAGTTCATATTCCGAATGACTATAAGCATCTATGAAATGTACCCAACGCTCTCACTACAGAATCATTTTTGTCCGATATTGCATTACTATGACTTTCCTGCAACGAGCTCAACGATGGGCCCGCCTCCTAAGATGAAAGATTTTAAATGTAATGTTTATGCACAGCTCCTTCGCCTGGGTTCCTACTTCTTTACTTATGACTGCCACAGTAGACATGGATAGGAAATAGGCCAGCAAGATGTCTTGGGAATGCTAAAGGGAGGACTGTGGAAAATTAATACGGTTTGGTAAACATTATCTGCGCCATCTTGCCTTTTCCCCCGATGCCACACTTTTTGTTGTGCACACCCGCCATTTTAGGTACCTTGGTCAGAACCACCCTCTGCACGCCACTGACCCCCAGCACGGCTCTTCGCCCTCACAAGCACCCCCCCACGCACTGGTCACCCCGCTCTCTCATGCATGGGCCATAAACCCTCCCCATCGGCGCTGCTCTTCCATGAGAATCACACCCCATGCCCGACCGACACCTCCCTTCATCCCTTTCATGGTCGCATACCCTTTGATAAACTCCTTCCTCCATGCCCGATTGTCCGAGTCGATCCCAGGCCATCACCTAGCCCTGCGGATGCAGTTTATTGCCCCTACAGTAAGGAATCACCCCTCTTCAAAGGAGTTACAGTTGATCAAAGCCCCCACCCCATGAGATCTGATCAGTCGCGCACATTCCGGGAATCGGCGGAATGTCCAGCTGTGTGATAGCCATCTCCTCCTGTGGGTAGGGAGGGGACTCTTGCTGTGAAAATGTGTGGGAACAGGCCTGAAGCGGAGGTTCTGGGAATGTCTTTTCATGCTTCAAAGTGACTTTATTACAATAAAGAATGTTTGCCGACCATAAACCTGTGTATAAGAGGCCAGGCCTCAGAGATGCAGTTAGAGCACCTCGTGACGATACTTGCTGTCCGAACTGATGTGTTCTCCTCCGGAGAGAATAAACCCTTGTTTCCTGCCTTCCAGTCTCCAGCGCCTGCCTCTTCATTGATTAATATTTTGTGGGTTAAAGAGGCGACACCGCCGGGCAATACTTAAGGATCTTTGTTTATTGGTTGCTTCAGAAACCTTTTTACAGTACCCTTGACGGCGCAAGGAGGACTGTGCACTTTCCACCAAACCCTGGCCCTGATTGACACGGGAGCTTCAAAAAACATTCTTATGCAGTCTGTACTAAAAACTCTCCTTCTACAGCCGGTCCTGCACCCCACTGCCACCTGAGTGTTTGCCTATGTGTCCTCAACGCCACTCCCACTGGTAAGGTTCTTTACGACAGAACTCTCGATTGAGTCCCTTTCAACACGCGCCAGGGTGTTTGTCACCAAGAGTGACTCTGGAATGTTGCTGAGCTAGCAGACTGCGGAACGACTTCAGTGTGTACCTAGGAAGTGCGGACAATCTGTTGACTGAATTCTCACAACTATTCCCTTAGCATCAGAACCTCTGCCCCCACATACGATAAACCACTCACTGTCCTCCCCATGCTCACCTCCGACTCCCTGTCTCCCTTAATGGGGGGGGGGGTTAAGTCAGGGTCACCTGCGGACCCCTGTCCACCGAGGATCTTTAAGTTGGCACTACCAGGGATAGAAAAGCGAGGTTCTCTCGCTACTAAATCAATCTCTAGAATCGGGCCACATCCCCACCAATTTTAAGTAAGCTCGTGTCACCCCGCTTCTAAAAAAAACAGGGGCAGACGTGAAGAACCAAAAAAACTTTAGGCCGATCTCCCAACTCCCATTCCTGGCGAAAGTGCTGGAACAGCATGTGCTGAAATCCCTATCACACCACATAGAAGCAAACCACCGCCTGCAAAACAATCAGGCAGGGTTTCGGGCTCATCACAGCACGGAAATGGTAATGCTTTCAGGGCTGGATGAACTCAGGTTAAGGGTTGATAAGAAAAAGCCATGTGTCCTGGTTTTGCTAGACCTATTCACGGCATTTGATACGGTCAACCAATACCGACTTTTGTTGCCGATCTCGGAGCTAGGCATCTAGGGCACGACCCTTATGTGGCTCACATCTTTCCTCAACGATCGATCCCAGAGAGTACAGCTGGCTGACCATGTGTCTGATTCGGAAAACTCTTGTGTAGGGTACCACAGGGTTCGGCGTTGTCACCTCTCCTACTCAACGCATACCTCCAGCCCCTGTTAGCCGCACTGACCGCATGGAGTGTCAGATCTACGCCAACGGCACTCAAATTATAATCCAGATAGACAGCTCTGCGGCTGCCAACACAAGAATGCGAAACATTTTAAAATTTACTGTCAACTGGATGACGGCCAACTCCCTCAAAATTAATACGATAAAACCAAGGTACTGGCCATCACCACAGACTCCAACCCCTGGAGCGAACTTTTTTGGCCACAAGAGCTGGGCACACATCTTGAACTGGCCCTGGCCGTAAAAAGCTTGGGCATCAAAATTGATGCCAAGCTCTCTATGACCCAGCAGGTGTCGGCAGTCGTAGGAACATGTGGGCCTGCTAAGATAGCTACAAAAAGGTGCCCCCTTTCTCACATTTGCCACGCTCAGAATGGCTGTATTGGTCATGATAGTGTCACGACTAGACTACGGGAACTCCCTGTACATCGGCCTCCCAGAAAATTTGCCGGCCAAACTAAAAGTCATCATGAATGATGCTCCCAGATTAATCTTTAGACTTCCTAGAAGTGCCCACGCCACCCCCCCCCCCACCCCTACGCCAGCTGCACTAGTTCCCGGTCAGGCAGAGAACCAAGTTTAAGGGCCTTTGCATCGCGCATAAAGCCATATATGGCCAAGCTGCACTTTACATTAAAGATCATTTAGCCAACTATACTCCTAGCAGGGTGCCACAGTCCTCAGAGGCCGGCTTGCCGGTCTGCCCCCGTTTTAGTTTGACCTCTAAAGGAGGAAGAGCCTTTTCAACCTCCATTCCTTTACTTTGGAACAAGCTGCCAGAGAATTTGCGCAAGGAACACGCCCTTCTCTCTTTCAGGAAGAAGTTAATAACAATCCTTTTTGCGGAAGCCTGTGGCACAACCTAATCAATAAACATTTCCTCATGTGCTAGGGTAGGGCTCTCACTTACAGCTCTTAGAGACCTGATGGTGACATATCACACAACTAAAAACATATGCGTAAAAAAGCTAGACCTATTGGCTCTGCGAGTACTTGTTAGCAGTTTGAAATGATTAACAACAACGGATTTGTTGCAAATAATTAAAAATTGGTAATGGATATATTACTTACCAGTAGTCTTCATTACCCAAAGCCATAGTCCTTTCTGCCACAGTCTACACATTATAAGGCGCTCCCACCTCCCTGAGGGACCCATTACTCAATATAAGTCTTTCTACTGGCTCTATGTTAGTAGATATCACCAGCCTACAAATAGCCCCTCCCTCCCTGCCGCCATAGGTCTTACAAACCTTCACTGAGGAATGAGACATGAGGAAGAAAGGAACTTTGACTATGATAGGAAGGACTATGGGTACGGGTAATAAAGATTACCGGTAAGGAATATGTTCATTACCCCAAAGTCTGTCCTCCCTGTCACAGTCAACACCTTTTGAAGATGTACCCAAGTTTACTTATCAAGCCTCAATAAATCAATACGAAGCCAGATTGCTTGTGCAGTAGGCTAAAACTTCATATGAATATCATACATACTGTTATTCAATCCATAACAGCTTTTTTAACTTCCGAAGCAAAATTAACAGAATTATTCAATTCTAAATGATGTCTTACTAAAGTATCCTTGGAGAACCCTGTAGCTGCTCTGTATATCTCAAACCAGGGAACCCTACTTACCCCTGCCAAGGTTGGTGCCACACTCCTTGTTGATTTCCCCTGAATATATCCTAGACATTGTACCTGCATGAAAGTGTAGTCCTTTGAAATTGCCTGTCAAACCTATTTACTGAACATTATCGTAGATGGCTTTTTACCCTTGTTTGTCAGACATAATAACACTAACAATGTATTTGATTTCCTGGCTTATTTCCCTCTGCCTAAGCAAATATGAAGTGCCTTTCTAACATCCAAAGACAAAGTAAGACTATCCTGGTCTGAGACAATACTGAAAGTTTCAATTCCTGATCCCTATGAAATTGAAAAGACCATTGTGCCTAAATTTGGGGTTTAATTTTTGGATCACCATATCCAGAAAAAGTTTTATATAACTAAAGGAAGCCTGCAAGTGCCAAATATCCCCCGATCTTCTAGCCGACATGATTGTCACTAGAGAAACTGCTTTAGTTAAAAACCACTGCAAATATGCTGACTCCAATGGTTCAAATCAATCAAGCAAACAGGATGTATGAAATGCTGCTATTCACCCGTGAGGGTATCCAGGCACTGAGAGTTATGCTGCTTGGGTGGACTTAGTTGAACAGCCAGGTCTTGAGTTCCATTCTCAATTCCTGCAGAAAGGATGAGGTCGGAAGGTGAAGGGGAAGTCTGTTCCAGGACTTCCTGGCGAGGTGAGTGAAGGAGCGTCCTCCAAAGTTGCTTCGGCAGAGGCAATGGTGTGAGCGCAGGTGCCCGGAGGGTTGGTGAAACCTCAGGCGGGGTTGATGTATGCTGGTCAATGATTGTACAGGGCTCATAGGCATTGGTCAGCATCTGGAATTGACATCTCCTGTGGACGGGGAGCCAGTGGAGTTTCTTGAGATGTGTGGTGATGTAGGTCCATTTGGGGACGTTGAGGATGAGTCTGGCTGCTGCGTTCTGTATGGTCTGTAGTCTCTTCAGAAGGTTGGTGATGATTACAACATAGAGTACATTGCCGTAGTTCAAGTGGCAAGGGACAGTACACCTAGTGCTGACTGGGAGCCATTTGAAAATCTTTCGGTGGGTGCAAAGAGTGAGGAAGCATGCGGAGGAGACTGCATTGATCTGTTTTTTCATGGGGGGTTTGCTGTCCAGGGTGATGCTAAGGTTCTCGGCATGGTCAGTGGGCATGGGTAACAGTCCTAGTTCCGCAGGCCACCAGGAGCCATTCCACCGGAAGGTGTTGTTCCTGAAGATCAGTACTTCTGTTTTTTCTGATTTGAGTTTGAGGCACTTTTTTTGCATCCAGTCAGCGATGCTGGTCATGCACAGACGGAAGTTGTTCCTCGTGGTGGCTGGGTCTTCTGATAGAGAGAGGGTGTCAAAAAGAGGTTCTTGTAGGCCCTTTAGAACTGTTAGTAGATCTCAGGGTGGAGACAACAACAGTAAAAAAAAATGTTTTGCTACAAACTCTTGAATAACCTTTTGACCAAGGAGGGCATTTTTGAAAAATCGACTAATGACTCCATGAAACCTTAAATAGCCACCCATTGGAACAAAAGGTTGAGGGAGACCATCCTTTACAAAAGGCTTCCTCTGGGAATTATAACACCCTAAAATGATCATATGCAGTGGCCTTCAAGTAACTTGTTACACACCATTTCTCAAAATGATTGCACTGTTTTGAGTAAGATACAAATGCCAATGTCTTCCCTGGCACATTAACTGAGAAGGCCACCTCCCTTCTGAACATCCTAAACTCTCCTATTACCGTCTCTCAATTTCCAAGTCCACAGATTTAACACATGTAGGGCGTTGAAAGATAAATGAGGAGGCGGAGATATTAGAAACTGAATATGTTCATGCTCTTCTAGCTGCATCAGTGTAAAAAAACATGCTCTCCTTGGCCGACAAGGTTCCATCAAGATCATATCCACCCTCTCCCTTTGAATCTCCTGAAGCACCCTGGAGAGAAGGGTAACTTGATGAAAAGTGTACACCAGCACCACTGACCATGGGGAGTGTAGGAACGTAAGATCTGCTTTTATGGTTACCCTCACTTTTTGCCTGGGTCTGTGCTGTTTCTGAGTAGTCTGACTGGGATCCTGCTAATCAGGACCCAAGTCTCTGTGCTTTTTCCCCTAAATTGGTATGGTAAGTATTTAGGTATGTCTCAGATTGGACTCTGGAATACCCTTATCAGTATATGGTACTGAGGTACCCAGGGCATAAGTACACCAAGGGTCCCCATGGGCTGAAGTATGTATTATGCCATCCACTGGAGATCACTCAAACTGTAACTACAGGCCTGCCATTGCTGCCTGTGTAAGCTGGTTCTAGCAACACTTCAGAAAGATATAGATTTCCCTATATCAAGGGTCACTGCACTTAAAACCTATAAGTCACCCCTAAAGCAGGCCTTTCAATACTGATGGCAGGGTGCTTGGTTCTAAGTGTGAGGGTGCCCCTGCATGAGCAGGATACCCCTACAACCTTCGAAGTCCATTCTCCGGGGTTGTAAGTGTATCAGCCATTATGATACATAGAGTGGCCATAAGTCATTTCACAATGACCAATTCTAAACTGGCTGTAACGAACCCTATCATGTTTCGAATAAAACATGTTGGAATCATACCCCACACCATAAACGTGTGGGAGTAATGATTCCATTTTCCATGCCCTCTAAAGCTCATCCGGGAGGGCCTCAGGGCTCCGAGTACCAGTCTTCGAGACCTGGACAGCACTACATGGCTGCTGCCAACGAGAGACATGATTCTGCCCTCCTGTTGCTGAGCCAAGTTCAAACAGGGGAAGGCAGAACTATAGGTATCCTGTCACAGGGAGGTGTAACCACCTCCCAGACAGGGTTTAGTGTATTGGGGCCAGGTGGGAGCACTTGCCAGCGCCACCCAGTCTGCTTGAAGGGCAGCAAATTTGGTGCCCTCCTTGCATAGTCCAGTTCAAACCAGCTCAGGAAGCTGTTGGCTCCTGCTCTGGCACAAAACTGGACAAAGGACATGGGATATCCTCCACACTGTCCGACCCCTCCCCTGGGAGGGAACCCTGAATCGTCCCAACCCTTTCTTTAGGATACTTAGGGGCTTACCGGAGGCTGGGTCCCTAGATCCATTGTGGGACAAGATTTATTTCAAGACACTACTTCTTCTAAAACCGTCTGGGCAGTCTTGACTTCGCTCTGGGCATCAAGGCTGCAACTGGGAAGACTCCTGCTGCTACCGATGTCGTCACCACGCTCGTCTGCTGCAACGGGCATGCCTGTGCTCAATACAGGAACCTTCCAAGGCCTGTGGGCATCCAAGAGACCTGAAGGAATCTCCCATGAAGTGAAGGAGTCACTTCCCTGCATCTGCAGGCACCGCAACTGAGCTGACCGGTCTGCTGATCCTGGGCTCCCATGGACTCCGAAAGGCTCGGCAACATAGGTGGTGGTTTTCAACATACCTCAGGGCCTGCCCTGTCCTCTCACTAAGTTTGAGGCCAGTATGCTTGTCAGAGCTGCAGGAACCGAACCCCTGTGCACTGCATCAACTTGCAGTTGCAAAGGCTTGTTGGCTTCCTTCCACCAAGATCTTCAGGCTCCAAGTAGGCCCAACCTTAAGCACCTCCAGTGACAAGATCTTTGCCCACACCACAACACTTGCATCGTGGACCTGTAACCTTGGTGAGCTGCTCGAGGTCCTCTCACGACTCTAGTGCCTCCAGCCTGTGGGTCCTCTTGAGGGTCATCTTTGAATCTGCATCTCCTCTAACTACTCAGGACCTGCCCTGACTCCCCTGCTTGTGGTGAGTCACCTGGACCTTGCTGGTCCCGACACTGCACCTTCTTTGCTTTCCACGTTGTTTGCAGTTACCAAGGCCTGTTGGTGCTCTCGATGGACACCGACCCCTCAAGTCTCGACACTCGACTCCAGACAGCTTGTGAACACCTCCTGGTCTACCACAGCATTGCCTTGTCCTCAAAGTCCAAGGTCACTGTCATGTCTCCTGCAACACTCGACATCGGTGGGCATTCGTCTTCCGGGCCTCCTGGTCACTTTCAAGTGGCCTCGACTCTGTCCCCTCTGCTTGCAGGTACTTCTCATCACCAATCGACCTTTGGGTTCCACCAGAAACTTTCACCTTTTCCAGGAGGGGCATTTTCCTAAAGTCCTCCATTGAGTTTGATGGCGCTATACGACGCCACTTCACACCTATGCACCTGGCTCTGTGGTGTAGGTATTCTGGTTCCTAGGGTTTCCACAGGTGGGGTGGCTCTCCAACCTTCTGTCTTTTATGGGGGGTCTTCAGGGTCCACTGGGAAGGGTCCTTCTTTAAAATTGTAACTGCGTCTTCTCATTGACTTGTATTGAGCCCGCGGTTGTGTTCCCACTCTGCACATGGCCTCCGTGGGGTTCCTGGTTACTTATCTTGGGTGGTTCCTTGGGTCCCCGGCACTTCTGCGTCTTCTGGGTATAGTCTTGACTCGAGTCGTAGTTCGCGTACCACTAGTACTATATGGTTTGATCTCCCCCCGATGACCACTGTGTATTTCGTGCTACTTACCTGTTTCTATTGAAAAGTATTGTGTGCAAGGTGTATATCTCCAGCTAGGAGATATCTGTATGTATTAGTGAATGTCTTATAATAAAAACATAATTTTATAAATACACTGTGTGGTTCTTTTCACTTAATATATACCTATAAGATTAAGTTCTGGTAAAACAAGCTTCTTTACACTCCTTCTGGACTAAGCCTGTAAGCTGTTCTCCAAAGCTACCACTTAGAGAGCTTTCTAGGGTTTTCTAAGACCACTAAAATCAACATAATGGTTGTCTGGATTGGCGCAGGGTGCCCACTTACATAAGTGTGCATCATATACCAAGCTAGCTTCTCACATGGAGGACATGGCATCCACTGCCCATGTCACACTTCCCTCTACTTCCAGCAATAACGTAGAAGCAGTACTGTCATGAGTCCGTTCAGAGGGCCATTGGGGGAAGCTGGAGTTACTGACCTTAGTTGTGGGGGTTGAGGCCTTTTACTCCTGATGTCCCGGAACCCGACCTACTAATAATCCTGTCCGAGACCTATTATTTCAAATACGTAAAAAATCACAATTTAATAAATTGAAAGGCGTATGTTATTTTAACCGCCCTGATCAATCAATGAAGAAAAATAAAGAATAGGCAACAGCAACAAACTCAAAATATATAAACAATATTTTTAATCTATTGTCAGGATTTTGAAACGAAAGCGCAAAACACAATATTATGTACTTTTTCTTTATATGTATTGTCCCGTATTCAGAACGTGCAGTAGAGCAAAAAGAAGTGTCAAAAGAGAGTGAACGTGATAAAGTGAACGGAAAGGAATCACACAGATTTAAGAAATTATATTCGAAACAATTCAAAAGAAACACCAGCCAAAGAAGGCCGGAACCATATCTCCTGGCCACTTCAATTAGTCAGCAGAATTTCCCTAATTATTACTAGGCATCCAATGTCAAACAAATGTCTGCACTATATCTACGAGGGTGATATAGTTAGTGGTCCAGGTTAGTTAATGAAATGTCGACGTTTCGACTCGTCTAGCGGCCTTGCGGTTGTTTATTCCTGGGCCATGCGAGTCTTCTTCAGGACAGGTGGGACGGGACAATAGGGATCTCATTGATGACCCCTTCTAGGAAATAATGGTCGTGATTCCCACTCCACATAGACTCAGTCCTTACGTTTCCAGGGAAGTTATCCAAGTGGTCTCTGCGCTCTTATTTGGTTTCCTATCCGATGGATATTCATGTGGCACTACATGTCTTAATTTTCGGTCCCAATCGTAGGTATTGGGAAGTTTCAAAATCAGGCACCTCCTCGTGAATTAATCAATTGGCCTGAAGAACTATATTGTCTTGATTGGGGAGGTCACTTGATCGATGTAGGCAAAGTCGGGCGTCGATATTCAGGAGACACGCGTCTATCGGGAACCTTGAGGGGAATGCTCGGCGAGTAAAAAACCCAGGTCCAGTACCTTTTGGGTTACCCCATTTCTTTAATGGCTTACTAATAATCCTGAGCAACTGGGCCAAGTACCCTTCAGAACTTGACTCCTAGAGGTAGTGCAGGTCAAGCAGTCCAAGGCTTTTTGGGGGGAGGTAGAAACTTGGGGTTGAACACAGGCTACAACTCAAAATACGTGTGGCAGCAATAATAAATGATTGTCCAGTCAATTACTTGTTTTTATGAAAAGTGATACTTATATATGACCACAAAGTGATCTGATTAGGTGCCTAACTACATTGCCTTACAGGGTGAAGACCACATCATGTGCAAAGCACATTAGATCAGGGTCTCCCAAACTGGGTTGCGACCAATTGGTGGATCTCCAGACAATTTTTGGTGGGCTGTGAAAGTCTGAGTAATAAATAAAGAGGCCTTTAGATTCTGGGTTTCTCTTGTCGCATTTGCTCATGCTTCAAATATATAGGTAGAATGTCAGTCTGCTTTATTCTTTCAACACTGAGATTGCTGTTTTCTCTGATTACAAAGTGAGAGAAGATTTTAAAGTGAATCATGTGACAATCTTGCAGGAGTACAGGGAGTGTGAAGGAAAGGCTGTGGGATGTTGTTGTTTTTTGCAACACCCAACAAAATGTAAATACCTGTAAATTAACTGTATGCATTCAGCAGTTAGAAACACAAAAATGAAATATATTTGTTTGTAATTCTGAAGTGTGCTACAGACTTTAATAAGACCAAAACAATCGAGACATATTACTTGGTGAAGCACAATTGATAAATATTCACAGAAATCGTATTTCAACATATCATTTTTGTACTATATAGTTTTAACTGTAAAACGGTATGTCTCTTCAAATTTAGTTGTTATTTCCATTGAAAATATGCTGTCTATAAATGACAGTGCACTACCACAAAATGCTTGAGGAGCATTCAACAATCGCCTGCCTCATGTCCATTTAAGGTAGGTGGGTGGAGAAAGTTTGTTGTTCTAAAAGTGGGTTGTGGTTTCAAAAGGTTTGGGAACCACTGTATTAAATCACTAGTGTATAGCCACACTTGTAAAGGTTCAAGCACATCACATTAAGTACTTGACCTCATTGCCTTGCAGGGTGAAGACAACATCACCTCGCAGGGCGCACACCACATTAGATAACCATTGCTGGCCACACCACTTTCCAACCTTTTAGGGTCCTAGTATGTCACATTAAGTGCCTGACCACATAGTCTGGAAGGGTGCAAATCACATAAGTTCCTGACCACATAGCCTGGGAGGGTACAAATCACATCTCCTAGCAGGGTGCAGACCACATGAGATAACTAGTGTCTGTCCACACCACTTGCACACCTTGCAGCGTCCAAGGATGTCACATTAAGTGCCTAACCTCATTGCCTTGCAGGGTTCAGACCACATTGTCTTTCAGCGCCTTGCCACATCACATACTGACACCATCATGTTGCAGAATGAAATAGTCTGGCAACATCCCTAGCAGACATCACATTGCAAAATATCACCTGACAGCATCAGAACACTTTACATAACAAGTTTGCAGGATTACCGTGTCAAATTTTTCAGGTCCTGCCACATCAACTTTCTGGAGCTCATCCCAAAGTTTTCATAGTAAGACCACTTTACCTAGCATGGTAAGAGCAGTTCTCTTTGCAGGGGCGTGCAAGATTAATTTACCGAACGCATCTCCTTCCTTTCAGAACCCGCCCAGGGTGATATTATATGCTCAGATTGATCAAGGGCTTGTAGGGCCCTTGCCTCAAGCAAGGTGACGCAATGCAAACAACCCTTAGGCCAGATTATCAATGCCACACAGAGCCACCTTGTGTTGCTTTGTATGGGGGCATTGTAAATCTGGAGCTTGTGTTACTCTGTGTGGTGGACGTGTTCATTGGGCAGAGCATGGGTGTTCCCAAGTGTTTGGCAGTGACAAGTGTGCCAGTGCCAAGAGAAAGAGCAGGAATATGCCATATGTAGTCATTTATGCCGCATTCCTCTTCTCTCCATTGACGCGGCGCAGCAAGTTATCTTATTACATCCCACCATATGATAAATCTGGTCCATAATGTCTAACCGTATCACACAACCACATAACTCAGAAAGGTGAATACCGCATAAAATTTGCATGGCACATAACTTGTGAATCACATCACCATGCGACATAAACTACAATCATACCACACGTGAAAACCTCATCACCTGCCACTAACATCGCTTTGCTCATTCACAATAGAACATCTTGATGTTGCAGTGTATCACAGAGTGTAGATCAAATAACGCAGTGGATGCTTCCTACATCATATTGCATGTTCAGATCACAGTACCTACTAACAGGGTCTCCAAATCGGTCCTGGCTGGAGGCTAAGCAAAGATGAAATTACCATATATGTCTTAGTATGTTATGCGTTGTAGTGTCACATCACCATGTAGGTTTTACAGTTCTCTCATCACTTATATTTTAGGTGCCTCTGCCGCCGCCTCAATCGACTTGCCCGCGGGATGACGAATAAAGCATATAATATTTTGTTATTGTTACAATCGAAGCAGGACCATATTATATCCGAAAATAAAACGGCAATAAAAGGACAACCATTTTAGAGTTGCATTACACAGAACGTAGACTGGAGGCATTTTTTTTAACACAAAAAGAACAGTAATAATAATTACAATTAATATTAAATTAAATGTAAAAAAAAATACAAAAGAAAGGCAGACTGCCACGTGCAGTGCCTCATTTGGATGTGCCTGAAGACTTGGAGCTTGACTACCCTACGTTTCTCCTACAAATGGACCTTGAAACTTGTTTGGAGGTTCTAGCAGGGGAGCGCAGCTACTCGTATACCCAGGAGACAGACCGGAGACCGGTTCTTCTATCGGGAAAGAGCCGTCCTCTGCGACCGAGCGCACAGCTTCGGGAGGGACGCACATGGAGCGGTGAGGGAGGAAGGGGACACCCGCCTAGCCAGCCAGATCAGCCGAATCAACCCTAGCGATCAATGGGGTGACAGATGTCGCAGCCAGATCGCCCTCACATCCGAACGTAGAGGAGTCCAATTTCGTATATATCGTTCATGTTGGAGAAACTAGTAATGTTAGGGTGAGTACAAATCAGAAATATGAATGATTTCCAGGCTAAGTTGAAATTATGGACAAAGAAATTGTCCTATAAAAGTAGATACACATAATTAGTAGGAAAATATCGCGTTTTAAGCGAATTTCTACATTCCCAAAATGCTCCTTGGCTATATGCAAATAAGGGTCGCACACTCATTGGAGAGTTCGTCTATCCCCTTTCACACACCCCTTTCGTTTGTGTTCCTTCCGATTGGCTTACATCGGAACTGAAAGGACGCTACAAAAGGACCGCCTTCATTCTCATGTGTGCTTCGAACTTGCCTGTTTGTCCCTTTTCTGTGTTGCTGACAGCGAGACCTTGCCCGCTTCTCAGACACGCCTCCACTAGTTTATACAACTCTCTTGCAGATCTTTGGCTCTCCTCCTTTACGCGCTGTGCACCACTGTTAAGGTAAAATATATATATATTTTTTAAAAAGACTGTTAAATAATAATTTACTTTTTACAACGAGGAGTCACATTGTTTTCGAACACTTACGAACTTATCTTTTTTGACATTTTGCCCAATGTTCCGTTCATCCCTTTGTTGCTCATATTTCTGTTATTTTTCTTTTAGCTTAGTTTTCAATTCGCGCGTTAAAAAAAGCAAAATTAGTCTCTTTCAGTGTGTAATTGAACCAAATAGTTGTACTTGACCAAGCCCTTACTCCTATGATTTGTCTCCGTTACTTTCGTTGTACTGTTGAATGTTTGAGTGATGTTTTACCCCGCGCCTGTTTCTTCTTAACATTTGTTCTTATTTGACTTACAACACGACACTAACATCAGTTAGGGGACTAAAGACGGCTGTCAATGTAACGCACCTGGCTAATTTTCTCTGTGATTTGTTAGCTTTCTCTAGTGTGATGTAAATACTTTTTTCAAATACACCTGCCTATATTTGTTATTTACTCGATCGCGATTTTATGCTCAAATGGAGTTGGCGTTGGGTTGGAATTCAGTTAAGGCTTTATCTCGAATTACGATTTCTCAATTCTTCATCTTTTAGTTAGTCTTCTGGATATTGCATATTGACCAGGTGGCGACAGACTGCTAGTGGCATTTCATAGTGCTTTTTATATCGCATTTTACACCTTCATTCTCTTTATTTCCAGGCTCCTTAGAAAGTGTCGATTTGCATCTATTTTTCTAAATGTAATTGGCGCATCTTAAGCAATGGCAAAATGGGTCAGCAGAGCAAATGGGGGAAAAAAACAGAAGTATATTGTGACCAGTAGATCATTATCATCATCGGCACTCGCGTTGTCTCAAGAATCGACGTGTTTCTCATCGAGACTGCTGCGAGTTTCCTCTTCTTTAGCACACATTCTCTCTGTTTAATAAAGAAAAGCCGTGGTGTCCAAATAGCTCCAGGAGAGCTGTAACTATGTCAACACAACTACCACTTCGAATCTATGAAAGACTCCAATTAAGGTTAGTTTTATATAGGTATATTATGTGGCTGTCCTGGAAAACCGTAACAGATCCGAATGTTCTCAATTTAAGTAGGTAGCCATTTAGTAAAGCAATAGCTTGAATTTCAGCTTTGTTTCAACTTAAGGCGTGCGTGGGCAAGAGATTGAAGTTCATCTTCCTATGTGGATGCGCAGATTCATAGAGCCTCCCTTAGCACACGTAACTCCTTTAAGCGCATGCACAGGCCTCCAGGCATGTGGTTTATTTTCACTAGCACTGCCTAGGATTACTTCGACTCCAATGGTATTGTCACTAATGTGCCAGGCTTCTAACACATACCATAAGCATTTTAAGAATGTTATATCAAAATGCCAAAATACAGCACAAGTCCTGAATTTCACTCTGTAACACACAAATAACTCCGAAACACATGAACAATTAGGTGTATTTTTAAGCACTGAAAAGCAGTTAAGAGTTAACTGTGGATTACCTTTGTTTGAATGTCTGTGCAATTTTTATTTTTATCCAATAAATATTTTTTATTGTAACAGGTCGGATCAGGAAATTTTATTTCCAGATGTAAAACAAAAAAAGTATATAAATGTAATCAAACTTGTAAGTTAACAACAAAAGAGAGCCAGGGGCAGACCATATTCATTTTCCCAGAAGAATACAAAAATTCCTACTTATCGGATTCATGGGCGACAGCTTTTGTCACTATGTGTCAGTTTGAGTGTAAGATTTGTTAAAATCATTATTATGTAATGCTAGGGAAGCTGTTGAAGCTATGCTAAAACATTGGACTTGGAGCTTATCTGGATAAAGGGCGCCAGGAGGTGTATAATTAATTGTTACTTGGTTAGGCACCCATCAGCACTATATTATATTTATATGTCCTCTGCTTGATAATCAGGATAAACATTGATATCTTTTAGAATTATCTTGTCAAGTTCAATTATGCAAGATCGTAATGCAAAAATGCTTATTAATTCAAAGTTTGTTCAAGATTTTGCAAACCTAAAACTGTGTGTGTGTGTATGTGTATGTACGGCCAGATCCATATAGACACATGACAGTGTAATTAATGTAGCTCAATGACGGGTATGATTTAGCGCAGCTTCTCTAATAAACACATGTAAGAGAACACAAGGGACACCCTACTCACATGGAACCAGAGTACTTATGATTAAACAAAAAAACTGTGGTTCCTGTGGACACTTAATGGTTGATATCACTATATATATATCAGCGCAGTTGCAGTTAAATGGGGGTATATAAATGTCAGAGAAAAAAGGGACACGTAACACAGAGTGTATAGAGAAACAAAGAAACAAGCTGTTTTATATATGAAAATTCACATTTGTTATAGATTTTCAGTGTGGAGTGTCCCAAGTGAAAAAGGTGAAACCTATGAATATTGATTGTGACTTTTGTGACATGAGAACAAGGTTTTAATGTTGTTACAGAAACGACCATTCAATGGATACACAATAAATGTTAGCAACCTCCTAGTATAATAGTAGGGACTGGGAATTGGTTTGCTTCAAGTTGTCAACATTTCGACCCAGCTAACAGTGTGGGGCCTCATCAGGACCTATCAATGTAGGGACACTTGTGGATGAATTCTAGTTAGTGTGGTGAGAACCTGTAGCAGTGAGTGGTAGTAAAGGATACTCACATAGGGCCCAGCCGGGCACCTATGCAGGGGCAGGTATTGGTAATCCATGGTATTCAATGTAGTGAGGGTTAACATCCTATATCGTCAGCCCGCATGCCCTCCCCTCCGCTGACTACATCCTCCTGGGGGACCTCAACTTCCACCTGGAGAACAACAACGACCGCAACACCACCACCCTGCTGGACAACCTCGCCAACCTGGGACTCAAGCAACTGGTGTCCACCCCCCACCCACCTCGCCGGACACACACTCGACGCAGTCTTCTCTTCCAGCACAGACATCGACTTCAGCCACGCCACAGAGCTTCAATGGACGGACCACAGCTGCGTCCACTTCACCTTCAAGAGAACGACGACCCACCACCACCAGCAACAGGCCGCCCGCAGAAGCTGGAACAAGATCACAGCAGACCAGCTCGCCACCTCCCTGAGCCAGCACCCTCCTGCCAGCTCAGCGAACCCCAGCCAGGCCGCCGACAACCTCACGAAGTGGATCAGCATCTGCGCGGACGAGCTCGCCCCGCTGAGGAGCCCGCCCAGCAGACCCGGAAGCAAGAAAGCCCCGTGGTTCACCGACGAACTCAAGAGCTCCAAGAAGAACTGCCGAGCCCTCGAGAGAGTCTGGAGAAGGGAACCCAAACCGGACAACAGGACCTCCTTCAAGCTTGCCACCCGGAAGCACCACCAGCTGATCCGTGCCGCCAAGAAAACAGCATTCAAGGAACGGTTGGACAACAACGCACACAACTGCAAGGAACTCTTCAACATCGTGAAAGAGCTTTCCAACCCCAGCGCAGGAAACAACGACATCACCCCATCGCAAGACCTCTGCAACTCCCTCGCTTCATACTTCCACAACAAGATCGCGGACATACACAACAGCTTCAACAACCAACCAACGCACACCATGACCGAACAATCACCCCCCACCACCACCCTCCACGCCTGGACCCCGATCAGCACCGAAGACACCATCCGCACGATGAACTCCATCCACTCCGGATCACCGACCGACCCCTGCCCTCACCACGTCTTCAACAAGGCCGTCGCTGTCATCGCACCCCACCTGCGAGACATCATCAACACATCATTCGACACCGCCACCTTCCCTGAGAGCTGGAAACACGCCGAACTCAGCGCCCTGCTCAAGAAACCAACAGCGGACCCCACCGAACTCAAGAACTACCGCCCCATCTCGCTCCTCCCGTTTCCAGCCAAAGTCATCGAGAAGACCGTCAACAAGCAGATGGCCGCCTTCCTCGAGACGAACGGATCCCTCGACCCCTCACAGTCCGGCTTCCGAGCCAATCACAGCACCGAGACCGCCCTCATCGCCGCCACCGATAACATCCGAGCCCTGATGGACAATGGAGAAACAGCGGCCCTCATCCTCCTAGACCTCTCCGCGGCATTCGACACGGTCTGCCACCGCACCCTAGTACAGCGCCTCAGCAACATCGGAATCCAGGACAAAGCGCTGGAATGGATCATCTCCTTCCTCGACGGAAGAACACAGAGAGTCCGCCTACCACCGTACAAGTCAGAGGCCTCCGAAGTCATCTGCGGCGTCCCTCAAGGATCATCTCTGAGCCCCACCCTCTTCAACGTCTACATGAGCCCCCTCGCGGCCATCGTACGCAAACACAACCTCAGCATAATCTCCTACGCCGACGACACCCAGCTGATCCTCTCCCTGACCAACGACCCCGCCTCCGCCAGAGCCAACCTGCACGAAGGGATGAAAGAGGTAGCCGAGTGGATGACGACCAGCCGCCTGAAACTGAACTCTGACAAGACGGAGGTCCTCATCCTGGGCTCTTCCCCCTCCGCCTGGGACGACTCCTGGTGGCCTCCCGCCCTGGGCACCGCACCCAAACCGACAGACCATGCACGCAACCTGGGCTTCATCCTGGACTCCTCCCTCTCCATGACCAGGCAAGTCAACAACGTCTCCTCGGCGTGCTTCAACATCCTACGCATGCTACGGAAGTTCTTCCGGTGGATCCCCACCGAGACCAGGAAGACCGTCACCCAGGCCCTCGTCACCAGCCGACTGGACTACGGCAACGCCCTCTACGCCGGTACCACCGCCAAGCTCCAGAAGAGACTCCAGCGGATCCAGAACGCCTCAGCCAGACTCATCCTCGACATCCCACGAACCAGCCACATCACCGGACATCTGAGAGACCTTCACTGGCTCCCCGTCAACAAAAGAATCACCTTCCGCCTCCTCACCCACGCACACAAAGCCCTACACGACCAAGGCCCGAGCTACCTCAACAGCCGGATCAACTTCTACGCTCCCAAACGCCACCTCCGATCAGCCAACCACGCCCTCGCCGCCGTCCCCCGCATCCGAAGAGCGACTACAGGAGGAAGGTCCTTCTCCTACCTGGCCGCCGAGACCTGGAACTCCCTCCCGACCGACCTGCGCCTGACCCAAGACCACCTCTCCTTCAGGAAGAAGCTGAAGACCTGGCTGTTCGAGCAGTAGCGCCCCCCCCCCCCCCCCCCCCAGCGCCTTGAGACCCTACGGGTATGTAGCGCGCTCTATAAGTGTCACTGATTGATTGATTGATATCCAGAAGACGGTGTCGCGTGTTTGGACAAAGCCAAGGATAATTGGGGAGCCTTGAATTACTGCAGCAAACATCAAAATCCTCTTGCCCCCGCTGTTAGGCCAAAGAGCAAACTTTCAAATTATGTGAGGTATTGCCCCCTCCTCTGAACCTTTTGGATATATGTTCTCAATCTACTCTCCGCTATTACGCCCAACCCCATCCTTCAGGACAGGCCCGATAGCCCTGGGAGAATACCAAAGATCCAAGAAACACTGAGAAGCCAATTGGTCAAGTTGGCACTTTTTCTGGCTAAGTCCACAGTTACACCCCAGTAGCAACAGTGTCCCCGTTCCCACCCAACCCTTGTTGTCTGGCTTCAGACCCTCTTGCAGTGGTCTTATGCTGACAGCGAAGCACTGCACAGGGAAGAGATCCATGGCCTCCATAAGCGTCCCCACACAACGTACTGGGGTGCATTATTAAACCGCTGCTATGTTCGGACCCCCTTAATTCTGCTGACATTCATACTTAAATTCCCTCTTAGCCCTGACTCCAAGCATTCATACCAGGCTACATACACTAATCTTCTTGTTTAATCTGCCCCCTGTAATATCCCACTGCCCACCTTAACCTCTCAAGCAGCTCTACCTCCGCTTCCTTTATGACAATAACTTAGCCTTGGATCGCCTTCCCTGCTTTAATTCCACCCCCTGTTTTCTGCTTAATAGGTTGCATTTTACTGTTCCAAGCGACAACGTCTTCCCATCCCGAGTTACAAAGGTACAAACATGCCTCTTTGCGTTCATTCAGTTTAGGTATTTTATCCCTCTAATCTCAC
Source organism: Lissotriton vulgaris (assembly GCF_964263255.1). Lineage (NCBI taxonomy): Eukaryota > Metazoa > Chordata > Amphibia > Caudata > Salamandridae > Lissotriton > Lissotriton vulgaris. The sequence continues at coordinate 410,707,008 of NC_141694.1, read as the reverse complement.
ACCCCATTTTTCCTTACGTCAATGGTGCTCTAACAGTTTTTCTTAGCCTAGTCTACGGACAGGCTGCATGTTGTTCTCCTTTACAAGATGTGCTGTACCTGTATTGGAGCGAACATGACCCATCATATTTTATAACATTGAAATGTAAATAAAAATTGTTTTGCAAGAAAAATAGAGTAATGAGAAACACAGCTCTCTTCCCTCACAGTCTAATAATCCTGGTCCAGGATATTCCACTCACTGTCTGCTTCAATCAAATTGATAATTGGAGGCAAAAGACTGCATAAACCCATCCAAATAGTTGGTCTAAAGCTGCACTTTTCGTTCGTGATTAAGGCCCAACATGGTTTCTGTTTTTGCAACTCCTAAAAATATTAACAATATCTCCAGTCATATTCCCCAGGACATCTCCACGAGTATTGTTTTATTTCTCTGTCGGGTCCCACCAGCCTGATTACTTGGGTGTGCCCATTTCCAAAATAAACATCCTAAAATAATTCAGGGTAGTTAACACCTGTTTTGAGTCTGAAGTTTCCCACTTCGCAAAGTTAGATTTTCTTCTCCTACCTCCAGAGCTGGAGTTTGGGTCATTTCATTTGACGTAGTACATAATTGCCTCTCAACTTTAAGTCTGACAAATTTGTTTATCTTTGTAGGACAGTTTTGTTTTAGCCACTGTACTATCTAACAATTTCAAGTTAAATTGAAAAAACTGTCATTCTTTTGTTCTCCATTTAGTAATTTTTTGTAGGTAAAAAAGAGTGAAGACCTTTTTTCCTGAAAGCCATATTACAAAGCCCTATTTTGATGAAAATTAATTAATGTTTGAGGTGGGAAGATGAAGTGTGTGGAAAGAAAAAGTTGTGTGTCAGCATGTTCAAGATATTTTCATAGTAAAAGATACAATGAAACCAGCTTCTAAAGCAGCGTACTATAAGCATTATATGTCAGTCATGTCATTTTGTGTTGAATAGTTCTCCCTGTGTTTTGTTTTACAGGTATTTGAAAGTAGGAACCATGGCCGACAAACCCACACTTCACTATACAAAGGGGAGAGGCAGAATGGAACCCGTACGGTGGCTTTTGGGAGCCGCTGGTGTTGAGGTTTGTTTTCTGTTTTAAGCAACACTTCTTTTTTTTTTTTTTTTTTTGCATAAATTTTATTGTGAACATTCCATTTACAAATGCTCTACTAATGATAGGACACCATTACAGTAGCAGTCTTATCTTTCCTCTTAGGCTTCCATGTTGTGTATATTCTTTAAGGGGTCCTACTAGCCCTAGGTACACGCCACACAGAGAGTAGTTGTGCACGTCTTTATTCTGCTGTGTGTAAGTCAGAACTCCACATTCTAAGCCTGCCTTCAACTCATCCCTCCAACACTTACGTCACTGGCCTACAGTGTACAGTGTACAGTGGGAACCATAAGAGTTCCAGCATTCATTTGTTTAACCCGTTCTATGCTCATGACGGAGCCGCTCCGTCATGAGCCTCGGTTGAGCTGTGCTCATGACGGAGCGGTTCCGTCATGGCCCGCTCGGCGCGCCTGCGCGGCGCGAATTTCGCGCCTGCGCTGGACGTTCCATTGAGCGGGGCGGGCCATGACGGAACCGCTCCGTCACGAGCATAGCTCAACCACGGCTCGTGACGGAGCAGCTCCGTCACGAGCATGTGAGCGCCGCTCGGCCCCCGCCGCCCCCTTAGCGCTGCGACGGAATTCCCGTCGCAGCGAAGGGGTTAAAATACACTACATCACCTGCTTTGTTAAATAAAAAGTTACAGCTTTTCAAAATAGAAAAATAAATAAATGCACAAATAAGGACATGTGTAAACACACAGATGATCATAGATAAACAAGCAACTTCTTCTACTAATCTTCATAGCGCCTGAATGATGTGTCCTGATCGGGTCACTGGAAACCGGAAACTAGCAGTCAAAGTGTCAGTGATCTGCACAGATGAGGTAGAATTATCAGCAGACAGAATGTCATCAACACTCTGTTGTGACTCAGACCCTACATTGAAATATTTGGTGATTGATGGGCAACATGTTAAAAATTAGAGGAATCTCTTGTAAGGGGCTTTTCAGGATGCTAGGCAGTCACCATGTGTCATTTAGTGTTAATGATGATAAATAAATCAGTCTCAAAAGGAGCATCAGACTTTCTTGGGTTGTTTGACAGGCACTCCATCACCTCTTGTAAAGGTGACATCTTTCACATCTGTCCGCATATATTTTTATTTTCTGTTTGCGACCAAAGTTTATAGTCTAAATGTCTTCCTTATTTATGCATCTGAGGTTGGTCTATTGGGGCAGCTTGGTCTTCATGGCTCTTCCAAACATGAGTTGCTGGGCTTTCCTGTGTCGTTCAGTGAGGGGGTGGAACCATAGGCTCAAAGAGTAGTGTTTAAAACAAATTTAAGGTAGAACTTCTTCAGTGCAGCATGCTGAACAGCTTTCTTTAGAGTACTCCTGAACCGTTCTACCAGGCCATTGTCCAGCGGCCAAAGAGGAGTGCTTTTTTGATGCTTTACTTTGAGGCGATTTAGAAAGTCTTTTAAGTCTGGACTTTTAAAAGGTGGGCCATTGTCTGATTTTAAGATTGCAGGTACACTCTATGTTGCAAAGATGCCATCTAATCTTAGAATAACCGTTTCATGTTTAATGGATGAAATGTCTTCTACCAATGGAAAACAGGAGTATTCTTCCGCAATGACTAGAAGGTGCTGTCCGTTCTCAAGAGGACCAAAGAAAGCAACAGCAATTCTCTCCAAAGCACGATGTGGCAATTCTGACAAGTTCAAAGGGTGCTGAATAAAATGAGACGAAATGCAGTTGCATGTAAGACCAGTCTTTAATTATTTTTCTACCCTTTTGTGTAGATAAGGAAACCAGACTCTGGTACAGAGAGCTCTCTTTGTGGCAACTATTCCTCGATGCCCCTCATGGGTGATGTCGATCACTTGTTGTCGTAGACTCTCGGAATCACAATTCCTGTACATCAGAGAATGAGGCCTTCTTGAATCACTGAAAGGTCATTGAACTTCAAATGCCCACTGTTACTAGTGAGAGGTCTAGAGTGCTGCTTTCATTATTGATGAGTATCAATGTCTTTTAACTTTAACATGTCACTATATTGGCTCGTGGTGGTGACAATTTGTTCTAAAGACATGGCAGCTGGTGTGCTCAATGTCACAATAAAATTGAGGTTGGCCTCCCATGTCTTAGCTGGGGGTGTCAGGGCATTGAAATGGCACTCTTCAAAATAATCTGCAGGTTTCTGAACTTTCCCTGGGCAATGAAGAATTGTATAGTTGCTTTCCTGTCACCTCAAACCCCAACGTTCAATGTGAGGAGGCATCTTGGCTTTGGGATTGCAAAATATCATCAACAGTGCTTTATGATCAGTCAATACTGTGAAAGGCTTTCTGTACAAGAACACATGGAAATATTCGCAAGCTCAGACCACTCCCAAACCGTCTTTCTCTATTTGCGAGAAAGCATGTGGCATTTGTGACAGGCTTTTACTGGCATATACCCCAATACATCTGCAGGACTTTGGCTGTCCATTATGCTGTGCAACTAGACTGGGCTAGCATCAGCTACATCCTCTGTATAAAGTTTGTAATCAAAGTAGTCCATTTCAGTGGCACTCTCAATAGCTCGCATGATTTTTTAAATTGTTTTTTTGGATCTTCTCACATTTACGTGACCTATGAAAAGACCGTTCTAAGCTCAGAGTTTCCTTTAGCATTCGTCATCAAAAGGAATGTGACAGACTTGCATGGATTACTGGGAGGTGGGTAGCTTCCTCTTCATTAAATTCTTTGAATTTATAATGCCTCACCAGAGCATGCAGTCCCTCTACAAACTCATTGATGGTTTCACCTGGTCTCTGATGTTCTTGACTGAATATGTATCTTTCATAAACTACGTTTGGCACTGGATTAAACTTGACATTCAAGGCTGTTTTGATTTGATTTCACGTCACTTTACCTTCTGGTGGTAACTTTTTTTTTAAACAGTTTTTTTTATTTTCAGTAACAACTTTGGCAAAAAAAGTTGTGATGTACATAATTACATTTTACAGTCAGAATATATAACCACAGTAGCCAATCATGTCTAAAATCTTTACACATCTGTCTAATCAAAATCGATTCTTCAGGCATTCCGTGAAAACTTGTCCTAATACATACATTATTGCTCATCTTCGGAACTTTCTTCATCACAATCTGGCGGCGGCTCGCATATGTCCCCCCGGTACCTATTCCATGCTCCTCATATCTTGCACCATTTCTGGGGTCATCCTCGATTGATAAACACCGTCCTTTCGGCCGTCATGGCTAAGTCCATGCCGCACACCATGCCGCCAATGACAGCAACTCTGCCGCCCCCCCACTTCTGCGCTATATTACGTTTAGCTATCATTAGCCCCAATGTGGCCCAGATTTGTGCTGGATGTGTCAGATCATTGGGTTCCCATACATTTAGCAGGTACTTACGCGGTTCTGGAACTAGTGAAAACCTCTCAGTTTGCGACATTGTTCTTAGTATCTGTTTCCAGTAGTCGGTTATCTTGGGGCAGTTCCACATAGTGTGGAAGAAGGTCCCTTCCTCCCCACATCCTTTAAGACAGTATGGATGCCGTGCTTTGCCCATTTTGTACATAGTGCCTCTGGTGTGATATGTGCGGTGGAGTATCTTGAGCTGTACCAGTCTAAGTCGTGAGGGCACACCCCCCTCTTTGGATGAAGCCAATGCCTCCTGCCACTCTGTCTCATCCAGGTCTCCTACGTCACCCACCCACTTCTTTCTCAAGGAGGTAGTAGGGTCAGGTAAATTATTGACTAGCTTACGATAAGTGAAAGATGTGGCTCGCTTTTGCATATAGTCCGTTAGCAGCCTATCCTCCAATGGGGAGGCCTCCGGCACCTCCGTGCCCTGCGGCATCGCCGCGAACAATGTATGTCTAATCTGTGTATAACGGAAGGTTTCTGATGGTGCTAGCTTGTACTGCTGCTGAAGTTGTTCAAACGGGATTACCGTCCCTTTGTCCCACAGGTCACCCACTGTGGAAATGCCTTTGGTGTCCCACTGTTCAAAGCCCTTGCTGTTTCTGAGTTGTCCCAGTCGTTTAGCATCCCACAGCAGAGTAAGCCGGGTAATGACTCCTTTCCATCCGAACCGCATCTGTGCTGTGCCATATCGCGACTGTGTGCCTAGTGGGCCCTATCAGCGTTAAGACCTGGCCTTTGTTATGTAGGGCCGCCAGTATATTACCTATTCCCAGCTGAAACCTATCCGCCCTATACGCCGGGTCAGCATGGGGGGTATGTATCCACTGATTAATGACTTTTAGATGCGCGGCCCAATAATACAACTGGATGTTAGGGAGTACTACTCCGCCGTCGTACCAGCCCCGGTTCAACTTTCGCCTGTGCTATACTTGCTGGTTTATTGCCCCACAACAGCGTGGATAACTGTTCGGCAATTTGCTTAAAGTATTTCATAGGTACCGGATGGGGTGTGTTCTCAAGAGCGCACAGGAATCTGGGCAGCGCCATCATTTTGAACAGTGCCAACTTCCCCAGCAATGTTAATGGAAGTGATTCCCAGTCAGTCACATCCCTCTTCAGACGCTCCAATGGGGGCGCCAAGTTTTTGGTGAAAAATTCATCAGGGCTGGCCGTGATGTGAATGCCCAGATATTTGAATGAGTCACGTGAAATTAAGAGCCGACAGCCGACGGGGAGGTGTGGGGCGGGGCCATGTAGTATGTACAGCACAGATTTGGACTAGTTGATGGTGTATCCAGACATTTTTCCAAAGCCCTCACATATCTGAAGGAGTATCTGTATGGAATGTCCGGGGTTAGTCAAATATACTAGTATGTCGTCTGTGTAGAGGGAGAAGCAATCCTTCCGTCCACCGGAGGCCCCGCATCATTAGCTCCCCTCTATTCCATGCTGCCAAGGGCTCTAACACCAAAGCAAAAAGTATCGGTGACAGAGGTCACCCCTGACGCGTTAGTCTCGTTAATGGGATATTTTCAGAGATGTGTCTGTTGGCCACCACCTATGCCAGAGGCTTGGTGTACAAAAGGCGAACCCAAACAGAGAATTTGGGGCCGAAACCCAGATGATGAAGGACCGCGAATAGGAAACTCCACTCAACCATGTCAAATGCCATCCTTGCATCTAGGGAGATCACAACTGCCGGTTATTGCAGGGATGGGATCCTAGCCATCACCCCATGTAGGCGTCTACGGTTCAATGCTGCGTTTCTGCCCGGCATAAAACCGGATTGATCTGGATGGATTAAATGCGCAAGGTGTGGTGCCAGCCGAATCGCCAACACCGTAGCAAGTATTTTGGCTTCTGCATTGAGCAATGAGATTGAGCGGTAAGAGGTGCAGTTAGTCTGAGGTTTCCCGGGTTTGAGTATTGCCACTATAGTAGCTAACCGCTGGTCGAGCGGTAGCTCCCCTCTCTCTAGGTTATCGGTGTACATGCGTAATAAATGTGGGCTAGTGATTCCTGCTGTTTTCTAATATCATTCGATCGGTACCCCGTTCGGCCCCAGTGCTTTGCCTGATTACAGTGAGTGGATCGCAGCTTGCAGTTCCTCTACTGTAAGATCAGCCTCTAGCTCCAGGGCTGCCTCCGGAGTAAGCTTGGGCATTACTATATCCTTAATGGAGGCCCTCACTTCCTACTCTGTCATCACAGACTCTGACGTGTAGACTATTTGAAAATGTCCTGCCAGCGTCCGTACTCTTTCCCGTGGATCTGTTGATATCTGCCCTTTCTCCGTCTGTATCTGTGCTATACTTTTGGCGCCCTGTTCCCTCTTGTCTAGCCAGGCCAAGAGCTTTCCTGCTTTGTCCCCAACATCGTAGATTTTATGTCTAGTGGCCGTAAGTTTTGATTTCGTCTCTTCTTGCAAATGGTCTCTGTACTGTTGTTGTATAAGGTATAGTGCATGAGATGATTCTGGCGTAGGATCCGCAGTGTGTTGTGCCTTGGCTGCATGCAACGCTAGCTCTAGGTCTAGCAGTTCCTTCTGCTTCTCAAGCTTATGCCCTATAATGAAAACTACCGCTTGTCCCCTAATGGCGGTCTTGTAAGCCTCCCATATAACTGATGGAGAGCTAACCGATGGAGTGTTTTCTACGAAATAGTGTTTTGTGGCCTTGAGGATTTCTTTCCGTACTTTTGGGACCTGCAGGTAGCCTGGGTAGATAGGGTAGATCCGTCTACGGGTCTCATGGTGATATGAAAAATTTAACATTATTGGAGAGTGATATGAAATACCTCTAGGCTTTATCGTCATTTCGTCAATACTTTGAAGGCTGTTAACCGAGGTAGGAAGTAATCTATTCTAGATAAGCTATTTAAAGCGCCTTAGTAAAAAGTATATTGTCGTTCCGTGGGGTGGAGGTGACTCCAGACATCCACAAGTCCAAGCGCCTCTATGAAACTCAGCAGGCGAGATACCCCGGGCGTCTGCGTCCTTGCTGGGTATCTGTCTAGGTTATAATCCATGGCGGCATTGAAATCCCTCCATCCCCCAATTAAGAGTTCCCCCTCCGGTAGAGTAAGCAGAAACTCGCTAAGGGCTGGGAGCGCTATCGCATGTAGGGCAGGAGGGACGTACACAGATACCACATTAACCAGTTTGCCCTCCCATTGACCCAGAAGAGCTGCAAACCTCCCCTGATCATCCTTTTTTGTTTTATGTATGATGGAGGAATGTTTCCGCATCAAGATGCCTACACCCCTGGAGCCTGTCGAACTCTGAATGAACTACCATCTTGTATCCCCACCTATCTAGCGCCATACATGCATTGCCAGTGAGGTGTGTTTCCTGCAGGAGAGCCAGTGTAGGGGCATGACGCTTCAGAGCCTGCAGCACCAGGCCACTCTTAATTCTATCTCCCAAGCCATGCACATTCTACATCAGTAACTTAGGGGGGCAACCGCAGTGGCAAGGGGCAACCCTGAGATGCATTCGGCTGGGATTGATGTCGCTATATCTGCAGTAGCCATGAGAAGCAAACACTAACCTGCCCATGTATTGTGTGCATAGATCAACTCGTGGGTACCCTGCCAACTTTTTACTGCCATTAGGAACTAAAACCATAAACATTGCTAACCTTGTGTACCGGCCAATTATCCAACCCTGCCTCCCTGCCCGACGGACTCAGAACTGCCCGCCTCCCCAACTTAGCAGAGTGCTTAGTACCAACCCCTAGAAAGTACTTGCGTGAAGGGGGTAATAAGTCCAAGGAAAGGCGCAGTCCCTCCCTTCCCCCCAAAGACTGCTTCAGCTTAGCGTCCAAAGCAGGCGACATTGCACATATAGTTCAGGTGCTGCCTCCGAATTGCGGTTCTCTTTCCAGACCTAGGTGTCCCCTCAACTCTGTTCTTCCGCTTCATTCTGTTGCAATTGTTCTTCTTCGGCCCGTCGTTGGTTTTGGGCTTCAGCTTCCTCAGGAATGTCACAGCGGCGTTGGCTTCTGTCCCTGCGTTTGGACCCAGCTACTTGGCGCCAGCCCTCGAGCCAATCATGCGCCTCCTCAGGCGTATCGAAAAACCATGTTTTGCCTTCAGCCACAACTCTGTTTCGCCAGGAATAACATTGAATATGGCAAGTTTTTGGTTCTTAGTTCTTTTTTGACCTCTATGAAGCTTTGTCGGCGCTGAGAGACAGCCATTGTATAGACCGGAAAAAAAGGACACAGTGGAGTTCTGGATTCGGATCGGCGGCACCACTCTCGCGGTTTGTAGTATGGCGTCTCTATCTCGGAAATTGAAAATACGGGCAAGCACCGGTCTAGGGGGGGGCACCGGGTCTGGGCTTCCCCCCCCAGGGACCCTGTGAGCTCGTTCGACTGAGAAGAAGGTTGACAAGCCCCTGGGCTGGAACCGCCATTTTCTAAGATCCTCAACATATAGGTCCATCGCCGGGCTTCCTTCGTTTTCGGTAATTCCAGTAATTCGTATGTTATTTCTGCCGGAGCGCCCTTCCTGGTCCTCCAGTTTTGCCGCCATCAGTTTGTTTTCCGCCTCCAGCGGGTTACTGTTTTCTGCTGGGTTGCTGTGTCTTTCACTAGAGTTTTGGTGACCTGTTCAACTTCAGTGACCCTGGCAGTCATTTTTTGAAAGTCCACTCTCAAGAAGGGGACATCTGTCGATATTGTCTCCAGCGTTGCTTGAACATTGGTAAGGGCTACCATTATGTCCTCCAAGGTTACTTTTTGTGCGCTCTCTCCTCCTGGGGTCTTGTCCGTCGGCTCCCTTCGCTCTGGCAGCAGCGGGAAGTCCTTCCCATATGCATATTTATCCAGCTTGGACTGGGTGGCCGAAGTCCGTGGCCCACTGCTCGCCATTATTCCCCCTCAACTATGGTATAAACAGGTACAGGTCGCAGCTGACCTCCGAGAATATTAACCCACTTGCTCTGCTGGTGTTCCTAGGGCGCCTCTGATGTTGCGGTATCACCACAGAGTAGTCACCAGGGAGGGTGGGGGGAGGAAGTCGTAACCCGCCCTGACCCTCTATATTCCGGCACAACTGTCAGCCATGTGTCTTTAATTTTGTGCCGATTCAGTCTTCACTGCAATACGGCGATATTACGCAGCTATTAGGTGCTTATAGCTGGGTCCCATTCCCACAGACCTCCGGCCATGCTCTCCGTGAGTGTTTATTTGGGTGGGGGGGGGGGATATACACTGGCCCCCCCCATCTGATGCGGTTGTGTTGATGCGTGTGTCCACCCGTGATCGGGGGGGGGGCCCTGTGCCTCCAGCCCTGCTCAAAATTGTGGGCCTACCCAGTAATTTAGTCCCCAGTTGCTCCTCCGGGGGTAGGCCTCACCTCCTGTTTGCTGTCCTCGGGGCCCGGGTCACTGGCTGGTAATCTGCTATGTCGGCACCCTCACTCGGGTCATCACCGCTCTTTTGGCCACCCCACCCCCAGCAGGTGGCTAGGGCGTCCCTTGTGGCGGTGTTCAACAGGTCTCTGCGCTACTGCGTGCATCAGCGGTAACCCCTGGGGGGGCGAACGGGGGGGGAGCTGCGGATGAGGCTGGGAGGAGACTGAGATGCTGTTCGGCCCCCAGGGGCCACTCCGGTGCCACTGGTTGCGGGGCTGCTCACACTGGCTCTCGCGCTTCCGCTGCCGCAGCGTCCCGTCGTGGGCGTGTCCCCAAATCGAGTCCCCGGCTGCAGAAGGGATCGTAGGCCGGCGTAGTCCGCACTCGGATACAATGCATTCCTGACGTCTGATTTGGACTGGAGTAATGCTCACAGATGTCGCTTGCCCTCAAATGCCAGCGAGAGCCTCCGGAGTGCAATGTTGTGTTGGAAAATTATCAGATTAATGTGGAAGGCTACTGCTTCCTCCGAGCTCTTCTAAGCAGCGGCCATCTTGGTCGGCTGCTAGCCACGCCTGGTGGTAACTTTTTTAATGGCTTTTTTAACTCCTTCACGAACCATGTTCCTCAGTTCCTTTATCATCTTTTTATCATCTTTTTCCTCTATTGCATCTATGAAATCCTCAAAAGTCTTTATCCATGCAGACCATCTATTGCCAATATTGTGCTTTTTAGCAGTATCAAATGCAGATGGTGGTTTGAAGAATGCAGCAGTTGTATATACATTTGTGGACAGTAGTTGTCTCACAGGCGCATCGTGTGGAACTTGATCAGGCAGAGCATCCTCAGCGCCTTGTGAAATGCCGGCTTATGGATCAACCTTAATGACTTTTGGAGCTTGGGTCTTGCCACAGCTCTTCATCGGAGCTCTTTACTTGAAGGCAAACGGGGAGTTGTTGGAGCTGCAGGTTTGCTGCTTGTTACGCAGATGTCAAGCGCAGCCCGTGACCCTCCTGCTGGGGACGCTTCGCAGGACGTTGCCGAATGATGATTCGTTAATGTTTTGGTAAGTAGATAAACTTTGTTATCTACTAGTCCATGAAAGCAGATCGAGTTATGATATTTGCTTGGCGTTGTGCTTAAATGTTTCTTCACAACCTGGTAAATCTCTGTTTCAAGGCACATGAATGTTTGTTTGACTTCTACTGAACTATGGCTGTGTGCTGCTTTCATAACCTGGTTGCATCCGCCTTTAGTCTTCTTACTCCATATAGCGTATGGCATTAATTTGCATAATGGCACACTACCTTTTATTTGTGGCTGTTTCACTCAGTTCTTGGCCACCGACTTTCGATGTCGCTTTCTTTATCTTCAAGCGTTTTAAACAGGCTGCCATTGCACTGAAACTTCACTAGTGCAAGCCTCAATTCTGCACTTTGACTGCAGCACACGTGGCAGGCATGGGCATTTTGCTGGACCCCGGCAAACTCTCTGGAATATCGCTTTCAGTGTACGGGCTTCGTATCCCAGCCTTGTCTCCAGTTGTAGCATCCTACCAGCCCCAGGTACTCGCCACAAACCACGCCACATACACAGAGTAGTACACTCCTTTGCTCTTTTGTGTGTAAGTTACTGCTCCACATTCTAAGCTTGTCTTTGACTCATCACTCCAATGCTTATGTCACAGGCCTACGGTGTACAGTGGGAACCAAAAGAGTTCCAGGGTTCATTTATTTACAAGGCAGTACAGTACCCAGCAGAGGTGAGATTTGATGACGTGATGGTGAAAAGGTGCATGAGAATTTCAAAGTGGACCCTAGGTTTCTGGCCAAAGGGCTACTGGGATAAAGTAAATGTTATTATATATGTTTGAGCAGCAGGCTACCAGAATCAACATCACCCAGATTTCGGGGGCGTGGCTAGCAGCCAAGCATGGCGGCAGCATAGCGTAAGGGCTCCTGAGGGCACTGTGGCCTGATTAACAATCCGACATACTTATCCGGTAAATTGCTCACCCGAAGCGGCGGCGGTCGGATCCGGGTTCGGGGCGGTACCGCCCGATCCGCTTTTGTAGACCAACGGAGTCTGGAAGCCGCACCGACACCCAGTGGCGCACTTGGGCCTGCATCCGGAAGTCCAGCACCGGACTGGAGTGATTTTCCGGCCCCGGCGGAAGTGAGGCCGGGCCGGCCTACTTGTGAAGGCACGCACGGAGGAGACCGGAATGATTAACAAACCCCCCTGAGTCACAGCCCGGGGGTGCGGACACTAGCTAAGCCTGTCGGCATCTGCCCCATACAGCCGGAGGAAGACGGACCCCACGGACACGGGCTGCAGACGGAGAAACCGGCGTCACGGTCCGAGACCGAGTCGCACCTCAGCAAGACAGTGATCGCCTTGCAGATACCGGAGCGCGACTGCAGCGGGTAATAGAGACTCTGCTTGCCCTCTGAAACGGTGAGGAGACACGTATTGGGACCCGGCCGGCGGCGGTTGGAACAGGTACCCCCGGGGGCCCGGCGAACGCACAGCCGCCTTGCAAACAATATCTGAGTGGTTGGCAGCGCCTAGTCTGGACAATCACGAATAAAACGGCAGTCCAGACACAGTGGGGGGCCGGTGATCCGAGAAGATCTGGACACCAGGTGGCAGACACTCGGTCGAGGCCCGGGCGGTCAGATACCGCAAACCCAGTGCATGGCCCACCAGTAGTGCTACGAATGCCTTGAGGGGTGCCCTGCTAGAAGGTACTGAATCAATCCTGCTCCAGCCCGGTGGCCTAGCGGGAGACACGTGAACCACTTCCTCCTTGCAGCAATATCAGAAGCAGGCAGCGAAAAGACAGTTTGGGCATTGCGCACTGCAGAGTGGGAAGCACCTTTTCTTTACGAGTACCGGGGCGGAGTGCCGGCTGGCCCTGAGAGAACCCTACCACTAAACTGCGACGAGACAGACTACACAGTGACGAGTGGCTGAGAGACGAGTTCCCCACGGCCTCTGGGCGCCACGGCTGCACACCGGCCCACTGTTAACTGGCCCACACGAGCCTGACTAAGTTCGTTGCAACACCTACCCGCAACGCAGTGAGTGACACGCCGATCCCCACAGGCCCCTAGACATGGCGGGCAAAGGCACTAGGAGTGGATCCACGCAGGCCAAGCTGGACAAATTCGCATACAGCCAACAGGCGCAATCACAGTCCAACGGGCGGAACTCCACGGGGGCTTCCCAAGAAACAGAAGGGACCAAGAAGGTGAAGTTAGAAGACATCATGAAAACCCTCTCGGAGGTCAAAACTACAGTAGGTTCCATCTCCTCTGAAGTCACGCTACTGCGTGCAGACTTTCAAAAGATGACTGAAAGGGTGTCCCAAGTGGAGGTGGTCACGAAATCGCTTGTGGAAGACACGTCGGAACTGCAAATAGCCATGGAACGTATGGAAAAGGTCACTAGGCTTCTACAAGACAAGCTGGACGACCAAGAGGGGCGTTCCCGAAGAAATAATGTACGCATCCTCGGACTTCCGGAAACGGAGGGGAAGGGTGCTATGGACCTCTATGTTGAAGACCTCATCAAGACAAAACTGCAACCAAAAGGACTGTCCCACTTCTTCTCCGTGGAACGGGCGCACAGGGTGCCTGGAGGCATACCCAAACCTGGAGCCACTCCACGGCCTGTCCTGGCCAGACTCTTCAATTTCAGGGACAGGGACGCCATCCTGCAGGCGGCGAGGGTCTCTCCACCTGTCAAGGTTCACAACGCAACTCTGGCCTTTTTCCCGGATTACACGGCAGAAGTGGCCAGACGCCGCAAATCGTTCACGGAGGTGAAGAAAGCACTACGAGACAGGGAACTGCCATACTCTATGTTGTTTCCTGCCAAGTTACGGATAGTCGCCGATGGGAAGGTGTGGTTCTTCGACAAACCAGAAGCGGCGCAAGACTGGCTTGATGGTTGGCGACAAGTGGGGCAACAGCATCGTCCACACAGAGATCGACCCAATCAGCACAACGGCATGCAACTGAGCGGACAGGCCAACCACTCGACACGGCAGGAAGGCTCGGAAGACACTGAGCTCATCGCTACACAGGATCTCTTCGACTCGGGGCAACCAGCTCCGGTCTGATGTCTAACTATGTTTGAAAAGGGCGGGATGTGACGGCATGGACCTGGGTCCCGCTGCGGCTGAGTAGGGTGGGCACAGTTAGTGCCTGTAAGGGACTCACCAACCCCACGAGCAAGTAAGATAATTTGGGGAAGACTAAAGCACTCTGCAAAGTTGGGGACACGGGCGGGGGTTTGTCAGGGGAGCAGGGAGGGGGGATACAGATAAAGTTGTTGTTCATGTTTCTGTTTTTAGCCATCACTCAAACCGCACGCTACACTACTTCGCAAGGAATAGCCACACGCCTGCGCACTTGCATGCCACATAAAGTCTGCATTAGCTCAAAAGCCACATTACAGTTAACACTAACCCGACGATTTAATGGCCCGTCCATTTCATGCAACACCCGCTGGGGGTGACTCCAGGATGGTAGAAGTGCCCCCCCTGCGCCTATTAACTTGGAATGTCAGAGGCCTAGGGGACAAAAATAAAGAGGGGGTTGGTCTTGCAGGCCATTAAGCGACAGAGCCCGGATCTAGTCCTACTTCAGGAAACACACCTGGCAGGGACAACGTGTAAGGTGCTGGATAGGCGCGGCTATGCGATGGCGATACACGCAGAATTTACCACTGGCTCCAGGGGGACAGGGATCCTAACGAATAAGACGTCGCCCTTTATCATTACACACCGCGTGGCAGACGAACAAGGTCGTTTTGCAGCCATACATGGTCAGTGGGAGGGGAAGCCACTAAATGTAGTCTCTGTATATATACCCCCAGCGCTTCACTCCATAGCACTGCCTGCCCTTGGCAAATTCCTCCTAGACCTCCCTGAAGGGGACACGATCATAGGGGGAGACCTAAATGCCATAATGGACCCGGCGATGGATACCTTACCCACCAGAGTCCGTTCAAGAGGGAAGGCATCCTTACCTGACTTTCTAGAAGCCTTGGGCATAACGGATGTGTGGCGACATCTACACCCCGCACTGACGCAATACACTTACTACTCAGCAGTGCACGATAGCCTATCTCGCATTGACTACTTTTTGTTTCTAGGGGTAGGACTGGGAGCTGTGGACAGAATAGACATCCTGCCGAGGGGTATATCTGACCACTCACCAATTACCATGTCTCTCACCACCGGGGAAAAGAAAAGCGCTAGAATCTACCCCTTATACCCAAATTACTTAAAGGTCCCTAAGATCCGGAGGAAACTTAAACTAGCAACAACACATTACTTCGCGGAGAACATGGGCACGGTGACCTCACCGTCAGTCTTGTGGGAAGCGAACAAAACGGTCCTCAGAGGAGCGGCAATAACAGGACGCAAACGAGACTCCCGTCGAACTCACTGAGTTAGAACTGACACTTAATGACGCGAACACGGCTCACATGGCGAATCCCACCGCAGCCACAGCACACACATTGCGGCTGAAGCAGCAGCAGTACCAGACACATCTCAAAACAACAGTTCAGGGCTACATCACCAACACTGCGCACAGGATTTATGATGTAGGTGACAAAGCGAGCAAAATGCTGGCATGGTTGGATAGGAGGAAGGGGGGAGCGAGGGGTATTCAGAAGCTTCACACGACGGACGGCCGAGTACTGACACATCCGGAGAAAATTGTGCACACTTTAGCGAATCACTTTTGAGATACATACACCCCGGAACATACCATCACCGCACAAATGGCATCCGCATCCCTAACTGCAATCGACATCCCCAGTATACCACATGAGGATATGCAAGACCTGGAGATAGACCCGACAGAGGAAGAAATACAATTGTCGATTCAGGCATTACAGTCAGGCAAAGCATTGGGCCCTAATGGCCTGCCTGTGGAATGGTACAAAGCAATGGCCTCGGAGCTTAGTGGACCCATGTTAGAAATGTACAAAGAGAGCAGGGAAAGGGCAGAATTACCACTTGACCAACGCACGGCCACGATCATTGCCATACCAAAACCGGGAAAACCACCAACTGAATGCGCTTCCTATCGTCCAATATCCTTGCTTAATATAGAGGCAAAGGTCTTGGCCAAACTTCTAGCTAACCGTTTGTTGCCACACCTGCATACCCTAATCCACCCTGATCAGTCAGGCTTTATGCCACATAGAAGTACAGCATTAAACCTCCGGAGGGTCCATGGGGTATTGGCTCGGACACACCTCCTTTCGGAGAAGGCCGTGATTATCTCTCTTGACGCCAAAATGGCTTTTGACCTGGTAGAATGGGAATATCTCTTTGAAGTACTTGCACGCATGGGCTTTGGGCCGAAATACATAGCCTGGATACGACTCCTATACGCGAAACCAATGGCGCAGGTGGTAGCCAACGGCCACATCTCGCCGATGTTCCCATTAGGCAGAGGGACCAGACAGGGATGCCCCTTGTCGCCCTTACTATTTGCGTTGGTGCTCGAACCCTTGGCAATCCTGCTTAGGACGACACCCTTATTCAGAGGAATTAAGTGGGAGGAAGGATGGGAAGATAAAGTATCACTATATGCAGACGACATGCTAGTCTACATGGTCGACCCTGATGTTGGAATCCCTGCCCTGCTGGATCTCTGCAACACACACGGGAGATCCTCGGGATACGTTCTGAACTGGTCAAAATCAGTGATATACACACTGAAGGGCCCAGCTCCAAATTTACAGGAAGACTGCCCCTTGGCGACATCGACGACCTCCTTTAAGTACCTGGGCATTGTCGTCACACGGGAAGCACCAGACTTCTTCATTAACAACTTGACACCACTTGTGGAGCGCCTGCGGGCAGGAGTGAAACACTGGGCAGCTCTACCCCTGACCCTCCTAGGAAGGGCAGCCTTATATAAGATGATGGCGCTGCCCAGGTTCCTCTATGTCTTTGAAAACACCCCGCATCTTGTCCCACCACAATACTTTAATCAAATTGCGGCATTGGTCTCCAACCTGCTCTGGAATAATGGCCCGGCACGCATAGCCTACGATAAACTGGTGAAAAGTTGGTATGGAGGGGGGATTGCTCTGCCTAACATACAGTTATATTACTGGGCAACGCAACTCAAAGTGATTAACCAATGGCTCCACGCCCCGAGAGACGACCCAGCATATCGGGCGGATTGGTCACAGCTAGGGACAGATTGCATGCTCTCGGCGCTATATAATAAACCACAGCTTGGTCATCTGGTAGGTCCGACACGACACATGGCGACATTGTGGCATATAGCGCAGGCGCGATTGGGCTGGAAGGGGAAAATCACCAAGATGACGCCGCTGTGGGACACACGGTCACTGGGGACCCTGAGGATGTGCAAAGGATTTGCACAGTGGGATCAAATAGGTATTTCCACGGTAGGGGACATGTGGGACAAAGACACAGTAATAACGTTTCCACAGCTTCAGCAGCAATACGGCCTTAGATCCACAGAGACATATAGATACGTGCAAATCAGACACTCACTACTCCGGGCGGTTCCGGCGGGCACTGACATACCGGAATCCTCACCACTAGAGGATAGACTACTAACAGATTTCATACAGCACAAGGCGACCTCTCTTACCTATAAAAAACTAGTTAACAACCTGGAGGAGCCTACACTGAAACTGAAAGAAAAATGGGAAAGAGAGGTGGGTGAGATGGATGAGTCAGAATGGAATGAGGCATTAGCCTCCCCGAAAGAGGTGGGAATTTCGGCGAAGTTCCGACTGGTGCAACTGAAAATTTTACACCGCATCTATTATACTAGAACGTTACTTCACAAAATACATAGAGCGCCACACCCCTTTTGCCTGCGGGGCTGCGGGGAGGAGGGAACACTGTTTCACACCTTATGGGATTGCACACATATACAAGAATTCTGGAAACAAATAATGCGAACTATTTCCCAAGCACTTAAAATCTCTGTTTTGCCTGAACCACGCAAATGCCTCCTGAATGTCTGGGATCCCAATGACCTGGACAGATATGGACTAATCTGGGCTACACTGGCCATGACGGTGGCTAAGCGTGACATCGCGCAAAAGTGGGGGGCTCCGGAGCTACCCAAGATGAACAGATGGGCTAAAAATATGGATGCGTTCATGGTTACGGAGAGGGCTGTTTATGTCCTTCGAGCTTCCCCCCGTAAATGGAACAAGGTTTGGACAGCCTGGAATGTCTATAGAGGAGAGATATGTGAACCTCTGCCTGAGGGAGATGATGTAGACTCCGATGGGGAAGATGAGTAACGGCAGATACGGGGGAGACAGCCGGTGAGGGATGAATGCACTGGTGGTTTAGAGCAGGGTGTCTAGGCGGGAATGGAAGGGAATGCAGACTTGCTGTTGAGCAGAATGTTGTGGCAATACTAATGAACATGATGGCTTAAGTTGGGAGGGGGGATGGTTTTAATAGGTTTACTAAGATGAGGGGACATGTTAGGCAACAAGACCATCATGATAATGGCTAACGCCCAGAGACTATGGACTGGACATATAAGAATGGCTATATTAATCTTAGGGGGGGTGGATAGAGTCAATGTTTGAAACTGTTGGATGTATACTACATGATACGTGAATGTTGTACATCAAAACGTAAAGTGTGTGACTAACTGAACCACGCTCACTGCCTAATATGCCTTCATGTCAATAAAGATTTTCAAAAAAAACAAACAGATTCCTCTCTCAGGGGTGTGGAATTTCTTAAAATATCTACTTGACAGTGGGATAGGTTGCCTCAAGAAGCTACTGGTCCCTTTGGTGCCATGTAGTGTGGCAAAAATGATGGCTACATTCTCATTATATAAGAACTTGGATAACAGCCTCTCTTAATTATGCCAGGGCTCATTCTATAGTAAGGTTTGAATACTATCAATTTCCCTATTTTTGCCACCTTTCCACAGATGTACACACTGGAGCTGGAGGTAGCGTTTAGCAATAGTTCCAGAGTTGGAATGCCCTTTTTGTGTCTTTGCAAACCTACTAACTTGCATGTTTTTAGCGGTTTTCACCAACTCGTCTCTAAACTTTTCTTATACTGATAAATGTTGGAAATTTACTCCTTTCAAGTACAGAAGTAAAACATTTTCCAGGGTTGGAAAAAATGTGGTTGGCATATGGAGGATATGACATTTTATACCTTCAACTGATATTCGCATGAGCAAATCTTCACATGCATATTTGCCTGTGCTAAAATGCAGTTCCCAAATATTTTCTAGAAGTGCAATTTCCTGGCTTCTGAATTTTTTTTGTGAATTCATAAAAGTTGTAAATCTGCACTAATGCATGGACACATACGAAGTGACTTTCTTTAATAATGGGCCCTATATTCGGTCTGGTGGTAACCAAGGGCTTTTTTTTTTTTTTTTTAATAAAAAATCTCTCTGTGGGCTGGCTTCACAGTGAGGGACATCATTCTGCTCTTTCACAAGGACCATCTCTGCACACAAAGTAGTTTTGTGCACTGCCAGGGACTACTGTGTCAATGTGTGCTTTTTGAGACCCAAAAATATTTTAGCTTTTTCCAATGTTTATTATAATGGTGAGGCCCCGGCAATTCCCACAACAATAATGTTTTGGAAAAACCAAGTCAATACAAGAAGCGCATTGACAAAACCAAAAAGCTGACCACCAATGTACGACCTATTGGCTTCCCCAATGCTTGTTTATTTTCATGTTTCCCATAATCTTATTGAAACTGGTTACACTGATTTTCCATTATGAATATAATTGCATGAATTGGGGAGAGGATGTGGCCCTACGGCTAGGGCGGTCGACCTCCAATCTAGGGAACCTGGTTCGAGTCATGGCAAGGACGCGCAACATCCTATGATTTTGGGCAAATTACGCAATCCCCCCGTGCCTAACAAAAATGAATGAATGTGTCCTTGTGTAACGCAACTGGTGCTCATGTAAAGCGCTCCGATACCTTCGGGGCAAGTTTACGCTATATAAAATGCCGTCAAAAAAAGAAAACTATTTAACTAAATGATGCTTAAAAGAAATGGTACCGAACGTTTCACAGTAGTTTAGCAAAACATTTTTTCCTTGTTGCATTTTTTGTGAACATTTTATTTTGAAAGTAAAGAATCAACAATCTTACTTTCAAGCTTCTATATATTTTTACATCTAATCAGAAAGCATTCTGGGAGCATTGTACTTAGCCACATATTGTTAAACTTTGCAAACATGTGTACACATTTTTATACTGGAACCACTGTTGGTAGAGCAGTCGTAGTATACAACATTTCCTAAGAGCACTCAACCTAATAATAAAAGCTTTACATTAATGAACCATAAGTACAAGTGCGAACAGGGGAGTTTGTGCAGCAGGGGGATGGGCCTGTCTGTCACAAGGACAAAATAAATAGGAAAACGTGTTGTCACAGACCCCAACCAATATACCCTGGGCATCGCCTACAGGAATTACATACCCCTGTTACCTCCATGGATCTTTTATTTGTTGAATGTAGTCACTGTTTGTTTTGTTAAATTCTATCCCATATCAGTTTCCGCACTTTTCTTGGCGCAGAATTCTCCAGTGCTGAGATGGGTGTCATTTCTTTGAGTTCTGTGTCCGCCTGACTATGAGGTATTCATATTTTGGTTAATATTTTGAGGTATGACACACTGCATCTTCATATTTATTCACTTTGAATAACAATGGAGTAGCTTTTGAACACATGAAATTAGGATTAGGTGTGAGTAGTATAGTGTGCATGATAGGCTGCTTGAGCTAAACCAGAATGAAGAGTTTATTTTTCTAAATGTGTTAGTTTGCTGACTAGCACCATATCATTTAATGGGTTCAGCTTTCAATGCACCCACCTTATGATGAACTATTGTGTTATTTGGTATAACTATTTTTCGCTGCAAGGCCAGAAGTGTTAAGAGATGCACTGTTAGTTTTAGCCCTGAAAGTGATTTTTATGCACTGTATTACATTTTTTTTTGTTATTTACGATGGCCCATCAAGGATTAAATCCATTTTCTCTTTTCTTTTTTTCAGTTTCAAGAAAAGTTTTTGGAAACGAGGCAAGATTATGAAAGGTTATTGAAAGGTGGGGCTCAAGTGTTGTACCTTACAGTTCAAGGCTTTGCTTGATTCTTCCACTTGGGATCTAAGAGTTTATAATATTGGCCAGTATCATATATATTTCAAAACCTAATCTTTTCAAATACAGGGATACATATTAATTGTTTTAGAAAATTTCCAGGTTTGTTTCCTTAAAATATACAATTCCCCTGAATTATCAAACAATTGATTATTTTGCTGTTGACTTACATTGTTATCAATCAAACTATATTTGAAGAAACTTGATGAGACTGGAGAGATGTGCCTTTCCCATACATGGGCTGCTGCCCAAAATCCCTTTAGTAGTTAAAAAAAAAAAAGTAAGTGCATTACTTTTCTGTGATTTAAAAAAAAAAAAAGATGGAATGATGCTCATGTTCAGTTGTCCAAGCATGCCAAAAAAGGGACTCCTGTGTCCATTCTACATATCAGATCCTGCCTGCGCAGAAGTGTCTCAGAAGAGGCCCTAATACTGTATTCACCGATACATTGCAATGTGAACATTCCGATTAGGATAATATAGTAACAAAGTAGCGCCTCTGACAATTCAAGTTATTGAGTATTATATTTCCCTGATAGCTCTTTATAGATGGGCAAAAAATTAGTTGTTTTCAACCTTTATTGGGGTGCGACTGTCAAAAGCATCCTCGGAGGGAGCAGCACCATACAACACAGAGCAGCTGAACCACATACCTGCAGCAGTCTATACATCACCGACCTGAAGGTCAGTGCAAGGACAATAAGGGTGTATGCCATACCTGACTGCATGCCTGTTTGCATGAGAATCTTATTCCCCTGCCTAACAGTGGATTTGTTTGGGTCAGCGAAGGACCTGCATCTTATAGTGTGTAACTGCATTGCGGAACTGCAGCACCGATGGTGTATACTGGACTTCTGTTGAAGCTATCATTTAATGGGTACCTTCCCTAGACTGCCTTGTGCATTCACAGGTTTGGCTCGTGCTTTGTAAGGCAGGTCTTTTTGTGTTATGTCCTGTCACATTTTGCTCCACGTCTTGTGCCCCTGTTCTGCCAAGTCACTGGCTAACCTTTTGGCATATGTGATCCAAAGAGTGTGCATTGTGCTCTGTAGGAAATGAGCCTACTCAGGAAGGCATTGATCCTGTGTTGCATGTTAATGTCTCAGGGCAATTATGCACTATACAACTAACATGATTTATTGAAGGAGACCTATGCCTGTATATAGTCAACAGACCTATTTGAGTGTGCATGGCAGCATGTGGATAATATTTTTACAATTGGCATTGTGGATGGTATTCAAACTCACTCGTGCAAAGCTCAAACAACCAGGAATTGGCGGTTACAATTTGTACTTGATGAATGGGCTAGTCGTTTTAATTGTAGCATTGTAAGGCCTACATGTGCGGCTGCTAAGAAGTCTATGTCCTGTTCAAGTTTTTGGAAATCGGGGGCTTGCGAAAGTCTGTCTGGTGGAGGAACATAGCTTGGAAATCACCTAGAAGGAAGTGTGTGGCAGCTGCTAGGGGGCCGTCCTCCTGACTTGGCTGGCAGCTGCCCTCATCTCTGCTCTAGCAGCCACGCTATAGAATTCACTAGCCACAAAACAAGAGCCACAGAAAATTATCTTGCCTTCAGAAGACTACTCAAGAGTTCCAGAGAGGTGCTGATTTGAGCGCGTAGAAATTGAGGATTAAAGGTACAGGATGTGGATACGGGGGGGTAGGTACGTGTTAGCCAGATGTCATAAGGATAATTTCAACGTGCTATTGGTTGGTGTCTGCGGACCCAATCACGATGACCCACAATTTTATCAAACTCTACATGGCAAAATCACGCAATACTCACATATACTGCAACTCTGGGGGGAGGGGGGAGATTTTAATTGCATACAGGATCTCGATTTAGACAGTTTGAATTGCCCCCCAAACCCCCCCGCCCCCCATGGCGCCCTCTATGGCTGCCAGAGTGGTAGCTGGAATTGCAGAGGGACTCGCTGACGTTTGGCAACATCGCTCACCCCTGGAAAGGGAATATACTCACTATTCTTCTATATATGACACCCATACCTGAATAGAATATTTGTTTGCATCGCAGGAACTGCTACCCTTCATAAGCGAGTGCATTTATATGGTGCGCATGCTCTCCGACCACTCTCCCGTCATGTTGACGGTGTCGATCAGTAATATGCATCACAGGGAACCCACCTGACGATTCCCACAGTACTCTTTGCTAGACCCCGTCTTTTGAGACGAACTGGGTAAGGCAATAGATTAGTGTTTGCTACCAATATGGGAAGTGTACCCAAAGGGAGCACTATCTGGGAAACATTTAAGGTGTTCATCAGAGGCATGACCATTGCAAAGCACGAAGTGGTTTTTAAATCGATTAGATCACAACTACAAAAGCTGGAAACAACATTGAAAACATTAGAGAAGCACACATTGAGATTAAGTATTTGGGGAAATACGCCACCGCTCTGGTTTATGCTGAAGGGGACAGGCCCAGCTCGCTACTGGCTAGGTTAACAGGACCCCCTAAAAGTGAAAATGATATTTCGCACATATATAAGATGAAAATGTAGTCCTGGTTGGGAGCACGCTTAAGATAGTTGAGGCCTTTAGTGGATAGTACAAAAAACTGTATACCACGCGCAAACTTAACATAGAAGAAACAGATGAGGACTATCTCGCCCATATCACGATGAAATGGCGGGACAACTTGGATAGGGAAAGACTTATGACCCCTCTTCGCCCAACGGAAATCACAGCACCTCTAAAAGATATACCTAATGATAAAGCACCAGGGTCAGATAGCCTGACTGTAGCCTTTTACAAGGCATACCAGGATCGTCTTATGCCCCACCTGATGAATATATTTGAGGAAATGGCAAAGGAGGGAATAATGCCGCCCTCGATGCTCGAATCCATTCTGATCATGTTACTAAAGCCTGGGAAGTAGCCTGATCAAAGCTTCTCCTATAGACCTCTATCACTGCTTAATACGGACGCTTACCTGTATGCCAAGATTCTGGTGAACAGGTTGGCACCCCTTTTGCCGAAACTGGTTGGGCAAGAACAATTTTTTTTTTTTTCCGGGCCGTTCCCTCCGGCGTAATTTGAGAACGCTTTTCTGCACTATTGCACAAATCGACTCAAAGTTTAGAGCTGCTGCCCTTTTCATAGATATTGACAATGTTTTTGATTCGGTTGAATGGCAATTTTTTTATATGCTGCCCTCAGAAGGGTGTGGGTATGCGAGGTATTGCTGAAATTAGTTGATGTGCTGTACACTAAGCCGTCAGCATGCGTTAGGGTTATTGGGGTATTTTCATCACTGATAAAAATCTCAAGAGGCACTAGGCAGGGATGCCCGCTTTCCCTCTAATGTACGCCCTTGTGCTGGAACCTCTTGCCTCTGCTATGCGTGAATGCCACTCTTGTAGAGGCATTCGATCGCTACATTACAACCTGGTCAGTGCAGCGTATGCAGAAGACGCGCTGCTCTATATACGCAACCTTGAACAGAATTTGAAACCTATGATCCAAGAGGTTGAGCTATTCGGTCAACATTTGGGCCTAAACATCAACTGGCATAAGTCTTTGATATTTCCACTCACTAGTGTGACTACATCCATTCACACTGGCTATCCTATAAACTGGACCACAGATCTAGTGCGCTATCTGGGAATTAAAGTACAAGCTGATCCTGAGGTGATACTGCACGAAAATAACGGGTGCGTAATCCAGAAATTGAAAGAGCCCATTGGCAAATGGATAAGACTCCCACAGTCTCATATAGGCCACATAGCTCTAATAAAAATGATTGTGCTTCCTTTTCTTATTTACGAATATCCCAATTACACTGCCCTAAGTCATTCATTCAGAGCCTCCGATCCCTCATGATAATGCTTGCATGGGCGGGGAAGCAGCCCTGGATAAAATGGGACACGTTCACAAACACATTCACGGAGGATGGTATAAATGCCCCAGACTTAGAAAGATACTATCGGGCTGCACAGGTGTTGCATGCATATTATTAGATTCATGGACCCCAGGATTTACCACAACTATACATTGAAATAAACGTGGTAACCCCTACCTCATTGCCGAAAAATCTATCAAGTGGGTCCCAGGGGAGACCCCGCATCACAGACCCAATAGGATGCATGAAAACTGAAATGAAGAACACCGCAGTGGCTCACCAGCTTATGCTCCTATACTGTTCCAAACTGTCTATCAAATGGTGTGATTGATTCCCATTGTGTGAAGATAGGGCAGTTATACAAACACTCCGTGCGTTACAAATTGAGCGGATGGGGGATTTCTTTCTTGACTGTGCAGTGAAAACGTGGGAGCAAACCTTAGCACGTACACCTCAGATATCGCCACTTGATGCTTATCAATAGCTCAGGGCTCGTCAAGCGTGCACGTTATACTAAGGGAGGACATGGGAGAACCACAAGAGATGAAGTCATTAACATATCTCCTTCAGACTAACTCTCCACAGCATGAATTACAACGTTATATGAACTCAGGAGCGGGTGTAACACTCGGACACCACACAAAACCCAGCTGGAGTGGCAGGAGGAGCTGGGCAAAGATATCACTGAGACACAGTGGGTGTGATGCTTTGCAAAGCACCAAGCCAATCTCACAGAATGGATGACATAGGCTGATACATTATAAATACTTTTACAGGGTATACTACACTCCAGCTAGGCTATACAAATATGGTTTGAACAAAGTTGACAGATGCCCGAGGTGCAGCGCTGGTAAAGCAATCTTTACCCAGCTGGCTTGGGAGTGCCCCGGGGTATGCGCATTCTGGAGGGAGGTATTATAAGCCTTAACACAGATGTTGCTGCTCCCAATCCCAGAGCTCTGGTTGCGCTCTTAGGTTATGATAAAGATATACACAAATCAGGACGTAAACTGGCGCTATTAGCTGACTACTAGCGAAACAGAGGATAGCAATGTTTTGGATGCTGGGCCCTCTGCCCAAGTTATAAGATTGGCACACTGACCTGGCTTGTTGTTCCACACAATCATATAATTACAATGCTCTAATAATCCCAGAAAGATGCAGAACTAGACTTGTATGACACAGAAAGCCATGGAAGTAGTAGAGCCTGAGGGGCCCAACAGAACAGGTGTGTGTTCAGATGCTGGGAGACAGGTGGAGTCACTCATGGCTACCTAAGATGGACAGCACATATATGCATGGAGAAGTAAATAACATACAGCGGGAGCATGCACACAAAGGTCAATATTGCACCCTGAACAACAATGTATAAAGGTGTCAGACATACAGCCGTAATCATTAAATCACTTACAATGTGCTGACCAGGGGATATATGAAACAGTATTTGTATCATTGATTATGTATTGTGCTGCTTGACTGACAGTAGGACTAAAACAAATTAAATACAGTTCCAAAAAAAAAACTACTCGAGTTGGCCCTTTTCATACACAACCACCATACTCACACTTACTGTACAGCATATCCTGATGCATGTAAACATTTATGATTTGATTATATGTATGTGTCTAGATATGTGTATTTGTCTGTACAAATATGTATTAGAACTATGGTTTTAAAATACATAGATATTCTTTAGGTCTGCTAAAGAAATGTGTGTGTGTGTGTGTGTGTGTGTATATATATATATATATATATATATATATATATTCTGTTCCACAACGCGTAGCCACCGCTACGCGAATGCACTCTCCTCGAACACCAATGATCACATCCAGTCCATTATGCGCTTTCCAGATAAGTTTATTTTCTTAAATGCAGCATCGTGATGACAAACACGGAATAAACCCAACGCGTTTCGGCGAAAACACTCGCCTTGAGGCCCATAGAAATCCATGGCAATTACCGAATTGGTAAATACCGATTCGGTAAAATTACCGAATAGTCAAGGGTGGCAGGGTGTCACTTTGACACCCTGTTGCACACCTGATCAGTGCTTGTGTGCCATGTGACACACATACATGCCCTTAGGGCATGCATGTGTGTCACATGGCACAGGTGTACATGCACAGATTTGCATATACACAGGTATTCGTTATTTACCACCAACTAATAGTTGGTGGTAAATAACGAATCCTTAAGGCCCTGTGGCACTGTTTACAGTGCCACCTACATCTCAAATTACAGATTCGATAAATACCGATTCGGTAAATTACCGAATCTGTACTTTTTTAGGCCCCTACATCTCAAACTCCAAATACCGGTCGGTAACGGCCGAAATTGGCCGTTACCGACCGGTATTTGGCCACCTAAATATGGCCCTAAGTGGGGATAAATATGAATATTCCGCTGTATGTGCATCATTTGTGAGGTTTTTTTTAATGCTTAGTTTGTATTTTATTTGGATTGTTTATTTCATGATGTAATACACGTAATCGCCAATTCATCTTGGCATGATCATTGCTAAGTTTACATGTTTTGTAGGAGTAATTTTAACTCATAGTGTCAGGCATTGGCGAGTGTAATTTATTGTGTGTGTTTGTTGCTAGCAGTGAGAGTCACTGTGCTGTAGTAGTTGGGTTCCATTCTGCATCAGCATTATAGGTTTACTGTTGGAGCCAGCATCAAGTGTGAACCTACTAGTATGTAAGTAATCTGGTGTTGTACAAGGTCCCTGTGAACTTGTTGTTTTTTTAAAAACTGTAAATAGTTGGCACTTGTCTTAACGTTTTCATGATAATCCAGCACAATAGGGGTATGGAGTCTTTGCTTGTTGTCCAGGTCATAAAGTGTGTCTATCACACACAAAGGGTGATAGGTGGGTGCTTGCAATAAGTCTCGTCACTGGCAATCGCTAGGAGGAAGCATTCCAACCCATTATTCTTTTGTCCACCATGCCACCTCAGATTAGGCTCTGCCATATGCAAACCAGCCTTGACCTTACTATGGCTAGGTCCAAATAGAGCTGGCATGGTGTGTAAAATAACGATGGGCTGGGATGGGGCCCAAGTGAATACCAGTGGTTAGATTAATTCAAGCATTCCATCCATCACTTTTTGTATACTTCAGTGCGTCGCCCTAAGTCGGACGGGTATGCCCAGATGTGGATTCCTGCTTGATGAGCCCTAAGTAGGGTGATTCTGGTCCTGGATTACTTGTGTTAAGGTTCAGTGAGGGCATGCTCTGGCAGTTCAGGATGAACTGTTTGCATTGGGGCAGGGTCCAGACTGGTTAGCATATGGCTGGGTCCAAACTGAGGTAGTATCGTGTGCAAAATAATGATGGACTGGGATGCGACCCCAAGTAATTACCAGTGGCTGAAGCATTCCATACTTCACTTTATTGTATATCATAAGGTGTTTCTAGCGATGGCTACATACAGGGGATGTGCCCCTGTAATAGTTACATGGTGGCTGTATTGGTTGCAGGAGGACTGACCGTGGCCATTTTTTTTTCTTTATCGAGTTGTGATTTATGTGCCAGGCTGGTTTTTGTATCTTATGGGGAGGAGAGCACACTGCTTGGCATAACAGCATCAGTTGTTCCAGACAAATTATTGTAAATGAGGTACAGAAAAAGTCACTTTAGTTTATTTTTTCCCTTCCAAACGTTATCAGTTTTCTCATCACAGACATGAGCAAACATCAAAAGAAAAAGCATTTCAATAGTAATACAGAGTACACACCTGAAGACTAGTACCACAGGATCCCAAACATTACAATAGCGAAGTAACTTTACAAGTCAAAACATACAGTGTTACCGAGAAACAATTGTATTGTATGTGTCTTGTAAAGAGCACTGCTGCCCTGAGGCGTCGTGGCGCTGTAGACCGCTGGGGAACCCGTCCTGGCTATCCCTGTGAGATGGTCTCCAAGGTGAAACCAGGCATCCCCGGCGAATGTGGGGGTCGTTGTAGAGATGAGGCAAGCTAATGCCCACAGTTGCCGAGTCTGATCCCTGGTTAGAGTAGGCACCGAGGAGAGAATGATCAAGTCCGCTGACCCTGGTCCACCACCCTGCCGCGTCGGGAATTGAACCCTGGTCCCGGGCCGTTCTCTGCTTCCGGGTCTGCCGCCTCTAACCAGTGAGCCACACCACTCCACAATAGTTACGGATATTTAAGACAGCAGCTTTCTAAGTCACTTCAGTAACTCACAAGTTACAGACATTGCTTGTACCTCTGATCAAGTTTCTGTGTTTTGTTTTGTTTTCTGATCATAGACTGACACTAGCAAGTTTATTTGACAATGATTGAAATGCTGCTCATTGTCGTCCATTCCAGGTTAAATATCTCTCCATGCGCACCCATACAGGCCTGTCAGCCTGGTGAACACTTTTATGCCCGTGATTATACTAAAGTGATTATCATGCACTGCATTTGCTAAAATGTGTGCAGGTATGCTAGAAAGTATGCTGCCCAGCCTGCATGTACACCCACCACTGGCCCTCTTCTTTGGCTTTTGTAACTTGTGAATACATTTTGTGCTGTTTTTGTATTCTTTTAGATTTTTTGAAGAAAGATTAGGGATGGTATGACCTGTTACGTTTGTCCCTTGATTTGTGTGCCTATTTTGTGATATCTTTGTGTGTTTTTAAGAAGGACATCGCTCCACTTTAGCTGTGTGTTTTGCATGCAGCTTACAGATGAGCTGCGTTACCTGTATAAACTCAAAGAACATTGACTACAACATGAGGACGCTGGTGTTAGAAAGTAGCTAATAGTTGAGCTACCTTCTGAAAATGTCTTAAACTAGCATTTTGGTGCAGCGGGGCCTTTAACAAGGTTGCTTCTACCCTACTTACACCAAAACCTATGTGCAGTATCAAAGAATAAATCTTCAAGCCACAGATCTAAAGGCTTATTTCTTGGCATTGCTCAAAACTTGTCCATCATTTGGATGCTGTTGAGGTTCTCAAACTAAAACTGAACTCTCCTAAATGCGTAGATTGTCTTAAACAACTCTGAAAATTGTGAGGCTTTTTCTAAAATTATAAACCGTTTTTGCAAAATAGTTGAAAAGCCAGCATGTCTGCCAGGGTTACAATACTACCATATCTGGTATAGAGTATAAGGCTGGCTTTTTTGAGCCAGTTGTATTGATTGAGCTTTGTAACCGTTTAGTTTTTTTTTCTTCTCTTCAAAATGCAACACAAAAAAACAATCCGTATATTCAAGAGTTCTTTACCGCACCCGACCCACCCCGACACCAATCTGTACACTCAAGTTATAATCAGAGAAAACAGTAGGGTAGCAATTACTGTTCACCGACATCTACAATGCTGTTATACATATTTCATAAAAGAAGAAAACATAAACGAAAAAAGAAAGAAAAGAAAAAAGAGAGTAAGAAAATAAGAATAAAGGAGAGAGAAGAAAAGTAAAAAGACAGTGAAAAAAAGTCAATTTTCTGCCAAAAAAACCAATCATTAAGGTTTTTCTATATTTAAACATTCTACCAAAAAGAACAGTCCTGAACAAACTATGCATTTACCCCATCTAACCATTTCATTAAAGGTTCCCAAATATCCAGCTTTATTTTTGTGCACGTCTACCTTTTATAGCATAAATGGCGCTCTCTAGTTTACAAGTGGCCAGTAACCTGGCCTGCCATGTGCGAACGAGGGAGGGTTCGGATCTTTCCAGTGTGAAGCCAGACAAATCCTGTAAATGTCATAGCGGCAAATATCAAAGCACCGCCTGTCTTGCTACTGATAGTATCAGCTAGGCCTAGCATTATGGCTGTTTGGGTAAGTTGAATGTCTAATGCCAATACTACTCCTAGGAATTGTTGAACGTCCTTTAATAAAGGTTTTACATTTGGACATGTTGCAAACGTATCTGGTCTGCAGAATACTCGGAGCATCTGGGACATAATGTTCCTCTTCCAGTTCCCCGCTTTGCTATTTTGTTCGGGGTGACGTAGAGAAAGAATCCAGACTTATAGAATTGGGCCTGTGGCTTAGATGACAACAGGTATTTTTGAGCACGGTTCAATGCTAGGGGAAAAGTATTTTGACAGGTATTCAACTTCAGTTGCCATTTTACATAAATTTTCTCCAGATCATCTGGCATTTGGGCATTTAATATGGAGTAGATTTCACCAATCCGGGCGTTTTACGTTCCTGGATTTTATCTATGAAATCTAGCCTTATGAAGCCTGCTAGCCCACCAGTTTTATGTGGTAAGAAATTTTTAACGGCACAATTGAAGAACATCTGATTCTCGTTTAAGTTAAATTGGCCTTTTAGTTTGTCAAATGGCCGTACCCCCGCTGGAGTTACCAGGTCCACCAGCTTAGCTATTCCGGCTCTATACCATTTCTGTAGGTATGAGTTTCCTAAAATTGATGGCAGGTTTGGATTACTTTTAATCTGCGTGTAATGGTTTAGTCTACCCAGTCCAAAAGTTCTTCGAATATTGGTAAAGACCTGGTATGCATTCATTAGAGTCTTAAATCAGACTCGTTTATAGTATCCAAAGTCAAGCTGTCTCCATAGACATCCCCTAGTACTTTTCCCCCAGTAATAATGTATATGGAGATGGTAGTCCTGTAGGGTCCAGGTCAGAAACTTCATGCAGTAGGAAAGTGTTATACTGTAGGACTGTTGCCCAGTAGTATAACTTTAAATTTGGTAGAGCCCAACCCCCTCTTTCCTTAGGTAAAGAGAGTAGTTTATACGCTCTCCTTGGATGTGAATAGGCCCAAATGAATTGACAAAAAACGTGTTCAAATAAGTGCAAAATATTATTATTAAACTCAAGGGGAATGGTTCCCAAAAAATTAAGTAACTTGGGGAAAAAGGTCATTTTTATGACGTTGCATCAACCAATTATTGTTAGGTGCAAATTATCAATTTTCTTAAGGGATTTTTTAATATCAGCCGCTAACGGAATCAGATTTTCTTATACTAGTGAATCTGTATCAACCACTATGTTAACTCTGAGATATTTCGCTTTTGGAACTACTAAACTATCAGCCCAATTAATTTTCTCGTTCAGGATTATCTGAGTTTTTGTTCTATTGAGGGCGTACCCTGATGATTTCCCAAACTCCAGAGCTTCATGTTCTAAAGCCTTAATGGCAGCTTTGGGGTCAGGGGTGACTACCGCCAGATAATCTGCATGGGCCATGATCTTCGTGTCTATGCCATGCC
This sequence comes from Lissotriton vulgaris, assembly GCF_964263255.1. Classification (NCBI taxonomy): domain Eukaryota; kingdom Metazoa; phylum Chordata; class Amphibia; order Caudata; family Salamandridae; genus Lissotriton; species Lissotriton vulgaris. The sequence continues at coordinate 410,674,868 of NC_141694.1, read as the reverse complement.
TGCTGACCGCCACTATTTCTGGATTAGATTCAATTTTACTAACAAATGGATTGATAAAAAAGGCAAAAAGGAGTGGAGAACAGGGGCACCCCTTCCTAGTCACACGTGAGTTATCAATCAGTTATGTTAACTGCCCGTTAATCATAATTCTGGCTATGGGGTTTTTATATAAAGCTTGAATAGCCTGTAACATCTTAGGTCCAAAGCCAGTCCTCCTCAAAACGACCCAGAGGAATTGCCAAGAGACCCGATCGAAAGCTTTTTCAGCATCGAGTAGAATTAATGCGATCGGGTCTCCTGATATCCTGGCGGCATCAAACAATGTGATTGTCCTACGAACATGCTCTGTGCTTCTTTTTAGGGATAAACCCATGTTGCCATCTAGATACCGCATGATTGCAGTTGTGAATGGTGGATTACTTTAATTGAATGTACTTTTATGTGTCCGCTTTCATCTTGATTTTCTCCCAATGTTTTCTTCTCTAATGTAAAGATGAATTTTATAACATATTGTTGATTTTCTACAAATAAAATTGCGACTAAAAAGCAGTTCCCTTTCTGGAATCTAATTTTCTGTTTGTGGAGGATTAATTCTAATCCAAAATTCATATTATCAGCACTGGCACTCCCCTTTGTTATTTGTTATATAGGCTCAGCCTTGCTGATTAGAGCCAGCACTATTTTGTTCCCACTTCATTATAGCGGTGGGTTGTCCGCGAGGTAGTTGTATGATTCCATTCAATTTGAATACGATGTGTATTGAATACCACTACATCCATCTCAAGATCTAAGGCTGATCCAACGACGGCCTTCAGATCCTCTTTGATTGTTCTTTATTTGTTCCTTCAATCTTCCATTTTTTCCTCAGTCATCCCTATCATTTTTTGCCTCTCTGTCTTTTTGTCTCACTAAGCTATCTACTTGTATATTTTCTCCTTGAAATGGCAGATAAGGACACATTTGCATATAGCGAAGATCATATCAGGAGTCTCCTTAGTGATCCCCCAGTTTTCTCTTCTGTCTCCTTGAGTGTGTCTGCAACTTCGCAGAACGAATCTGAAAGACTTTTGCGCCTCAAAAAGAAGCAGATTAGAACTGACTTGCACAGCCACTTCCTTCTACAACATCTTAGAGAAGGGACTATCCCGATTGGCCTGCAAATCAAAAACATCCCAGTAATCTTTACTGAGGATCCCATTTTCAAAAAAGGCTTCTCCTTTATCGAAACAAAATGTAGTAGGGACCTTATGGTCCTTACTATTGAAACAGCTGCTAGACTCTCCAAAATTGAATTGGAAGAAATAGCCAAGTTGGAAGCAGAAATTAGCACTAACCCCACAATATTGGATGCTAAATCACTTTTGGAGAAAGTGGAAAAGGAAATCCAAGAGTTTAAGGATTACACCGTAACACAAAAAAACTAATCAATTCGAGAAGGACAAGAAGAATTTCTCACTGGATAATATATATCCCTATCTGCAGCCTGATTTTTACACCAAACAGGAATCTAGAAGATACTTATCAGATAATCAGGGCAGATCGAGAAAACATTTCATTTCTTTTTGTGAGACTTCCTCGTCTTCAGGCAACGATAGTGATACCAGTGGTAATACCAATCAGCCAAATAGGAATAGAAACTGGAACCCCAATCAGCAAAATCGAGGACAGGGCCAGAATTCTTTTTTAGGCAGAGGCCAAACGAGACCCAGAGCTCGAGTGAGATATACGACACCATGGGAAATGAAGACCCGTCGACAGCATTACAAGAACTGAAAATATCCCCCATCTTTAATCTTTCACAAAGAGCATTAACTAAAGCTGAAGAGGATATCTTGTCTAAGGGACTATCTTTTGTTCCTTTGAAAAGAACCGATTTTGTGCGTATGAAAACAGAATTTATAGAATTCTGTAGAAAACTTAGACTAACAATGTTTTTTCTGGAAAATCCTATACCACGCGCCACCGAGGTAACAGGCTTACGTAACAAGTCTACATTCTGCCCCTCTGGCAATACGATTCCCAAAGAATTGATAATTTTTTAAAAGAGTGTACTTTCTGCCATTTCCAATATGGAAAAAGAAAAAAAGTTTAAGTTCAACACAACGAGAGAAGAAATGTCAGCCTTAGCAGCCTTAAAAAGTGACCCCACGATAGTAATAAAGCAAGCCGACAAAGGCGGATCTATAGTACTATAGGATACTGTAGAATATACCAACGAAATAAGAAGGCAACTTGACGATCCCAGTTGCTATCGCAAAATTGACAAAGATCCCACAATTGAGTTACAAAACCAACTCTTTGAGATTATCCAGGAAGGTTTTGATCAAGGCTTTGTTGGCAAGAAAGAATGTGAGTACCTACAAATTAAACATCCTAAGGTACCTTTATTTTACGTACTACCAAAAGTACATAAAAATCAGAGTAAACCCCCAGGGAGACCCATCGTGGCAGGATGTGGTTCTCTCCTGGAGCCGATTGCTAAGTACGTTGATTGTTTCCTTAAACAATTTATGAACCAAGTTGTGTCATACCTACAGGATACAACCGACTTCATAAACAAGTTGGAAACTATAACCTTCCGTGAAGGGATAGATTTGCTAGTCACTCTAGACGTGACATCACTATACACGCAAATCCCCCAGGATGAGGCAGTGGCAGTCCTCTCCTTCTTTTTAGATTCACGTCCCAGACCTATGCAAGTCCCCACTAAGTTCTTGGTAGACTTGGCTTCATTTGCTTTGAAGAAGAATTATTTTTGTTTCAACAAGGAATTCTACTACCAAGTAAAGGGGGTGGCAATGGGGTGCCCTTTGCCCCAGAGTTGGCTGTGTTGTTTATGTCGATGTACATACACAGCAATAACCCTTATGGAGCATATATTGGCAAATGGTATCATTTTATCGACTATGTCTTTATGGTATGGACTGGAGGAATTCACAATCTGACCCAGTTCCATCAATGGCTCAACAACAGAACAACTGACATTCAATTCAGCCTTTCCCATTCCGAAACCAAAATCGCATTTTTAGACGTCGAGGTGTTTCCCAGAGCTGGTAAGTTGGCTACGACCCTGTTTATAAAACCTACAGACCGCAATAAGGCGTTACTTTTCCAAAGCAATCACCCGAGAAGCCTAAGAGAAAATCTGCCCTATGGGCAGTTTCTGCGGGTGCGCAGAAACTGCACATATGATGATGACTTCTCCCACCATGCGGAAAAACTTGTCTCCAAACTCTGCGACAGAGGGTACCCCAAAAAATTGGTGAAGGATTGTATGACAAGAGCAAGGTGGACCCCCCGCGAAACACTACTGGAGCGAAAAAAGAAACTAGAACAGAAACACCAGGTCTGTGTAACCACCTTTTGCCCAAATGCCAAACAGTTGAAACGCATCATTGGGCAAAACTGGCATCTGGTGAAAAATCTAGATGAGAGCCTGAAAGATCTACCTCTGTTCGCATTCAAAAGAGAGAACAGTGTCGCAAACCATCTGGTAAGAGCTGCCATGCCAATCCAAACTCAACCATCCCTCCGCCAAATGATGGGTCTGACACCCATACTAGGTCACCACAAGTGCGGGACTTGCCTTTGCTGTGAAACCACTATACAGGGCTCTGTTTTCCAACATAAGGGCATATCCTGGAAACATGAGGTATTTAGCAACTGTAAATCAAAATTCGTAGTTTATGGCATAAAATGCCCTTGCGATTGCCTGTACATCGGCAAAACAGAGCAAGAAGTGCGACAACGCATATCTCAGCACAAGGTTGAAGAGAAAGGTCAAAAATGCACCGCTGGTAAATCATTGGAATAGAATGCAACATGGACTCAATGAATTCAAATGGACGGTCATTTCCAGGATAGAAAAGGACCCCCGAGGAGGCGACCGGAGCCTTCTATTATCCAAAAAGGAAGCCATGCTAATTGTGAAATTCGACACGGCTGTGTCAGGTCTATATGAACTCTCTGAAATATTTAAGTTATGAACCCCCCTTGTAATGCCTCGGCTACCATGCACATAGGCTATACCATCCTCTAGCACCAGAGAGACCCTCTTTTGTTTCATATTTCCTAGTCAGCCTCAACTTGTTATTTATAACATTTTTCCCCTTCGTATTATTTTTGCATGTATTAACTTAGCCCTTTATACTTCACATGCTTTCCGTTGGGCTCTCAAGCCCGAGTCAGTTCATGCCTGCAGAACCGCCCCCTCCCCCGATGACGCGGTGCGCCTCCTGCTATAAAATGAATGGTTTCACTTGGCAGGGTAACGCGCCTGCGCGAGTGACTAGTGTCCTCCTCCTCGACGCCGCCCGGCTGTAGCGCTGGAAGAAACCTCCGGATTCACCACACCCGGTAAGAGCCTGCTCCGACCCTGCCATACTCCACTGCCTTAGAGTCAGGCCTGACAGAGCCTGTATAAGACCTTTCCTTCTCCGTTTTTCATTCAATTGCCGTTTTCCCGTCTTTTGCAGCACACGCGAACTCCGTCTGCTTGTGCTGACGCTGCCACCCCTTTTTGACTGCCTTAATCAAACCGGCAGAAGCGTTACGTCCTGATCGCTTTCCACAGGTGACGCTCACCCTCACTCATCAGTTGTCCCCACTCGTTTTGATTTTCATCCCCAATAACCCTCTTCTTTTGTTTATCACTCCTCTATAGGACCCTGAGTGGTTGCTAGCCAACAAGACACGCCGTCAGTAAACTACTCAGTTGATTCCATTCCGCCCTCAAATCGACTTTTAACGTCCTGGTCCAAGCGGCTGTGGCATACTCCTTCTCCAGGTAGCCGGCCTTGTCCACTCCAGGCCCTTCTGCCCCCACTTTGTTTGTTTGAGGTTTCCTAATAGGCTCTCCGTTTCCTTACAGATTTCACAACTGGATCCATTCTTTTGCCGCCTGGGTTTATCGTCTTCCACTGAGCGGTAAGGTATTTCTACAGGTCCTTGAGTGCCATTGCAGCAGTCTTTACAATTATATTTCCTACTGACCCATTAGACGTTGATGTCTATTCACAGGCTTTTTACCTTAGAGAAGCCTTCCAAATCCGGACCACCACTGGCTTTCACTTTAGCCACATTGGTGGTAAGTAATCCCAAACTTTTTTGTTTCTCTGGTGCAGGTAGTATCTCCAGTTCAGTGCAGGGGTCCTTGTGTCATTTAGAGATCATTACGCAGTCCTTCCTCGTTCTGATGTTTCACAATAGTGTCCCTATGTTTAGGGTTCTCTCGTGCTGGGCATTCACTGAGTTCTCGAGACTCCTGATGTGTAATTACCTCCTCCTGCAGTATGTACTTTAGCCATTGTTATTCTTAACAGTGTTTACCTTATTTGCATTTGTGCCTCTTTTCATATGTCACTATTCCTTTTTTAAAAAACTGTTGTATGTTCTCCTTTTTCAGTTGCCTGAGGCCCTGATGAGAATCTCCGACGAATTAAAGGGGATTCGAAACGCGTAGGCCTATTATCTCACTGGTCTGCCCATGTGTATAAGAGTCACGTTTATTAGTAGACTCCTCACAATCCCTTGTACATTACCTATTCACATTTATTCGCAATGAATGTTATAATTGTAAAAATTCTTGGTTTTGTACTATTGTTTAAGTAATTATTCTGAATTTTTTGCTTAATTGATGCAGACCCAGTTTTGTACCTTTCCTCTTTTTGAGCAGTATTATGTGGTATGCTTGAGTCAAGTCTGATTGTGTTGAATGTGTTGTGAATGTGACATGATTGCAGTTGTGAATGGTGGATTACTTTAATTGAATGTACTTTTATGTGTCCGCTTTCATCTTGATTTTCTCCCAATGTTTTCTTCTCTAATGTAAAGATGAATTTTATAACATATTGTTGATTTTCTACAAATAAAATTGCGACTAAAAAGCAGTTCCCTTTCTGGAATCTAATTTTCTGTTTGTGGAGGATTACTTCTAATCCAAAGTTCATATTATCAGCACTGGCACTCCCCTTTGTTATTTGTTACAGTCTGGTAGGCTCGCCAGGGCGGTAGCTATCTCCTCCCAAGTAGGAGGGTGTTTCATTTGTTCTTGGTCCTCTAAATTGAGTTTAGCATTAGGTATGGTCTCTAAGTATTCCGCGATTTTGATTTCCCTGATCTCAGAGGGTCTAATGTCCTCTTCTGTATACAGCTCTCTGTAAAACCCCCTAAAGGCCTTATGAATCTTTTCGGGATCATTCGTAACCCCCTCGGTGATTGTGCGAATCGAAGTTATTGCGTTGGCGGTTGACTGTTGCCTAATTGATTATGCCAATTGATGTCCTATAAGTTCCCCACATTCATACAGTTTCCCTTGGGCAGAGGCCCATCTAGCTGCTGTTCTTTCCGCAAAAATAGATCCGATCTCTGCTTTTGCTGCGGCTACAGTGAGTTGTGCAGCTTCTACTCCGGCTCCTGTCTTAACTGCTGAGGTTAATTTCCTTTATTTGATTATCAACTTATCTTGTAACCGTTTCACCTGCACTTACTCTATTTTGTTCCTCCTAATTGAAAAGTGGAGAGTCTCCCCCGTGGCCCCGGCTTTAAAGGTGTCCCACACCATCATGATGGGGGCCGATCCTATATTTATCCTCAAACTCCCGGATCCAACCCTGCATATGTTCCTTATATTTATAGTCAAACAGAAGTGCCTTTCCAAAGCTCCAGTTTGATTTCAACCCTTCAAAACCTAGACCCTCTAGACTTAAAATGAGTGGGTTGTGATCTGACATAACCCTGGGTGAAAATTCATTATGGAATGATCTAACCAAGGAGGAGGAAACTAAAAAATAATTGAATCTTGCTTGTGCCAAATGGGGAGCTGAAAAGAAGGTAAAGCCATCTTGTTCTGGTCTCTGTTCTGCCTAGACATCCACCAATCCATGTGTATTAATTAAGTTTAGCATGGCTTGAAACACCTTTGGCTTTCTACCTCTATATTTCCAGTTTGTTTCGGATTGCCAATAGCTAGGTACATTTAAATGTTCTGACCCCACATAGTATTATGGGAAGTTGCCAGTGCACCAGCTCTTCATTTACCCAGTTGATTATGCCTGGATCATCTAAGTTACTCCCGTATATATAGCAGATCGTAAATGCAAAGTTTGGAGAAAGTGAGCAGCCCACAATTACCCATCTCCCAAGACCGTCTGATTTAACTCCATTTACCTTTAAGGACCGCCTTTGGTTAGCTAGGATCCCTACTCCTTTCACCCTTGCCCCTTGTGTTGTCGCCCCTACAACCTTGTATCCCAATTTCTTCAACAGATGTTTTTTAGCACCTTCAACGTGTGTCTCCTGGAGACAGATCAAATCAGATCCCAATGTGCGCAAACCCTGTGCTACTTTCTGTCTTTTTACAGGGTCATTAAGACCGCAGATATTTACAGAGACTATTCAAATGTATTTTTTACACACTCATTTACGAGTTTATAGTCTCTTTTGACTTGTTTCTTTCTTCCATGTTTCTTTCCCGCACCGGCTCACCCTGATGAAACATCCCCTGATTTTAAATAATAATCTACTCAGAGCCTCTATTCCCACCCCACTGCAAACCTTTGGTGTCCCCTCTCCCCATTGATTGAGCAGTCAAGATGACCCTGTATGATGGTTAGCATGTGTGAGTTCCAGCTACCAAGCCACATTTTTTTGACCACTACTAGAAGTTACAGTTCACATGAGGGATGTCTTCACATTGATTTTAGCTCAGAGTTTGTGTCCCTGGACATCGGTTAATTCAGTCTCTTCCACCCGGTAATTTCTTTTAGGTATTACCCCGCCTTAATCTCTGAGAGGATAACTCCCGTTGAGCCATCAAAAGGGACTTTCAATCTGGACGGATTCATTAAAGAAACTTGTGCCCTTTGTTGTTGGAAGGGAGATATTAGCTGATGAAGTCTCTATCTACGTTCTACAGTAGCATGGCAAAAGTCTGGTTTTGCAAAGAATTTTACTCCGTTCACTTCTTTCTGGGAATTTGGTCTGGCCTTATCGTAGACCAGCTGTCTTAAGAGAAATTTTCCAAAAAAGACCAGGAACACCCTCGGCTTCTCGTTAGTGCTGTTGTCTCCCCGTCTCGATTTATTATTGAAGGGAAAACGGTGGGCCCTTTGTATTTCTTTGTACCAGTTCCAGTTGCTTTGTTTGGGGAATGCGGTGTAGCAATTTAACTATGAACCCTCTAGGGCCCTCTCCTTCAATTCCCTCAGGAATCCCCAGCAATTGAAGATTATTCCGCCGTTGCCTATTTTCCTGCTCTACGAGTTTAGTCATCAGGTCTACTAGGCAGGCCTCGTGTGCGCCCCCCCCCCCTGCTCTTTGGCCTTGGCAGATTCCAGCTCTAGTGTCTCAGTTTGGGCTTCCACCATGGCCATCCGATCTCCAATGTCCACGCAGGCCTTATTTAATTTCCTAATACCGCCTTGCAGTTTCTTGGTGGCTGCCTTAGAGGACAGGCTGTCCGACCGGGCCTCCTCCTGGAACAGTTTAATAGAGTTAATAATTGATGACAGAGACAGTGCCTCTGAGCTTTCCTCCACAGTCTGCAGGGCCACTAGTTGTTGTGCACTAGGCGCATTTCCAGGGGAAAGTAGGCTAGGGATATCTGAATAATCCCATTTCAACTGATTATGTTTTTCCGCGATTGTCTTTTCCGTAATACATTATTGATGGCTATGTTAGGGTCAACCTCTTCATCACTTTTGCCACCATCGAGCAGTACGTCTTCACTAGAGGAGGAGTCCTCATTACCAGTGTCGGGTAAAGATCCCTCTGATACTGAGTAGAAGTTCTCGCCTGTGGGATCGGGCGTCTGGGGAGCTAAGGGGCCAGAGTTAGCTGGTGTTTTAGATGCCTCTCTGTGGTCCTCACTGGTTCCCCTGCCAGTAAAGGTCTGGTGTATCTCTGCCCCATCTGTTTCTCTACACATAGTAGCAGGCTCCGAAAGATCAGGTGAGGGGACTGGGCTTGATGGGGGTCCTACATCTGCAGGACCGACCGACCCTGGGGTGACTCTGGGGAGCTGGCCTGAATCGCCTTGATCATCGCTATTAGCATTTTTATTACACTCCTTTGAGAGCATAGCTGTATCAGATCCCATAGCTGTAGAAGTGGCCTTAAGTGCAGTAAAGTGCTTACTTATAGAGGGGGAGCCTTCAGTGTTGCCCGTGCCCGCCTCCTTCATTAAACCGGTTTTACCAGCGGTCTTCTTGATGGCCCTCAAGTCCCTTTTACCTTTGGGTGGTGGTTCTGTTTTTTCTGCATCACCCTGCACCGAGACAAGCCTTGTCTTGAGGGTTTTCTGCCCCGTGTGGTCATGTTCTCCTGCCCTTGCCTCTGCCTCCTCCACGCTGGCCGCCTTTCAATCCCGGTGGGCTTTCTGGGTTGACTCTTTAAGAAGCGGAGACCCGCCTGAAAGGTCCCATACAATGCCGCGCAGCTCCCAGTAGACGCGGTGTGTAAAATAAGGCTGCCCGAAAGCGGAGTTCCGCTCTGCTCCGCGAAGTTCTCGCAGTGCTTCCGAACACAGCTGCCGCAGACATCAGCAGCAGCCTAGGGCGGTTAGTGGATCGCCGAACTTCCAGCTCCTCCCGGCATGCAACTTACGGTGTGGCAGCTGGATCGTGGCTCCTCAGACTTGCGCCATCACTGCTCGTAACCGTTTCGTTTTTAGTGTTGCTTTTAGATCATTTATGGAGTGGGAAAGAGGATGTGTGGTCTGTGTTTTCACGTTACGCTGCTTGGATTCTTAGCTTATTTCTATTATCAATTTTGAACACCACTTGTTAAATCACACATATTAGCGTTGTCTCTTTTAATGCTGTTCGTCACAAATTCCTTCAATTCCATCGACCATGGCCTACATTTAGACTAGCTTAATGAAGTCAGTGGGATTGGAGGGAGAGTACTTAATGGCTTGACACATTACAAATTCAGTAACAACTCAAGCTGGGCTCTTTCCAGTCCAAATTTCTTGAACAGCCCTCGAGGACAACCCTTCCTATCAACCCTCGTTGGGTCGCATCATTGAAGCAACAAAGCCCTATGTAAACCAAGTAACTAAAATATTTTCTATCATCTTTGACTACTATGGTTGGATTGGGGGAGATCCTTTCGCTCTTATAAACGACCCAAAACAGTGCCTTACTCTTAGATGTAACAATGTCTTGTTTGGACTATTGAAACCTGATGAACAATGGTCTGCCAGATATTACTTATGCTATACTCTTATCAACCCTAAAATCATTGGGCTTATCTCATATTCTGCTTCCAAAACAACTATCACATTGTAACCACATTGAAGTCTCTTCATTGCCTTGTGTACAGTCCACGTGTTCCTATGTGGCTGGCCCCCTGGACACATTTCTGTAGGACTACATCCCTTCCAGGTAGTAATGGATGTGTATTTTATTGCTTGAGAACTGCAGTATATACTTGTTGACCTATCACCAGACAGACCACTGTTTTGGAGACCTGGGATGAAAGGCTTATGTTGGAACCAGTGAGGTAATTGGTTCATATGAGCCAGGGGGTTGTTCTGTGATTAGATTATTTTACCACATGTGTGAATGTGTTACTTTGTAACATTTAATGAATTAAACTCAGACACTAGAACTGCTCTCTAAGGAGAGCGAAGCAATGGACACTGCCAGCTCTGCAGGACCATTATACTAACATGTCTAGCATAGGATGCAAAATCATGACTTTAAAACCATGTTAGTCCGGGCTCCTCATCTGACTGAAAAGACTGCACCCTCATTGGGACCCAAGAACTGGACAGCCAGGCATCACTCCCAGTCGATCCGCTGGTGGACAAATTCCAAGAGGCCATCTGTGTTGGATTCCTTTTTCCCTAAAGTTCAGAGACCTAGGATATTAAGGAGTTTCAGGTCCCAGACCCATAGTCCCTTAGTAGGTAGTAAGTGAGAGATGTGCAGTAAATCACCATATGGGCAGAAAACCCCAAGTGCTAGGTGCAGGGCAACAGACATTGGAATGTGGTGTAGGGGAATAAGGAGGTTGATATTTCCGCATTGGGACGAGGGGCATTACCACACAGACATGGTCCCTTAGCCATTGCTGCACACCTATGTTTGCCTCCACTACATCTCAATATTTCGGTGGACCCAAAAGGGCCACTCTGGGAGGGTTGAGGTGATCCTGCCTGACATAGAAGAGAGAGAAAGAGAAATTATCTCATTAGTTTGAGTTAACTACTAGGACAGACTTCTTTGTTTAGTAGCTTCTGAGCTCTTTGTAGCTCTTAAAGCTACCTGTAAGTAGCTTTTCTGTGTGTTGCCCAGCCTTTTAAATGAGAAGCTTTGCTTGGTTGAATTAATATTTGTATACTGAAATTGAAGAGCATGAATTCAAGATAAAAAAGTGTGTAATTACGGAGTTCATACGCTATTTGTTTGAAGAGAAATGGTTGAATTTCCAAATTATTTAAAGTTGATATTTGAGTGATTAAATATTGCTGAGTTGGTGAGACTATTACAAATATAATTTCATTGGTTCAAGGGGCATTGTAGTTATGGCTATTATGTACTACCCATGTAGAGGCAGTTCAAGTTGATAAACCCATTTTAGGTCCCGCCTAGAAAGCTCATGCTGTGTCTCTTCAAGACTTGTTGTTTATTTGCATTCTGCTGGCTTACAGCCCGCCCATTGCTTTTTGTTATTCAGAGTATCATTTGTAAATGTTTGCTTGTATATGGTCATTCTCTCGTAAATGTTCCTCCTTTTCATGTGCTGTTCCCTCCCACAGAGCATGGCCTGATTACTTGTAGCCTTACACTTTTTTGCTTGTAAGTGCGTTTTTGGGCACTATTTTTTCATAAAAAACAGAAAAACAGCAATACACAGCATATTGATGCAGCAACATTAAAAGATAATTTCCACAATTCCAACATCCGATGAATAAAATTAATTAGAACAACCTAATATCTCAATCAGTAAATATCAATCTATGTCCAAACACTGCAAGCTCTTGCAAATATATGAATGTGTGAAGTATCAACTCTGTCCTCACTAAAAAACAGCATAAAAGAATAAAAGGGATAAGAGATTTATGCTAGGCATATATGCCAATCGTAAAAAGACTGTCACCGCCTTACATAATGTATTAGCGGTCCGTCATTCTCCTGGCTTTGACAGCAGCTTTTAATTAAGAGAATATTCTAAAAAAAATATTCGGTTTGTTTAACAATTGCAATTGCAGTGCACTGTAGGCTTCCCAATCCTCCCAGACCTGTTGCTCGGCCAGCTGGTTGTTCCACTCATCAAGGGATGTAGAACTGGACAAGTCAATCTCTCTTTGGGAGGCAGAGTATACTCTAGTGATCAATCCCTTACCCTCCCCCACTGTTAACACAATTTGTAATGCTTTTAACATCTGCGGCTCATTGGGGAATTCAGGGTACAATGTTCGAACCCCCAGTCGCAGCCTTGTATAAATGAACCCTTGCATTGACTTGTATCTTTGACCAGTTATAAATTCATCCAAGAATAAGAACCGCCTATTAATATACATGTCCCTAAGTTTAATAACTCGTGCATTTTTCATAATGCTCAGTGTACCGCGTTCCTGTGCCACAGAGATGCCCGGATGCGCAGCAATTGGCATAGCTGGCGCGCACAAGCTTCCCCAACCTGTTCGATCATTCAGAGCCCCCTCCACGCCTGGCTCGTGTATTTGACCGTATCTATTCCTTTCTTGCTTCCCTCTACTTTAGTGTGCAGAACCATCGCTGTCAATGGAGCCAATATTCTCCTCCACCTCCAGGTGCGGCAAATAGCACTGTGGAAAATACCAAAAGTGTGCAAATTGCGCTTACGCACACAGATAATACAGTTGCAGATTATGGCCTTCAAAACACCCCCATTTAAACGGCAGCGTCTAGGTGTCCCAGCTACATCTCGACTGCTTACCTGCTCATACAAATGCCAGCATACATGTCTGTAAAGTCTTAAATATTGCCTTGTTCAAGAATATTGGAATATTCACGAACAGTTATAGCAATTTGGGAAGGCTGGTCATCTTCACAACCTCCTATTCTATCTGTAAGTGACAACTAGTCTTGTCCACCTGGCAATCTGCTCAGTGATTTTGGCTATTGCTCACCCATAGTTCATGCTGATCACTGTCAGGATCCTTGTGCACCCAGACACCCAGGTATCTGACCGGCTCATCAGACCAGGCCAGCAGGAAATCCAGTTTAATCTCCCTAGTTCTTTCTGTTAGGGGAAAGACAGTGGATTTTGCCCAGTTTATACCTAACCCCGAATATCTCTCGAACCAAACATGCTCTGTAATAATGCTGCCAGATGTGTAGCAGGTTCCCTAACATATAGTAACATATTGTCTGCATAGAATGATATTGCGAGCGGGCGCTGCTGGAAACCCAATGCAGCAATGGCATGGCTCTGGCAAATCTTACAGGCAGGCGCCTCCAGAGCCAAGGAGAACGACCTTGGGGATAGAAGGCAGCCCTGCATAGGGCCCCTACATATTGTGATTTGAGGCGTGACCACACCATTAACCCGTATCCTGGCCACCGGGCATGTGTACAGGTGGTGCACCTATTTTAAAAAAGAATGGCGGCATTCCATTCACTGCAGCACCACAATTCTATATATCGAATCTAACGCTTTTGTGGTGTTGAGCAATATAGCGGCTGCTGGAAGCTCAGTTCTAGCTGATGCAGCACGGCGAAAATAGTGGGCTTATTATGTACTGTTGGTCTTTTGGGAACAAATACCGATTGATCCGGTAGGATCAGATTGGGAATCAGAGGTTGAAGTCTAGTGGTAATGATATTTGCAATAATTTTTGCGTCCATGTTTATTAAGGACAGAGGCCTGTATGATTCGCACTGGTTAGCCTCTTTGTCCGGTTTCAGAAGCATTACAATGAGCGCCTCCCTCAGGGTGCGAGGCAGAACGCTCCTTTCATATGCTTCATCAAACATCTCTAGTAGCATCGGTGCCAGAGCATCTGCAAACGTTTTGTAAAATTTGCTAGTCGGCCTATCCAGCCCTGCCGCTTTACCAGATGGGATCCTCATTATAGCTTCCTTCACATCCTCCACTGTGAAGAGTCAAATACTCCCGCTGACCCTGGGACAGCAAGCCCAGCACAATATCCGCTAGGTAACTGGATATCTCGCTATCTTGCATGATCAACTTGCACCCAATAGATAAGATAAAAAAATCAATAAACTCTTTGTTAATCTCGAGAGTAGTATAATGTACTATGGATTCACTGTCCAATATTTCCACCATATGCTCTTGTCTCCTTGGCAGTGTCCGTTTGTGCTCCAGAGAATGACTTGGCCTGCCCCCTCCCCATATAGATGCGCCTCATACCTACGGGACCTATGCTGCACCTCCTGTTCTGCAACCTGATTATGTTCTGGCACTAATTCTCTCATTTGCGCCAGCAGAGTATGTGAAGGTTGCTGTTGCATACTAGTGTTCCAGCGCATTAATCCTGCCATCTATGTCCTGCAACCTGTTTCTCAGTGATTTTGAAAGCGCCTGCCCCATGCATTCACCCCGTATTGTGACTTTCAAAGCCTCCCAGAGTGTACCCACCGTGTCTACAGTGCCCTCATTTTCATGAAAAAAGTTTGTGATATCTGTCCCTATTGTGGGGCGAAACACTTGTTCCAGCAGAGACGAAAGCTGCAGCCTCCACTGAACCTGCGGCCTGGTATGCCCTGGCATAGCCAGCTCAAGGAGTACCAGAGCATGGTCCGAAAGTGTTTTGGCTAAATGTTTCACAGACAATACCCAGGAGCTCAGATCCTTGGAGGCCAGCCAATATTCCGACCTGGACCATGACCCATGCACTGTCGACACAAATGTTCCCTCTTGTACAGCGGCGTTCCGGCTCCGCCACACATTCACCAATCCCTCTGTCTCCATTATTTCAGCAATTACCTATACAGCTTGTTTCCCATGCCATGAAGTGTCAGCTGAGAGGTCTGGTTGTAGGTCAAGATATACATTCAGGTCACCAACCAATAACGCAGCAGAAAGGAGGGAAAGACGCAATATGCCTCCAAATATAATTGTAGAAGGCGGGATCATCTATGTTGGGCCCATAAATGTTAACAAATAGGATATTTGTGCCACCCAGACTACCCTGTATAAGGAGGACCCTACCCTGCTCATCAGCCACAGTATGGGTCATGACGTAAATAATTAATGTACTCTCTTAATTTCTATGCAGGTAAGTACTTAATCAATAATAACTCAATCGGAATGAAAAAAGACAGAGTCCGTGGTGTTAGAGTTTCTAAGGGTTTTATTCCTCATAAAGGAATGGTCTTGATCAGGATATCATGTTCTGACCACCACAGGGGTGTCAGAAGGGATAGAGCGCTATATTTTATTGACAGTACATAGCTTATATACTTAATTCATATCATAAAGAATAATGCAAGAGGCGTAACAGCTGAGAGAAGACAAGATAACAGTATACACGTGGTACTAATACGTAATCAAGAGGCGTGAACTAGGCGTGAATCAGAGGTGTGTGCTAGAAACGTCACTGATAGGTGACGCAAGTGGGTGGATACATAATGAAATCTTGCAGTGTCAGCAGGAATCTGTAGCAAGGATGCGTGCGCAGCAGCATGACGTGTGACTGACGTAAACTGGAGGGTGCAGGGGACTTGACATTTAGCCTTAGAGGGGAGAGACAGAAGTCTGGTGGGTCAGATCAACTTGTTCCTAAATCATATCTGGTATCTTGTGTTTGGAGTACATGTTGCTGGAAACTATAGGCTATCGGGACAGAGGTTACTTGTCACTAAGGCTAGGAGATGCATATATTTCTTTAAGTAACTGGAGTTTTCTATGGAAATTGGTACAGTAATACACTTGCATGGAGACGGAAAGACTGGACTGTATCTATTGCAGGCAGGATATGTTTATCCTACTCGTTAGCTAGGAATGTGGATTCACGGAGCAGAACTGATAACATAAAGGCAAAATACCATCTTGGCAGGCAGGCCGGACTGAGCCAGGCCCCGCGCCGCACAGGGAGTAGGATAAAGGTTACGGTGCAGGCAGGCAACTGTGTTCAGAGGCAGAAAACAGAAATGAGCTTGATGGCAGAAATCAGGGCCTAGCTCTGCAGGCTAGGAAAACATGAGAGTGTACCACATAAAGACGGTGGCACGGCATACTTAGGAACTGAATAATCAATCTATTCATGGTGGATCTGAAAGAAGACATGTTAACGGTGGACGCAAATGTATTTGCGTCTTCATAGCTGGCACAGGAGGGAAGTTACATGCACTTTAACTCGTACATGGAGACGTTGGGGTCTACGATAGGGAACATAACTTGACCATAAAATTTATATTTCCTCATTCCCTCCTTGTTCCCTACGGGACCCTTCATGATATATCAATGTTCATTAATCCATCTATCTGTTCATATAACATCATTTGCTCATCCTTTCTCAAGCGGGATGCAGAACGTGACTCTGAACAGGAAACGCAGGCTGTTCCTGTGTTAAGTTACCTAGGGCAGAAGTAGTTTCGTTCACTACTGCTTCGAGAGTTCTGGTCAATCTACGAATGAGTTTACTATTCTGGATAGGACCTATGAAGAAGAAGAATCCTCTATTAAAGTCTGTGTATTGCTCCCATGCTGTTTCAGTCTGGTCAACAATCGGGAGTTCTCTCTTGGGTCGAGTCTGTATGAGTCGGGAATTTCTATGGTAATCAGGTGGAGCTAGAAATACTGGTGGCAGAAGGAATGCAATGTAACAAGTTCCATCCCAATCTAGAGGTAAACGCACATATGCGACATGACCGCAAACAAAGTAGGAATTCTTGGAATCTTTGAAAGTAGACTTGCCATTATCACTGAATTCGATCACAGTAGTACATTCACTATGTCCTAGGTGTACTGAACCATTCTTTCTGACACATAATTCACCCTTAACTGGTAATACTGACATAAAGGGCAGGACTGATTCGGCTTCGGACTGAACATTCAGAATCATGAGGTTAAGTGTAAAATTACCTAATCCTTATACTTCGTTTTCTAGATCGGTCCCTGTCCTTTTGGGAAGACCCTCCTTGTCAGGGAAACATACTTTGTGCAGAACAGTGTTCAGATTTCCCCATACCCAATTGCCTTGGTAAACTATGGAATCAGAATCTACGGAATTAATTAGACTAAACCATGCACCACAGGTGCCATTGTGTGTGAACGGGTACAGAAAGAGGGACAGAACTCCCTTGTAATTCAGGTAGGGAGGGAGTCGGCCACATATCCAGCAGTTTGTAGCATTATTAGTCTGATGGGAATGATGAAGCATACTAATGAAAGTGTTGTTGCGCAGCGCAAGTCTGTAGGAGAGTTCATGTGGAGGTAACTCGCTAAAAGTGTGTTCAGCAGAAACATTGTAAGCAGATTGTTCACGCTTGAAAATAGGGTAATATATAGGGAGAAGTACACTTGCAACTATTATCAGAAGAGTTAGGAAAAACATTATTAACAATGTCACTATACAGTGACTACGCAGTGATTTGCAGTATGTACGTTTCTTGAACTGTTTCTTTCTATCTCTCTCTCTCTATTGGGGTCTAACGGGTACATGTCAGAATTAGGTTTAACCGATTCACCTAGGGGAGGACTTAAACAATTAAACTGTCTGACTTGCTAGACCGTAACTTGGATTAATACTCCTGATGCAGAGTTTTTCTCGAAAAGGGGATCTTGAGTCACTGGTTTCAAGGCAGTCTTTTGGGTGTTATCAAAGATTTGGGCAAAGAGAAAGTTCCAAATTGTCCATAGAATTTCCTTTTCGTCCTTCGAGCCGGATAGCAGTCCTTGTGGTGTGTAGCACAGGCTTCGGCGTCCTCCAATGCGGCTTAAGGGGGCTTGATCGGTCCAAAGTTCCGCTCATAGATAACATCTCCAGGGACTATGGCAGGCTCCTGGACTTGGGTGTTGTCAGGGAAGGCGGTGGCAACCTGTGAATGAAGAGAGAGTAGTGCAGATATCAAGGAAGCTAGGTAATCTGTCAGCATGTTATTGTCAACATCAGATATTCTATTTTAGGCATAGGCGTACCCCTAATTTCGTTTTAAGTGTCTGATTATGGCTTTCTACAAGGCTTGCTGTAGTATAATCTGGGACTGGGTACGCTTCTGTCCATCTGGTTAGTGCACACACTACTAAAACTTACTTATAACCTTTACATCTGTCCATTTGGATATAATCCATCTGGAGGACTTCAAAAGGATGGTCAGGAGGATGAAATCCACCTTGCTCTACGGGAATGCCTTTACCTGGGTTGAACTGACAACAGATCAGGCAAGTACGCACTTTCTGTTTTGCTGCTGCTCGTAAATGTTTATTGAACCAAAGGTTTTGAATACTGTCTAACATGCCTTTTTCTCCTAAATGTGCAGGACTATGTGCTGTGGTAATAATAACTTGAACCATAGAGTCGGGGAGAAATCATGTGGCTTTTCCCTTCGTCATCCATCCCTATTCTGTCTGGATCCCTCCTAGTTCAGTCCATTTCTTGATTTCGTCTGGGGTAGCATGTGTCTGTATGTCAATTACATCTAGGGCGGGATCCTTAACTGTCATGCAATGAGTTGGCGTCGGGACTATTGTCTTTGTCAAGTCAGGTGTGTGAGTCTGTGCTGTAAGCTTGGCTGTTCGGTCTGCCAGGTCGTTGCCCTGGGAAATGTTGTCAGTGACTTTAATATGTGCTTTACACTTCATAATGGCTATTGCTGTAGGCAAATGTATTGCTTCTAACAGAGCTAAAATACAGGCTTGGGTCAGAGCAATGAGCTCTGCTGCTTGGGCTGACAGGGTGTCAATATGATGTATTTCTATGACATCAGTTTCTGTTGTTACTGCATATGCAGCCACTAACTCTCCTGTACTTGTTCTCATACATGAACCATCCACATAAAGTGTCAGGTCTGGATTTGTTAATGGAACATCTGTTAAGTCTCGTCGGGGCTTTGTTACTGCATTAATGATCTCGATGCAATCATGCGGAACTGGATCTGTCATAACTGTAGGTAACAGTGTTGCTGGGTTCAAGATACTGCAGCGTCTAATTTCTATGTGTGGCTGGAATAGTGTCAATTCGTAACCTGTCAGTCGTGCTATAGTCAAGTGTTGAGTCTGGGTTCTGTTTAAAAGAACTTCCACGGAATGTGGAACTTGTACTGTCAATTGGTGTCCTAACACTGGTGCTTGACATAAAGCTTTCCTTAATTCGTCAAAAAGCCTGTGTATGTTCCTGAGTCCAAGGGAGGACAGTCGATGACGCTGCCTCCTGTGTTGTCAACTGTAAAAGTGGCTTGGCTAGAAATGCATACTGAGGGATCCATTGTCTGCAATAAGAAGTGACTCACTAAGACATTGTGTTCTGGGCTGTGACATATTTACAATTAACTGGATACGGTCGGGTGTTAGCTGTCTCCCCCATTTGGACAGCAAGTGTACAAGGTACACAACACACCACTTGCTGTGCACTTTGAAAGGGACAGTCTGTAAAACCTTTAAAAAATTCAAAGCTACGTCCACTTAAACTGAATCAGAAGAGATACTTGCTACCTGGATGAATTGGAACACTGAAAAAAAACATTTTTCAGGTCAGTTACTGTAAAGAATGATGCTTCAGAATCAATAGCAGTCAGTAATGAAGAAATCGCTGGGACCACTAGCTATTGTGGTACCACACATCTGTTCAACCACTAGTCTGTAAACTGGTGGTGCATTAGGGTCTGATCGTTTAAGGATAGAAAGGACAGGTGGGTTACATATATTTGAGTCAGTCTTCACCACCCCCCCCCATGTGCAATGAGTTCGTCAACAATCTTTAATAAGGCCACTATGGCATCAGGTGGTACCTTGTATTGTCATATACGTGGGAGTACTACTCCTGCTTTGAAAGTGACACGGCGTGGTGTTATGTTCATGTGACCTACGTCAGTTGGACCTTGTGCCCATAGGTGCTTTATACCTAGCAAGTTTTCTGGACATGATTTGGTAAGGACCAAGTCTGTGGCACGTGACAGTGGACCAACTCCAAGGGAAACTGGCTTTGACACTTACTCTAACCTCTCTAGGCTGTTTCATTAAAAAGATTGGTAGTCTGACTGCATATACTGCCTCACTACTCCGAGAAGCAGCCCCCACCTCTAGAAAGATGTTCGCGCTCAGAGCTTGAATCTGATCCAAGCATTATCAAGTAGAAGCCGAGCTTCATTGCGATCTAAAATTGAATGACTGCCAAATGTTGATCTCATGGCAGGAGCAAAGCTTCCTGCCAATTATCCTGTTTACACTACTGAGGGAAAACTATTCATTTGCAAGCATGCTCTTATCTGGAGTCAATGAAGCTTTTAGTACTGACTGTGAGGAAGAGCAACTTGACCCCTCCCTTACATAAACATAGAGAAAAAATGCTGCCTGGCTCAGCTGGAGAACAGCCAATAATTGTCCGCGGAAAAGAATCGGAGGATGGCTCCAAGAGGCAGTAGCCCTCCCTTTATATAAACATAATTTACTGGGAACCAGACCAAAGGCCTGCCATCTCGGTCTCGGACGGACTGTCTCAAGGTTAAAAAACACATTCCTTGTACGTCATAACATATCTCTTCCCAGGCCAGAGCTTTTCTAACTTTAACTGAAGCAAACCTTTAAAACGTTAATTAATAAAGACATATATTTTTCTGTAACTGAGTGACATGCTAGCATTTTAAAAATAATTCTGTACTGCTACTAGCTGCAAGGGAAACAAAACATTCATGGCATGGAAACACACCATATTTTACTCTTTTTTTTTTGAAAATAACATGTCGAACTCCTTAATTCTGCATTGCGTAACCAATATTTTCATAAGTAAGTGTGCAAACGTATCTATTCTACCTATTAAGAGGGCCAGGATTCATACTTTTTCAAAAGGCCATGTTTTCTAATTTTAGTGGGGACTGTTCTCTGCACACATCAATTGAAGCAGCCTGTCAAAGTACATAGGTCAGTCTTAAAACTAAATGCAAATTAAACTAATGTAGGGGACACATTGGGAAAAAATATTCTGTAGAAACATTCCTATTTAAAAAACACACTGTTCATTTACACTAATAAAAACGCATTCTATGAAGGGTCTGATTTATATTTTCTTGTCAACCCTAAAAAACATCTAAGCACCCTCTGTGCAAAACCCTTATCTCAATTCGACTGGTCTATTTACAACTTTACCGTCTTCTGAGCTAAACACATTAAATCAAGTATTCCAAGACAAAACCCTTCACAAAAACACTCCTTTACCCTCCATGCAACATTTTACCATTCAATCTGCAAACTGAATACGCCCATTGGATAACATGGCAAATCGCACCCCCGCACAAAACATGCTTTTTCCACCACTTCCACAGCTCGGATCCTTTTCAAATTTTGCATCACAGTAGTCCAAGCTATTCCCTAAATCCTCACCAAAAAGCAACCAAATCCCTCAACTGGAACGGGTACGAATTTCCGCTCAAAAACACGCCCCCCCCGCAAACACAAAAAAACGCTAAAATTCCTCAACACCTTGTCAAAACAAATACTGCCTTCTCAATCCAAGAAATTAACCCTTATTCAAAACATTTTCTCCAAGCACTTGAAAGAGATCCAGCTCTCTCCTGACTAACGCAATGATAACATGCTCTGTACAAGCCATATCCACATGGCGCTATTCACAAGCCATATTTACAAGAAAGTCAACAAGTCCAAAAATGACATGCTCTTCACAAGGCATATTTCCAAGGCGAAATTTCACAAGGAACACAACAAGTCTAAATGAGAATATGCTCCTCACAAGCCATATTTACAAGGAGCTATTTACAAGAAACTACACAAATCTTCCTAGTCTTAGTGAAATCACGAGCATTGAGCCCTTTCCTGGTTCTGGATCGTATATACAGTGGGGAATTGCTTCTTTCTACATACTCTAAAGGGTACAGGTGGTGGCGCTCGTGACCTACGGGGTGTTTCTGAGGGGGTCACTTTAGCTAGTTCTTCTGAGAGGACCAGTAACAACGGCATTTTTCTCTATCAGCCTGTTCTGCCTTGACCTTGTCTAGTTCTCTCTGTTTGATGAATTTCTTTCTCTGTTCTCCTATGTGACTCTTTGCGCCATAACTCAATGGCATCTTTCTGTGAGGGTCTTGATTTCTTTTTCCATAGAGCTTCTTCTACTCTCATGATGCACTCGGCATCCCATGTTCCTGAAACAGGCCATCTATATTTCTCTTCTAACTCCTTGGTGTAGTCCACCCACAAGTCTAAGTACAGTATGGCATCTAAGCCATGTTTGTGGTACATAAAGTGCCCTGGGGTGTCCCTAGGTGGAACAGGCACTGCTTCTTCTAGAATCCCTTTTCTAGTTCCTATCTGTCTTAATTTACTGAACAGTGGCATCGTAATATTTTTGACTAGACTTTTACTTGAATTTTGAACACAATTATTACATAAAAGAACACAGTAACATATATCAAACAGTCACTCATACCACGACATTAATCACAAAAATCCTATACATATATTGACTATACTTGATTTCTATAACGAAAATACTCACTAAAAAACTTCTTGATATACTGCTAAACAGTACAGATACACTGCTAAAACAGTGCAGACTGGAATTCTTGATGCACTGCTAAACAGTACAGATACACTGCTAAACAGTGCAGACTGGATCTGTGTACCCAAACCCATCTTTACCGGATGCATAGTAACACACCCGTCTAGATACTCCCCCAGCAACGGTACTCACCGGGAAGCACAGAAAACGGAAGGCCTCAGAAACTGGACTGGACTGGACTGAACCCTGGACTGGACTCGACTCGCGACGTAGATACTTCGGAACTTCGGAACTGGTGGGCCTCAAGACACCTCGGACCTTGCACTCTCGGCTGGACTCGGGTTGGGATCCTCCGCACTCCTCACCGCCTCGTCTGGGTGTCGATCGCAGTCTCAGTCACCTCCGTTGGCCTGAGGGAGATACAGGAAATCCTGCGGATGCGCATGAGTGTCCGTCCGGCTGTGGCAGGGAACTAGGCCTGCAACGCACCGCCGGCGAGTAAGGTGGGGGAGGGTCCCATCTGGGGTGCCAATTTATGTGGTAAATAAAATTACCTAGTACTTAATTTCTATGCGGTAAAATTCAATAAAATAGCTCAATCAAAATAAGAGACACAGAGTCCGTGGCATCTGAGTTTTAAGGGGTTTTATTCCTCATAAAGGAATGGTCTTGATCAGGATATCATGTTCTGACCACCACAGGGGTGTCAGAAGGGATAGAGCGCTATATTTTATTGACAGTACATAGCTTATATACTTAATTCATATCATAAAGAATAATGCAAGAGGCGTAACAGCTGAGAGAAGACAAGATAACAGTATACACGTGGTACTAATACGTAATCAAGAGGCGTGAACTAGGCGTGAATCAGAGGTGTGTGCTAGAAACGTCACTGATAGGTGACGCAAGTGGGTGGATACATAATGAAATCTTGCAGTGTCAGCAGGAATCTGTAGCAAGGATGCGTGCGCAGCAGCATGACGTGTGACTGACGTAAACTGGAGGGTGCAGGGGACTTGACATTTAGCCTTAGAGGGGAGAGACAGAAGTCTGGTGGGTCAGATCAACTTGTTCCTAAATCATATCTGGTATCTTGTGTTTGGAGTACATGTTGCTGGAAACTATAGGCTATCGGGACAGAGGTTACTTGTCACTAAGGCTAGGAGATGCATATATTTCTTTAAGTAACTGGAGTTTTCTATGGAAATTGGTACAGTAATACACTTGCATGGAGACGGAAAGACTGGACTGTATCTATTGCAGGCAGGATATGTTTATCCTACTCGTTAGCTAGGAATGTGGATTCACGGAGCAGAACTGATAACATAAAGGCAAAATACCATCTTGGCAGGCAGGCCGGACTGAGCCAGGCCCCGCGCCGCACAGGGAGTAGGATAAAGGTTACGGTGCAGGCAGGCAACTGTGTTCAGAGGCAGAAAACAGAAATGAGCTTGATGGCAGAAATCAGGGCCTAGCTCTGCAGGCTAGGAAAACATGAGAGTGTACCACATAAAGACGGTGGCACGGCATACTTAGGAACTGAATAATCAATCTATTCATGGTGGATCTGAAAGAAGACATGTTAACGGTGGACGCAAATGTATTTGCGTCTTCATAGCTGGCACAGGAGGGAAGTTACATGCACTTTAACTCGTACATGGAGACGTTGGGGTCTACGATAGGGAACATAACTTGACCATAAAATTTATATTTCCTCAGTCAGATTAAAAGGAGTGCCCCGCTTAACCAGCACAAGCACACACTTGGAATACGCTGAGTATGACTATGCCACCCGCACCGCCGACCAATGAGCCCCCACATTTCTTTCGCTGTGCTTAGTGAGATGTGTTTCCTGAAGAAACACCACTTGGATATCCAAATAAGCTAATACATTGCAGGGTTATGAAGACCACGTACATTCTATGCTAACAATTTAACAGTAGCACCTGAAAAGGCAATTTCCTATACATACTACACATGTTCCAATGTTGAGGAAACACCCATGGGTTTGACCACCATTGGTTCATTGCTACATTTAAACTGCACAGCACCTGTATCGTAACACCACCAACCTACACCCCACACCCACTTCGGCGTCTGCAACAGGCTACAGCCATCCCCATATGAAACTAATGTAACCACCCAATTAAACATTACCCAAATATGAAAGTGGGGTACACCCATCCGGTGACGCTAGAGTGCAGTCACCCTCCCACTGAGCAGGGAGGTGGACGAACTTGTCCATTATCATAACGTGGCAGTCCAGTAAGCTGGTGAAACGAACCGCTGTCCTGGGCTCCATCAGGTAGCAGCCCTCCAAGTGACCCCTACGTCCATAGGTCACAGACACCAATCACTGAATACCTGTGCTGCAAGAATCACCACCTCCAGACCATAGTCACAAAGGAAAAGCTCGCCACAAGAGACTGCACCACTTTGCTCCTCTTCATCCGGGTCACTTGCCGTGTCTCGACGTCGTCTCTTTAATGAGTTTACATACTCCATGTACCTGCAACAAATGAACGGGATGCTGAATGATTCAAACATTCTCCCCCAGTCAAGAGATCTGTGTTAAATTCATTGTTATTTTGCCCACTATGCCACCCTAGTTTGGACCCAACCATATGCAAATCCGTCTTGACCCTGTGCCTCATGGGAACAGTCCAGATCGAACTGCCAAGCCAGATCCTCCCTGGACCGGATTTCTGGCAAAGGGGACTCCCTCTAAGGGAAACTAATGTCAGGGAGAAGAGGGGAAAACAACAGAAAAATTATATAAGACAAACTCCCTCGCGACCCCTGTTTCTTTAACTATTAAGAAAGTATCTAGTATGGGCTAAGCATTGTTGTATACACAATTCAACACTTAAACAGTATAATTTGTTTGTCATAGTTTTATTGGTCAAACCCTGTTGTACCAGCTTATCCAACAGGGTTGTGGAGACTAATTAGTCCTTAGTCTCCCCATGACCTAGATATGAATATTGGTTTTGGGTGATGTATGAATGTGTGTGCTTGTGATAGTGAGTTTGAGAATTGATACGAAGAAAAATGTTTTGTACCATTTTATCATTTAGGGGTCCAGAGTAATCTGGTATATTAAGCCTACCATGTGTTGGTAGTGTGCAACTATATGTATAGAAAAAAAACTAAATATCAATGAAAATGTATGTCTTTATTGTCTAACTAGCAGCCCGCCCCGGCTTTGCCCGGGGCAGAAGTGGGCTGGGGGCAGCATTTTAAGCCTCTGTGCACCCCCCCCCGACATTGCCCAGTCCGCATCCCGCCCGGCTCCCGCCCCGACATTGGCCATACCGCCTCCCGCCCCCCGCCCCGACATTGAGCATAGCGCCTACCGCCTCCCGCCTCGCGCCTTGCGCCTTGGTTCGCCCGCCTCCCGCCCCGGCTTTGTAAAGCCCCCCCCACCCCCCCACCCCCCAGGTCCCGACTTACCTCATCCGCCGCTCCTCCCTAGGCTGGAGTTTTTACCTCTCCACTGCTTGACCGCTTGTCAGCTACCTCATCCGCTGCTCCTCCCCGCGCTGCCACTGCTCCTCCGCATCTCGCCGCTCCGCAGCTCCTCCCGGCGCTCATGTTCTCCCCTCTTCCTGTTGCTGGTGAACTCCGCTCCTCCCCTCACGCAGACGCTCCTCCCGGCGCTCATGTCCTCTCTCTTCCTGTTGCTCGTGAACGACGCTACTCCCCTCACGCATACGTCGCGGCCGGCACTACTTGCAAGGGACTAATTTATTTTTATTTCTAAATATTTTAAACAATGTTTTATTTTTATTTTTATGTAGCCTATGTCCTTCTGCTTGGCCTGAGGTTTTCTAAGATGTCTTGGGTGTTCAGATTGGTGGTGTAGTTTTCGAGTTTACCTAGCTCAAAGGTGCAAGTTCTCTCTTTATAATAGTAGTATAGATAAAAAAATGAAAAAAATACGTTATGCATTTTGATATAACTGTTTGTTTTTAATAATAAAACTATGACAAATTATACTGTTGAAGTGTTGAATTATGTATACAACAATGCTTAGCCCATACTAGATACTTTCTAAATAGTTAAAGAAATGGAGGTCGCGAGGGAGATTGTCTTGTATAACCTCCCTGGACCGAAAACAAGCATCCTGGGACCGGTTTTGGGGTATTTCACCCATCATCAGCCAGGCTAGCTTGAATCCAGTGGCACAGTGAGCAAGGGACGCATGTCTGGGCATACCCGTCCCACTTAGGGCGAAAAGTGGAACTGCAACAAATGATGGCTGGAATGCTGAATGATTCAACACACTCCACCAGTCAAGAGATTTTGATTAAATCCATTGTTATTTTGCCCACTACACCACCCCAGTTTTGACCTAGTCATAGGCAAATCAGTCTTGACCCTGTGCCTCCATAGGAACAGTTAAGACCGAACTACCAAGCCAGGTCCTTCCTGGACCAGAAACAAGCATCCTGGGATTGGTTTCGGGGTATGCCACCCTTCATCAGCCAGGCTAGCTTGAATCCAGTGGCACAGTGAGCAAAGGACCCCCTTCTGGACATACCCATCCCATTTAGGGCGAAAAGCGCTCCGTCCATCATCTCCTGGTGTTTGCTTTGTTTGCTGAGTTGGCAGGGTATACCCAGACGTGGGTCCCTTGCTCACTTTGCCACTGGATTCAAGCTAGCCTGGTAGAAGAGGGGTATTTCTCTAAAACTGGTCTCAGAATGCTTGCTTTTGGTCCAAGGAAATCATGGCTTGCCAGTTTGGGCTGGACTGTCCCCATGTGGCACAGGGTCAAGACTGATTTGTATATAGCTGTGTCTGAACTGGCCAAGTGAGCTAAAGAATGATGGATTCAACCCATTTCTGTGACTAGGTTGAGTGTCTGAAAAGTTTCAGTGCTCCGTCCATCATCTCCTTATGTTTGCTTTACATATTCCATGGCAGACTTAGGGCTAGTATAGATTCTGCGGTCAGTTCCAATTTGCAACCAGGAAGGATAGAGCATGGCATATGGAATGTTATCTGCCATCAGTGCTTTCTTAACTGGCAGGAATTCACGCCTTGCCGCCTGCACAGTCGCGGTGAAATCTGGGTAGAATACCAAATCCCTCCCATGGTAGTTTATATAGCCTTTTTCATGTGCTAGGCACAGGACCACTTTGTGGTCCCTGTAATTCAGCAGTCGTGCAATGATCCGCGAGGCTTCGGATACCGCAAATGCCACTAGTAATCAATGCGCCCTTTCCACAATTAGTATGGACGACTGGTTCTCCACCCTGAAGATCTTATTGATCACTTCCTCCACAAACAGCACTAATTTCCCTGTATTGATAGATTCTGGCAGGCCCGTGATCCTAAGAATATTTAGTCTTGACCTGGCCTCCAGGTCCTCGTTCTTGGCATGGGTGATGACCAAAATGTTTTTCATGTTTAGGGCCTTAGTTGAGACTCCCTTCAGGCCTTCCTCCGTGCCGGAGATGCACTTCTACACCTCGCCCAGCCTGTCTCCCTGTTTATCAAGCTTCACCAACAATTGGTCCATGCGCAAATTTAAGGCATCAATCTTCCAGCCAGTCTAGTTTAGAATGTTCTGCATAGCCAGCAGTGTAGGTTCCAGTGATAGGCGGAACCTCCGATGGAGCTTCCGGTTCAGAGTCAGAGGTCAGCCTCTGCTGCGACATCCCAGGCTTTCTCATCTCAAAGGTAAGGTGAGGCTGGCTCTTGTCCGTCTTGCCAATTATGGCCACCCTCCCCGCCATGCCGTCGGGCTCTTTGACAGTCAGTGATAGTATCTGAAGCCGCACTTCCAAGGATCTAGCACAGCCTGGCACTGCAGTCAGGGGATCTGGGGAGCTACCTGCACCGTTCCGCCCTCTGAAGGCACAGAGGGTCAGAACCGCAGTGCGACCACAGCCAGGCAGGGATGAATTTGGCCAAGCACAATTAGTTGTCCACCATCAAGCTCCTGATCTGCGCCGTAGCCAATGCGCATTCGCTATGGATTGTGCAGGGTGACACACTCTCTTTCCAAACCAGCTCTGGGAACCAAAGCACTCCCTCAGTTCCAACTGCGGCAGCGACAGGCTTCACAGGGTCCTGGCAGCCCCACAGAGCAAACAATTAGCCCTATATGGCGGCTCCCCCAGCCTGCTTCACGTCTGAAGACTGATGTCTTAAAGCACCGACAGATCAGGTAAGTCCATATTTGCCTGCAAGTCAAGCCTTGCAGCTTCGCCCCTCCCCCCCCCTATCGCGGTCAGAGATCTCACAATTGCAGCGGCTGTCCACGCAGCACAGCTTCAAACCATAGGGCACAAACTGCCTGGCCAGTTGCGGCAACAAGAACAGTGCCCCACTCACCACAGCATCAAAGCCGCGACCACTCCTCGCTGGTGAGTCGCCAGGGCACCCCTCTGCCCACACGGCCTCACGCAATAGGCAATTTCTTTGTCACCGTCGTCCTCCATGGCGAGCGAGCTCCTCAGTACTTCTCCTCCCCGCACAGGCTCTGAGGCGTCCTGGATTCAGCAGTGCAAGTAAAAGTGAAGCGCGATGTTCAATTGCATCCGGCCGCCATTTTAACTCCAGCTGCCTGGCCTTACAGAAAAGTGGGGGTAACTATAAGAAGCAGATCCTACTCTCCTACAGTTAAGAACACAATCAACAGAGGCTGTTTTAGCATCCCCCACTGAGTGATCCGTAAAGGTCGAGGAAGGGGATGCCTGGGTTGGCATACTGGGATCTTCTACCTAACTGCACTGCTCTCCCCGGCACAACACTTTATACATTTGTTAGTCCTCTTACCACACATTTCCCCATTGTCTGACCCCCCCCTTATGCCCACCGGGTGACTTTGTGTTTTCATTTGGGTTTTTGTTTTACTATAATTGATTGCATGTTTTAATATGCTGACTATTGTCATCAATATGTCTGTATCGCAGCCTGACCCCGGAAGACCAGGGTGTTACGGACAGTTGAGCACACTGATCTATGTGGTTGTAATGTCATGGAGTATGGCCGATAACAGTGCGGCATTACATGTATTGTACATGCCGTCATAGATTGAAGTTTTGCTAAAGGTTTTTAATGTTTCAATGATCGTATGTGCCTATTTGATACATTCAGCGAACACTTGTCTGGCACAATTCTGATACCTTACTTGAGGCGTAATGACTCTTTTGTGAATCTGCACTTATTGTAAAATTAGATGTGTGTTTCTGCTACCACTTAATTAACTGAATTGTATTTCTCAAATGCCAATAAAAACATGTTTAAAAAAAACTTTACAGTGCCAAAAAACGAACTTCAAGGGCACACTTTCGCTGTGCTTGTAAAGTGTGGCTCCCATATCTCACTAGGGATATGACAGCTAATTGATTGATTCATTTGTCGCATATCAGATGCCGCAGACCAGAAGAAGAGTTTACTGTTCTTTTTATTTGCCGCCAGTAACCATGACAAACAAAACAGGTGATGGACAGAATGTGGATCAATGTCACACATTCACCCCAGTCCAAAGATCTGGGCCCAAATCCATCGTTTTTTTGCACTCCACACCACCCTGGGTTAGACAATGGCGATATGCAAATCAGCTCTGACCCTGTGCCCCATGGGAACAGTCCAGTCCGAACTACAAAAGCCATGTCCTTCCCAGAACGGAATCAAGCATCCGAGGACCGGCCCGGTTTCGAGGTAACACCTCTCATCAGCCCGGCTAGCTTGACTCCAGTGGTGTGGAGTGCCTGGGACCCACGTCTGAGCATCCCCAGCGCACTTATGGCGGCAATTGCAAACAAAACAGGTGATGGACAGAATGTGGATCAATGTCACACATTCACCCCAGTCCAAAGATCTGGGCCCAAATCCATCGTTTTTTTGCACTCCACACCACCCTGGGTTAGACAATGGCAATATGCAAATCAGCTCTGACCCTGTGCCCCATGGGAACAGTCCAGTCCGAACTACAAAAGCCATGTCCTTCCCAGAACGGAATCAAGCATCCGAGTACCGGCCCGGTTTCGAGGTAACACCTCTCATCAGCCCGGCTAGATTGACTCCAGTGGTGTGGAGTGCCTGGGACCACGTCTGAGCATCCCCAGCGCACTTATGGCGGCAATTGCAAACAAAACAGGTGATGGACAGAATGTGGATCAATGTCACACATTCACCCCAGTCCAAAGATCCTGGCCCAAATCCATCGTTTTTTTGCACTCCACACCACCCTGGGTTAGACAATGGCGATATGCCAATCAGCTCTGACCCTGTGCCCCATGGGAACAGTCCAGTCCGAACTACAAAAGCCATGTCCTTCCCAGAACGGAATCAAGCATCCGAGGACCGGCCCGGTTTCGAGTGCGCTGGGGATGCTCAGACGTGGGTCCCAGGCACTCCACACCACTGGAGTCAAGCTAGCCGGGCTGATGAGAGGTGTTACCTCGAAACCGGTCCGGTCCTCTGATGCTTGATTCCGTTCTGGGAAGGACATGGCTTTTGTAGTTCGGACTGGACTGTTCCCATGGGGCACAGGGTCAGAGCTGATTTGCATATCGCCATTGTCTAACCCAGGGTGGTGTGGAGTGCAAAAAAATGATGGATTTGGGCCCAGATCTTTGGACTGGGGTGAATGTGTGACATTGATCCACATTCTGTCCATCACCTGTTTTGTTTGCAATTGCCACCATAAGTGCGCTGGGGATGCTCAGACGTGGGTCCCAGGCACTCCACACCACTGGAGTCAAGCTAGCCGGGCTGATGAGAGGTGTTACCTCGAAACCGGTCCGGTCCTCGGATGCTTGATTGCGTTCTGGGAAGGACATGGCTTTTGTAGTTCGGACTGGACTGTTCCCATGGGGCACAGGGTCCGAGCTGATTTGCATATCGCCATTGTCTAACCCAGGGTGGTGTGGAGTGCAAAAAAATGATGGATTTGGGCCCAGATCTTTGGACTGGGGTAAATGTGTGACATTGATCCACATTCTGTCCATCACCTGTTTTGTTTGCAATTGCCAGTAACCATGAGTCCCATTGTTGGACTACTACTTCCCTCCACCTGGGAGTGACATCTTTATATTGCCTACGTAGGGATTTCGCCTCAAAGGGGTTCCTACGTTTTGCCGCTAGGGATCTACATAATAGGCGGTTGGACACGGTGCATTCATGATTAAACTACCTGGGCTTATCAATTGGGCGAGATGGTTTTAGTAGCATGTTTCTTATATCTGTGTAAAGCTGGTTGAAAGCACCAAATTCCGAGTTATTTATTTCAACATGAATTAAGACTTATTCAAATTCAGCTGTTATATGAGTTAGGCACACCGTATAATATTCTCTATTTTCTAAAGTCTAAGTAAGCAAGCACTCTTAGGGTACTTGATCTATACGTTTTCTCATTACTCATTGAATCTTTTCAAACGTGCATGGTGCCATTTATATGTTTTTTCATTTCTCATTCGGTTCATGTGGCACGCAAAGAATGAGCAGTTTATAAATGATGACCTTGTTCAACATCCTTTGCTTTATGATGGGGAGGGAGACTGGTTATTGTCATGGCAGTCTGGCGTGAGTGGAGAAATCCTTGAGGCTTAATAAATGAGCCAACTGATGAATAAATCAGCGATGCGTATTGCTGCATTTGGGTGTTAAATGAGTATTAATATGGTGAAATAGTTTCCTAGACTTTGTTACAATGTGCAAAATAACAAAAAAATGAAGTCATCCGATATGAATAAATGCTGCATTATGCCGCATAATATGCCTTTTCTTGTCACACATTTTACTCAAATTATTTGGCCCTCCCTTGTCCCATAATTCTTGTGGCCCTGGTCATATGTCTTATTGCCAGTTGGCAGACTGGTGAAATAGAAAATAAAATGTAATTTTTATTGGGGGGAGGGGTGTAATCCCAGGTAAACACCCCAGTGAGTGAGAGGGCAGCGATACAGTTCAAATGCAAATCGCTGTTAATTGGCTAACATTAACACACCTCAGAAAACCGGCAGGCTAAAAAAACATGTTCTTTGCCAGAACAATGTTGAGTAGCATCAGCTGGGAGAGTATTAAGAAAAAAACTGAGAAAGGGGAAAAAACAGTCCACTGCTCTTCCTGCAGACGTTTATTGTGACTTGGGTGAAGCGCCAGCAGTGTCCCGGCGATGCCCTGCCCTGAGCAGGTGCAGCACAAGAGAAGAGTTTCGAAAAGTATTGTAGGTTTTTTTTGTGGGCATGGGGGTCAGTTTAGAAATAAGTCAAGTATCCTGGGATAGATGGGGGTTTGGTTGAAACGCGAGATTCTATGGAAGAAAAGAGCCTTCGCAGGATTTACACTTTGTAAAGAAAAATAGACATTTGAAACTTAGTGAAGTACAAACTGTGTGTAAAGTGATACAGAGTATAGTGTCCAACTCAACAATAGCGTGCATTCACTGTAGTTTATCTGGCGCACAAATATGTGAGTTTGAAAAGCGGGCATTTAATCTGCTGCTATCGTGTAGTAATGAATGCGCATTCCGTTCTCTTCCGCCCGGTGTTTTTCACGGCCATGATACGACACGTGACCTCCTGGGTGACCGTGAGTGCTCCGGTTTCCAGGGTAACTGAACCCGCGGTGCGTGATGACTCGGCAGATATGTTACTGAACCCTTGACCTTCCGTGTTCTTTGTCCTCCTCCAGGTTCCATGGGTTCCTGGCGCTCTCGGTAGGCGCTGGCGCCAGCACAGAGCCTTTGCTATGCACCCACGCCAGGGTGTGGAGTGTAGGCCTTAGATAAGCCTTGGCAGAGCGGCAGTAGTAGATGGAGCCGGTCCACCAGGGTAGCGTGGCAGTGCAGTGGCGCACACCGACAAAATGCACTGGATCAAGATGCAGTCGGAGAGAGCAGACTGTGTTATACTAAAGCTCCCAGCTGTGGCGCATCAAAGGCAAAATGGGCCCTAATATACGCATTGAAGAGGGGACCCCCTACAAGCATCGGTTAAAATGTAAAGCAGTGCAGCGAGCTGCTAGCATCACTGCCCTGCTGAAACTGCACCTTCCCAGCTAATGATAGCAGTGCCGCTTCTACAGAATAAAAAAAAAACACAATACCACAGCACCATACACTACAGGTGAGAAGAGAGAACACGTCGTTTAGCTTCCAACGAACACGTACTCAAGACTGAATAATTCATGCGTATATGGAGGAATTAGACCTCCCTTGGGGGTCAAGCCCCACTAATACCTGCGCCTGTTATGTTACCCTATCTTCTAGAAGAAGATGAGATGTACTTGTGAAAGAGCACTATGAACGTAGACTATGCTGCTGCCCACACAGGCACTCGTGCACCAGTCTGTTGGCAAATGGAAGTACAGCCTGGTGCCTCGAAGAGACAGGCGTTCAGTCTTCCTCGCAGAGACTCCCACGTGGCTTAATGATCTCCGGCTAGTGTCTGCGCGA
The DNA here is from genome assembly GCF_964263255.1 of Lissotriton vulgaris. NCBI lineage: Eukaryota > Metazoa > Chordata > Amphibia > Caudata > Salamandridae > Lissotriton > Lissotriton vulgaris. The sequence goes on along the minus strand of NC_141694.1, from coordinate 410,640,828 downwards.
GGCAGATCTGGTTGTGGCTCCCCGGCACGTTTCTCTCTACACAGGGCGCAAGTCGAGGGTAATTGTAATTGTAAGACTGCGTCTACCCACTCTTTTCACAGGATGGACGCAGTCTACGCTGCCACGAGGATGGGCCCCACAGAAATCTGCTAAATGTGTCCCAGTGTAAGTTTCAGACAGCGGGACACTTTCAGTAGCGCCTGCAGGTTGACTGCTTTGGTTTCGAGGGGTACAGTGGTGGAGGCGGGGACAGGGCTTATCAGATTCCAGCTGCACCCATAACAAAAGCCGAAGTTAATGGGCCATCCGGACTCCTTTTATTGGAGTTTCCTTGCTGTGAGCCTCACACCTAAATGCGATGCAGGGGAACAAAGGCACACAGTTTATCACTTCACAGTACTTAAGAGAAACTCATGCCCTGTAAGGATGTCAGATGTGTTGGTCTGTCCCACTATTTACACAGATAACAATTTAAATACCACTATTTTGTGTTATTTATTTTATAGCGCTTTAGCACTAATCATCCCAAATCGCTTACGTCACACGTACTTGGTTAGTCCCCCCACTTCTTTTAATAGGATTCCTGTCTCTACGCTTGTAGACGCGTGCATTATTTGGGGTTGGGCACAGTGTATGGACAAACTAGGTACTTGCCTGTCCATAACCCCCGCACTCCCCCATACCGTGGGAAGTATCTACCCCGAGACCAGTACCCCTGTTATCCCAATACACTTAGCCAACAAGGTCGTCATTGTTGTGGTGGTTGTTGGCCGCAGTTTTATTGGGATTATAAATCATATCTGGGTCATATACATGTCATACATCATATCTGGGTCATAAATCATACATGCCATCGCCCTAGTCATAAATCATATCTGGGTCATAAATCATACATGTCATCGCCATAGTCATAAATCATATCTGGGTCATAAATCATACATGTCATCATCATTGTCATAAATCGTATCTGGGTCATAAACATGTCAATCATCATATTGTGCAGATCATATCGTGGTACATTCAGTTCGTAGATGGCACGCCTACCAAACCAGTTCTTTTGTTAGTCCTTGGTAGACCTCTTTGCCGTGTTACCTCTGGGACCACCATTTGGCTGGTCACCCACGCCGTTTGCTTGTAGGGAGGGGTAGCTTCTCCAAGGAGTTAGGCCCAACTCGCTACCTTTTTTGTGCCCTGCCGTCCGGCCGGGTCTGGGCCGCGAGCGCCGTCTCCGTTTGCTACTCCCCTCCTTGGCCCGGCCACCTCACCCTGCCGTGCGCATCCCAAGATGAGTGGCCTACTTCTACACACCGCCCTGTTGGTGTGTCTCCTTAGCCATCCGTCGTAACACTTTCCGCCCATCCGTTGTAACACTTTCCGCAAATGCTTGTGTTGCTGTCCAGCACTGCGACAACTGCTGGTTCCTAGGTGTGGGTGGGTGGGTCCAAAAATTCAGGTGCGCCGCTTCCCCCGCTCCACGAAAAATTAGGAGCTATCTGGGGGGAGCGGTGGCTTATATCCACCCCTTCTGCTTGTCTGCTCCGTGCAGCTGTCCCCCCATTGGGGGTTCGTACCATGCTGTCCCCCCTATTGGCTGGGGGTTCCTTGGTGCCAACAGGATGTTCCCCTGCGAGGTGTTGAGCCTTCCTGCCGCTTCTGGGCGCCCAGTACCGGTTCTTCCACTAGGGCTCGGCGTGGATTATGGCGCCGGCCCTTGAGCCTTCCCCCCCCCCCCCCTTTGGGGGGGGGGTGCGGCGGCCTCTGCAATAACCCCCGCACTCCCCCATACCGTGGGAAGTATCTACCCTGAGACCAGTACCCCTGTTATCCCAATACACTTAGCCAACAAGGTCGTCATTGTTGTGGTGGTTGTTGGCCGCAGTTTTATTGGGATCATAAATCATATCTGGGTCATATACATGTCAACACCATATCTCATAAATCATCTGGGTCATAAACATGTCATACATCATATCTGGGTCATAAATCATACATGCCATCGCCCTAGTCATAAATCATATCTGGGTCATAAATCATGCATGTCATCGCCATAGTCATAAATCATATCTGGGTCATAAATCATACATGTCATCATCATTGTCATAAATCGTATCTGGGTCATAAACATGTCAATCATCATATTGTGCAGATCATATCGTGGTACATTCAGTTCGTAGATGGCACGCCTACCAAACCAGTTCTTTTGTTAGTCCTTGGTAGTCCTCTTTGCCGTGTTACCTCTGCGACCACCATTTGGCTGGTCACCCACGCCCTTTGCGTGTAGGGAGGGGTAGCTTCTCCAAGGAGTTAGGTCCAACTCGCTACCTTTTTTGTGCCCTGCCGTCCGGCCGGGTCTGGGCCGCGAGCGCCGTCTCCGTTTGCTACTCCCCTCCTTGGCCCGGCCACCTCACCCTGCCGTGCGGCATCCCAAGATGAGTGGCCTACTTCTACACACCGCCCTGTTGGTGTGTCTCCTTAGCCATCCGTTGTAACACTTTCCGCCACGCCGCAGGGAGGCGCACGTCTTCCTGCGGCTCCCCCCAGCTCTCGTGATTATTGTGGCTTACATGTGCAATTGCGGCACCGGAAGGCACTTCACTGACTCTCATCCTTCCTTCCGCCAGCTAGATTCATTCGTGGCCGAATGGCTCTAAGCGACCAGGGCAAACCCAAGGTGAAAACCGCCATACATATTCTGAGCCGGCCTTGTGCACTTGTGCGCGGCTGTGCTTTTTCGTCTATCTGTGAGGCCGGCCCCCGTACCCCCACCGGGGAGGGCGCGGGATCTGCGCTCGGGGCCGCTCGCACCCAGCGCAACAGTCATTCCCTTTGTCCTGGGCGACTAAGTGATTTGCCCAGAATCACAGGATGTTTGAGCCTCCTTGTTGAGGCTGGACTGTGGTTTATGGTATGCTCAACCTGCACATTGTCTGGGCTCCTTCCTGTGGCCTTATTAGGCCGCGCCATGTCGTATGCATTTCTATATATTTCTTTTTTTTTTGTTGCCGTTGCACGATTGCTCTATGCTCTCGTGTACTCACCGTCTGCTTTTGTAATTTGCCCACTTGTAACTATTCCCCTCGCTGTTGCCGGTCGACCTAAAACATTCGCTTCATGGTGGCCGGGCGCGGCGGGTTATTGGATAGTCATGATCCGCTCTCTGCACTGATGTGTGCCCCTGGGGCAAAGTGACCGCCCAGGTGGGGATGAGAACCCTGGTGCTGGAAAGCTTCCGTGCTTGGACCTAGTGGCCACGCGGATTCATGTGGCCATTGCTGTAATTTGAGTTTGGCTCCACAGTCGCCCTTTCAAGTCCGAGTAGGCTAGCCCAGCCTTTCATCTTTGAGAGGTCGATAATGCCCACCCTTTTTTGGGCAATCCGTGATGAGTTTCACCCCTATCTCCTCTGCTAGACACAAACCTCGGAGGCGGGATTTGGGAACAAAACCTCACCACATTGAATGTGGTCCTTGTATTGCATGAAGTTAGACGTGACTTATACCCGTAAGAAACCACAAAGTGCTGTGGCCACCACGGGAAAGCGACATGTGCCTGGCCACACGAGACACAGCACAGCTCAATGCACTTCGGGAGAGCGGCCTAAGACGCGTCACCCACAACCGTTCTCTTGAAGATAGGCGTGTTCTCGTGGCCCGCCTGGAAGGCAGCCCGGTTGCACCCGCCAGCTCCACGTGAAAGGGGGAAACCACGTGGGCGGGCTCTGGTCGGCAGAAGCGCCGTTCTGGGTTTCTTTGGTGTCGGCTTTGTGGATCTTGCGACAGCATCGCCGAAGCTGCGCGCATGGAGGGGGTGTGACTACTTAAGTTTCAGTAACTTGCAATGGGTCGCTTGTCGCAACACCGGGCGGGGTGAGGCTATTGGCTGGCTGCACAAACCTATCATCTACCACCTCTGGGTAAATGACCCCATGTATGCTTGACATGAACGATTGACCATATGAAGTCATTCGCGTGCCGTAAAGCATCGCTCCCGCATCCGGGACTACGCTGATTCCCTAATTCGCCTGCCACAGCTTTCCAATGCTGCGCGCATTGAGGTAGTGTGAATATTTCAAATTCGGTAACTTGCAGTGAGCCGCCTGTCGTGGAACCGAGTGAGGCTGCGGACGCAAAGAATTCAGCTGCAACCTTAGCATTGGTACCTTATTGTGTCCGTTAGCCTTGAACGATTTTTGCCCCCTAGACACCACTGCTTCACTGGTTTGCATAAAAAGAGGAATGTAGAAATCTGCCCTAATAAAGTCACTTTTTCATAATAAATAGATTAGCTCTACCGTCGTGATCATTGGCTTGCCACCATAACCGAGTTAGTTCCGCTGTACTGCATACAAACTTTCCCACAAGGCAAAAAGTACAATACAAGCATCTCTTTCAGTGGAAGCATAAAAGGTCTGCCCAAACAAATGACCTATTCAAGGCTACCACCGTGTGAGCGGAGTCTAAGCAAAGCTCTTTTTTTTTTTTTTTTTTTTTGATGATCAAATGAGGTATGCCGACAGTTGCTCTGTAAAGGCAGTTCTAAATTTGCATAACTCCTCAGTTATGCAAATTTAGAACTGGCTTTACAGAGCACCACCTCCTCAGAACATTCCTGGACCTGGGAAGTCTATCCCTAGAAGGAACTGCTAGAAGAAGACTCTTGCTGGAAGAAGAGGACTCTCACAAGGACTCCTAACTCCTTCTGGCACTTGAAGACTGTAACTACTCTCCAAATATCAAGTGCGTGGCTTCCTATTTTCCAGCTTCAGGGCTGCTAAAAGCAGAAGGATTCCTGTTCTCAAGAAGGCACAGTTGAACACTGAGACCTGGCTTGAGAGAGACTATGTGCTGAAAAATGCCTGCCCTAAGGAGCTGGAGGCTGCAGGATTGACCAGGAGGAACTTTCCCAGATCTTTGAAAGAGAAAAAAAAAAATGTCGACCTCCAGAGGACTGGGACAAGGTGTTTAAGTGTGCCCAAGGAGATCTCACTCAAGGCGGGCAAGAAATTCAGGCTCCCCTGCTCAGAATTATTGTCGCACTGGAAAATGGTTCAGTGGGACCTCATGGAGCCATGCCCAGCAATGGATTCTAGCCTTGCCCCTGTGGAGAATTTCAACTACCCAAAAAAAAGGTACTAAGTCTGTGGGTAAAACTTTGGGACGTTTTACCCACAGACCCACAAATCTGTTTGACCAGCGAAGCACCAAAGGGGCTATGAAATCCAGGTTTGTTCTGCACTGAACTTTTGGCGCCATAAGCAACAGTTCTGCAGGGGTTTCATGTATCTGACTTGGAGGGTCCCTAGCTCACAACAGCCTCGTACCTTACCCTGTTGGGAAATTTGGACTTTCATTTTAGATACTAGGGCAGAAGGTAAAATCTTTGACAGGGCAGACCTGCCTAATGCATCAGACCTGAGCTCCATCGCGGTCTGCTGGAAATTGTGCCTAGGTCCTGGTCGCCCTACTGCTTTCTTGCAGTGCGAGAAGGCAGAAACATAAATGGTAAAACTACCATTTTATGTTTCTTCTTCTCGCACTGCGAGAAAGCAGAAGTGCCTGGTTAGGGGCGGGTGGGTGGTCATGCTCGAGGGCAGGGGTAGTGGCTTGCCCACGGTTGTGGGTACTGACTGTATGGTCGGCCCCAGGGCCGACCAACCCAGTCATGTGCACTCTCCTTTTTCTCTATGTAAGCTGCTGCATGCAGCCTACATAGAGAAAATGGCCCTGCTGGAGCGCTGTCCGCTGCACCTCACTAATCACAACGCTGCCATTACAGCGCTGATTGGCTTAGGGGAGCCAGTCAGAGGCTGCCTAAAACGCACCAGGTGCTGCAGGATCTGAGGTGGCGGCGCATGATGCGGTCGCGGAACTTGAAGAAGGTACGTTTTTTTATTTTATATAAAGGTTACCGTCCCACTGGCCACTCCCATCCCCCCTCAGCTGTGCTAGTTGAACGTTTGCACATGTGCAGAAACTTGGAACCCTATTTACTTTGAACACGTGTTGCTTAATGTTTAGTAAGAAGTACAGTCAGTTCGTTTTTGTTGATCGTCAAACTTACTTGTATAAGAAAAAAGACGGATTTTAAGTACTGTAACATTTTTTAGTTGTGAAATAATCCTTGATGAAGCTGGTTTTCCCTCATGGTGGCAGAATAGCTCTGCGAGTTAAACGTCTGGCTGCAGTCACATCTTTCAAACTCAGCCACTCCAACCCAGAATTTCACCCTTACAAAGTCGACAAATTAAGTGTTATTAACTCTAATATTAATAGCAATATCTTTAATTTGAAGCACATGTAAAAGTTCGGCTCCCAGAGAACGTGGAACTTGTTCAATAATTAGTACTATGTCGTAGTTTGATTTTAGCTCCTGTTCTAGGATGTAAAAGAGTATCTCCTGGGATTACATTATTGCAATTTTTGCAATTCCAACATTTACTTGTACCACTTGCTGTAGATACAGACTCAGTTGATACTGCTCGTGTCTTCGAAGTCAAAAGTTCTTTCAGGTTCTGTGCCAGAGTGAAAGCGAACACTGTTTTTTCAAGAAATAGTGCTCCAAAGTCAGTCTCAGTTTCTAAAATTTCCCAGCGTTTGGTGATGATCCGTTTTATGTCTCTCGAAACTGTTGAGTATTTTGAAACGAATACCATTCGATTTGTGATTTTCTTTGGCTTCTTGACCAAAAGGTGTTCTCTTGGTGTCAAATTGACTTTCTCCAATTGTGTATCCAAAAATATTTCAGGATATCCTCGATTTGTGTAATTCATGCTGAAGTGTTTCATCACCTACTGTATCAGATGAAATCCGTCTGGTTCTCAAGAACTGTGACACTGGTAAATTTTTAATCAAGGATGGAGGATAGAAACTCTTGTAAAGAAGAGCATTATTTTTGTCTGTGGGTTTTTTGAACACTCAAGTCGAAATTTTGCCCGCCTCCAATTCAATCCATACATCCAGAAAAGATAATGATTTCTTATTGATACAATATGTATCAAAGGCCACAGAAGTCAGACGAAAGTCTCATACTCAACATATCGGAGACAAAACTCACGAAATTCGAGGAGAATGTCAGTACATATAATACCACGGAATTAGAAACTGAAGTGGCATTTTACAAATTTATGAGAACCATGCGTCTACGGAATTTCTTCACACATATTTGTCCTATTGAACCTAGCCAAGAGACCACCCCCAGATTCAAACCAAAAAGCACATTTTTAGCGGCAGTGTCGCATAAAACTCTGGACACTTTCGAAACTCTTGTCAAAGTGGATCTTCGTAAGGTCAACTACAGAAGAAAATCCAAAAACCTAAGTCGAGCAGAATACAGCTCATTACTTTCATTGGCCGAAAATCCGGCTTTACATTCCAAAAGGCCGACAAAGGAGGAGGGCTTGTAATGATGGATACAGAGTTCAATACACACAACAAACAATGAGAGGAGGGTCTAAGGGCGGGTTTACCGACCGACCAGGTACATGCCCCAAACACAATATTATAACAACAAATAATACCTGGGAGTCATATAAAGTAAGTCAAACAGAGTGGATCACAAAACCAATACTACGCAGATAACACCTGTGAGAACATCGTGCATGCTGGTAAATGCAGGCCAAGTCAAGGCTCAAGAGCATATGGAGAAAATAGTTCCCATCAGAAGCCACACTGTACCGCCCTCTTTATCATCATTTGGGTTCTCCTTACCCAGGAGACAGAACGTCCGGTCTGATGTTACCGTGACCGATAAATGTGACAAGTGGGTAGTATGTTTTGTACAAAAATTAACGTGGCTACTGAAAAAAGCAGTGTATAGTGGTAGGAGTGACAAAGTGAGGGGATTTAATAAAATTAGGTGAATCGGGTAGAAAAGCAAATTTTATTAGTATCTCCCAATCCCTAAGGTTAAAAAGCAAGTGCAAGTGCTGGTTTGAAATAATAACCGTACTTGATGGTGGTCAACATGTTTCTGCATCAATCGAACACATTTTCAAATGCATTCTTCAGGACCTTGTTATATAACACTACTGCTTAGAATAAATAGTAATGAAAAAATATCACCTGAAAGTCCCAGGTGTGTACTCAACCGTATACTGTTATCGCATTGTATCACACGGTATTGGATCCAGACGGAAAGACAAACAAACGAAAAGACAAAAGAACATGAATGTATCATATTCCCGTAGTTTTTACAATAAAAACCACCGTGTGATGGAGTCACATTCACACCTACTAGGAAAAGAATTCCAGTATACACACTCACCCATATGTGAAGGTTGAGAGGCTTCACCCCACCTGGCTGCAGCTCAGGTTTGAGGAGCACCGCTCTAAAAACAATTTATGAATTATTTTTAACAATTTTTAACAAAGAATTAAAAAGGAGTTTACACGGAGGCAGAGGATGGCTTAGTTACTCCATCAGATAATACATTGGTTCATTGTAGGTAACCCCGCCTGTACTACACCCCAGCGGTCAGACTGATGGCTATATTAGGATTGTGACACGGAAGTTCGATAGTGTGGAGAACAATCCACTAACCGTGTTCACAAAATATGTATATATGGCCGGGCTTAGGTAGAACAAGTTGGAGCTTTAAGGGAAACAGGAGAACGAGGCTGCATTAAACGCTGCTTGTCCTATGCGTTAGTATTGTCAGGCTTGCAGCGTGCGCATTAGCGAGCGAGCACTGTGCAGCCCGCTTACCTGTCCGTTGGTTTCTCCTGGCAGTTATCCGAACTGTCTGGGGGGGCACCGGCGATCGTGAATGAGAGCTGTTTGTACGTGCATCTTCAGCTCAACGGAGTCACGTGATCCGATGCGGTCACGTGATGCATGGCACGCTGGGACATGTAGTCCGAGATAGGTCTTTGAGAATAAGTTTCTTTGAGAATAAGGCATATTATTATTTGGGCAATGATTACGCACAGTGCTCGCTCGCTAATGCGCACGCTGCAAGCCTAACAATACTAACGCATAGGACAAGCAGCGTTTAATGCAGCCTCGTTCTCCTGTTTCCCTTAAAGCTCCAACTTGTTCTACCTAAGCCCGGCCATATATACATATTTTGTGAACACGGTTAGTGGATTGTTCTCCACACTATCGAACCTCTGTGTCACAATCCTAATATAGCCATCAGTCTGACCGCTGGGGTGTACCTACAATGAACCAATGTATTATCTGATGGAGTAACTAAGCCATCCTCTGCCTCCGTGTAAACTCCTTTTTAATTCTTTGTTAAAAATTGTTAAAAAGAATTCATAAATTGTTTTTAGCGCGGTGCTCCTCAAACCTGAGCTGCAGCCAGGTGGGGTGAAGCCTCTCAACCTTCACATATGGGTGAGTGTGTATACTGGAATTCTTTTCCTAGTAGGTGTGAATGTGACTCCATCACACTGTGGTTTTTATCGTAAAAACTACGGGAATATGATACATTCATGTTCTTTTGTCTTTTCGTTTGTTTGTCTTTCCGTCTGGATCCAATACCGTGTGATACAATGCGATAACAGTATACGGTTGAGTACACACCTGGGACTTTCAGGTGATATTTTTTCATTACTATTTATTCTAAGCAGTAGTGTTATATAACAAGGTCCTGAAGAATGCATTTGAAAATTTGTTCGATTGATGCAGAAACATGTTGACCACCATCAAGTACGGTTATTATTTCAAACCCGCACTTGCACTTGCTTTTTAACCTTAGGGATTGGGAGATACTAATAAAATTTGCTTTTCTACCCGATTCACCTAATTTTATTAAATCCCCTCACTTTGTCATTCCTACCACTATACACTGCTTTTTTCAGTAGCCACGTTAATTTTTGTACAAAACATACTACCCACTTGTCACATTTATCGGTCACGGTAACATCAGACCGGCCGTTCTGTCTCCTGGGTAAGGAGAACCCAAATGATGATAAAGAGGGTGGTACAGTGTGGCTTCTGATGGGAACTATTTTCTTCATATGCTCTTGAGCCTTGACTTGGCCTGCATTTACCAGCATGCACGATGTTCTCACGGGTGTTATCTGCGTAGTATTGGTTTTGTGATCCACTCTGTTTGACTTACTTTATATGACTCCCAGGTATTATTTGTTGTTATAATACAGAGTTCTATAACCAAAAAGGCACAGAACATGTCTCTAACCAAACAACATATGGCATTCTGAACAGAGACCCAACTTCAGAAATCTCAGATACGTTGAGCAAAATGTTAGATCAAGCTGAAACACTAAATTGGATTGATGCCACTACCAAAAAATACCTCCTTAACCCTTTTCGTAGGAGACCAAAAATGTACCTATTGCCCAAAGTTCACAAAAATCTTGAGGATCCTCCTTTCAGACCAATCGTGTCAGGCTGCGAATCCCTCTTTGAAAATCCTGGAAGATTCATAGACCAGACAATTACAACAGTTTGTTCAGAATTGGATCACTTACGTTGAAGATACGACTGATTTTCTACATAGTTTAAAGTGTATTCATGCAGAAGCTTCGGAGGATTGGATCTTGTGCACCATAGATGTGGTTGCACTTTACACATCGATCCCCCATGCTAACGAGTTAGAAGCTGTAGAATGGGCACTCCTGAGACAAGAGAATTCTGTAGCATCTAAATGTTTAATCATACAGCTACTGGAGTTCTGTGTTCAGAACAGTTACTTCACATGGGATGGAAAGTATTATATACAGTTAAACGGAACCTCTATGGGTTTTCCTGGAGCACCTGCCTACGCTAACACGTTCATGGCAAAATTTGAGAATAGTTACATACTGTCAGACGTGACTTGGAAAGAAGGTCTTATATCCTTTCGCAGGTATATTGATGACATTTTCCTGATTTGGAATAACTCAGTCTTCACTGTTGGCCAACATCCACACTTTAAACCTGGTGGATCCCAGAATTCAATTTACATATTGTATCAATAAGAAATCAGTATCTTTTCTGGATGTATGGATTGAATTGGAGGCGGGCAAAATTTCGACTCGAGTGTTCAAAAAACCCACAGACAAAAATAATGCTCTTCTTTACAAGAGTTTCTATCCTCCATCCTTGATTAAAAATTTACCAGTGTCACAGTTCTTGAGAACCAGACGGATTTCATCTTATGATTCAGTATGTGATGAAACACTCGGCAACAAAAACGGAATTGCACAAATCGAGGATATCCTGAAATACTTTTGGATACACAATTGGAGAAAGTCAGATTGACACCAAGAGCATCTTTTGGTCAAGAGGCCCAAGAAAATCACAAATCGAATGGTATTCGTTTCAAAATAGTCAACAGCTTCGAGAGACCTAAAACGGATCATCACCAAACGCTGGGAAATTTTAGAGACTGAGACTGACTTTGGAGCACTATTTCTTGAAAACCCACTGTTCGCTTTCACTCTGGCACAGGACCTGAAAGAACTTTTGACTAAGAAGACACGAGCAGTATCAACTGAGTCTGTATCTACAGCAAGTGGTACAAGTAAATGTTGGAATTGCAAAAATTGCAATAATGTAATCCCAGGAGATACTCTTTTACATCCTAGAACAGGAGCTAAAATCAAACTACGACATAGTACTAATTGTAGCTCAGAGCACGTTGTTTATATGATTAAATTCCCATGCGGGCTGCTTTGTTGGAAAAACTGAGAGAAAGATAAGGACCCGGTTATCCGAACATAAAAGTAGAATCCGCAATAAAAGCACTACTTCAAGTATGGCTGTCCATTGGGCAGAAGAACGCCATTCAATTGCACAAATGAAATTTCAGATTATTGAAAAAGTTCCACGTTCTCCAGGGAGTCGACAATTCTAAAACCCACCTCCAGAGGGAAGTATTTTGGATAAAAAAATTACAGACCATGATGCCCTATGGGCTCAATGATAAATTGGAAATGTCTTGTTGTTTAGAACTACTTAATACCGCAAGTTTCAGTCTTCATTAGGGATCCTGTAATACATCAGCATCACACCAACATCACACACTAACAAAAGGTACACATTCATTCATGGGTGAATCTTGTCATTTACTTAAATGTCCTGAGGTCTTCGTATATCTCATCATGAAAACATTGTACATCAAAGTGTTTATGCTAGATTCATGTTATGTATTTTTTGTTGAAAGTTCTCTTATATATGGTTTCCTGTTCCAGTATTAACCACACACGTAATGACACTTAAAAGGTTTTCTGTTTTTGAGCACCCGGATGTTGTTTATTTTGGGTACGATTTTGGTGGTATGGCTTTTAAGAATGGTAACATGCTCTAGTGTTCGAGTGGAATACGTTAGTTGTTTATTATCGGCATCGAGTTAGGTTGTTTACCGAGAGTACATTGTTTATATCTATTACGCGTGACACGTCCTCACGCATCACCGTACTTAGTGGAATAGGAGTCAATGTGGCGGGCTATCAGCGGAATCTGCTTTGGCAACAGATTCTTTCACGGATGGTTTTTATCAGGTGAGCACGACAGGATGTGCAACCGCGAGGGATGGTGCTTAGGCACTTGTACAGATTATATTCTAATCACTGTGTCGGTTATCCCACAGCATCGGAGAGTTCTCAGCGATATTTGGTTTTTCGGGACCACTTAGTGACTCGCATTATAGGTGAGCAAACTGCTTGATTCATTACAAATGGATGCTGGCATGCTTAGAGATCATACTGATAATCGAATCCTGAATGTTTGCAGGGTTCTACATATTTCATCTACGCTCCATTTTGTGACTGAGTTAAAGACCAGGATCGAATCGTGAAGTGTTTTGGTCACATTTGAGCTAACCCGCATTTTAGGGGAGCACCTCTTGATTAAGTACATGCTTATTTATTAAGTACATTAGAGAGCCTGCTGATATTGAATCCTGAATCGCAGGGTTCTACACATTGGATGGACACGCCATTTGCTTAGTAGAACTTAGGATTGACATTCACCATTACAAGGTTAGTATGTCATCAGTTTGAATGGCGTGATCACTTACTTACATTGAATGGCAGAAATAGTGATGCTCTTCTCCTTCCTTTTTTTTATTTTTGAATTGTAAGCAGCTCTTCTGCAATGTGGTGATGTATACTGTAGACACTAATTGGTACGTCATTTTTGTACAGTTTCAAATCATATGTTTTCATATATTAGAGAGGCATTTCATTGCAGTTTATTCCTCATGGTGTGTTGTTGATTTTGACAGGTGATTTGGTCAGAATCGCTTGAAGAAATTCCGTTGGTGTTATTGATGCATAGAGATTCTTGACTTACTGGGGGTGAAGGTAGCACAACTTTCTTTGAAGACGTGCATGTTCGTTTAACACTAACAATGTATATTATGATGTATGTGCATCTTATAAATACGCTTCCTTTTTCTTTTCCAACAGAAAACCCCTGACGAAGGGACCCAGTGTCCCGAAATGCATTGGGTTGAAATAAATTGTGAATATATTTATGTTTAGTTGTGAAAACTTATGTATTTGTATTTTGATTTAATCACGTTCATCATTAGAATTGCATTTGAGATATCATGATGAAAATTTGTTCATTGCTTTTGTGAAAAAATTGGAAATTAAATTGGTTGTTGAAACATGAATATTGTTAAATTGTTGGTGCGTGTTGGAGTCCTAGCTGCCAACAAGGGGCTAGGCCACTTTCATTGATTTATACATATGCAGAGCAGGCATAATACCAGCACAGCACACATATCATGAAAAGACTAGATTAGTAAAGTACCGGCGTGCGCTTTTCACCTACATTCATAAGTCAATATCCATGCCACACATTAAACAAAATGGAAATGCTTCAGTGATTATACTGCAAAAGTCACAGAAAGTTATGCAAAGCAGTTGAATGTTAAAACCAGGTTGTTACTGACAAAGTTTAGAAATCCATGGAAGCAATTGTCATTGTATGATAAAATGATGATCTACATTCCCTAAGCGCTAGTGTCCAAGTAAATTCATCAGCCTGTCAATCATGGTATTGTACATGTTAGCTTCTGGTTCTATCCAGTATGATTAAGAATAGTTGTGCTACTGCGGTACCAGTGAATTGCAGTTTATTTTGTTGTTCCTTTTAGTTCCATATTCCCAGAGCAATCTCATTATGTGTCAAACTTCTATAAAGTTTCTTAACTCTCACAACTCTAAACCGTAGTATTGGCTGAGCTGTTCTTCACACCTTCTGGTTTGCTTGAAAATGCACAATTTGCCCACTCTTTTTTCAAAATTTTCTCGGCAGAGAACCCCCCCGAACCTACCGTAAGTGGATGAGGCTCGCTCGCCTCAGTGAAGTATGACCATTGTTTTACGCCTCAACACTTTCAAATGTCACCAGCCGCCACTGCTCCCAACTCAACCATTGGTCAAGACGTACTTTACAAATTCTTGTAGCTTGCGGGTCTCTCTTAAGACTAGTCAGATTCAGTCCTCATTTGTTCCCTCTGGCTGCATCTCTTGCTGTGAATGTGGAACCAGTGGTAATTGTTAAATCAACATTCTATTTATGAATGGTTAACAAAATCTGAACAATCTAGTTCCAATCAATGCCCCTTGTTAGTCGCACCTTCCTTGGAACAACTTCACCAATTCCTCTCGTCTGCAGACAGAATGAAATTTTAGCAAAGTAAAGGTCATTTTTTAGGTTTTGTCTGCACCGTGTATGTGCTGTGCTTGTAAAATCTACTGTGTTCAATATACCTGAAAGAGGCTTACATCCTACCTTTTCTTCCTATTTGTGTGTTTGTCGCTTTCATTTTTTAGGCCTCGTCTGAGACCCCACATGCGCTGTCTCTTCGAGACATTTATTAAGTGGCTTTTAAAAGTGCAACCAGAGGCTTTTGCTGGCCTACAGCTTGCGTTCACGAGCTCGTGCACGTGCACAGCTGCCGTCTGTGTTTTTATTGCTGTAATCAGGCTCCTCTGCTTGCACTACCCCCTCCCTTCTCCCCTCCTCCCCCTCCTCTTTGTTAGTTTCATTTGTGTCTTCTATCACTGTGAATGCTCCTGCTTCCACCAGGCACACACATCATCAGTCGTCAGTGCACGCTTTCACCAGGCATAAACACCACCAGCCGTCAGTGCACGCTTCCACCAGGCACACACACCACCAGCTGTCAGTGCACGCTTCCAGCAGGCACACACACCACCAGCCATCAGTGCACGCTTCCACCAGGCACACACACCACCAGCCATCAGTGCACGCTTTCACCAGGCACACACACCACCAGCCGTCAGTGCACGCTTCCACCAGGCACACACACCACCAGCCGTCAGTGCACGCTTTCACCAGGCACACACACCACCAGCCGGCAGTGCACGCTTTCACCAGGCACACACACCACCAGCCGTCAGTGCAGCAGACAGGCTCTTCTCAGAGTTTCTTGGTAAATATGTGTTCAATGCCTGGGAAGGAGTGGGTCGAGTTTCCTTAAACCATGCTCAGTATGCAGGTGCAGTGCATGAACTCCTGTGTGAGTGAGTCATGCTGCCTGGGGCTCACTCACTCAACACTTGTAAATTGCACCTGCACCAGGCTTTTTTTGCATTTGCAAAGTGCGGCGCATGCGCACAGCTAGGCAGCCCCCACACCCCCGGGAATGACTGCTTCCTACAACCAGAATGGAAACAGCATTCAGAGCAATGAAAACAAGTTCATTTGTTGCAAAGAACTGTTAACAAAAACCATGTCCACATTTTGTAGATCTGGCAACTTAAACAAAACAGCAACAAAAAACAAACAAGCATTGGCATAGCCAATAGGTCTCGCTTTTTGGATCCTATAAATATTTAGTTATGCAGCAGAATATCCTTGGGGCAATAACACAAACTGTTGCATGGCTAAACACTTATAAGGTCCCAAATGCGAGACCTATTGTCTATGCCAATTCTTGTCTTAATTTCTATTGTTTCTAGATTTTTTTAGGGTATGTTTCTATTACCAGTATCCCATGACCCAATGGCTCATTCTCCATCCACTTTTATGGCTGTAACTTCTTTTGTCTTGCATCTGACTGCTTTTACCTAATGTTTGCGTTCTATTTTTAGAACCAACACGTGTCAAAATATACTGTTCTCATAATGAGAGGTCTCAGGTGAGTACTTTGCAGAAAGGCAATACATTTTGCAAACACAATAGGTACAGGGGTTGCAGTAGGAAACACAATTCTAAACACAATTTAGCATTGAGCTCAATGGGTTTTGCTATTTAAATACAGCTGATTACTTTGTAGATTACTCTGGTAGTTCCAGGACTGGATCCTAGATTCAGTCCTGGGATCTACGCTGAAAACAGTTTAGTAAAAACGTTTTAGTTATTGCAGTGATTTTTAAGGAATATAAAGCTATTTTAAAAGTTCACACTTAGAAACTTTTAAATGAAAATCTGGCAATGTTATCCAATGGGAGAAAATTCAGGTTGCAGTTAAAGTACGATATAGTTACTTTTGTAATCCAGTACTGGGCTCCTAGGTCCAGCAGAGGGGTCTCAACTTAAAACCGGTAAGTAATTATGTTTCAGAATTTGGTATGATTTTTAAAGAATATTTCAAGTTTTCAAAAGTAGACACGTAAAAGAAATTTCACAGAAAAGCACACAATGGATTCCTATCGAGAAAATTCAAGTTACTTGTAAACCCGACTAGGATTACTTTTGAGGTTCAGTACTGGGCTACAAGATGCAGTACTGGCTTCTCTCCTGATCACAGGTGAGTACTTCGGAATTCGGGCGGCTGGGTACAGGGTGCTTTTGAGCCATCGGGCGCTCAATTTTATTCAATGGGAAAAGTAAAAAGGGAACAAAGGCTGCAGACTCTGGGACGATGATTCTTCAGGTCTGACCACCACTTCGAGAGGTAAGTTGGGATCTTGGAGAAGAGGTAGGTACCCCAAAGGCAGACACAGGGGGCTGCAGGGAGCCGGGTGCAGAGGTGATTTTTGATGTCGGGAATCTTACCCTCGGCTGGCCGCGGTTGGTGGGGTCCCTGTTTCTGAGGCTGCAGGCGTTGTCTGGTTCATCGAGGAGGGTCTTTGGGCACTAGACTTCTGGTCCCAGTCGCCGGGGGGACGTCCTCGTGGTCTTGGATCACTCGGCACGGGCCGGGCTCGGCGGGTGCAGAGTGGGCAGGTCTTGAGCTTCCTGGCTGGCACAAGGGGATGGTTGTTGAAGCAGAGCCTCTGCTTATGGGAGCCCCAGTCTTTAAGAGGGTCAAAGCAGGCAGGTCCTCCGGGTGTCCCAAGGTCGCTGTCCGCAGGAGTCGCCGGGATTAAGCAGGGGCAGGTTCCAGGATCGACAGGCCGGTAGGGCTGGGGCAAAGTCAGTGGGTGTCGTCATGTTGTTAGTAGCTGCACAGCGGGTCTTCTTCTTGATCTTCTTTCTTCTTTTCTTATTTGGATCTGAGGAAGGAAGGTTCAGGGTGTCCCTAAATACTAAATGTAGGGGCGTTAGAGGTAGCGGAAGGACAGGGACCAATAGGTCCCTGTCCTGGGGTGGGTACACTCCCTAGCCTGCTCCTCTCCTGTGGGAGGGGGGAAGGAGCCTAGCTGTGATTGGGCAGGGCTCCCCATCTTCAAGATGGCCGGAGCTCGGGTCGTGCTTCACCTCGCCTCTCCCACCTGAGGGGTGGGGTTGGCACAGGCTGGCACACCCCCCTTCGTGACGTAGGGTTTCCCGCCAGTCTTCCTGCCAGAGTGGGGGTTGGAACTGGTGGTTGCCAGTTGCTGAGTACAGCAAATGGTCTGGAGAAGCTCAGAGGCGGCATGCCTTTGAAGCTTCCCCCTGCCAATCCTGGGGGAGGAGACCTAGCACCTCGCCCAGGATGTGCATTGTTGCAGGCCCAGGAGAGCGGGGGGCTCTCCACCCAGGTGTTCAGCAAAATATCTGCTGTGTGGCAGCCTCTGCAGCCACTCAGACCAGACGTGGATTGTAGGTTAGGTTTTTAGGGGGCATTTCTAAGATGTCCTCCTGTGCATTTTACATTAAATCCCACACTGGCATCAGTGCGGGTTTAATGTGCTGAGAAGTTTGGTACCAAACTTGTCAGTCTTCAGTGCAGCCATTATGACGCTGTGGAGATTGTAATGACAACCTCCCAGTACCATATACTCTTAATGGCATCACTGCACTTACAGTGCCTAGGAATGGCTCTGGGTACTGTAGGGGCACACGGCTCATGCCCCTGTGTCTCACACCACTGGCATAGAGGGGTGACTGAAGTATGCCAGGGCAGTGGGTTCTGTGGGCATGGCACACAGGGATGTGTGCCATGTTGACTCTCTGGTTAGTTCTGTACTTAGACACTCAGCCTGTCAGGGTACAGGGCCCCTAAGGGTGGCACAATAAGTGCTGCAGCCCTTAGGGGTCTTCTCTGGTCACCAGGCCCTGGGTACCTAGGGTACCATTTACTAGGGGCTGATAGGTGGCCAGAGATGCCAATTGGGTTTTAGGTTCAATACAGTTTTAGGGAAGGAACACGGGCCCTGGGTACCTGTACCTGGTTGGCAGGAGTCCAGGGCACACTCAGTTAAAGCACATCAGCAGTTCAGCAAAAAGTGGGGGCATGCCAATGCAAGAAAGATGGCACTTTCTCACACCAATCACTCACTGTTTACAAGCCATCAAAATGCCCACATTCAGCTAGTACCAATGTTAACGATCTTAACTACAGTGCACACTCTCTCTTTATTATACCGTCGTAGAGTCCTTTGAAAACTTGCCCAGGAACCATTCTAACCTCTCGCACACTAAACACTTCTTGGCACACCCTTCTCTTTTTGACAGGAAGCAAGCTCTGCACGTATTCAAACAGCTTAAGTTGTATAGATAGCCTGAAGGGAGATGTTAGCCAATTGAAAAAAAATGTAAAAAATGACTAGCTGTTTCCTGTTCTATTTGAGGTCTCGTTGGTGCATTTAAAAAATGTATTATATTAGTTTCTAAGGTACATTATAATCAAAGGGAGGTGTCCTTCTAAACTTTGCATTGCCGTATAAAACTGCGCCTAACTGCCATCTGCAAAAAAAGTGTGACTTTCCTTAAACATTTTTTTTATGGTGATGTGAAGGTTTTGCAAGTGCCTTACGTGCATCTCAAAGGTAGCGTAAAATGTTATTTAATGTATATGTTTTGTTCGAGAAGTGTTTATCTAAAAAACGTGTTATCTAATTGTTTCACTAGTTATTTACTGTGCGCAGCAATTTGTTTAGCACGCACACACTAGCTAGTTTCTTTCAAGAGAAGGTGGGTAATATCTATAATAAATTTGCGGCTAACAAAGCAGTTTATCATCAGGCTGAGAACACACCTCCTGATCTTGAAGGTAAAAACAGCTTCTCCACCTTTAAGATTCCCTCGGAGGATCAACTTAGAGACCTAATTCTGTCAATTAAATCAGGTTCTCCATATGGTCTCTGCCCGCCAAATATAATGCACTTGATACCTGCCCAAGTGGCAAAAAAATTGGGGCAAATTCTTAACAATATGTTCACCAGTGGGACCTTCAATTCTCCCACTTCTGAAAAACGATCAATTTGGACAGTGCTGAGCCGAGTAACTACAGCCCTATCTCGAGATTCCCTTTTGCTGCTAAATTGGCAAAGAAAATTATGAACAAACAAATCTCAGAATACATATAAATGAATTCGCTGCTAGAAGAATCACAACATGGATTCAGGTAAATTATAGCACTGAATCTGCACTAATTATAGCAACTGAAGAAATATGTGAAGTTCTTGACAGAGGTGGGGCGGCGGCGTTGGTGCTGTTTGACCTCTCGGTGACAATTGATACGGTCATCCACGAGATCTTGGTTGACCGGCTCCATGACTTAGGGATAAAAGGAACAGCAGTAGACCTCCTAAAACCATTCCTAACCAAACAGCAAAATGTGTCAATGGGGATGTTTGCCTCCATGCAGTGTTCCCTACCATGTGGAGTCCCACAGGGCTCGGCACTGAGCCCCACACTTTTTAATCTTTGTCACACCACTAGTGTCAATTATCAAAGATGCTGGTTTTACATTAGCCTTGTATGCAGATGACACCCAAATTGTGGTGTCTCTGACAAACGGGGAAAATAGCCCTGGAGAGGCATTCAGCGCATGTATGAGAAAGGTGAGCGAATGGATGGATGGAAATTGCTTGAAGCTAAATGCCTCAAAGACCGAGGTTATCATCTTTGGTAATAAACCTTCCCTCTGGACGCTGTATTGGTGGCCGTCAGAGCTGGATGCACTGCCCACACCCTCAACCAAGGTAAAGAACCTAGGAATTATAATAGATAGTGAACTTAAATTTAAAGAACAAATTAGCAAAATTACATCTGCATCCTTCTGTTCCATAAGATTGATTAATAAAATTAAAAAATATGTACCTTCTGAACTCTTAAAAACAGTGACCTTGGCAATGGTCCTTACACGGATTGACTATTGCAACAGTCTTTAGCTCACTCTTGCAACAGGTCTTTTTAACAGACTTCATATTTTACCAAATACGGCCGCTCGCCTCATTTTTAAAATTCCAAAAAACGAATCGGCAAAGAAGCCATCAGAAAACTGCATTGGTTGCCAGTCAGACAAAGATGTAAATTTAAAGCCCTCTGCCTGGCTTTTAAATCTTTGCACGGACTGGGGCCGGACCAGTTTAAGAACAAACTCAACTGGTATATGCCGACAAGAACTCTACGGTCAGGTTTGGCCAAAAACATGATGGTCTTCCCATTTAAGAATGCTTCATGGGAAGGTAGGAGTTTTTTCAGGGCAACAGCAATGCTCTGGAATCAATTGCAACATACTCTGAAAACAGATCCCTCTTTACTTAGTTTCAGAAAGTGCCTAAAACCTGTCTGTTTACACAAGTTGTATACATTTTTTTTTTAGTTCGATCTATAGCAGCAGTTTCCCTCTGCCCCACTTGTTTCAGTTTTCAACAGTGCCAAGACGCCCTCAGTCATTAGTTGCGCTCTACAAATTTTATTTACATTACATTACATTTGAAGCGTCGTGGCAAGCTGCATAATTTTGTCTATCACATGTCATTCTGTGCGCATAATTTTGAAGCCACATTTATAGTTGTATTATTTTTTTACTGTTTGTACTGTGCTTCTAAGATATATACTTTTAAACTGTTTTGGCCCTCTGCTTCCTTTAAAAAATCTTTGTGTTGTTTATAATTCACATGTTATGACATTTAATTTATTGCACGCACGACTACATTTATTTCTTAAACCTACAATTACTTAATGCAAAAATGTGTTATTGCAGCTTTTAAAGCGTGCTGGCAAGCTGCATAAATTTGCCTGCAAACATGATTGATTTTTTTTCTGTGCGCATAAATTTGAAGGATGAATGATAATTTTATTAAGGGGGATCAGGATCACACATGCATCAAAGGCTAGTGCCTAGATTTACTATGGGTTGCACGGTTGAGCACGTGGCTTTTTTGCAACATTGCCCTCTAGCGGTTCATCATTTCAATGGTAAGTAAATTGAAACAATGATTTTTGTAGCTTTACTACACACGAGCGCCTACAAAATACTTCTTAAATAACCCCTAAGTCCGCAGTCTGGAGGCGGCTGCACACAGGGGCTAATGAACACAGCTGGCAAGATAGCTCGGAGTTAAGTGATTGCTGCAGAGCTATGAGTTGTTCTGCAGCTGATAAACTCAGTTTACAGCCTTCTGCTCCCTCCAAGCAGGTCCAACGGAGGAGCTGTTATAAAACGGCAGGAGCGTGGTAAAAAGAGCTATACAGTAAACACTTTAATTGTAGTATTCCCACAAGTAAATACCAATTAAACAATCATTTGCAATGCAATTGGTCTTGCATTAGTGACAGTTAGTTATTGGCGTTACAACTGACACTGCATCTTAGTTATGTTCTTAGGTCTCGTGAGCCAACGCGCATACGTTGTCTGCGAGACTTAAGTAAAGAGGCTTTTAAAAATGCTCCCAAAGTCTGCAGGCGGATCGGGCACAGTGTGTGCGCCAGGCACGCGCACCATTTGTCCGCCTGCAGCCTTTGGGAGCAATTTCGCGGCCGCTTTGATGTTCTAAGTGAGCCGCTTGGCCACTGAGGACATCAAAGCGGTCGCGAAATTGCTCACCATTTGCCACCCCCTCCCTGTCCAAGGTGGTCATTTAACTCACTATCCACTGAAGTCCATAATCTACGAACTGCTGTCTAATGTCAGATGTTACATGTTTGCTGTGACCACATGCAGAGTGAGGAACTGCAGAAAACAGACCCTGATTAAATAGACCACAACAGAGTGACCTAGTAGAAGTAGAGATTGTGAGTCACTATCTTTTGCACCGCCCTGCTAACAAACAAAATTCAAGATACCAGGGACTTCTTCTACAAAGGTAGGGCCACAAACCAGGCAGTGTTTTTTGTACACGACAATTTTGCAAACCCACCTTCATTTTTCAGTGCGACTGATGTACTAATGAGTCGAATCACAAAATGCCCATTTGCAGTTAAGCTAAAAAACTCCAGTGTTGTTAATATTCATGAGGCTGGAGCTCTTTTACGAGTCCCTCTGAATGTCTGTGAATGCAGGCAATGAAGGCTGCAAGCCACACCAGACCTCCATCCCTGCATTCAAATTCATTGCACATCAACCTTTTTTTTAAAAAAGCACCCCACGTGATTTAAAGGTACTGGGGCTGCTTTCAAAATATACCCTATGCTCCATGCTCCGCAGACCACTGTTTGCGCCCGATACTTGCAGCTGTGCTTTAGATGGTAAAAGATGTTCATAAGGGAGAGCTCCCACTTTGCAAATCTGTTACCAGTCCCTTTTGGGTCTCAGTAACAGATCAGTGGTTTGTGATCTCAATTTAAACATTGATACATTGTGTATTGGCTCACAAAGGAAGCAAAACAGCCCCCATTGTGATTCGGTCTGGGTCCAAAGAGTATTTTTCAAGTCATAAAGACATTTATGACTCAAAGTATCTGGGTACATTGCAATGCACTGTTTTGCGCCATTATGTATGTGATTTTGTAGATCGCAAGCTCTGCCACAAAATAGCTTCATACACCTGGCACCTCTCTGTGCCACATAATTAATTACACGCCACATAATTACACTGCACTCAATGCAACATACACTCCAAATACCACTCAGTGCCACATAATTACACTGCACTCAATGCAACATACACTCCAAATACCACTGAGTGCCACACAATTACACGCCACATAATTACACTCTACTGAATGCAACACAGTCCACACAATACCACTCAGTGCCACATAATTATATGCTACATAATTACCATGCAACATACACTCCAAACAATACCACTCAGTGCCACATAATTACACGCCACACAATTACTCTACTGAATACAATATCCACTCCTCCTAATACCACTCAGTGCCACATAATTACATGCCACATAATTACACTGCACTCAATGCAACATACACTCCAAATACCACTCAGTGCCACATAATTATATGCTACATATTTACACTGCGCTCAACGCAACATGCACTCCAAATACCACTCAGTGCCACATAATTACACGCCACATAATTACACTCTACTGAATGCAACACACACTCCACACATTAGCACTCAGTGCCACATAATTACACGCCACATAATTACACTCTACAGAATGCAACACACACTCCACACAATACCACTCAGTGCCACATAATTATATGCTACATAATTACGCTGCACTCCATGCAACATACACTCCAAACAATACCACTCAGTGCCACATAATTACACGCCACATAATTACACTCTACAGATTACAACATACACTCCAGACCATTCAACTCAGTGACACATAATTATATGCTACATAATTACACTGCACTCAACGCAACATACATTCTAAATACCACTCCGTACCAATAATTACATGGCACATAATTACACTGCACTCAATGCAACATACACTCCAAATACCACTCAGTGTCACATAATTACACGCCACATAATTACTCTCTACGGAATGCAACGCACACTCCACACAATACCACTCAGTGCCACATAATTATATGCTACATAATTACACTGCACTCCATGCAACATACACTCCAAACAATACCACTCAGTGCCACATAATTACACGCCACATAATTACATTCTACAGATTACAACATACACTCCAGACAATACCACTCAGTGACACATAATTATATGCTACATAATTACAGTGCACTCAATGCAACATACACTCCAAACAATACCACTCAGTGCCACATAATTACACAGCACATAATTACACTGCACTCAATGCAACACATACTCCACACAATACCACTCAGTGCCACATTATATGCTACATAATTACACTGCACTCAATGCAACATACACTCCAAACAATACCACTCAGTGCCACATAATTACTCTACTGAATACAACACACACTCCAGACAATACCACTCAGTGCCACATAATTATATGCTACATATTTACACTGCGCTCAACGCAACATACACTCCAAATACCACCCAGTGCCACATAATTACACGCCATATAATTACACTGCGCTCAACGCAACATACACTCCAAATACCACCCAGTGCCACATAATTACACGCCATATAATTACATTGCGCTCAATGCAACATACACTCCAAATACCACTCAGTGCCACATAGTTACACGCCACATAATTACACTGCACTCAATGCAACATACATTCCAAATACCACTAAGTGCCACATAGTTACATGCCACACAATTACACTGCACTCAATGCAACATACACTCCAAATACCACTCAGTGTCACATAATTACACGCCACATAATTACTCTCTACGGAATGCAACACACACTCCACACAATACCACTCAGTGCCACATAATTATATGCTACATAATTACACTGCACTCCATGCAACATACACTCCAAACAATACCACTCAGTGCCACATAATTACACACCACACAATTACACTCTACTGAATAAAGCATACACTCCTCATAATACAACTCAGTGCCACATAATTACACTCTACTCAATGCAACATACACTCCAAATACCACTCAGTACCACATAGTTACACGCCACATAATTACATTGCACTCAATGCAACATACACTCCAAATACCACTCAGTGCCACATAATTACATGCCACATAATTACACTCTACTGAATGCAACCTCACACTGCACACAATACCACTCAGTGCCACATAATTATATGCTACATAATTACACTGCACTCAATGCAACATACACTCCAAAAAATACCACTCAGTGCAACATAATTACACACCACACAATTACACTCTACTGAATACAACATACACTCCACACAATACCACTCAGTGCCACATAATTATATGCTACATAATTACACTGCGCTCACCGCAACATACACTCCGAATACCACTCAGTGCCACATAATTACACTCTACTGAATAAAACATACACTCCTCATAATACCACTCAGTGCCACATAATTATATGCTACATAATTACACTGCTCTCACCGCAACATACACTCCGAATACCACTCAGTGCCACATAATTACACTCTACTGAATAAAACATACACTCCTCATAATACCACTCAGTGCCACATAATTATATGCTACATAATTACACTGCGCTCAACGCAACATACACTCTGAATACCACTCAGTGCCACACAATTACACTCTACTGAATAAAACATACACTCCTCATAATACCACTCAGTGCCACATAATTATATGCTACATAATTACACTGCGCTCAACGCAACATACACTCCGAATACCACTCAGTGCCACATAATTACACTCTACTGAATGCATCACACACTCCACACAATACCACTCAGTGCCACATAATTAAATGCTACACAATTACAATGCAACATACACTCCAAACAATACCACTCAGAGACGCATAATTACACGCCACACAATTTCACTCTACTAAATACAACATACCCTCCTCATATTACGACTCAGTGCCACATTATTATATGCTACGTAATTACTCTGCGCTCAACGCAACATACACTCAAAATACCACTCAGTGCCACATAATTACACGACTCATAATTACACGCCATATAATTACACGCCACATAATTACACTGCACTCAATGCAACATACACGCCAAATACCACTCAGTGCCACATAATTATATGCTACATATTTACACTGCGCCCAACGCAACATGCACTCCAAATACCACTCAGTGCCACATAATTACACGCCACATAATTACACTCTACTGAATACAACATACCCTCCTCATATTACGTCTCAGTGCCACATTATTATATGCTACGTAATTACTCTGCGCTCAACGCAACATACACTCAAAATACCACTCAGTGCCACATAATTAGACACCACATAATTACACTGCACTCAATGCAACATACACTCAAAATACCACTCAGTGCCACATAATTACATGCCACATAATTACACTATCTATCGCCCTCACTCTATCTGTCTGTCTATCGCCCTCACTCTATCTGTCTGTCTATCGCCCTCACTCTATCTGTCTGTCTATCGCCCTCACTCTATCTGTCTGTCTATCGCCCTCACTCTATCTGTCTGTCTATCGCCCTCACTCTATCTGTCTGTCTATCGCCCTCACTCTATCTGTCTGTCTATCGCCCTCACTCTATCTGTCTGTCTATCGCCCTCACTCTATCTGTCTGTCTATCGCCCTCACTCTATCTGTCTGTCTATCGCCCTCACTCTATCTGTCTGTCTATCGCCCTCACTCTATCTGTCTGTCTATCGCCCTCACTCTATCTGTCTGTCTATCGCCCTCACTCTATCTGTCTGTCTATCGCCCTCACTCTATCTGTCTGTCTATCGCCCTCACTCTATCTGTCTGTCTATCGCCCTCACTCTATCTGTCTGTCTATCGCCCTCACTCTATCTGTCTGTCTATCGCCCTCACTCTATCTGTCTGTCTATCGCCCTCACTCTATCTGTCTGTCTATCGCCCTCACTCTATCTGTCTGTCTATCGCCCTCACTCTATCTGTCTGTCTATCGCCCTCACTCTATCTGTCTGTCTATCGCCCTCACTCTATCTGTCTGTCTATCGCCCTCACTCTATCTGTCTGTCTATCGCCCTCACTCTATCTGTCTGTCTATCGCCCTCACTCTATCTGTCTGTCTATCGCCCTCACTCTATCTGTCTGTCTATCGCCCTCACTCTATCTGTCTGTCTATCGCCCTCACTCTATCTGTCTGTCTATCGCCCTCACTCTATCTGTCTGTCTATCGCCCTCACTCTATCTGTCTGTCTATCGCCCTCACTCTATCTGTCTGTCTATCGCCCTCACTCTATCTGTCTGTCTATCGCCCTCACTCTATCTGTCTGTCTATCGCCCTCACTCTATCTGTCTGTCTATCGCCCTCACTCTATCTGTCTGTCTATCGCCCTCACTCTATCTGTCTGTCTATCGCCCTCACTCTATCTGTCTGTCTATCGCCCTCACTCTATCTGTCTGTCTATCGCCCTCACTCTATCTGTCTGTCTATCGCCCTCACTCTATCTGTCTGTCTATCGCCCTCACTCTATCTGTCTGTCTATCGCCCTCACTCTATCTGTCTGTCTATCGCCCTCACTCTATCTATCTGTCTATCGCCCTCCCTCTCTCTCTCTATCTATCGCCCTCCCTCTATCGATCTATCGCCCTCCCTCTATCTATCTATCGCCCTTCTTCTATTTATCTATCGCCCTCCCTCTATCGCCCTCCCTCCCTCTATCTATCTATCGCCCTCACTCTACGTATCTATCGCATCACCGCAGCATCACTTAGGGGCACCACAACATCACTATGCGCTTCCACAGCATCACTGAACGCTACAGCATCACCCGTCGCCATCACAGCAGCAATCTGTGCAACCATATGAAACAACTGGTTCAAATATGTTCTCTCAATGTTTCAAGCTTTATTACAAATGTCACAAAAAGATGTTAATATTTCACTTCTGTTCTTCGATTTTCGTCACAATAAAATACACTGAGAATAATCTTCACAAAAGTTATTAACAAAAGTTTAAGCTATTGCCATTATAAATTACAATAACTTTTATTTGAGTATTAATTATTGAAAAAAAATAAAAGCCATGGTTATTTGTAATATCAATACATCTAAGTCACGTAAATACAACACATATTGCATTACAAATGCTATTGGCGTCACATTTGCGAAAGTTATAACTATTGGCATTGTAAATGACCAAGCTATTAATTTTGCTATTTTCAAAACCAACACATAAATAAAAAATGTGTCATTTACAATACCAATAGCTCAAACCTTCCTAATGCGAGACCTATTGCATTGCAAATGCTTGTTTTGTTTGCAGTGAAGTGATCATTTGACCTATCTAAAGAGGCAGGAAGGAAAGGATGGAGAGGAAAGAGTGGAAAGCAGGGGTGGTACGAATAGTGCTTTAAAAGAAAGAGGAACGATGGAATTTGTGCATATGTAAAGTTCCCCTCCAGTGCTGCAGTTGCTGAATTGCAGGAGAGAATAGGAAGAGCACACAGAAGCTTGCACTTAGCTGAATATTGTATGCATACTGTATTGTTAGCAACTTTGTAATTAAAGTATAAATATTAGATGCTTTTTATGTCTGTTAGCACGCCACCGTCATTTTGGAATGTGTGGCAATGCCAATAGGTCTCATGTTTGCGATAGTTAGATCTATTGGCGTTGGAAATGAGATACTCTTTTACCCATGTGTTTTGGTTTGGAGAGAATGTATGTGGTTTGGTGGGGAATTATGTGGGTTGCATTGTAATTGTTAGTTGTGGAACTGTGTGGTGTGGAGTGGATTTGTGTTGTGCGGTGTGGAACTGTGTGGCGTTGAGTGAAATTATGCTGATTGAAATTATGTGGCATGATGTGGAGGGTATTTATGTGAATTGTTGTTATGTAACATAGAGTGGTTTTATGTGATGTGTATTTATCTGATATTGGTAGAGTGTAATTATGTGGAGTTGAATGGTGGGTAGTATTATTATGGAGTGTAATTATGTTAGGTGGTGTTGAATTATGTGGTGGTGTATGTTACACTAAACATCCTTGTAAGACAAGAGAAAAATAACCTTCTGTTTTTGCATTTTGGAGAAAGCCTGGAGCAGGTAATGAACTTGTGAATTGTTAGTGATCCAGAAGCTGCGTTCCTCAGTGTGTAACGTGAGCTCTTGGACCTTTTGCCCCCTCCTGAGTTTATGGCCAGATCGCGTGTCCTTTAAAAGATTTATGGGTGGCTGGAAGGGACTGCAAATTATAACAAGCATTTGTAATACAATCGGTCTTGCCTTTGGGACCTTATATGTATTTAGCCATGCAGCACAATAGCTTCTGTGATTAAACATCTACTGTTCTTTAACATGGAGGGAAAGTAAGCACCAAACTGCCTGACGCGCAAGGTATTGGAACACATGGAGCAAAATATTGCCTTTCATCTGGAAATGATATAGTCCAAAGCTCTATTTGGTTTTAATATAAAATCAGGGCCATTGGTGGTCATATCACTGAAAATACAAGATTTGAAAAAAATATTATTGTCTACGGTTGCTCGTGGAAGTCCATTTCTATGGACTGGAATCTAGAGAATGCTAAAGTGATTCTGGTATTTTACTGACCTCTGTTGCTCGTTTTCTATCAAGAAAGATAAATAGAGACAGTTGCCAGAAAGAAAAAAAAAGAAAGTCCCACAGCAGAAAGCAATTCTGTGATTATACTGACCTATACTAGCCGTTTTCTATCAAGACCGTTAAATAGAGGCAGTTGAACAGATAAAGTCCCTAAGCGGAAGCAGACAAGTCCTAGGGCTGATCTCCAGAGCCCACAAAGTACGTACACACATGTATATACTAAAGTATATACTAGAGGTCTTGCATGCTCGACCTAAAAATGCAAAAAAATAAAGAAGAATGAAAGGAGAAGTGCTTGCAGGCTCTTGAGGTGGAGAGAGCGAAAAGATGCTTTATGTAGAGTGATTAAATAAAGCATGTTTGGCTGTGAGGGCAATCTGGCTGTAGTTGATTGGGAGGGGGAAAGAGGAATTGGAGGAAAGAGGGAGTGAAAACGAATCCACAAGATCTGTGGAATGCTCAAAGCAAGAATCTTAACAGTGACTTTCCAGCGTAAATAAATACAAAGGATAAGCAGGATGACTTTGAAGGAAAACATGTTTTGCAGTGCTTGTCTCCGTGCAACATGGGGTTACATTCTGAATAATGGGGAGCTGCTATAAAAAAGCAACAAATACTTTTTAAGGATGCATCCCACCACCCAAGGCGAGTGACAAAAGAAACAGTGCTGCTTGTCACGTCTAAGTCATTCTAGATGATGGGTGTAGGAATTGGCCTTTTTGGCTAAAGTTCCCTAAACGTTTTGCTTTACCCCTACACCGTTTTCCTGACCTAGAGTTGCCAATTTGGATCCTTTGGGTACTTTGCCACTGCTGATCAGTGTCAAAGTACAAGGGTTCCTATGTAAAGTGTAATGGTAATTGGTTGGCCATGATTGGTATGTTTGCTTTACTAGTAAAGTCCCTAGTGATGTGCACTATGTGTGCCAGGGCTAGTAATGCAAAGGCGCGCGAAGAAGGGAACTCAGGCCTGCAGTGTAGGGCCTGCGTGCAGTTTGCTAAGTTAGCATGTTGTCCTGACAAGGGCAACCACCTGTCAGGCCTTACTTTCCCTTTTGCATACACATTTGGCACCCCTGTGGTAGGTCCCTGGTATTTCCTGGGTAGGGTGCAGTGTAGGTAAAAAGCAGGACATATACTAAGGTGTGTGTTATGTTCTGACAGTGAAAAACACTCCATTTCGTTTTTAACTGCTGATAGGCCATCCTGCCCATAGGACAGAATGGGGGAGGCTGGGTGTTGTATTTTTTAGCCTAG
Source organism: Lissotriton vulgaris (assembly GCF_964263255.1). Lineage (NCBI taxonomy): Eukaryota > Metazoa > Chordata > Amphibia > Caudata > Salamandridae > Lissotriton > Lissotriton vulgaris. Next base: position 410,609,996 of record NC_141694.1, on the reverse strand, counting down.
TTTACTGTAAGTCTATAATGGAGAGGTGACGTTTAGTAAGTATTAACTCACAGTGTCATAACACTTCTTTCTGTGAAGGTGGTTTTGTCACGGTGTGTTCAGAAACCACTCTTTTAGAAAGTTTTTGAGTTTTGTGCTTTAGGCATTTCTGTGTGTCTCTGCTGAAATGTGGATTAACTGTCTGGATCTGGAAGGTGAGAGTAGCTGGGAGAGGTCTTGACCCAGGGAGGGTTTGAGATGGCACCAGGCTGTTCAGCATCTGGAGAGTAGGGGAGGAGAAGCCCGGGAGGTGAAAAGGCCTGGGCTGGTGCTATAAAACAATTGACCCATCTCCAAGTGATTAAGGATCCAGACCCCAGTATCGAAGGTTGAAAGGTGAAACTGGGAGGGAGACACCCAGAACTGATTTAGGGAGGGGTCAGGGACCTCTGAGCACAAACTAACTTTAAAGACATTAAGGGGTATAACTATGAGCTGAAACCCCTGAATGTTGGAATGAAACAGAAATGGATTGAGATTGAAAAGGCTTCGACCCATTCTGTGGTCAAGAGGAACCTCTGCTAAAGAAAGAGCAACTGAAGAGACTGCTGTGGAAAGACCAATCCTTGCTTCGTGATCTGGGGATGGTCTTCAGTTTGCTTTTCTAACCAAGGGAGAGTCTCTTGGGCCTGCGCTTGGAGGCGCTGGGTCCCCCTGCTTGAAGAAGACTGTGCTTTGTGCTGTATCTTGTTACCCCAAGGGCCTGAGGTGAGCTTGCTCCCTGTTTGGAAACACAGGAACATAAAAGTTTCCGGAGAAATCCCAAGCAACGCAGGCCAAGGCATTGGTGAGGAGTGCTTGGTCGTGGTGTGCACGGGGAGACGAGGTGAGACTCTAATACACAGAGTGCATGTCGTGGTGCAGCCAGGGTATTGGTGAGGAGCTCCTGGTTGTTGTGTGCACCGAACGAATAAGTGAGTCTCAGACGCGCAGAGTGCATGTTGTGGTGCAGCCAGGGCGTTGGTGAGGAGCGCCTGGTCATCGTGTGCAACGGGAGAAGAGGTGCGACTCGGACGAGCAGAGTGCGTGTCTTGGTGCAGCCAGGGCGTTGGTGAAGAGCGCCTGGTCATGTGCACCGGTAGAAGTGAGCCTCTGACACCCAGGGGGCGTGTTGTAGTGCAGCTAGGGCGTTGGTGAAGAGCGCCTGGTCATAGTGTGCACCGGGAGTAGAGGTGAGACTCGGACGTGGAGGGTGCGTGTCGAGGTGCAAGCAGAGGCATTGGTGAAGAGCGGCGGGTCATCATGAGCACTAGAGAAGAGGTGAGTCTCGGACACGCAGAGTGTGTGTCGAGGTGCAACCAGAGGCGCTGGTGAGGAGTGCCTGGTAGTGTGTGCACCGAATTCGAAGTAAGTCTCCACAGGGCTGAGGGCGGGTCTCTGTGTTCACTGAGACCGCCGGAAGGAGGGCCAGGTCTTTGGGCCTTCGTAGTGAAATAGCAGCGGCCCGGACCGGCAGCCCCGTAGAAGCTGAGCCGCCGGCCCAAGCTCGCAGTACCCTTTGACGGAGTTTTGGATCAAGGGCCAAGTCGCTGAAGGAGGAGAGGAAAGTGGGGTCGTGCCCCCCCCAGGTAATGTGGATCACCCCCTGGGGTGAGATGCGGTCCTGGAGGGACACACTCTTGGTCTCTCGCTTCTGTCAGCTGCGCAAGCCTGTTGCTTCGGCTCGGATCTAGGCCTGTGCTGCCCACGGAGGGGCAGTACTGGGGCTGGAGTGAGAAGTGGTATTTTTCATCATTGATCCATATTGGGGCACTGTTAATGGAGCACCTGAACTGTTGTATTACACTTTGAATTATTGCTGCTAACAAACTATCGAACTGTCATAGGACGCCTGACCTCATTTGTGCTTGACAAACTACATGCTTTGTGCACTATGCCCTGTGTTGTTTTTCCCTTGCAGAGTACATGATTGTAACGTGGACCATTGCATTATTTCTTCATTGCACAGTTCCTGGTTATAACGTGGTGCAGTGCGTTATTTCTTCATTGCATAATACATGATTGTAGCGTGACGCATTGCTTTGTATCTTCCTGGTACAGGGCATGCTGGTAGTGATACGCATTGAATTATTCCTTGTATTGCAAAGTACATGACTGTGACGCTACGTATGGCATTGTTTCTCTGTTGCACAGCATAAGAGAATATTGTTACACATTGCAGTATTTATTTTCTTTTGCAACGTGTGTGATTCTAGCAATACGACTTGCCTAACCTTTTGGAAACGGTTAGACGTGAGTTTAACTATTGGTTAGAAGCTGTGGTTGGGATTAGAACCTACCAACCCACCCGAAGGAATTCTACCCATTCTTGTATGTTGGTTTTGTATTGTGTGGTACTATCGTATAACTTCTTATACAAAGATTATACTGATTTTATAAAAACTTGTGTGGAGTATATTTGTGGTGACATCATTGTGTTGCTGTGAGTGTGGTTGCACATATTGTACACTCATGCCTTGGAGATAAGCCTGGCTGCTTGTGTTAAGCTACTAAGGGGGAGCAGGGTTATCTCAGACAGTGACTGCAAAAAAAAGGGGCACCCTGGTACTAATGTGAAGTTCACCTAGGCAAGGAAATAAATATTGTAAATAATCTAGGGCAACTTCAAACCAATGAAAGTCTCAGAACATATCACAATAAAAAGTAGCGACACTAGTGTTTAGAAAAATACAAAAGCAATTTATTCAAACTTCATGATTATTGTAATTAGTATAAAAACACATGATAAATCTAGTCCTACAGAGACCGAAATTTGTACAACATTCTAACTACACTCATCCATCACACATTCATACTGCACGTTATTATTTATATTACTATATATTATCTATTTGAAAAGTCCTGCAAATCACAATTGATGCAGTTAGACATTTCAATGAACATGATTATTAGGGTGGTTTTGAGTTTCTCTACGCGCGTTTCGGCAGAACATTGCCTTCCTCAGGAGTTCCACCACCGAATGTTGTGGTCAGAATATTGAACATTTCCGCAGAGGAAAAAGTAAAATAAGGAATATGATGTTTTTCAAGGTCAAACCCTGCAATGGAATTGTAAATGATGGATACCTAAACGCGATGAGGGGCCAGCAATTATCAATTTGCAAGTGAACTTCTCACGTGAAGATGAAATATATATTGTCTTCATATATTGGCAGATGCAAGGTGAGATATATTTTCTTATAACCTCTAAAACTTTAAGCTGGCAGGTGATGACCCTGGCAGGATGGACGAGCTGCCAATCCACTACGTCTCGCAGCATGTGCTGAATGCGTTCTGTGCAGACAAATCAAGCAGACAGCTCTTTTGTTGATGTACGTCCCGTAGACTAAAACGCCAAGATTTTCCGGCCCTATGAATCGCTGAAACGATCTCAGACGGTGTCCTTACATAGTCTAACGTTGAAACGAGGGGTCATTGACTCACGCCTCCAGCAGTTGGTGGCGGCATTGAGGGATATGGACCCCCACTTCCAACAGTGGGGGTGGGGCACTGAAGATGGGGAGGTTTGTGGGTTAAACTCTGTTGTACCCGTCTTTTGTTGTTTGCGAAGTGAATGGCAGTTTCAAAATCAGACAAGTTAACAGATGACGATATTGTGGTAGAAGGATGTTCATTTTCTGGTTTAAATCTTTTTATTCAGATGTATCAAGAGACTAGTAATACAGTGTGTATATGACAGCACTCGTTGCTCACATCACATATGTGGATCAAGACAAAGAGCGTCACAGCACTCAACATATGGGTTTTTAAGAACAAAGGAAAGAATGAACTGTAAACTAACCCAAAAGTCCCTCTCATATTCCCCAGTACTCCTGAAGGAAATTCAAAGCATGCCGAATTTGAAGTAGAGTGTAGGATGTTAATTTGCCGCATTTTCATTCACTTAGAGCAGAAAAGTAAGGCCCAGGGCTGGACTGTGAACGCAAACCAGCCCTGGCAATTGAGCCAGACCAGCGGCGGGTGTAAGGGGCAGAATAGGTGGATTGCAGGGTGAGCATGGAAAACACTGCAGTTACTTTTGGAGGTGGCTGATATTGCAGCACTGCTTCAAAACCGGCACCCTGTATCAGAAACGACCCCCACTGGTCCAAAAACGGCCCACACCCTTCCGGCCCACTGGGAAAACGCCAGGTACCTGCTTTGGCCAGTCTGGCCCTGGGAGGCCTGCTATTATGAACCAGGACAGAGTGCCTTTCTCACTTTCAAAAGCTTACATTCCAGACTCGGTCCTTAGCGACCACAGTATGCTTTTGCGCCTGTATCTGAACTAGACTCCAAAGTTATTAGAGAGAACTTCATAAAATAACACCATAGCATGATATAACCTAACATATGCCCTTGTAAGCACACATTAACCCGGGAGGTTCTTGGCTCTATGTAACAGATGTTTATTGTTACCCAACTATATAGTACTCATTTCATCCATTTCGAGAGTGTGAAAGGCGGCATGGACTGGCAAGGTTTACTGGGAGGAGGGGGGTGGAGGTGGTGTCACGCTTAATCACGTTTTAGTCAATGGAACCATCAGAACCAGTTACGTAATGAGCGACACCAGATTCCAGTCCCCGGCTTTAGGTTTTGAAATTGTACATTTGAGGTGTGTTATTACTTCAACTTGTGAAGCGGCAATCAACCAAGCCTACAACACCCGTAATGCACTAGGTGATTCAATAAAAGCACAGGACTGGAGCATAATGTACCTTATAATGAGATGTCAGCTGGTAAACGTATGTTCATAGCAGTGTGTGGAGAACCTTGTCACACTTTAGAGCTGTTACAATGTTGCCAAGTCAGGGGTGTGGAATTTAATAAAATATCTACTTGTCCATGGGGCAGGTAGTTTCATAAATCTACTTATCCTGTAACAAAATCCACTTGCCCCTTTGGTGCCATGTAGTGCAGCGGCGAATTATGGCAACAATCTTGTTATATCAGAGCTCTGATATAGCCTCTCTGATTATGCTAGGGCTCATACAATAGTAGTGTTTTAATACTTGCAATCCTCTTATGTTTAATGACCAAACAGAGACTGTTTGAAAGCGACGCACTATGCACAAGCCCCCGTGGGGTGCTACATAAACCACTTTTAAATGTGACACCACATTTCAATGTTAGAAAAGTAAATCAAAGTTTAAACGAACATTTCTCAAATATTGTCCATCAAAATAATTCAATAGGAAAACTTTGTAGTTTAAATGCCAGTTTTTTCTTTGCGTTCTGTCTTCATCAAATACATTACATCATGTACTTGTTCCTCTTAACATCATTTGCTTGTCAGTCCCAATGCATTTCGGTATTGAATACCTTCATCAGGGGAATGCTAAAAATAAAGCCAACACAATAACGGTAATCAAAATTTAAACTGCGGGAGCCTAGATCTCCACCTCGTGCACATGCAAAACCTAGTGCCCGTTTGTCATAACGAGTCCCATTGTTATCTTTACCATGGTGTCTGTATATGTCTACTAAACCATAAAGTGACCATATGCACTTAAACTTCAAGTCAGCCTACCTGACTATGAGCAAATGTGATTGACCACTCGAAAAGATGAGTGTCACCTTCCTGAAAAAATAAGTGAAAGTCTCATGACTGTCTGTTAACCACACTCTTTAGGTCCTATCAAAAGACTGTAAGGTTAAAATATCGCCTACCTTTCTTATCTGGCATGTATCCCTTGTGTGCAGATTCCCTATCGTGGAGCGCGTTTTTGAAATCGTCACCCGTATCCTGAGCTGCACAAAAAGTAATATAATTACTATCTCTCCCTTGTGTTTAAAGAAACCTTCCTGCCTTAGCCCCAGAAAAGCTTCGCCTACCTCTTTAGTTGCAGTGGATCCCTTGCAGTTAGGTTAACCTCGGAGATGCTCCGTGTCGATTCTCCACGACTATGTGTTCTGTGGGAAATTACAAAACGTTACTGCCGGCTTACTCGTGTGCCTCCCCTATCTCGCCCCAGGACATCCGCTTACCTAACACGGTTAGGTGTGACCCTTCTCACGTCGTCTTGCGCGTTACAGAATCCTCTTATGTTGCCACGTTTCCGCAGATCTAAATACTGGGGCTGAAGGTAGTAGTAAACAATAGTTCCAGTGTTGGAATACCCTTTTGAGTCTGTGCAAACCTACTAACTTGCATGTTTAAGGGTTTTCAACAACTCTTCTCTAATCTTTTCCCATGCTGAGAAATGTTGGATATTTACTCTTGAGAATGGTAGATATAAACCTTCTTCCAGAGTTGGGGAAAAAACTGGTTGGAGGAAAAATGAACTTGCAAACACTCATTGCATGAGTAAATCTATTTGCTCATGCTCAAATGCAGGTCACAAATATTTTCTAGGAGTCCTATTTATTATCCTACTTCTGTAAATTCTTGGGACTTCATGAAAGCCATATAGCTGCACTGAATTAGATGGACATATACCATGGGTGCACTTTTGAAACTTTCCTTAATAATTGGGCCCCTAATTTGGTCTGGCGTTGACTGTGACCTTTTGTGTTTATTAAAATTCTGTCTCTCTCTCTGTATCAGCTGGCTTCACTGTGAGTGACCGCATTCTGCTCTTGCACAAGGAGCCTATCTGCACATAAAGTAGTTTTGTTCAGTGGCAGTAACTACTGTGGCAGTATGTGCTTTTTGAGAAAAAAAAACTATTTTTGCTTTAACCAATATTTGTTATAATGTTGAGAGTACGGCAGCTTCCACACTAATAAGGTGTTACAAAAACCAGGCCAAAACAAGTCACACTGACAAAACTAAGAAGCTGACCATCAATTTCAGACCTACTGGCTTTGCCAATGCTTATTTATTGTTGTTTCCCATAATCTTATTGAAACTGGTTACAACAAGTTACTGAATGCTGCTGTAAAGAAATGTTACAGTAGTTTAGCAAAAAATGATTTTCCTGCTTTCATTTATTTTAGGAACATTTTATTTTGAAAGCCAAGAATTATCGATCTTGCTTTCAAGCTCCTGCAAATATTTGCATCAAAGCAGACAGCATTCTGCGAGCATTATACATAGCCTCATATTGCTAAACTTTAAAAACGTGTGTACACATTTTTATACTGGAACCACTGTCAGTAGTGCAGTGGGAGCTTACAACATTTACTTAGAGGGCTTACCCTAATAATAAAGGCTTTCCATTAAAGATCCATAAATACAAGTTTGAACAACATTAACATATGGGCAAAAAATACCATAACTGCAGACAGTGCCCTTCCTTGATCCATATTGTGGTACTGCAAAATGGCAGCCAAAGGGTTTGTGCTGCAGGGGGCTGGGCCTACTTGTCCAAAGGACAAATTACACATGAAAACTTGTTGCCCTTGACCCCAAACAATATGTCCTGGGCGTCTGGCTATAGGAATTCCACATCCCTGCAAGTGGACGCGTTTCATTATACTTTTTCCTCGACTAGTGTAATACTGGTTAAGACAATTCACATACATGGTTTATTTCTTCATGCAGCAGAGACGTGACAGTGCATGCTTTTCTGCAGCCTCTCTCGTTCCTACTGCATGTTCAGAGAGCCTAAGCTGGCAGAGAGTATAGCCACCCTCGCCACAAGCGTAGTGTGAAATAAAGAGACCTTACCAGCCTGCGGGTAGGTGAAGTGCTGCTGCATCCGAGTCAAGTGAGTCCACGCGTCCTGTGCCTATGCTGTAAAGCAGAAAGCAAAATGTTTCACCAACTAAAGTCGCACAAAACTAGCCGAAAGCACACAGCTAGCAAACTCCCGGGAACGAGCTGCCATGTTAGAAGATGAAGCGCGTCAGGCACTGTGTTGATGAAAGAAAACTTACTGCGTGCCTCCTGAGTGGCCAGCATACTGCCGCCAGTAGTAAACAAGTGTTTTAGAGGAACGGGGCAGGCTTGCCAAAAACAGAGCAGGGAAGCCAAAAAAGCATGGAATGGTCAAGATTCAGACACCGTATTGCATAACATGCCACGTCTCCTGAAGCACCCATGAAGTGTGGTGTCCTACTGTGAAACAGGTTCATGTGATAAAGCGAAAGAAAAAAAAGGGAAGTCGTATGGCAGCTATAGTTAAAGCGCGCCGCGCTGCTCCCTCCGCCCCCCAAAAGTAATGTCGATGAAAAGGTGCATGTTGGGCAAGCGGCGCATTTTGAGAATATCACATACAGCAGTCATTGCTAATAAAAATATAAAAGCGGTCGCCGAGTTGAAACCTAAAGCGTGGTGCCAGGAGGCAGGATGGTGATGAGAAGCAGACAGTGAGCAAAGAGTGGAAAAGTTGCAGAAAAGCACTTTGTGCCTGCAATAGAAGAAAATCATTTCAGAAAATAGTGTTCACAAAGTGTAAATAAGGCATACCAAGTAACAACACAAGTAAAAGGGCTAGTCATCATGGTAGGTAAAAAAATTTAAAAAGGCGGTACTAAGGAGGGACGAATCAAAAGCAACCATTTATAAAGGACAGTAACAGGAGCCAATTGAAAAGAGTGGCGGGGAAATAGGCGGAGCTTAAAGTCCATACCTGAATACAGCATGTCTCGGAGAGACAGCACAAGTACTGCCTAGGCGAGACTTAAAAATAATATGCAGTTTTGGGCAACAGAGGCCAGCCCTGCACCCTGGAGAGAATTGTCCACCAGGGTCTGTTTAGTGGGCACTTCACACCTGTTTGCACGGGGTGAACCTGGACCCTGGATGGGTCTGCACAGAAAGTTTTGTGGGGAGTGGGTGCCCTCTTTAAACTTGACCCACAGCGGCTAATCATGCAGCCTGTTCATCGTTGCCCATTCTGCTACATTGCTTTGTTTTTTAAACGCTCCGTATTTTATTGGCCCTTTATTTACCTTTCCTGGTCTGCACACATCTGTTTGCATACTCGTCCTGATATTTGTTGTTTGTCCAAAGATGTTTTACATGTAGATTTGTCCAGCATGCACAGCTACATTTCTTTCTTTTTCAGACACTTTAATTATTTCAGTGGCACTCTGACCAATGTTCTCTGGCTGCACTCATTTCTTTGCTTTCTTTCAATAATCTTTGCACGATAGCGGCATCAATTTCAAGCCCCTTATCTGGTACATGTATTTTAATCATCGTACTACCCCATTTATCCAATCACCTCACTTTATAATAAACAAATGAACACAATATATTGCCCTTCTTGAAAAAAGACAAGTTCTAACACTTCAGCAGGCTTTTAATAACGTATATTGCACAACTATTCACCAAACTACAACTTCCAACAAAAAAAACGTATTAATCACATAGGCGAAACCTAATGCATTTACTAATGCTTGTGTTGTTGTGCAGCTGTTAACAATAAAATAGCGTTATGAAACGAGCCCATCTTCAACAAAATGTAATTTGTTTTGTAAGCACACCACTTTCAATTTAGTCGTTTTTCATTTTTAAAATGGCAGCTATATTGCCTGTCCACCTGCCTGTCTGAATGATGGGAAGGCCTGACATAATAATTTATAATGCTTTGCTAAACCCCTCTTGACCCCTCCACCACGCCTTGCCGTATCACATTAACCTCGAACCTGCTTGCTTTGTCAATGCTTGTTCTCATATAGAGGCGAATAGATTTATTCCTGCCTTGAAATAAAGAAGGAACCACGTTCATTCTAAACCACTTTTGTTGCAGCTGTCAGTCCTAGACCTAAATTCCAGTGTACTGCAGAATTTCAACTACAAATTTGGATAGACATTGCCAGCATGGGCAATATCATATGAAAGCTGAACTCTGATTTTACCAGCTAATATAAATTGAAAGCTAAGCAAATGGATGAAGCAGAGGGGAGTTTGATGGGACAATCGCCCTTTCGGCTTCCTTTTCCCAATGGACCAACCTCCTGACAAGTGCTAGTCCTCTATCCTATTAAACACACTTGTAGATTCCGATTATAAGGCATTCATAATATTTGTAAGTTTCCATAATTATGCTGCAGTATTTGAGTAGTTCCAGGCCATGGTACAGTATTGTGAATGTATCCCTGACTCATCACCTGCTTTATCAAAATAACTCACTACTAGACTACTTTTCCACATTCATTTAATTGTAACCATGTTCTGCTTCATGTTTTTGGATAGTCATGAAATGAATGTGAGCGCACCACTAAAGGTGTGGCTGTGAGCTGGTTGTTGCAAGCTCTCAATAGCCATTTTTTGCGCTCACATACATTGCACAGATGCATGATTGACCAACCATGCTGACTTGGGAGGCATCCTACTGTTTTTGTGACAATCCTACTGCATACCCATTCATTAAGGTCATTTGATTGCTTTTCATGGAGCCATGAGGCAAAATTCACCACTTGAGGTCCATGTGCCTTCAAAAAATATGAAGAGCACATCCATTGTCTGAAAATGGCTGTCTGTGGCTGAGAGACATCAGACTAGCCAATCTGGTAGCATCTGTCTGGCATTAAACAATTATTAAGATCTTTCTGCTAGTGCACCGCTTGGACTAATCAAGCATTTGTGTTGTTCTGGTAGTCTGTTCCTCGAATTATTGTAAATGCTTTACATAGAAAAGGGCTACAGCTAAGTGCATGGGTACACTCTTACAGTCCTTGTGGAGCATAATCCATCGGTAAATAGTGTTTTGTCTTCAGTTTGGAACTAAGAATAGCCTAGAGGGTGCAAAAGGTGTTTTCAGTCTGCAGTTGCCTTTGAATGGGTAACATTTTACTTAGCTATGAAGTTCTCATAACCAGAATCACAGTGATAGTCTGGCATGCACTATTATTAAAGTGAGGCTAGTCATGAATCGACATCAGTAGAGAAAACAGCCATCATGGATGTAGCAGATGGGATTCTCCCATGTAGCCCACCAGGATTTTTTGGGTTTTGATCACCTGAATTTTGAACCTTTATTCTGGGTGAGTCTCACTCACAGTAATTTACTGTAATTGAATGGGTTTACTGCCAGTGTCTGCCTTTTAAGATGAGACTGTCCCCCCTAGCGCCTTGGGACCCTCATGGGTGAGTAGTGCACTATACAAACTCCTGATTGATTGATTGACTGTTGCAGCAAAGCTAGCGTAAGGGGCACTGGGCTGGCTATATCTGATCTTGTGTGCACACGCATGTGCAGACTGCACGAGGGACTGCCGTTGTGCGCAGCCCAGTAATTGCATCCAGGTACCTGGAACAGAAGGGACTCTGCAAGTATAGATGCTAACCCAGGGTAAGCCTTTTAATATTAGTGAGCATTCATAGATAGGCCAGTAGGGCTCGTTGGAAACTCTGTAGTGCTTTGTAATGTAAATGTAAGTGAATTCTGTCTTAAAGTGCAGTTTCACTCCACTTAGTCCTCCACATTCCAGCAACATGTCAAATTGGGGTAAAAATGTAAGTTGAGTTTGATTTTTCAGGGTCCAATAACATACATATACATCTTATAAGACATCAAAATTGTCATATTTTTCTGGTTCTGCTCATAATGAGATTAAAGTTGTCTTACCTGCTGGGTCAAGTTAATTACTCAGTAAAAAGCTGTTATCAGTGATTGACCCAATTGCTGGGAGAGGAAAGGGCTGTGGCTAAAATCTGCATCTGATAATCAGCTGTCATATGGCACCTGGCCTAGGTCAGCCCAGACCCACTGAACAAAGAAAGAAACACCGGCATCTGGAACCAACACAGAAAGGGCTCCCCTTTGAAGTTCTAATGGGAAGGGCTCTGGCTGTGATGTTACCTTTAGAGGAGACGAGGCCCTCAGAGGAGCTCTTCACAGAGAAAACTTGATAGTACCATTGTGATTTGTTCTAGAATGCTGTGAAGGAGGATTGAGATAGGGGTGGAGTGATTGTTGTGGCATCCTAAGATTGTCCAGAGTTTATATCTAGAACGACCCACCCGCACTTAAAAACCCATGCACAGGAAGAGACTGAGAACGATGCCCTGGTCATGGAAGGCGACAACAGCAGAATCATGGACAACTGGGATGAGCAGGCACCTGACGTCCAGCAAAGATGGACTAACGACTTTGCAACTGACCTGAGTACCAGATTGGTATCTCCTGGGCCCGTGGGTGGTCCACATATGCCCCCAGTGGACCACTTGTCCACTTGTACCCCATGTGGTCTGCAAGAGAGCATTAAGCTCTGAAGCTTGGAAGTGCAGACCGGAGATGCTCTGGTGGCTGATAGTAGAGTGGCTGTACAAGATGACTCTGTCAGCAGGAGAGGAGTGCAGGGAGAGGATAAGACTAGTATAGAGAGCCAGTAAAATCAGCTATCCACACAGCACGCCCTTTAGAAGTCCAGAGAACTGTAGAAAATGCTCCTGGTGGCTAGAGCTTGCCGCTAGGAGCAAAACAAGACAAAGATCGAGGAAATTGGCCCAGCGTGGCCAAGTTATTCTCCACGAAAGAGTTTTCATTTGAGATGGAGGAGCAGAATTCGTTGGCACTCTGCTGTGATTTCTGAAAATACCCTCTGTGTCGACCAGGGCCCAGGAGTCTGTGTAGAATCAAATAATTAATCTGGGGTAAAGGATGTGTAGGGGCCCCATGCCCCTACTCCAGGCTGCACCCTTGTGGGCCGATGCAAGAAGTCCTTGGGGACCCCATCCTCCTGGGGCAGAGCTGCCTCCCACACCGGTCTGCTAGGCAGGTAGCCGGACACGCAGCACTGTAGTGGGCTCCCTGTTTTTCCCCCACATTACTGTAGGCTGTGGCCACCCTGGATGGGACATGCGGGGGAGAGCAAAGCAATGAAGACACTGTGGGAGGCAGTAAGAAGAATAGGAAGTGATCTGGAGGACCCCCTAATTGATTATTCATTGCTTCAAGAGGGAGCCCCCAAAATGCCCCACTAGAGATTTCAATTACATATGGCTCTTGCTGGGTGGTTCCCCAATCTGGCAGTTGCACTACCAATAGATTAAATGAGTGTTGCAGGGGAGGGGGCTACAGGACTTGCAGCAGACCCCCCAAAATTGATTTAAGCAAACCAACCCTGTGTTTTTACAGATTCAGAAAGTATTATTTCATCTGAAAGCACTTCCTGATGGAGCTTTTTTTCTAAACCTTGGTAGTGTCAAGACCCCATTTGTAGGTTCTCTGGCTGCATTATGTGGCCTGATCAGTGTGAAAGAAAGACACTGACAAGACAGAGGTCCTCATCTTCTGCTCCACCCCCTCGGCTAGGACGACTCCTGGTGGCCGGCCATCATGGGAGATGCCCGACACCCACCAACCATGCACGCAACCTGGGGTTCATCCTGGACTCAACACTTTCAATGACCCAGCAAACCAACGCTGTCTCCTCCTCCTGCTTCAATCAATCACCCTCCGCATGCTTCGCAAGATCTACAGATGGATCCCCACCGGAACCAGAAGGACGGTCACCCAAGCCCTCGTCAGTAGCAGGTTGGACATCGGCAACGCGCTCTACGCAGTAACCACCGCCAAACTCCAGAGTAGACTTCAACGCATACAGAACGCCTCCGCTCTCCTCATCCTCGACATACCCTGCCACAGCCACATCACTGCCCACCTGAGAGCCCTTCACTGGATCCCAGTCAACAAGAGGATCACCTTCAAGCTCCTCACCCACGCACACAGAGCACTCCACAACACCGAGGCAACATACCTCCACAAAAGACTCGCCTTCTACACCCCGAACCGCCAGCTTCTCTCCGTTGACCTCTTTCTCCCCCCACCCCCACGCATCCACCGTTCAACCACCGGTGCCAGATCATTCTCCCACCTCGCTGCTAAGACATGGAACACCCTCCCCATCCACATGCGACAGACCCAGGGCCTGCTGACTTTCAGGAGACTTCTCAAGACCTGGCTGTTCGAGCAGTAGCGCTCCAACCCCCCCCACCCCCACCAGCACCTTGAGAACCCTCATGGGTGAGTAGCGTGCACTACAAATGATTGACTGATTGATTGACATGTTTGTGGTTGCTTTGAATTTGAATGCTTTATTAATTGTATTGATGAACATTGCTATTAATAATGAATGTATTTTAACATGATTGTTGGTTCCATTGGCTTTAACACCTTGCGTGCGTATGACAGAACCATGCCGTCATGAGCCACGGGTGTGTGTGTGCTCATGACGGCGTGGTTCCGTCATGCGGCTGCCGCTCTGCCCACGCAGCATTAATTCCCCGCCTGTGCGGGTAAATTAATGAACTGGCGGGGCCGAGACGGAACCACGCCGCCATGAGAACACGCTGCACGTGACTAATGACGGAGTGATACCGTCACGAGCACAGCAGCGCCGCGCTCAACCCCCACCCTCCTGCGCCGCTGTGAAATTCGTGCCGCGGCGAAGGGGTTAATGGTGATTTCTAATGTGATGATTGCTTTCACTGGTGTGGTGGCCCCTTGACAAAGCCAATAGGCCTGCTTTATGAAATGACAAGACTCTAAATTGTGATATGTCATCTAGTGTAGGTAGGCATATTGTGATTATGGGGTCAAATGTGTTTTGAGAATGTCACCAAAGGTATTTTAATCTACCTTATGTATATATTTGTCATTTCATGGTTAGTATTGTGCAGGTTGTCTGTAATAAATGTACTTTTCCCTTTCAAAAGAAAAACCACTAACTAGACAGTAATTTATTGAGTAGTGCTGTTACGTCCTAGTGAATGGAGATTACTAGGCCACACCACCTTCCCTGTGTAGGCCTTGGACTGCTCTGCTTAGCTACCCTCAAGAAGTCATTTGCCATTACTGGTGCTGGACTCTCATCCAGCACACATAACAACCCAGGGGCATATTACCAACAACTAGCGATAATTTTTGTCTCTAACTTGTTTAGAGACAAAAATTATCGCCGCACATCGGCGATTTTTATCGCAGATAAACCTTGCTATTAACAAGGTTTATCGCAAATGCGATAAAAAAAGACCGAAATGCATGAATATCGCTGAAAAGTCAGCGATATTCATGCATTATCGAGCAAATGCTCTTAGCCATGTTATCCACCTCCCATTGGATAACATGGCTAAGAACTGCTCAGGGCAGGTGTTAGCTTTTGGAGATATTCCCGCTTAGCGCGAATATCTCCAAAAGTTGGTAATAGGAGATAGCGATGTTAGCGACTGTTTTCAGTCTCTAACATCTTGGCACGCCCACTTTGCATCTCATTAGTGATAAATATCACTGACATGCAAAGTGGGGCCCAAGATGGTCGCTATCTCCTACTAGTTGTCGCTAACTGGTGTTAGCGACAGCTTGGTAATAGGGAGATAATTTTATCTCCGCTTTCTTGGCTTTTAAAGCCAAAAAAGCGGAGATAAACCCCCTTGATAATATGCCCCCCAGTTTCCTGAAGTGGAATTGGCAGGACAGTTCAGGTTTTTCACCATCAAGTTTCAGTAGATTAATCACATACTCTGTTTTCCGGAGAGGGTTGACTGACACACACGGAGGCACAGTCTATGTGCTCAAGGGCAGATGTAGCCAGCAGCCCCTTCCAGGAAGCCATTTAGTTAGCACAGCTGATACTTTGCGCAAACATTGCATTTAATCCCACTTAGTGCCTGACTGACCAAAGGGGACACAGAACACGGTGACCCCTGCTAAATAGGTGGAACCCAGCAGTTTTAGTGAACAGGAGAGCTGGGGGCGCTGTGTGGAAATCCTGTGAAACCCGTCTCCCACCATGATTGAATACTGGGGGCAGCGAGATCAGCAGGGAGTTGCTGTAGGTGCACCACGAAGCCAGTCGGGATGGGGCATTGCCCTCTTCTTTCCTGCCTGGTGCCCTAGAGCTGACCCTCGCACCCTTGGCTCCTTGAATCGGTGTCTCTCCCACCCTCTCATTCCCAATGACAATTGTCAAAGGTATGGTGAATTATTCCTAAGGTGTTATGTTTTACAACTCTTTGATGGCTTAGTAAAGTTGTTTCTTCATGTAACTGTTTCATCATATTGTGCTCAGTTTACTCATGGTTGGCCACAAAGCAGGTAGACATCTTGGCATCTTTCATTTCAAAAGTCAAGCATGTTCTGGATTCGGCTTAAAGTTTACCTCCAGCAAGGGCGATGGTACTGGACTGCCCCTAGCCTTTTATGGGTACTCCATAATCCTGCCCAGGGGAAGATGGAAGATAGTGCTTGAACGCGGGGGCCAATTCAAAGCCCGGTTGTCAAGGCCCTTTTCCTAAAGGGGGCTTGAGGAGGTGCCCTCTTTATGGTTGGGTCTGGCATGCTATTTGCGGGTTCAGCATAGAAGTTGGCCCGATCTCCGTTTGTACGACGAAGCTTGTCCTGTGAGAAAACGGGAGTATTGGTAAGGGCCTCAAGTCCATTAGCTAGTATTGCAAGGGACAGCTAGGTGATCAACTATGACACTTGTGAATTTCCTAGTTAGGTGATCAAATGCCTAGTTATTCCTCTGATAATTGATGGTTATAATGTTTGGCATCTTATAACGAAATTACAGCTTTAAAACTTCTATGTAAATAAATGCGGCCTGAGAATTTGATTCTCATATCATGAACAAGTTTTTGGTGGGGTGGGGGGGACGTATGTGGTTAGGTTGCCTTGTTTTGGGGTTTTTCCCCATCACACTGTTTCGGGGAGTTAATAGCAGAGTATGGGGCCAGAAGTCTCTTTGTAAGCTGAGCAAGGTGCTCCAAACAACAAATATGTTTAGTTCCCATGTGCTGCCTTCAGACGTCCGGCGGCATCCTTAACTCCTAGAGCCTCCAGGTGTACGACTGCATCTTCATTTCATGGAAGTAAGTGCAAACTTCTAACATATAGAATTATAGATGAGTAACAGTGAATTATGAGGATGTTTTTCACCGTGTGGGTTCTGAGTGACCTCAGAAAGACAATGAAAGAGAAGCTTTAGTTGTCTATGATGTGAATCAGAACCCCAAGGGGAAAAACATCCCTGTAATTCACTTTTCACCCTTCATTCATTTTATGTATCGCTCCCCCAAAATCATCTGCCCAGCTTTCAACTGCTGTGCAGAGGAGTAATGGGGAAGCCATACGTATCATGAACTCTGTTATGCATCCCAGTCCCAAAGGTAAAAAAAAAAGTACCTGCATCCTTGACTAACCCCACCATCTTCCCTGCCTTAAGTTCCCCTCTTGCTTATAGTCAAGGCATACAAGCAGGGATGCGATGACAGGCTCTGAGAGCCCGGTCACCTGGCCTGGAGGACGTTGGCATCACAACAGTGGGTAATTGGTTTACTTCTCAACTGTTGCTGTGTCATAGCACTGAGTTATTAAATTAAGAATCTGAAATAAGCGATAGTGAGAGCCATTCATAACAAAGAAATAATAGCTCTTTGTATGCAAAAGAAAATAAAATTACTCTTGGGATGCACAAATAGGGGCAGGGTGGAAATAGGAGTTTAAGAAACTGAGTAGAGCAGGGTGGCAAGTCAGTGGCGTGGTACAGTCTGATAGCATATTGCATTGTAGTGATCGGGCGCCTGCTGCTGAGATTTATTTGCATCAAGGAAGTCTCGGGGGGGGGAGGGGGGAGGGGGGGAGGCCATTCAGCAGACTGATATGTACTTACTACAGAAAAGTGTAGGTAACGTTTGAAAGACTATAAAACAGCTTAGAAGGTTAATATACCTGCTGTAGAGCAGTGCGATGACCAGTGGGTCCGAGTCGTAGTAGGACTTATGTTTATCAGTGGTTTAATGTGATTTCATGGTTGTGCTAACTAAAGGTGTTAAACCTGGCAAGATCTGCCTTCTTTTTTGATCACACAGAGACCTGATGTATTTGACGTAGACGCCACTAAAACATCTCGCACACCTTACGCGCGCTTTCCTCTCTCGCCCCTACCTCCTTTGTTAAAGGCCACTTGTCTGTAGGTGTTCACGTTCCTCATTATCAGCATTCCACAAGTAAATGGGTTTATAATACTGCTTTTGTATGACCTTCTCTCTGTTGGCTCTCCTCTTACACACTTACATTGTGAACAACAACAGGCAATCAAGTTCACAGCATGCAGCGCTTGAATGCGGGAGAGGAGGTCAGTGCAAAGCTGTTGTGAACATCAGCATGCCTGTGTGTTTTTCCGCCCTCTGGTCAAAAGCCCATCACAAATCCCATTGTGCAGCCCGCCCCTAAGGCTAACTGCAGAGCAAGAGCCGACTGCTCCTATCACTGACACCCCCCCCTCTTCCGCACCACATACACTTCCGGCTCCTTCCCCGCCGTGCTTCAGAAAGTGTACATTTCGCGCCTATAGTCTCTCTCTACATGTACATTGCTGCATTTCTCTACAGGCCCTGACAAAGACACTGACCGCAAGGGTTGGAAGGGCAGAACGGTGGGGCTTGGGGGGAGGGGTGTGTGTAACCAGGATGCATGTGCAAGCCCAATGGTCTTGCTTTAAAAAAAATGATGATCACTCTGCTGCCTGTATGATAGGCCGGAGAGCAGTCCATATAGTTGCATCATATTTTCAGGTAGTGAGTCACTACTGTTCATTCCCCAACCGGTGCATGTGCTTTTTTATGTTGGTTGATCGCAATATATGCTACGGCAAAGCCCTTGTTCAATTCAAATGTGACAATTTTGGGGAGAGACCGCTAATACCATTTTGAAAGTTTCATATATGTATGAAAATCTATTTAAAAACAAAATTATATTTGAGGCTAAAACTTGGAATATCACTGAAATTCGGCAGTTAGGTTTCAGAATGCACATTTCATAATTCAGGGTCACCCACCTCGTTGTTTTCCACTTAGTTTTTTTTGTTATTGGCAGTTGACCGTGACCTATGTATGTCTTGCGTGAGCTGTTGAACAAACCTGGCAAATTTCAATAGTTTTACACGTGTGAGCCTCTGGAAACAAAATGACGTCTCCATTAGGTGCTTCTGTCAATTATTTTTTGCATGACTACACCATACATATTGTATTTATATTTTACACAAAACTCGCTCCTTTCCTGCCTTCTTTCTAACCTATATTCAGCAACCACGTGATCTTATCTCAGCCCACTGATGTTCAGCAATCATTCATATGTGTTCAGTCCTACCTCCGCTCTTCCTGTTGGTGTCAGGGGATGGCATCCTTGCCACTGGGTCCTGTTAACCAAAGAGAAACCTTTGGACCCACAGTCTTGCCATAAGGTGTGGATTCAGCTGAACCAACACAATCTAGATCACCAGGAACTTTGAACATGCCCCCAGGATAAGCCTGATTGATGATCTGAGTTGTGCTATCAAAGAAAGAGAAGTATTTGTATGAGGTATTAGCAAAAACATTGATGAACTGCAGCTTGTGGGCCATAGAAAACTGTGGTCGCTAACTGGAGCCACACAATCTCACTCTTTCAACTGTCACACCCTTTTCAGTTCGCGTCAGCCCAGCCTTCTACAATGATTTTCAAATTGTCACACTCCTTTCAGTTAGCATCAGCTCAGCCTTCTACAAGGATTTTCAAACTGTCACACTCCTTTCAGTTAGCATCAGCTCAGCCTTCTACAAGGATTTTCAAACTGTCACACTCCTTTCAGTTAGCATCAGCTCAGCCTTCTACAATGATTTTCAAACTGTCACACTCCTTTCAGTTAGCATCAGCTCAGCCTTCTACAAGGATTTTCAAACTGTCACTCCTTTCAGTTAGCATCAGCTCAGCCTTCTACAAGGATTTTCAAACTGTCACACTCCTCTCAGTTATCAGCTCCGCCTTCTACAATGATTTTCAAACTGTCACACTCCTCTCAGTTATCAGCTCCGCCTTCTACAATGATTTTCAAACTGTCACACTCCTCTCAGTTAGCATCAGCTCAGCCTTCTACAATGATTTTCAAACTGTCACACTCCTCTCAGTTAGCATCAGCTCAGCCTTCTACAATGATTTTCAAACTGTCACACTCCTCTCAGTTATCAGCTCCGCCTTCTACAATGATTTTCAAACTGTCACACTCCTCTCAGTTAGCATCAGCTCAGCCTTCTACAGTGATTTCACAGAGTTCCTCATTTTTGGCGAAGACTACAACACTCTAAATGAAGGCATACATGTGCACGTATTTCCGCAGAGTAAAAATAAAACAGGTTACATGTATTCTAAAACAGCTAAAACAGTAAGCATTTATATGCTGCAAAGATTCTTAAACGAAGTAAAACAAAAACAGCATTATGTCCAGTGCACTGATTTTACCCCTGCCAGGCAATGATCATGTTCAAAGCTTTAGACTATAACACATAGGAGGGTTATACTCTGGCCATTGGTACAGTGGTGGTGTCCTGGCACCAGAGTGAAGAACTTCACCCTAGTTTCCCTATGTGGTTCATCGAGTGAAGAACCTATGCTCTTGGCTGGATGAGCAGAAATAAAAGTTTTCTCTGATTTAGGATAGATCTAGACCCGTCCACAGATGGGGCGTTTCTGCAACCAGCTGGTAATGATCAATGGACACCTTATGTGGAGAGTGGGTACTGCAGGAAAAGATCAGCCCACCCTGCCCCCGTGGACAGTGGGGCCTTGAGGGGAGCTGGGCCTTGTGACGAGAAGTTCATAGGAGGCACATTTGAACCCCGCCCCTTCCTCCGAGGGGAAAAAAAAAGCTTGCTCGGGCTGGTTCCGATGTCTTGGGGTGCTTTCACACTCCCTTATTGGATGTCATCAGTTCAAAGCCTCGGAAAACGAGCTGGAAACCAACTATTTACAGTGGTTTTTAAGTCGTTTTCCTGTCACTGTGTAATATCGTCTCCTCACCGGGAGACCGTGTGATCAAAGCCCATAGCTGCCAAGGTTTCAGATTGCTATGTGTGACATTTTCATTATTTCAGTGTAATTATGAGTGCCATTTCAATGACTATGAATGATACTATCTCGGTCACCACTGACCAGTGTCACCCGACCATCACTGGTGCGGCTCAAACATAGCTGCCAAGTTTTCAGTACACACGAGTAACATTTCTATGTTTTCAAGTTGCGTATAAGTGATTTTCACATCTCCTGTGCAATACCTTCAGGGATACTTTCTAAGGAGCAGCGGTTTAAGAGAATGTTTGGTACAAAACGAAAATCTTTTTTTGAGTAAGTGCATTGTAGTACCTGGATTAAATACACCACTCATAACTGACATGATTTGTGAAGTTGCCCTGCACCCTTTCCTACCTTACCTTCCTGTAATATTTTTTAGTAGCATTTAATAAAATTCAGCTGGTAATCTACACCAAATAACAGCTATCTTATCTCCATATCGGCCTGTATATACCCTTTAGATCTGTAAGTTAGAAATTAATTTTGTTGTAAAAACTTTTTACACTACTTTGGTATTTCAGTTTTGCAATTGATATGCATTACCTAAATTAATGACAGCAGTTTTCCTATCTCTGAAGAACTTAGCTGCTGTCTGCCAGTGACTGTGCTGCACATTCATCACTGCTCCCTACCAAATTGTTGCTGCTGGCTGGCCGCATCCTCATGCTGGGTTGGGCTGTCTCCCAGGTTCTACAGTACAGCCAGCCTTCTTATTTCTGGGATGGGGGATATAACAAGCCTCAACTGGAGCTGTTGACAGCTTGGGCTGGTCAAGGTCACACTTAAACGCGTGTCCGTCCGGCTGGCCAAAAAAGGCCCGGGATCGGGAGAATGGACAAACACTGTGCCCCCGTTCCTGAAACCATATGTGATCAGAGGGCAAGAGGTGCGAAGAAGCGTCTTTTGATAACAATCTGAGATAAGTTGTCTGTGGGGGCTTAGGAAGGCATGGGCCCAGCAGGCTGTGAACCAAAACCCTCCCATGACCCGCTGCACAACGCTGTAAGGATCGGGTCAGACGGCACAAAATCTGCTGATGGCGGCGCTGCAATTAGAAAAACAAAGATGCCGCCCGGAGCCATCGGGCAATGAATCGCATCGCAGACCGATGGGGGGTTAAAAGGTCGCTTTTATTTCAGCAACAACAAAACCGTATCTTAATGTAATCAATGACTTTCAAGAAAACCCAGCCCGCCACCCCTCCTTAATCCCCCATGAAAAATCCCCATATCGATCCCCCAAGAGATTTCCCCCATGAATTTTCCCCCCAAATAGATCCCCAATTCTCCCCTACCTGGAACCTCAAACCCCTTATCTCGGTTTCCCTTCTGTCCTAAGCTATTCTGCCCACCCCAACCCTTCCTGCCTGCCTCAATCCCATCCCAATCTGCCACCAGGAAAAATCTCTGTAAAGGCGTTTTTCCAGACCCCCCACATGCCCCTTTTTATCGTGCTTGGAGATGAATAATAACCAAATATTGTGCAATAGTATTCATAATTAAAATCCGTAAATCATCTTGTGAGAGAAACAAAAAAACTCTTTAATATCATAAATTTCCCCTAATAAGAAGGAAGCCGCTTATGCAATTCTACAACCCCATGGATGCAGGCCCAAAATGTAAGACAATTTATCTTTGATATCTACAATATACAACTCATTTTAAATGAAAGACAAATGGATCCCTTCCGGTCTGAAAAATTGAAAATCGTCTTTTCCAATGTCATCGTGCGACAGCCAGCTAATGTTGTTGATAATGTAAAACGGGTGTAGTTCTCTGTTAAATTCACGTCGGGCCCTGTCGATGGCAGAAAACTTTTCAGCGCCCCTCCAAACCCGCCTTGGTACAAGTGCGGTAAATATGATTTTCGTGTTGGGCCAAGAAAGCACCATTTTGGCCAAGTCAGCTTTGACATCCAGAAGAAGGTCCAGGTCTGACAACTGTTGTAAGTCATTTTCCCTTAAATGAAGCAATAACACCTTAGGTTAAGGCTTAGAAGAAGGCAATTCATTTTTACTGTGCAACAGCTCACCCCACCTCACCCGACTCTTACCAAACCATTAAATGTCCGTGTCCTCAAAACTAAAACCCAAATTTGAACCATAGTGGCTTCTGTCAGCTTGTTTGCCCCCCCATCTGACAAAAGAGTGTCCTACAATCCAGCCATGGATGCCGGTGAAGATATGTGGGGACCTAGAAAGAGATAAATGTTAGCAAGAACGAAATAGATTCTTAAAATTCATTCAAATCTCTAACATATTTTAACAACAATTTGTTGACCAACTGCAGAGTCGACGCAGCTAATGTAAAGAGAAACCCCTTCTGGCAGCCTCTGATCCTGCTCCAATGCGAAAGGAATGGGTACCAAAATCTAAAGGGTTCAACACCAAGACAAGCAAAGATTTTCTCAGCACTGCTAAAAGCTGGGAAGCAGTTAGTGCAGATCCATCCTGGTGCTGAAAAATAAACTCTTGACATTGTAACCAGGCAAACCATGGGCATAGCAGACCACTAGGTTTCCGCAACACTACAGTAGCCCCTTTACATCTTTGGTCTGTTTTGGATGACTATAAATGAATTTGAAGTGAATCGAACAAGGTTGATACACTGGAATATCTTAGACGTTGAATAAACGATTTTCCCAGAAGTTCAGATACCCTAAGCTCCCCAAAGAATAACCATAACATGCAAAGTTTAAAAAGTGCAACTTCAAACTTGGAATAACAAAGTGTGGGCAACGTTGGCATAATCCCCTCAAATAAGTCAAAAGATATAGGCTTGCGCAGTATTGTTCCGCGTTTCTTTACCTTAGACCAACCTAGTAAAATTCTTCCTGCCAACTCACCTAAAGAGGGGTCATAACCCCAAAAACATTTTCCATAGATCGAGATACCTGAAAGCTTCCCCTCAATAGTGGTAGCTGCTATATGTTTATCAATGTTGCTCAGAACAAAACGCAGTACGTCATCATTACGTAGTAAAGAGCCTGTGTGATCATTGTTAAGACAAGCCAAACCTGACTGTAGAAATTCCTCCCATGCCCTTCTGTAAGCTAATCGTGTGCTGATAGCTAGAGAATGTTCCACCAACATCTTTATCTTCAGTCCGCTAGCAACCATAGCTTCTGAGGAATTGGAGTCTTTTCTGGATCTGCTGTGGGTGCCAAACCACAGAATCTTTGCCACTGAGAACGAGATAACACATCTGCTATATTATTGTCCAGACCAGGAATATGCTTTATTCTAAAAGTTATATTCAACATTAAGCAACTCAGCATAATCCTCTGCAACAACTGAAGCAGGCGTTTTTCTTTTGCTCTCTGACCACTGACCAGATCAACTACAGTTCTGTTATCAACATGAAAAAGCACGTATTTATTAGCTAAGAACTTGAACCCTGACTGACAGTGCTACTATCAAGGGAAAAACTTTAAAGAATGCGATACTGTGTTTCTCAATGACCAAGTGCCGAGGCCATGGCTCGGCGCACCATTTTCCATCCCATAAAAGCCCAAAACCGTTAACTCCTGAAGCATCATAAAAAATCTGTATGGACCACACAAAATGTTTGTCAACAAACCTGATAGGAACATCATTGAAGCTTTGCAGGAACATCAACCAGACCTTGAAATCTGATCCCATGTAAAGAGATACTCTGACCCTGTGATGCGGTAATGACACACCCCATGGCAAAACCCAAACTCCTACAGAAAGATATCCCGACTTTTACTACTCTGCTAGCAAAGTTCAGATGCCCTAATAGACGTTGCATCTCAAATAGTCAGTTCTTGTGACACCTTAGCATGATCCAGCAACTGTACACTTTCCTGCACTTTTACAATTGGTAACCTGGCTTCCATTTTAACTGTATCAATTTCTATACCTAGAAATATTAGACATGTCTCTGGCCCCTCTTTCGTCTCTGTTGCCAACGGCACGCCTAATTCTTGCATCACTGTTTGGAAAAATTGGAGTGCCTTACTGCACTGCTGTGAGCCTTTTTGACCAACAAAAAGAAAATCGTCCAAATAATAAGACCCTTGCATGTAACCTGACCTGAATGAGAAAAGCCATTGTAAGAAAGAGCTAAAATCTCAGTTGACAGGAGACTACACACCCCTTTGTCAACAAAGAAATGCCCTTGGAAATGTATGCTAGTAATTTGAAGTCTTGGGGATGGACTGGGAGCAACCTAAAAGCTGATTTTATATCGCATTTGGCTAACTTCGCTCATGAGCCGGCCTTTTTAACCAGATCCAAAGCTACGTCCACTGAGGCGAATTGCACTACAGTGTCTTCTTTGGCTATGAAATGGTTTACAGACAATCCTTGAGTCCAGGACAAGTGTTGAATCATACGGAATTCTCCTTGCGTCTTCTTGGGAACCACTCCTAAAGGGGAAACAATAAGATTGGGAAGGGGCCAAGAAAAGAAGGGGCTGGCTATCCTACCTTCGGCAATTTCAGAGTATAATTTCTTAGCAATTGTGGGAATTGCTTTGCAGATTTTAAATTTTGCGCAAACCTGCGTTTCCTGGGACCTTGATAACCTAGTTTGAAACCCTCCTTAAACCCCCACTCAAATCTTAAGGCTTTCTCCCTGAGAGGGTAAAACCTAAGCCAATGACATAAGTTGGGAATATCAATTGGTGTAACTGCCTTTGAAAGGAGGCTTGAAAGGGGTGCATCTTCCACTGCCTTGAACGGTAGGAAAGCTGGAGGTCTGTTCTCTAAAACATTGCAAAACTGCGTGTTTACCTCCGCATTTTGAACATTTGTGCATGTATTTGCATGCATACTTTTGACAGAAACACCTGTTAAAATTCCAACAGGCTCCAGTGGCAAAAGCTGTGGGTGTAGCCCATGAGCCCACCCCTCCTGGAGTGGGTCTGTTAAGAAAGGGCAGAGGGGTAACAGCCAGCCCGCTGGCGGTATGCAATGTAGGAGGAGGCCTCTGGGAATACATCCACTGTACCCATAACTCGTTATCCACTAGACGAGCTCTGAACTCCTCGTCGTAATGTAGCCATGCAAAACCTCCAAATTCTGCCTGAGCCTTTCTAATTGTATCCAAGTATTTGAAAATTGAGACCCAACGGTCCGGAAGCTTTTCACAGTAAACGCTTGCAAAAATCAGAAAGGCTGAGGTCTAGGAATCAATGTTAGTGGGAACCCTGGTTCTCTTCTCTAGCTCCCAAGCCTCCTCCCTAGAACCTTCCTTGGATTGGAGCTCTCTGTAGCAACTTAAAAAATCTACAAATTCCCCGTTCCCAATCTTATCTTTAGTATGCTTATTGAGATGTGAACCTAATGGCATGCACAATCCCATATATGGCAACCGTTTTAAACTTGTAGTTTTGTCCTTGACCTCCTTTTCCCCCTGAGAAATTGAGCCAGGTGCCTTGTCTGGAACTGTATCTGTCTTAGGGGATACTCACTCTTGTAACCTTGTAGATCCATAATGACAACAAACCTTAGCATCCGTGGCTTTTCCAGGAACTGTGACCGCTTTACGTTTTCTAAAATTGGATTGAGAATGATTGTCAGTGCCTTGCTCACCTGTTTGAAGGGGCGTGTCCAGTGTTGCACGTCTTCCTGTATTTACTCCGACAGAAGCCTTGGAAAACCGCTCTAGCTGCTTCCAACTTCTCTCAGATTCTTGCATCTGCAAAACATTAGCTCAAGAAATATGGTTAACAAGCCCCCCCTGTTTGGAAAGAAAACAGTTGTTAGAAAGGTCCTATTGACTAGCAATCTCACCTTCCTCTAATTCGGATGTCATCCTCATCGTTATCATGCAACCAATGTGCAGCCCCACTACATGAAGGCTGACCCCCATCCTCCACACCACCATCAAAAAGCCTCCAGTTCACCGCTTTTTTGAACTGGGAGAGCCTTTAATCAGGTAACGGAGTTGGGAAAATTGCTTCAGCAGTTTTTTCTTGAGTGTGAAAAGGTGAGCAAGATGCTGGAAACATGCTCAACTGCGGTGCGCTGCACCTGATGCCCTTCTGCAGCTTTGACGTAGCGTTGGCCTGCATGTGGAGAAGTGTGGCTCACTGGTTAGAGGAGGCATACCCTGAAGCAGAGGTCAGACCCGGGACCAGGGTTCAATTCCCGACGCGGCAGGGTCTGAGCCCAAGTGTCCACAGACTCGATAATTCTCACTTCGATGCCTACTCTAATCACGGGTTCACACTCTGCAACTCTGGGCAATAGCTTGCTTAATCTCCACTACGGCCCCCCCCGCCCCCCGCGGCGGGATGCCTGGCTTTCACCTTGGGGATGCCCAGTACGGGTTATCTCACAGGGAAAAAGCCAGGACGGGTTCCCACTGCAAGCGCCGAGATGCCCTAGGGTAAGTCGAGCGCTATATAAGAACACACATACACACATACATACATACATACATACATACATACATACATGTCTCCACTATTTGCAGACCTGTGGGGTTCTTGAAATTTGCCAGGCACCGCAAGACTGCCTTTATCCTTCCCTTCAACGAAACCCACCTACTCTCTCCAGGAGGCTCACTAGCTGCTATAACAGAGCTAACATCTGTGCCACCAACATCACAGGCTGAACCAACAGCTCTATTCATCGCACTAACAGGCAAATTCAAGGAGCTTAAACCACAAGAAACAACAGGAACGCTTCTTTTACCAACCTTTTGAAGGGACAACTTTTGGTAAAAATGAACCATTCGCGGATAAATTACTAGTATCAGAAGAAATGGCAGGCAAAAGTGGTCTCTTGCAAGCAGCAGAGACCCCAACCTTAGATAATAACAGTTTTGTACTAAAAATAGGAATGTCACGACTAGTAGACATTTCTCCAGAAAATTCATTCATAACATCACCAGAATTGCTTAACTGAAATTTGCCACTAGATGGCGCCAACGCCTCACTGTTAGCGAAGATAAAACCTTCAGAAAACTTGGATATCCCTTTAACCCCTTCCATGCTCATGGCGGAACGGTTCCGTCATGAGCGTCGGTTGAGCTGTGCTCATGACGGAACCGTTCCGTCATGAGCCGATAGGCTCATTAGAACCTTCAGCACAGCGCGAAAATTCGCGCCGCGCTGAAGGGGTTAAGAGAGGTTGTGTTCTTAGCCACTCTGCCCCCTGACTGAGCGTGTGCGAGCCCTCCCTTTAAACTTCACAACAGGAGGAGCTGGCTGCTGTATAGAAGTAAGCAGGAGAGCCTCTCTAGACATTTTACTTAGTGAATTATTAATCCTTTCAGGCACCACCTCAGGGGAACTGTCTGACAATGTGCAGGCAATCACTGCAGCCTACACCCCTTCCGAGGAAGCCCTCTTTTTAAGAGCTAAACCAGTCCAAGCTTGATCTAAAACACCAGGGGGCAATAAATCTTCCCTTCCTGCCTGGCACAACACTCTCAGCGCCTCCCTCACCTTATCAGCTGCTTCAAACCTCCTTAAACAAACAAGTAAGCCTCCCAAAGTGGAAATAAAACACATTGGAGCGGCACAAAATGAGAGCGCTGCCTGCCTACCTTACTTTAGGACCCCCAACTGGCATTAATTAGAACACGGCGTTTGAACATGCCGCGTTCTAAAGCGGGCACGTCGCCTGCACGCGCTCGCTCTGGGCGAAACCAAGTGCCCGAAGCTGCCCGGGGGTGGACATTCTTTGAATGCCACCCTCAAGCCCCCCATTCTGTCTATCTGCGGCCAATCTGCGAAGTGTGTGACGCTGCTGGCCACCAAAGGGGAGCCCCTTTGATGGCCAGCAGCGTCACACACACTTCGCAGGAAAATTGTAGGCAAGGCGCCGCCCCATGGATCACCCATGCCTGTAGCGATGTAGGGAGCCATCCGGACACTTCTATAATGCCTAGAGAGTAAACTCTAATCAACAACAAACCATTACGAGAGGGTCCAAGGGATATGAGGTTTAAAGACCCATGCCTGTTTATTATCCCCAGCTCCTTATATATGTATAACACAAAAACACAGGGGGGTCTAACAGCCTAGTTATGTAGCTTCACTGTCAATCCGAATTATTAAAATCTCGGAGTGTTTTAAATCACATGAAGACAGCGTATCTCAACGAAAGGTGAACACTATGTGTGTAGGAAAAACCAACACAGTACAGATCATTCACAGATAGTTAACAAATCCAGAACATTTCGCAATGGGTTACCATCAAATTGACTTGATGATCAGTCCTATCTGGCCAAACCCAGGTGTGAATTAGGCTAGTCCCCTGATCATTGGGACATCAAGCACCACACCATTTGTTGCTGGTTTTGGATTCGGTCCACCACCTCTCCCTGGACGGAACTCTCCAACCTTCGCCCTATCTCTCTTTTGCCCCTCCTGACCAAGTTGGCTGAGAAATTTGTCAACACCCAGATCTCCAGTTTTATCGAAGCAACAGGGGGCCTGGACCAATCTCAATCTGGGTTCAGGCCCAACTACAGCACCGAATCTGCACTCCTCTCCGTGACCGATAACATCAAGATGTCACAGGATAGAGGAGGCTCGATGATTCTGGTGCTGTTAGACCTGTCAGCTGCTTTCGACACTATCACATAAAATCCTGTTGAACCGACTACAAGGAGTGGGCATTAGAGGTCAGGCGCTTGCATGGTTGGAAAGCTTCCTCTCTGGCCGCTCACAATCTGTCAGCTTGGGCCCCTATCATTCCATCTCAAGGGCGCTCACTAAGGGGGTGCCACAGGGCTCATGTCTAAGCCCCACATTATTTAATGTGTATGTGGTCCCCCTTGCTGAGATTGTGAGGAAGTACGGATTCACACCAGTGTCGTACGCCGACGACACTCAACTCCTCTACCCTTTCCATGCCCCTGACTCTAATTTTAGGGAAAACTTTGCGGAAGGTATGAGGGCCATCTTCAACTGGATAGCCTCCAACTACCTCCAGTGTAATGTCGGGAAGACAGAAGTGATGCTCTTTGGGAAAGCTAGCATGCTCTGGTCTCCTGATTGGTGGCCCCAGGATTTGGGACCTGTACCCTCCCCAAAACCTACCATCAAAAATCTGGGTGTGAAACTGGACCAAAACTTAACCTTAAAAGAACATGCAAATGTAATTGCAGGAGCCTGTTTTCACACCATTGGACTACTCAGGCGAGTTTTTCCTCTTTTACCGGACACTTACAGAAAGACCCTGGTACAAGCCCTTGTAATAAGTCGTCTCGACTATTGCAATGGGCTTCTGATACAAGCCAATGAGGATGCCATCAATCGACTGCAGGTGGTCCAGAACACGGCGGCCAGACTGATTCTGAATGTCCCTCCAAGAACATCTTCTGGACCACTGTTGAGAGAACTACACTGGCTCCCAATACGCCAACGGGTTAAATTTAAAATCTGCTGTACTGTACATAAATGTCTATTTGGAAACGGCCCCAACTACCTAGCTAAACTACTACAGCCCTACAAACCGGAACGAGATCTACGGTCAAGTAACCAACTCCTGCTTAAACCACCTTTTATTAAAAAAACCAGACAAGGCGGCCGAGCCCTCTCTTCAGTGGGGCTGACTTTGTGGAATAATCTGCCGCTCAGCCTCAGACAGACCTCCAATCACCTTACATTTAGGAAAATGTTAAAAACTAATCTGTTTATGGAGATATAATTAAAGGCTGTCCCCTCTTGCATTCTCTGGCTATCTGTATAGTATCTTTGCCACTTGTTGCAGTCAAAGCGCGGAGATAACCCTTCTGGGCTCGATTCTTGCGCTATAGAAGCAAATAAAATAAATAAATAAACGCAAATAAACCGTCAAGGATGGCTGATCTTTGATGGTTCAGTGAAAAATAGTGCAACAGAAATAGTGACTTTAAAATAGGATAGGGTCCTCCTACTAACAACTTTATTCTGCGGCCGAACAACACTTCCTAATTAAAAACCTAGAACAGTGCAAGGAGACAGTCAACAAATATCTGTCTTATAATGGGCCAACATGTTTCTGCCTCACGGGCATTTCATCCCTTGGCATTCGTCAGGGCCTCTGTTCTTTCAATAGTTGCACTGGGTGATAATGAAACAAAAGGAACACCACCACCAACAGAGTGGAAAAAATATATATAAATAAAAGTAAAACGGTTGAATACGATACAACCTGTAACAACCGAAGAAATTAACCCTCCATGTCAGTTAGGAAGTACGATGTATAATAGTTAGTTGTAAACTGACTCTGTCAATCACCTAGAACCATGTGTTACACCTAGAACAATTGTAAAAACAATGGTAATTTATTTATGCTCACCCTTCATGTTAGGGGAATTGACCTCACCTGGACCTTGCTCAGGTTCTAAGAGGCCCCGCACTACAAAGACACAAGAAGAAAAACAGAAAGAGAGCACCATAAGGTGTAGTTTCACAACCTCATACAGTGCCCAGAACTATTCCTGTCCAGCATATCTCCTTATATCTAAAGAGCAACCTATGTGGAGACTCCAGTACCTGAACTATGTGTGCCCAGCCTCAAATTCTCCCAGTAATATAATTTAACACAGAAAAAATATCAATTACATATTACCCATGGGAGTAATATTAGTCTGCCAGCTACCAATATGTTTAGCTGTGCTATCTGTGCCTGTCAATTGTGGCTCTACCCTAATGTAACTAAGGTTTCTCTGAACTCACCTCTCCGTCGGTACCTCAGGCTCCCATCTGAGTCTTGTGGGAGGTACCGGATCGGAGAGGGACTGTTCTTTAATGGTGTCGCAGGAGGGTGTTCGTATTGTAACCCTCCGCCTCAGTCATCAAGTAGATGAAACAAGTAGATGAAACCAAAAACGGGTGTATGATTCCGCTCTATCTCGCCATACCTTATTTATAATATGTAGTGCAGGACAGGTGACCCCGTTATCTTGTAGAGCAACCAGGGCACTACTATGCGCTCGAAATCACACCTGAACTCGCGATCTAAACTACCAGTTGATGTCATTTCCTCCATTATTGTAGTCCTGAACCTGGCACTAGCATCAATGACATATGGCTGCAAAGGCCGGGTGTAGAAACCAGAACGAATTCGTGATTATGTTTATTTCGTTTTTTTCAGACAAGTGCCCGATTCTCTATACTATCTGCAGCGCTTGAAGTCTCGCGAGATCACGCGATAGGAACTGCAGAATGATGCAATATCGCCCATTTTGGTAGTTCCCTTGTTCTGAAGGTTTTAGCAATCGGAATGTACAGCCTAAAGCAGCCTATAGAGGATCAAATAACCCCTATATTAATCCCAAACCGGATTGATGTTTTTGAAATATTAATTTGATGTTATAAATCAAACACAAAGTGTAAAAAGAACTAGGGAATGATGTTAATCGACTCACATTTGTCTTCCTCTCTCTGTCTTCCTCTCTCTGTCTTCCTCTCTCCGTGTTTCCCTCTCCCTCACTCTGTCTGTCTCCCTCCCTCTGTCTGTCTCCCTCCCTCTGTCTGTCTCTCTCCCGGTCTGTCTCCCTCCCTCTATCGTCCCCCTCCCTCTGTCTGTTGCCCTCTGTCTCTCTCCCTCTGTCCCCAGCCCTATCTGTCCCCCGCCCTATCTGTCTCCCTCTCTCTCTGTCTCACTCTGTCTGTCTCTGTCTCCCTCCCGCAGTCTCCCTCCCGCAGTTTCCGTCCCTCAGTCTCTGTCCCTCTGTCCCCCTCCCTCTCGGTCTCCCTCCCTCTCGGTCTCCCTCTCTCTCGGTCTCCCTCTCTCTCGGTCTCCCTCTCTCTCGGTCTCCCTCTCTCAGTCTCTCTCTCTCTCGGTCTCCCTCTCCCTCTCTCTCGGTCTCTCTATCTCTGTCTTTCTCTGTCTGTCTCCCACCCTGTATCTCCCTCTATCTGTCTCCCTCCCTATGTCGCCCCCTTCCCTCTGTTGCCCCTTCCCTCTGTCTGTCTCCTTCTGTCTGTCGCCCTCTGTCTCCCTGCCTCATTGTGCTTATCTATAATAATGTCCCCCCCTCGCCTCTTTCACTATCTTCTCTCGTCAATTATTTCTCACTCTTTCCTCTCCCCCTCTCCGTTTGTCTCTACTCCCCACTCCGTCTCTTATTTTTCCTTTTGGCTCTGTCTCTCTCTTTTATCTCTCCTCTGCTCCTACGTCTCCCTTAGCCTCAACATGGAGGGTTAGTTACATTTTTCCACTACAACATTTTCAAAATCGAATTTTCATTTTTTTCCATTTTAAGTCATATTGTTCTTTAAATGTAGTTATTTCAGGCCTTGGTGTTTTTTCCGGAGTATTTCCACTCTCTTAGCTGTATTAGCACTCTCCCCATTGCACAAATTCATAACAATGAAACTTTCAATTTCAATCCGGTCTGTCACTTCACAGTTTTTAAACTAAGAATGTTGGCACTAACCCCGCTCCCCAAACGACGGGGGAGATGCTCCATGCTGTGTCTCCTCTGCCGGCCCATTGTCATACTGCTCATGACAATGGAACGGCTGCCTCTGTGACCTGCTGGGACTCACACTCGGGCTGTACTGTAGCAGCCTTTCAGGTGTCGCCCCAGCAGGAAAGTCGGCCCAGGTATGTGGGCCCATCCCCTAGAACCGGGCCTGGATCCAGGGGGGGGGGGGGGGCAAGCGCCCCCTCTTGTCCGTCCCCCCCTGCGGACGCCCATGGCTGCAACGTTTATGAGAACAGTGATGTGGGAGCCATCCGGCGCGGCATCACAGTGCGTACCGCCATCTTGGGATTGTCCCAACACTGTTAGGTCTCGCCTGTCGATGCGCATGCGCATCGAGCAAGGCGAGAGTATTGGGACTTATCTACTCTTTATCCACACTGCAAGGAATCGTGGCGATTCCTTGCAGTGCCCGTGACTTTTAAGCTCAATGCGCATGCGCATTGAGCTTAAAAGCGCGTGCACGTCCGTCTTTGTTTACCCGCTCCGCCCCCTCCCCTTCCCGCCGTGTCGCATTTCTCCTCCCCTCTCTTCCCTCCGTCTTGTTTATTTTACCCGCTCCGCCCCCTCCCCTTCCCGCCGTGTCGCATTTCTCCTCCCCCCTCCCCTCTCTTCCCTCCGTCTTGTATGCCACTCGCAACGCTCCCTGTTGCTGTCTCACACAGGTATGCGTCTCTCTCTCTCTATCATGTCCTTCTCCCCCGCCCCTCTGCGCTGCTCTCTCCCCCTTGTGCTTCTCCCCCGCCCCTCTGCGCTGCTCTCTCCCTTGTGCTTCTCCCCCTACCCGTGTTGCTCTTACTCGCTTTTCTTGTGCATCTCCACAGCCTCTCTCTCGTGTGTTCTCCATTGTGTGCTTCTTGCCCTTCCCGCACGTGTTGCTGTCTCCCCCGTGCATGGTTTTCCCCTCACCCATTAGTGTCTCCATTGTGTACTTTAATGCTGAAACAAATCTCCTCCGCTCTCACGTGTTGTACCCTCATGCTGGTGTGCCTCTCCTCTGCCTGCTCCAGTTTCGGTCTCACTCAACGTGCACGTTGCTCTTTCTGTCCATTAGATTGCTCCCCCACTCGTGTTGCTTCCCCCACACCCTCCTGTTGCTTCACCATACCTCCTGTCCTCTACGACCCTCTGCGTTCTTTCACTGAAGTGCACCTCTCCGCCCTCTGACACGTCACACCAGCTGTACTCCTGCCCTTCCCAGAAACCCTGCAGAGTATTGCTCAGGAGTAAAGCAGCCGCTTGTTCTATCTGCTCCAAAAGCTTTGCATTAAACTCCAGGGAGTTCACGGTTTTACTTCTGCACAATTTTCAGTCTCAAGTACGAAGCGGCTTTAGTTTTAGCTGTTGTAGGGAGCATGGCTACGGTCGTGGCGCTATGTGCGAAAGCCTGGATCTCTCGGCCCCACAAGACAATTGCCCCCGAATGCTGGTTCTAATGTTTGCAAAGCTCCAGCGGGTCTGCGACTGACTCGAGAGCCCCACCCGTCTATGAAGGAACACGGCTGATCCACGACAGTGTGTTTATTTCAAGGGTATTCATTCATTCGTCACTTTACAATCGAAGGTGAGCACTACACACGCATGATGTCAGCACACGGATGGCGCCTCCACACGATGATCACGCAACAATATTTCCAGCACGAATCGGGTCCATTTTAAAAGGGAGGTATGACGGGTTACCTCCTCAGGGCATCACGTGATATGGTGTTTAGACACATTATACAGTGCGCATATACACCAAGATGAGTGGCATTTGAATCACACTGACGTCATTGTATGCAAGAATTCTCACTCATATCCATAACAGTACTCTTAGGGTCATAATGAAGTGATTCTGTAATGAATTATGAGCTATGCGCTTGCCCATTGTTTAATACAGACCTTTTGCTTTCATTGCAGCAACTGTTTTTGATATAAAGTGCCTTTCCCAGTACAGGACCTATTAGTCCTAAATATTTTTTCCTGAGAATCGTAGGTAGAAACTGCTGTCCTATTTCAGAATACTCTGTCCGATGATCGACTGTGTCAAGTGAGCGCGGGAAAACTCGATGTGCCTTTTGTTAATTTACCCAAGCAGTCTATAGTTACGTTTGTTGTTATGACATGAGCTACATTTTTTAACAGCTTTAAAGTAGGCTACATTTTCGAAAGAAAGAGCTTAACTTCCGTATTGTAATAAGCCTGATTACAGATGATTTTACACACGCCACTCCATAATCTAAGCTTTTGCTTGACAATTGTTAGGGTGGAATTCTGTACGAATGTAATGTGGAATAATCGTTTCCATTGTTACAGCACTGCAAAAAAACACAAGCGCTTTTTACTTATATACTGGCTTGTTAGCCAACGCCGTGGTTCTTGTTTGTCTACTTCAAAAGGATGGAATGCTAGGCAGGCCCTGTATGGATTTATACCTTTCACCTACAAATATTTGGAGAGAGCGTTTAAACAAACTATCTCGCATGCTATTACCATATGTTTTGGTAAACACACCACTGCAGCAAATTCTTTCAGTTCACTGCTGTGCTTGAAAAAAACCTTATCATCACCGGAATGCACATAATAAAAGAGGGGCACCTTTTATTATAAGTGTGCACATAGACTTTTTTGTGCTAAGTGCAAATTGCAACATTTCAATAAATATTTTACTCTGAATGATAGAAGGGGCTCTGTTAGTAAAAAGCTGTTACGTACTTTAGGATGCAATTTAATCACTTGTTGAGTAACATTTTAAACCCCTCACCCTCCCTCACCCTCACCCACCCTCACCCTCACTCACCTTCAACACCTCACCCTCACTCACCCTCACCCACACTCACCCTCACTCACCCTCAACGCCTCACCCTCACTCACCCTCAACGCCTCACACTCACTCACCCTCAACACCTCACACTCACTCACCCTCACCCTCTCTCACCCTCACTCACCCTCAATACCTCACCCTCACTCACCCTCACTCTCACTCACCCTCACCCTCACTCACCCTCACTCTCACTCACCCTCACCCTCACCCTCACTCACCCTCACTCACCCTCACTCACCCTCACCCTCACTCACCCTCACTCACCCTCACTCACCCTCACTCACCCTCACTCACCCTCACTCACCCTCACTCACCCTCACTCACCCTCACCCACCCTCACCCACCCTCACCCACCCTCACTCACCCTCACTCACCCTCAACCCCTCACCCTCACACAGTGCAATAGGTCTCGGAGCATTTGAGTTAGAGCTTTTAGAAATGTTTATGGCTTTTTTTTTTAATTCTTTAGCATTGGCTACAGGAAACAAAAATGCTAAAGATTTACAAAAAAACCCATAAACAATTCTAAAAGCACTAACTCTAATGCTGCGAGACCTATTGCATTTCCAATGCTTGTCTCTACTATGTGGCTCATTGATTGAAGATAATTCTGCCAACCACGTCTTGCTGTGGCTAAATAAAGTTATCGTGAGACTCAATAAGCCTCCTATACGGTCCCCCAGTTGCGCTTCCATCTGTATCAGCGTGCTTCTTCCGAC
The DNA here is from genome assembly GCF_964263255.1 of Lissotriton vulgaris. NCBI lineage: Eukaryota > Metazoa > Chordata > Amphibia > Caudata > Salamandridae > Lissotriton > Lissotriton vulgaris. The sequence goes on along the minus strand of NC_141694.1, from coordinate 410,573,334 downwards.
GTGTTTTTTTAGGTCGAGCAGACCTACCCTCAATGCGTGAGCATTGAAGGTGTCTGCTTCAGACCTATTGTGGCCCGTTAGTGAGAATGCTGGGGAATGAGGACACCAATCTGTTACGAGCTCGCAGTTTTCCCCGCGGGAGCGCGCGTCTGACCCGCGCTTGCGCAGATCAACTCACAGCCCCTGCTCGCACACAGCCAGCCCCCACCCCTCTGCATGCACGCATACACAGGCGCGCGTGCGCACACACACACACACACACACACACACACACACACACACAGGCGCGCGCATGCACACGCAGGCATACGACACACATACAGGCTCAATCACACACAGTCACGCACGCGCGCACACACACACTCCCCCCCTCCCCTCCCAGGCATACACACAGGCACGCACGCACTTCACTTCAGCCCTGGGCCCCACTCACCGACTGCGCTCTTCCGGCGGGCTCCTCACGGCGCGGCGCGGCTCGTCTCCTCTTCTTAATCGGGCTCGCGGACCTCGGGAGGCGGGACTTCCGGTCGGCCGCGACCTGATTCGCCGGCCGGCCAAGAGCTTCCGGGTCGCCGCGGGCAGCGCGGCGGCACTCCGATGCGCAGTCCCTTTTCTTCAGATGCAGGGGTGTCCGTGCTTACAGAATTTTATCGTGATTGAGCCTCAAATATTGCAAATAATCCCTGATGTCCTTTTAAAGTGTGGTCCAATTCTTTGAAGACTATTGAATTTAGCTGAACAGATTTTGGGCTGAATTCTCAAAAGGAGCAGTAGAAGTACAGAGACTGCAGATGCACAATTGTTTTATTTACACCACCAAGGAGTAGTACAGCTGGAAAGCTGCAAGAAACGCCGATTTCCATGTGTATTAAGGAGTGAGCCATGTGATTTTTAGGCATGGCTTGACCCCTCAGCTGTCTGCTTAGCCTATTGTTACCAATGTTTTAAAATATATACAGAGTGGGCAGCGGCGTAGCGTGGGTTGCCATTCTGGTCCGATTATTGTGCATTATAATTTATAAATATTTCAATTTTTTAAGTAGACCTTTTAAAGTGCTAAATTTGATTATGCAGCAAGGAAAACAGAAAAACAGATTTTAAGTAACTAGTTTTAAGCCAGAAACATCTCCAAATGTTCTTTGAACGTCCGGGGGTCTCGGTGGAAGTGGAAAGGTGTTCTCCCACTATGACTGTACAACTTGGATGTGCCTAAGGGATACACCAGGCTACTCAATGTGGCCACTTATCCAGTATGAAACTAAGCTTAATGTTTGTCCTATCAAGCCTCTTCCGGGTTTTATGCTCAGACAGAATAGGACATCTATTTTTATGTTAAAATGGTCTGTTGACACATCCAGACAAGCGGGCGGTGTGGTTGAAAATTGACGCACTGTCATATGGTGGAAGCTCACAAACCACAAGGCTTGATTTTTCTCTTCCTTTTTTTATACACTTTTCTAATTTTATAATGCTTTTTCGGAGGCCTGAAGTAACCTCTACAGTATTTTGTAGAGCACTGGTTTTGTACAAAATTGTAGCATTTTCTTTGCTGAAACTATAGATATTCAAGTAGAGGTTTTGGAAGTGTAGCACACACATTTCTACAAAAAGGGAAGGAAGTTCCTCACCAGTCGTTTGTTCGCCTAACTTCCTCTTCAGTTTGTCTGGTTGTGCTACTTGGTTTTGTAAACTTGTTTTAAATCTGTCTAAAACAAGAAACCAATTTGTTTGGGGAAAATAGGGCATGATGGATGACGGCTAAAATGTACATTTTAGATTTTTATCCTACTGTAACTACTATTTAGAAACCGATTTGAACTGGTGGAGTCGTTCAATTCGGTGAATTAGCATGAGTGTACTCTTACACCGAAAGTACATAACCCTAAGTAGAAGACATTAAACTCCAACTGCGTATAAAACGTGAATGAGAATTGTTTTTTAAACTGTAAAATAAAGTGGGTAATATTATATAATCTGCCAGAGGGTGGGGGAAAGCAAGCTTTTATGTTGGTTTTAAACCTAAAGTGCTACTTAGCAGTTTTCCTATTGCAGAGGTTGTATATGATTGCATTGAAACAGGATTTCATGGAATACTTTTACTGAGAAACCATTTTGCCTAAAGTGTTTAATAGAAATTTGCATGATGAATGAGATTTACCATTTAAAAGAAAAAAATTCCTAAAATGCCTTTTTTCAGTATTGACTTTTGCATACTTATTAACTTTGAAAAACAGTTCTTTATTCTCTCATAGACCCTTTATCCACACACCTCCTGTCTTTCTATATCCGTCATCCGTTTGGTTTAGACACACATCTTCACCCACCCTCACTCGCCCTCTCACCCTCACTCACCCTCTCACCCTCACACACCCTCTCACCCTCACACCCCCTCTCACCCTCACACCCCCTCACCCATCCTCACCCCCCCTCACCCTCACCCTTGCACAGCCTCACACACCCTCACACCCTTACACCCCCTCACCCACCCTCACGTAAATACAACACATATTGCATTACAAATGCTATAGGTGTCACATTTGCGTAAGTTATAACTAGTGGCATTGTAAATGACAACGCGTTTAATTTCGCTGTTTTCACACAACATAAATAAAAAAAATGTCATTTACAATACCAATAGCTCAAACTTTCCTAATGCGAGACCTACTGCATTGCACATGCTTGTTTTTATTTCAAGGACATCGTCTAGTGGACACTCGTGCTCCTATGCAGGTACTGTTTTTCTTAAATCTCATCCTGCATTGGTCTTTGAATATAGCTTTCTCTGCTAAATTATCTCGGCCACCTTTGGCTTCACGAAGGTCTGATGTTTCATCCAGGAAGTCCAGCATTGTGTTGGGTGTGCTTGCCAGTAATGAATTTACTTTCATTTCCCTACTCTGACTGCACAATCCGTTTACTTGCCTCGGTTGAGTAGCCGCTCTTCAGCCCACGCTTTCTTGTACATCAACTTTGCCTGCTGCACTTCCGGCTGTCAACTCTGCGTCTACTTCAATCTACATAAACTTTTGTGGGCACTGGGCAACGTTTAAGAATTAATTCCTGGTTGACTTGTTTTTCTGTCCTCCTCAATGTAGGCAATTATATTTACATGTCTGCGTGTTGTTGCTCTTACTGCTCAGGTTTGTTTGCCTTTCTTCACCTGTTTTGCGGAAGTACACGTATGTTCTGTTTTTGTACCTTCAACCGTGTGGCCAGTTGCACACCTTACATCCCAGCTTACAACCCAGTTTTCTGTTGGATGCATTTTTACGTGTGGTATATGTTTAGAGATACTTTGATGGCATTTTGAATGTGCCCATGTGATGGCAACTTACAAATGTATTTATGTGACCTCTTTTAAAACTCTCTCCTTACCTACACAACCCTCACCAATACTATACCCCTTTCTCCCTTTCTCTCCTTCCCACGCCTTCACTATTGGGCAATTATAGGTTTCTGAAATTCGATAAATGAATGCGTAACTGGTCTACAACTATTGCTTGAGTGATGTTTTTATTCACATCCTCAGAGTGTCAGTAGTTTGTTTTTTGATTTTTAATTGAATTTTGTATATGTGCTAAGGAGATTTTGCAACTGGGACCCCTTTATATGTAACACTGAACTACCCAGGTCCCAGCACCGTTGGGTTAACCCTTCATTCTGTAACGTGTCATTTTGAGTGGCAAGATGTGCCCTATCCAGAAGAGGGAGTAGTTTTCCCATGCTGCAACTGTGGTTTTTGCTTTGCATTGAAGAAGTTCAAAGTTTGTCTAGGCACATATTTTGAGGCTTGACGTCAGTTGAATACCCAGGTATTTAATGGACTTCATGGTGCAGTGAAACTGTGTTGTATTGGTTAATTAAGCTAGTAAGAATTTCCCTCCCACCAGAATTAGGTCCTCGGATTTGGACAAATTAATCTGTAGGCTTTCGACTGTCCAGAATTCCTCACGGAGTGGGCTAATGGGCTGAAGTGATTGCTGGGGCTCTGTGAGGGTAATTAGTAGATCGCTGGCAAAAGCAGACACTTTGCAAGCATTGCGAAACAATAAAATGCCAAGGATTTGGGAGTGGTCGCTAATCTTCTGCTAAAAGGTTTAGAAAAAGATTTTAAAAAGAAGCAGGGATGAACTGCATTCCTGACGGGTGTCCCTGTGAATGAGCACTGGAGCAGATGGTTGGCCATTGATCTCAACTCTTGCTCCAGGATTGCAGTATAAGGCTATAATACAACCCAGGATCCAATTGCCCAGGGCAAATTTCTTCAGGACATGCTTGAGTCCAATCTGTCAAACACTTGTTCAGCGTCGAGTGAAACGGGGGACCGCAGTTTTACCTTTCTTCCTTGCGATGTCGATGAGATGAAGGGTCTGCTTGGTCTTATCACGGGTGGCCCACTTTAATATGAACCCTCCTTGATTGACGTGAATTAAATAAAGTAATAGCTTATCCAGTCTTTGGCCAAAGGCGGTCTAGATTAAGCAGTGAGATTGGCCGATTAGCCTGGCACAGAGCAGGATATTTTCTTGTTTTTTAAATGGAGGTTTCGGTCCTGCTTTTGAGTATCCCCTTTGACTGCGGTAAGGTCATTAAAAAGAGTGGTCATGATAGGAGCTGACGAGGGAATCACCAATAGAATAGTGGAGCGCACCATGGGCCCAGTTCTTAGAGGGCTTAAATTGGTTGATGGCCCACAGTATCTCAGCAGCGGAAATGGACTTATCTAACACCACTGAGGATTTAGTGGAGTCTACGGAGGGTGATAAAGTTTAAGCATAAAGATTTATAGACTGAATAAAAGGCATTAAGCTTACAATAGGTAGTGGTATGCGTCTCTAAATCCACCAATACACCTGCATGTTTGGTAAGCACACAATTATGTGCTAACCAACGTCCAGCTTGTTTCATCTTTCATGAAAATGGGCCCCATGTCTGGTGGGGATGTAATTAGCTCCATCTAGTTCTAGCATGCATAATTGGCCCCTCTCTGCCACGCCCCTGCACCAGATCTTGTTGAAAGGTGTGCACTTATGCTGTTGCTAGAGGCCCATAACCATGCAACCTACTGTATGAGGCAACTAGTGCACGGACACTGCTCTGGTGCTTTAGTATGTTTTTTTTCACTACGAGGGTCACTGGAGTTCACCATGTCATTGGTGGTGTGTGGCAGACATGCAAATACCACGTTTAATGTGATATGCCGCATAATAGCATGAGATGCACCGTATGGTACAAGTACAAGGTTGCATGATGGATTGTTAATATCACATGAGAGGATAACACTTATTTTTCATGGATAGGCATGATCTTGTAAAACTCAAATGTGTGGACATAGTGTATGTTTTTCTGAATCACGCATCGGCTGATGACACATAGTGCGTGGATTTGTTGTCAACTTTGCTAGTTACTTTGACTAGTGAATCAATAAACCACAGAGGATTTAGGTACATAGACTGGTGTCCCCACCTTGTTAGTGACCCTTTCTTTGCAACATCATTGGCTTACCATGTGACGATAAGTTATGGTAGCTTTTCACCATGAGAGAATTGAGATTAATTTCCCAAATTGGTGGGCATTGACGGACACATGACCTGGGTTTCTGTCTCCCTTCCCTATGCAGTTACTAAGCCAAACGCCTATTGCACCGAGGAGACCCTGTAAATGATAAGTGGTTGAAACGTCGACATTATATATATTGGTTATCAAATTAGCTGTAAGCCTACATGTTGCGATAGTATGCACCAGTCTGTATGATCTAAAGTATACTTAACCAGTGAATGTGGTTTTGTGTCTTTTGTATATATTTTGTATTTATTTACACACTTGAGCACTGCGTTGCCTGCACTTTTGCGATTGGTTATACCATTAACTGCATATACACTGAAGGGAAATATGGAATACCCAAGAAACCGTTGTCAGCAAATCATTATTGTTTGGGTGTACTTAAGTAAGAATTCAACACTTGACTATGGAAATGACACATTGATCGTTGGCTTTCCCAGACATAAGCAGGAGGGTCGCACACCACATATGAGTCCCACAGTTTACTCTTTTTTTTTTTTTTTGTAACCTTATTTTTCCATTTTACATAAAGATGAAACAGAAAACAAATCAAAACAAAAAATAATCATGAGCCTTCAATGTGTGTACATACAATATCCAATAAAAAATTATCAAATCAAGGAGGACAATACAATAATACCAAAAACTCACAATAGCCAATGAGTTGCACTGAAAACATATGGGTGTGATACTCCTGCACCAACAATAATGATAAATAAACAACGTGAAATGTTCATGTGGAAAAACAGCTCTATATATCTCGAATCCAAGACAGGGCCAAAAAAAATTAATACAACCAAACACACATACTGCATACCCCATTGTCCTAACCATTATCTGAGATAAAGTGAGATTTATCCTATTCCTGAGGGGGTAATGCCTGATTGTGTTGGAGATTCATTTATAAGCTGGCGTCGGGATATGACTCTCTGTATGGGCCCCATATATCAACGGGTCGGGAGGAGGCCGGAAGTAAAGTGCTATATTACTCACTATTCACGCTACAAAACGCCATACTGTTTAACCAAACACAACGGATGTATGTCGTTACAACGCATACTTTTACTCCGCGTACCATTACAACGCGGTATTTACAACGCATACCGCTACAACGCATAGCGCTTTGGGGTGCTGGATAGTGGTAAGTATAATTTACTATTCTAACTCCAGTCCCCGTGGACCCTAGGGAAGGTGTTGGATAGTAAATTAAACTTACCTCTTATCCTAGAGCGCCCCCCCAGCGCAATGCGTTGTAACGGTATGCGTTGTAATGCCTGCGTTGTAGTGGTAGTGCGGAGTAAAAAATGCGTTGTAACAGGTGAATACGAACACAACAGGTGATGGACCGAATGTGGATCAATGTCACACACTCACCCCAGTCCAAAGATCTGGGCCCAAATCCATCGTTTTTTTGCACTCCACACCACTCTGGGTTAGACAATGGCGATATGCAAATCAGCTCTGTCCCTGTGCCCCATGGGAACAGTCCAGTCCGAACTACAAAAGCCATGTCCGTCCCAGAACGGAATCAAGCATCCGAGGACCGGACCGGTTTCGAGGTAACACCTCTCATCAGCCCGGCTAGCTTGACTCCAGTGGCGTGGAGTGCCTGGGACCCACGTCTGGGCATCCCCAGCGCACTTAGGGCGGAATATGCAAACACAACAGGTGATGGACCGAATGTGGATCAATGTCACACACTCACCCCAGTCCAAAAACGATGGATTCGGGCCCAGATCTTTGGACTGGGTTGAGTGTGTGACATTGATCCACATTCGGTCCATCACCTGTTGTTTTTGCAAATACTGATTAACCAGGCACGAAGTGTCGGGGCACGTTTACTACCCCATAGCAGTGCAATCTCACGTTTGGCCAAAAGGAAGCCCAAGAGCGCCAGGCGGCGTACCATCTTGGGGAATTTTAATACACACCCCAAGAGTGCGATTTAAGGTAAAGGAGTGAGGGGTAACGATAATATGTCTCCCAAGGTGGTGTGAATATCAATCCAATAGTCGTGTATTTTAGGACAGGTCCAGGTTAAGTGTGCGAAATCTGCGAATGGGGCAAGGCATTTGCGGCAATGGTGAGGCCTAGAGTTGTCAATACGGTATGGATGTGCAGGGGTAAAATACATCCGCCTAAGGAATTTGAAGTGCAGCAGCTTGTGACGACTGTTTAGAGAGATGTCGGATGTGGCCCTGCAACAGAAAGCCCACTGATCATCCAAGATGGGCCCACCCAGGTCACCCTCCCAAGCAGCACGGGGCCTTGAGTCCAGCATCGGTTTTAGTGTTCCACATTGTTTATATAGTTTGGAAATCAAATGCGTGTTAGTCGGGGTTTGAATCCAATAAGGAGAGGGGAGGGAGCTCCGCAGGCGCCAATAGGAAGGAGGAGTACGTAGCCCGCAATGCCGAACGCAACCGGGTGAGTATGAAAGTGTCCATGAAGGACCGATCACTAAATCTGGCCTCTTCCGACGGAGAGAAGACGTGCCCATCTGGGAACAAGTCACCAGTGGTGCTAATGTTAAACTTAGCAAGTGTGCGCATTACCAGAGCTTCACCTGTGAAAGGAAACAGAGAGGAGTTGGGCAGAGGTAGAGCTGGGGAATATAACCGGTCCAAACCCAACAGTCTACGCAATCTAATCCAAACTCAGCAGGTGGTGGAAACCGTTTGAATATCACGGGGGTCCCTAGGGAAGCCCGTTGGAAGAATCGTGAGTAATTGTCTAGGCAAGACCAGATCAGAATCTGGACGTAAATAGGGGATGCGGGCATCAGGATGGAACCAGGCGTATGCATAGCAGCATTGAGCTACTAAAAAATACAAATATAGATCTGGTACACCCAGCACTCCCCTCTCGGGGGGTAAAGTCAAGACCTTCCAGCTGACTCGAGGGGTCTTGTTTCCCCATACCAAACGGATTAAGTGAGAGCGAAGTTGCGAAAAGAAGACTTTAGTCAACGGAATAGGAATGTTGTTAAAAAAATATAAAAACCGGGGCAAAACAATAATTTTGATGATTGCAATTCTGCCCGCCATGGACAAAGGTAGGCGCAGCCATCGGGCGACCTGAGTCTCCAGCGCAGCAACTGCGGTGCCATAATTGAGATGAATGACCGAGGTGGTGTCAAGGTGAATGTGGATGCCTAAATACTTAACCGAATCTGTGCACCACTCTAATGGATAATCAAAAAACGCCAAGGCAAAGTGCTGGCCGTCAATGGAAATATAACCGACTTGTGCCAGTTAATGTGAAGTCCAGAATAGTTACCAAAACGTATGATCTCTCGAATTAGCGGTGATAAATTATCTTGAGGCAGACGGACATACAAAACCATATCGTCAGCATACATGGAAAGCAACTGAGGTCCCGGACGAAACTGCAGGCCACGCTGGAGATGTTTCTCTTGAAACTGTCGAGCTAGAGGGTCCACAGATAAAATAAAAAGGAGAGGGGATAGGGGGCATCCTTGCCTTGTACCATGGTATAGAGGGAAAGGGTCGGAGAGGGTGCCATTTAGGCGCAGCCGGGCCATGGGTTTATTATATAAGAGGGCCACTGTATCCACAAAACTCCGGCATGCCCATACGGCCCGTAACCGACAGAAAAAAAGGCCACTCGAGAGAGTCAAAGGCTTTTTCGTCGTCCAACAAGATGGCGGCGGCAGGCGTGGAGGGATCTAAGCGATGTAGAACAGTGAACAGCGTGTGTAGATTAAGCGAGGTGGACCTGTGCTGGACAAAGCCAGACTGCACCGGTGAAATAATGGACTCCATCAAAAGAGAAAGTCTAATGGCGATGACTTTGGCCAGGATTTTATAATCTAAGTTTAAGAGGGAGAGAGTCCGATACGAGCCCCATGGAATAGGATCTTTCCCCGGTTTGGGTAGCAATATAATTACTGCTTCGCTCAATGTCGGAGGGAGGACTCCCACCTCCAAAGCCTCGGCATATACCTCTACCAACCTCTGGACCAACAAGTCCTTATACGCAGGAAAGCCGTCCAACCCAGGAGCCGAAGAGGCGCGGAGGGCATTGATCGCCTCCACAATACTGTCCGACGTAATTGGGGTTAGGAGGAACTCCGACATGTAACGTTCGAGATAGACCAAAGCCACTTCGGATAAATAATCCTCCTGCCCGCAAGAGTCCCCGGAGAGACGAAAGGTATAAAGATCTTTATAGTAAGTGAGGAACAGGTCGCAGACCGCGGGGTGGACTGGACGGGGGAGCCGTCCACTCCGGACATAGCAATGATGTACGTGGGGCCTCTGGGAGGACAAAGTGTGTTGGCCAATAACCGGCCCCCGCCTCTCACCCTCTCAATACCGCCTAGCCATGCAGTGTTTTTTGAGGAAGAGCGGCATCCCGAAATTCGACGCATAACTCCAGCCGACTCGCGGCCAGGGAATCGGAGGGGGAGCTAAGCATTTCTCGGTCCAGTGCTGCGATTTTCTCCTCAACACGGTCTAGGGTGGTGTGAAGATCACGAAGTACCCCGGCATGTTTCGAGATACAGACCCCCCCTAATATATGCCTTAAAACCTTCCCACAGCATTGCATAGGTTTCGACTGAACCGGTGTTTAGTTCAAAATAATCCTCTATGGCCTGTCTAACGTCCTCGGTGAAGACAGGGTCTAATAAAGCCCGACCAGGGAAGCGCCACTGTCTCTCATACCCTCGCTCGCGGGAAATAGAAAGCTGAAGTAGAACTGGGGAATGATCAGAAAGAGTGCGTGGAAGAGTATGGACAGCCCCCAACCAACCAGCCACCTCGGGAGAGACAAGCCAATAATCCAATCTTGTCCATGTGTTGTGGAAGCCTGAATAATGTGTGAAGGAAGGATGGTGTGCGTTCAGATGGGTCTCGACGTCCACCAAGAAGTAGTGTATGCATATCTCTCATAGGGCCAGTCTGGAATGGGGCATGGAGTCAGGTGTAGAGGCAGTGCTAGCTCTAGGATGATTCAAAAGGAGATTAAAGTCTCTGCCAACAATCAAAAGCCCAGTGTCTGCTGTTAAGAGCTGGGTCGATAGGGAGTGATAAAAGGAAGGCGAGTCGATATTCGTACCATAAATGCATACAAAGGAGACCTTATGGCCCATCAATAAACCTGTTACTATCAAAAACCGGCCCTCAGGGTCCCGGTGTTTAAAACAGTGTGCAAAATGGATTTTTTTATGTATCAGAATGGCAACAACCCTGGAGTATGAACTGTAATTAGAAAAAAATCTGTGTGGACCCCAAGCAGAGGCCATCGACTCGCCCTCCGAACCTGCCAAATGCGTCTCCTGCATAAAAAGGACATCAACATGATGACGCATAACATAATTTAACACCATTCTACGTTTCCTGTTATTGTTCAAACCACGTACATTCCACGTTAATAACGAAAGTCCGGAAGGACCGGGCACATTGCCTAACTGTACCATCTATGCTGTACCGAAAAACACAAATCAGTGCAAAAAAACCACACCACACATAGCGCAAGTTTCATCTCTGGCAAATTGAAGTATCCAATAAGAAAGAAAACAACCCCCCCCTCCACCCGCCACCCAACCTCTCAAATACCAATAAGAGGAATATCCCTACGCCGGGCGTGCAAACCAGCCATGAAATATCAGAAAACAACTGCATATGTTATCGAATGCGAAGAACTCAAACTAGATAATAGTGCTGTGTTCAATGAGCAATGAAAGGAGCGACTGAAAAAAGAAAAAAGACTTATCATCCATTCCCAGTCGGAGAGAAAAGATCAACGCTGTTTTGTGAAGCCTGCTGCGGCGGGGAGGTGGGCAGAGAACTGTTCGACGCCCCACCTGAATTGTTCTTAAAGTAACGGAAGAACTCCTGAGCTCCACTCGGCGTGTCAAATATTCTAGGACGGCCATCATCGTCCACCTTGAGGTGCGCAGGATAGAGCATGCCATATCAATGGCCAAGGTTCCTTAGCATGGCCTTGACAGTCCGATATTTGCGTCGGGCCTCCTGGACCATGGCAGTAAAGTCCGGGAAGAAGGAGATGTTGCTACCTTGCCATTGGATTTCACCCCTCTCACGGGCCTAAAGTTCATAAGTCTGGCCACAATCGGTCTGGGAGGCAAGCCCGGTCTGGGGCGAGGGCCTAAGTATCGATGTGCACGTTAAACAACGAAACCCTGGGTGAAGGAATCCCTGCCGAACAAATCAGAAAGGAGCAGCTCCACAAATATGTCCATTTTGCCAGTAGCGGTCGTCTCCGGCACGCCTAAAATACGAATGTTATTGCGGTGTCCCCTGGCCTCCAAATCCTCGTTCTTTATAGCCACCTCTTTCAGGATCTTTTCCATTCTTTCTTGTCGTTTAAGAGAGGAGGCCCCATCCGAATTATCAAATCGACAGTCCAGGGCCATTAAGCCCGCCCTCATTTCGGCGAGCATGGCAGCGGTCAGGGCCTCTGAGCCAGGCGACTCAGGAGGAGGGACATCCTCCGCAGTCGTGCCCGCGGCAGGGTCCGCCATGGCCCCAGGGGTCTTGTTAAATTGGATCTTAGGCTGTCGAGGGTCTTTCTTGACCATCGTGGCAGGGTGGTCCCAACAGCAATGAGATACTTTGATGGCATTTTGAATTTGCCCATGTGATGTCAACTTACAAATGTATTTATGTGACCTCTTTTAAAACTCTCTCTATACCTACACAACCCTCACCAATACTATACCCCTTTCGCCCTTTCTCTCCTTCCCACGCCTTGACTATTGGGCAATTATATGTTTCTGAAATTCGATAAATGTATGCGTAACTGGTCTACAACTGAAGATGTGAATAAAAACATCACTTGAGCAATAGAGTGTCAGTAGTTTGTTTTTTGATTTTTCATTGAATTTTGTCTCTGTGCTAAAGAGATTTTGCAACTGGGACCCCTTTATATGTGACACTCAAAATGACTCTGCAACCACATATCATAAATCTTTCACGCTATGCCTTTTTTCTGATTAGCAGGGAGTACATTTCATGCCTTCAGGCAACCTGCATGAATTATATCTGGGAGGGGCAACAGTAGAGACGTGCTATGAAGACCTATTCGCAAAACACCCCAGGGATGGTGGGCTGAAGGCCCTTCATCTGTTACATTATTACCAAGTGTCTTAACTACGCTACATGATCGAGTGGCTGACGGGGGAGATGGCTAAACAGCCAAGTATTATTGACCATCACCTTTGCAGCCAGGCCACTGGGTGAAGTACCATGGGTACTGAAAGGCAGGAGTTCATCTCCCTTCTCTCCAGAGCAGCATTAGCTGCCTGGGACTCTCTGGTCAATTTAGGGACCTTACCTCCATCCCGTCCCCTCTCACACGAGTCCTAGATAGTGCAGATTTCACGCAGGGTAGGACGACCTGCTACTTTCATCTTTAGAAGTCAAAGGATGGCTTTCCCTCAAAGCTTTCTACATAGAGTGCAGCGAGAAATCATTTCAGGAACAAGCATGAATGCGGGATTCCCGAGTCCAAACGCTTCCATTACCTTCAAATCCGACAGTGGGTCACATAAAACAGTATTAAAGCAAGCACCACTAGAGCGCTCATACCGAAACACCTGGTTTCTAACATTTATGCCATATTCGAGATAGCGACTACAGCATGTGCATCCTCCTTTCAAACTACAAGGGAGACTGAACTTAACATATCACTTGACGCTAAAAAATGGCATTAGATATTTCTTCATACTAATATTAATTATTAATAATCTATGAAATAGAGAGATCCTACACAAAATAATGTTTTGTTGGCACTTTACCCTAAATCGTCTCCACATTAACAACCTCACTTATTCAGACGCTTGCTGGCATGGTTGTGGGAGTAACAGGCTCTCTAATTCATACCCACACTTGGGTGATTTGTGGGGCAATATCGTTCTTGCGATCTCATAAATCCAAGGTCAGATATTAGACGAGCTTCCTGAACTGGCTTTACTTGGCAGACCATTGACGGGTCTATATCCCCGCCACTCCATTGTAGGTATGCCTAGCGCCCCATTCTCTCTCCATTTCTGGGGAAAACCTATTAAGGCAATTTGCAAACTCTGGTTACATAAATGTTGGCAGCTGTGGGGGCATGAGCAAGTAGTGTATGATGTTTCAGGTAAATCTCATCTTTTATTTTAAAAATCTTTTTATTGAAATAAAACCGCTCCATCAAAAGACTCATCAGGTAGCAGCAGAAGTGCAGTGATATATATACATTAGAGAACTACAATCAACAAGACGTCAGCGGTTATAGTAGCGGTGTGCCCCCACGTCACCCCCTAACAGAATGCAGATAGGTCCGCCCACCCGTCTCCACCTCCCCATCCAGCCCCCCCTCCCGGAACAAAGTCCTCCCTCCCCCTACCGCCCGCCCACCTATCCCACCCTTCCCCCGGCATGTATAGAGCTTCTTCACCAGCCGAGGCTCATGGCCTCCCAAGAAGTGGATGTGTCGAATGTATACATTGCGTGGTGTTCAGTGGGGGGGGACCTTCACGGTGAAACATCTGGGGTAGCCATCCATTCCTCTCTATACCTCCTCCAAGCCTGCCATATCTTTTCCCATCTCTTGGGGCAACCCCGACTATTATAGATGACCTTCTCTACCCTCTGGCACCAATCCATATCTCATTCCCATTCCTCAATCGTCGGGATCAAGTCACTCCCCCAAAGCCGTGCGATGTTTCTCTTGGCCACCATGCTGACAAAAGCTAACCATATCTTATCTCCTTTGGACCATGTCACCTCACCCGTGACCCCCAGAACGTGCCATCTAGCCTCCAGCGGTACCTCCACCTCTACCACTTCCTCCATTATGTCCGTCAGTGTGACCCAATATGTACGGATTTTAGGGCAGTCCCAAAGGATGTGGAAGAATGTGCCCTCTTCCCCGCAGCCTCTCAAGCAGAAGTGTGATGACACATATCCCATCTTAAATTGTACTGTGCGAGGGGTGTAGGACCTATGTAGGATGCGCAGCTGCACCAATCTGAACCGAGCTCGGATCGCCACCTCCCTAGGACATTGTAGGGCCTAACAGACCAAGGTTGGATTCCCACTTTTCCCTCTGTAGCCCAAGTGTGTCCGGAACATTATTAATAAGCTTCTTGTAGGTAAGCGAAATTGCTTTGTCAATCATGGGGTCTAATAGTAGCCTATCCTCAAGTGGGGCGTGCTCAGGAAGTTGATCCCCCTGCTTCAAATGCTTGTGCAGAGCATGCTTAAATTGTTGATAATGCAGGAATTCGCCCTCACCCATCTAGAAGTCCGTCCGAAGACTTGCAAACTCCACTATCTGCCCCCTCTTCCAGACGTCCCCCAGCACATCTATACCGATCGGGCTCCACTGGCTTAGGTCGCGAAGTCTCGCCACCTCCCCAAGGAAGTCACCTTTCCATAAGGGCATTTGAGCCGTAAGCTTCATCTCCCACCCAAGCAATTTCGCAGCCTGGGGAGGTAAGGGTTGGCTGCGCCTCGGTTTAGAATAGAGAGCCGCTAGGTAGGAGTCTACTCCCAGGGCCATACGATCCACCCGGTATGCAGGTTACTCCTGCGGAGCAAACACCCAGCCGTTGATATTAATCAGCTGTGCCGCCCAATAATATAGACGGATGTCGGGTACTGCCAGTCCCCATTCATAGGGACCCCGTTGCAGTTTCCGAAGGGCAATCCTCGGACATCCTCCGCTCCACAATAAAGAGCGCTGCTCAGCCTCCACCGTCTTAAAGACGTGTTCCGGGATCAGGAAGGGCGAGCTCTGCAGCACATATAGCAAACGGGGCAGGGCCATCATTTTGAATAACACGGCTCTACCCATAAGGGAGACCGGGAGGGTCCGCCAGTGCTGCACGTCACTGTGCAGGCGATCTAGTTGCGACTGTACGTTAAGCTGGAGAAACTCGGTGTCAGACGGTGTGACCCATATCCCTAAATACGGGAACGTTGCGCGCCAAACTAGGCCCTCGCAGCCAACCACACCAGAGTATAGCCCAAGGATTTGTTCCAGTTGATACGGTACCCGGAGAACTCCCCGAACAGTCACAGCATGGCCATTAGTCGTGGTATGGATTCCAACGGTTGCTGGGTGTACAGCAATACATTGTCTGCATAAAGGGATATGCGTACCTCCCATCCACCCCCCATGTCTATGCCCCACACCCCAGGGTCCGTCCTTACCCAATGTGCCAGCGGCTCCAGTGCCAGGGCAAAGAGGGTTGGGGACAGGGGGCATCCCTGTCTCGTGCCGCGCCCCAATTGGAATTCTCGCGACATGGTCCCATTGACCCGGACTCTCGCCAGTGGTTTCCGTATACAGTAGTTTCACCCAGGCACAGAAGTTGTCCCCGAAGCCCAACTTCTCCAACACTGCATAGATGTAATGCCATTCAATGCTATCGAAGGCCATGTGGGCATCAAGTGAGAGCAACGAGGCTGGCACCTCCCGACGCGTGGCCACTGACTGTAGAACCCAGAATAGGCGACGTAGGTTGAGTTGTGTGCTCCTATGGGGCATAAAGCCCGACTGCTGCGGGTGGACCAGAGATTGGATCACGGCACCCAGGCGCGTGGCCGGGACTTTCCCCAGAACCTTCGTCTCATAGTTAAGGAGGGAGATGGGCCTTTACGAACTACAATACCCCTGTGGTTTTCCCGCTTTATGGATCACGACGATTGTGGCCAATCGTAGGTCCCTCGGAAGCCGCCCAATCTCTCGCGCCTCGAGGAACATGCTGCACATATGGGGCGCCGTGCTACTAGCCACACAGCCAAATGCTTCTGCTGGGAGCTTTCCCTGTCTGCTGGTCCCCCATGGCCTCTTCCACTTCCCGGACCGTGATCCCTGCTTCCAGCACATCCCTGTCCGCTGGCTCTAACACTGGGAGCTGCAAGGGGGCCAGGAAGTCACGGCACTCTTGTTCGTCCCTTGTCGTGTGGGACCGATACACCTCCTCATAGTATCGCGCAAAGTCCTCCGCAATTGCCACGCTCGTGGTGCTCTCTGACCCATCCGGTCGCTCTATTCGCGGCACCCATCTCGATCTCTCTTTTCCAACCATGCGATCATCTTGTTCGCCTTGTCCCCCAGGTCGTACACCCTCCGGTGGGTGGAAACAGGGAGGGAGCACACTCTTGACCTCTCAGCCGGGTCGCCCCTTCGCATTCTGGTACATGCAGTTCATACGATTCAGGACAAAGTTCGTAAGTATTACACCAAGGTTGGTGCAAGCAGGTGCTTGGTACAAGGTATCTTTAGACAGGAACATGGCTCGTGTTTCAGGATAGTATCCTTCATCAGTAGAGATCAGTTTGGGGTGGCTAAGAGGCTGTTAAACAATCCAGGCTTTATTGCCTCTCGGGCGCGGAGGTGCTTCGCCTATAGTTTGTCAGCTACGGAGGCTCACGGGAGACCTAAACAGGAAACAGGGAAGGAGCACACTCCTGACCTCTTAGCCGGGTCGCCCCTTCGCATTCTGGTACATGCAGTTCATACGTTTCAGGACAAAGTTCGTAAGTATTACACCAAGGTTGGTGCAAGCAGGTGCTTGGTACAAGGTATCTCTAGACACGAGACATGGCTTGTGTTTCAGGATAGTATCCTTCATCAGTAGAGATCAGTTTGGGGTGGCTAAGAGGCTGCCAAACAATCCAGGCTTCATTGCCTCTCGCACGCGGAGGTGCTTCGCCTATAGCTCGTCATCTACGGAAGCTCACGGTAGCCCTAAACAGGAAACAGGGAGGGAGCACACTCCTGACCTCCGTTGGGTGGCTAGCGCGTGCGATCGCGCCTGGTCCGTCAGGATATCCCTTATTTCCTTGCTTAGGAGGCGCACCCAATGTAGTCTGTCCCGTTCCCGATCTGAAGTAAGCCCTGTCTCACTCTCTAGAGCATGAAGCTCCGACTCCAATCGTGTCACCTGCGCATGCTTGTCCTTACGTCTTCGCCCCACCTCGGCCTGTACAAAGTCCCTGGCTACGGTCTTGTACGCCTCCCACACTATCCCTGGGGAGCTCACAGAGCCTACGTTTTCATCAAAGTACTGGTCCACCCTCTCCCTAAATTTCTCCTGGAAGTCCCTGTCTTTAAATAGAAAGGAATCTAGCCGAGGGGGGACGCTCCAATCTCGTTTGGGACCCATCACTTGAACTCCCACCGGCGCATGGTCTGAAATCCCTCTAGCCTTGTGGTGACCGTCTCGAAACAGATTCATGCAGTCCGCTAGTATAAATATGTAGTCCATCCTAGATGAAGACCCATGGGCTGCGGAGATGTGTGTGTACTGTCTCATGTGTGGGTTGTGCGTTCTCCATAAATTGATCAAACCCAGTGCCTGCGCAAAATCCCTAAGGTGACCTACTCCCCCTCTGCCTAGCGTATTCTGCGATCTATCCAAATCTCTAGCCATCACATCGTTCATGTCTCCACCGAGAACTAATGTCCCCAAGGGCATTTTCAGCAGCAACTTCCCTACATCGGGGAAGGTGGACTCTTGCAGCTTCGGAGGTATATACAACGAGCAAAGGTTCAGGGTACGACCCTCCCACTGCACTGATAGGGCCGCATAGCGACCCAAGAAATCTCATCCTTTTAATGAATTATGGAGTCATGTTATTTCATACTTGAATAGATTACAGT
Organism: Lissotriton vulgaris; assembly: GCF_964263255.1. NCBI lineage: Eukaryota > Metazoa > Chordata > Amphibia > Caudata > Salamandridae > Lissotriton > Lissotriton vulgaris. The sequence goes on along the minus strand of NC_141694.1, from coordinate 410,555,124 downwards.
GGCAGAATATGCCCTTATACTTCGAACTGATGGGTTTCTCCATTAAAGACCTGGAGAGAACACTCCTTGCAGGGGTGTTATGTTATCGCCCACCGGGCTCTGTTCCCTCCCTATCAGACTTTCTTGATCTGATATACGACCTATCGAATACTCACTCTAAGTTGTTGGTCCTGGGGGACTTTAACTTATGGCACTGGATGGAGCGTTCACGACACTTTGCCAAGCTTTTGGTGATATTCAGCTGCAGTAACTGGTCGGCGTTGCTACCCATAGGGGAGGTCACGTCCTGGACCTGATTTTCGCGGACGCTCAATCAGTAGTGGTCAATGATATCCTACGCCAATGCTGGACCGATCACGCACTGGTGGCGTTCTCCCTTTGCATAGGGGTTTGTCCCTCTGAAGCTGCCGGGGTAGGATTATCGAAACTAGGTAGACCTTGGTCCCGACTTTTCAGGTCACCTTCACTGCCTTCCTTACTACCAGACAACTTTTGTCTGAGCAACTCGGTGGAGGAAAGCTACCTCTCCTTGTGTCGGTCTATTACTGACTCGTTAGACAAGCTGGTGCCCCTTCGTAGGTCTCGAGGGAGAGTGAATCATGCTTTCCCCTGGTACACGGAAGAGCTACGACAGCTAAAGCTGAGCTGTAAACGCGCCGAGAGAGCCTGGAGGAAGCAGTACTCATCATCGGCTAAGGCATCGTTCAGGCTCGCACTGCAGGGCTACAAGGCGCAGATTAAGTTGGCAAAGGCGGCCTTTCTGGAATCCACCTTGAATAAGGCGCCTAATAAATCTCAGGCCCTGTTCAAAATTGTCAGGGACTTGTCCCACCCAGTGTGTGTAGCCAACATGGTCGTGGCGTTGCAAGCCCTGTGCGATTCCCTGGCGGGTGCTTTTGAGGAGAAGACTGCAAAGATCTTAGAGGGCTTAAAAAACCCTCTGCCCGCTGCTCTCGGTTTGGGAGCTCCGGTTGGCCCGATCAGTCGACCCCGGCCAGTAGGGCTCTGCCCTGGCTCGGGAGCTCCGAACGGGTCACCCAGTCGACCCCAGCCGATTGCTGCAGCTCTCACTCAGGGTACTCTTGGCTTGGGAGCTCCGGCTGGTCCGCCCAGTCGACCCCAGACGGGTGCCTTTGGCCCTAGTCTGGGAGCTCCGGATGGACCACCCAGTCGACCCCAGCCGAGTGACCCAGTTTCTTGTTGGGGAGCTCCGGAGACTTCCTCTAGTCGACCCCAATTGAGACTGTTTCCTTGTCCCTCCATTGAGGATTTTTGCAGCTTGGCACATACGGTAGTTTCAGGCTCTCTGCTCGACCCACTACCTCCCAAATTCTGGAAGGCCTTCCCCGCAGAACTCTTTCAGCCTCTGCATTCCATCTGCCTTCAGTCTTTGGAGTTGGCATCAGTCCCCGAGTGCTGGAAGTTAGCAGTAGTGTCACCTCTGCTCAAGAAGCCCACGCTGGACCCGGTTTGCCTTTCTAACTATAGGCCAATCTCTCTGCTCCCATTTCCTATTAAGATCATGGAAAAATGGGTGACCCGCTCGCTCTCAGGCTTCCTGGAGAACATCGGCTGGTTTGATGAGGCACAGTTTGGCTTCCGCCCCGGGCACGGGACGGAGTCTGCCCTGGTAACCGTACTGGACAATCTTCGGTCGCGTGTCGACAGTGGTCGGGCAGCCTTTCTAGTGCTGCTCGACATGTCGGCCGCGTTTGATACGGTCTGCCATCAGACCCTTATCAGGAGACTAGAGGAGTGTGGGGTCACAGAGGGCGCAAGAGACTGGCTGATATCTTATCTGGGTAGCCGGCAACAGCTGGTCTCGCTTCCTCCATTCAGCTCTGAGCCAAGGAAAGTTGTACAGGGGGTCCCTCAGGGCTCGGCCATCAGCCCGATACTTTTTAACCTGTACCTTCGCCCCTTGGTCCAGCTTATAAAATCTTTTGGTGTCTCGGCTTTCAATTATGCCGACGACACCCAGCTGGTCTTTTCTCTGGAGGGAAATAACGCGGTCCCGCTGGAGACATTTAATCGCTGTATGGCAGCCACAGCGGACTGGTTACGGGCCAATTCCCTCCAATTTAACAGCTCAAAGACGGAGGTGCTACATTGTTCCATAGACCGGATTCCGCGAGTTCTTCCAGAGAACTTCTGGCCTACCACCTTTCCCGAGCCAGTAGCGGCGGCGGGGTCAGCTCGCAACTTGGGGGTGATCTTCGGCCCAAATTTACAGCTTGACTTGCACGTTAATAAAACCATCTCTACGTGCATGATGCTGTTACGCATGTTGCGTAAAGTTCTGCCCCTTCTCCCCGCCCAGGCCAGGCCAGAAGTAGTCCACAGTACCATTCTAAGTCGTTTAGACTACTGCAATGCGCTACTTCTGGAGGCCCCAAAAAATCTGCTGGGGAAGTTACAACGAGTGCAGAACATGGCCGCCAAGTTGGCTCTTTCTCGTCCCAGGTCCAGCTCTTCCACTCTCGCGCTAAGAGACTTACACTGGCTTCCGGTACATCTGCGAGTGCTGTTTAAAGCCGCGTGCCTGGTGTTCAAGGCAGTACATCAACTGGGCCCAGTACCACTGCGGAATATGTTTGCCTGGTACTCTGCCTCGCGGCCCCTTCGTTCCTCGTCGGCACAACTGCTGGTTGTCCCGAGGTTTCAGAGAGCTAGGATGGGTGGCCGCTCATTTAGTGTTGCAGCGGCCAAACTTTGGAACTCCCTGCCTATTTCTTTGAGAAGCCACAAGGACTACCTGCTGTTAAGAAAGCGTTGAAAACGCATCTCTTCCCGAAAATTGTCTGAGCAGTGTGAAGTGTATTCGTCCAGAAGTTCAAAGCGCCAGGATGCCCTCTGGGTGACAGGTCTGCGCTCTACAAGTACACAAAATAAATAAACAAAAATACTCTGCAACCTCTGGGACTGTCTGACCCCACTTTTATACCTAAATTTGAATCCTACATAGTTCTGCAAAACTGATGAACTATGAACTTCCTTGCTTAATATATGGATGGCCTGGTGTCGGGTATGGGAAATTCGGAGGAAGTTTGGGAGTTTTGCTTGTGGTGGCATTCACCTTGCGGGAGCGAGCTGCGGCGCGGCCACGTTAATTACAACATATGGCAGTTGCTCGCTCCCGCAAGGTGGATGCCCCCACAAGCACAAGTGCAGTGCTTGAAAAGTGAAGACCGCCGATTGCAATGCTGCTTGCGTGTGGCATCACTTGTTTCTTCTTCTCCGCCTCTTTTCCTCTGCCCTGTCTCTCCTGACTTGTAGCTCCCCCGCGGTGGAATGTGGGTGGCGCTCTACAAGTTGTGCGACTTACCCGCTTATTGTAGGTGTTCAACTTAGTGACTCTAGGACGTTTATCTACAGTGCTTTCCCACAGCTGCCATGTACATTGTTTCGTCTCTTCCTGTGTAATTTAAAATGAGTGAAATATAAATATGGTTTTGATCACTTTGTACTGGAGAATGAACCTAGAGGCTTTTCCCTCTTGCATAAGCTACAAGGAATGTAAAGGTTCAGTCTCTCCTATAGCTCCTCGTTTCCCTCGCCCCTTGACACCTACACCTGCTCATTCCTTTCCCTATCCTCTGCACACACCTCCCAGGCCTGTTACCCAACATACCAACATCTCACTCTGTTCTCCTCTTTCCTCAAAATCAATCAGTGCCCCCTGTCTGTCTGTAGTGTGTACTTCTCACTTGTACAGAGCGGTGTTACTTTGTTGCAACATTTGCACTATAAAAGTCTTGTGCATTCGCGAAAACCTAGACCTCAACTGATCAATGCTGTCCAAGCCCAGGTTTGGCCACAGAGCTGTCTCACAGGCCTCAGTCAGCAGCGGCGATCTCTTAGTTTATCAAAAACACAAGAGGGAGGTAGAGCAGATAGTTGGATTCGCGCTCCACAACGATAATTAAGTAAACAAAGGAAATCCAACATTCAAAGGTGAAGGGAAGAGAGTGATCAATAGATGTTGAAGCACTCAGTGTTTTGTAAAATACCCCTCACACACCAAAAGGCCCCTTGGTGTCATGCTTCATCATCGGGGTCTTCGCACCCCTCCATCGGGATGCGGCGTGCTGCGACCTACGGCTACGCGGGAGCACTTATGGTGTTGACTATGTGTGGTGTACATTGTGTGGGGTATGTTTTCAAGTGAGTGGGGGGGATGTGTAGTGAAAAATTAAAAAGTACCTGGCACTAGAGTATAAAAAGAAAAACAATTTTATTCTGAACTTTGGCTGGTACTGTTAAAAGAAGTGCAGGACGAGATCTAGGCTGTTGTATTAATGAACAGGACCTCTGGTGTGCGTTGTTGTCGACATGTTTCGGAGACAAGCTCCTTCCTCAGGACGGGGGCACAACCTCCCCTCCCTACTCACGTCTTAGTTACTAAAAAATGTGTATTTACAGAAAAGTGAATTTTTATAAGTATAGGCTAAGTGTGCCTACAGCGGTCTGCTACAAGCACAATGACCTGTAGAAAGACAAAAATAACACCTAATGGTTACCCATGTAGCGGGTAGTTCAAGCAGGTGCAGTCACCTGGAACCGTACCATTTGCTTATTAGTAAGCCTGTTGAAAAAGGGGACTCACAACACATACAACATAAAACACATAAAATACTAGGGTTTACTGTAAGTTGTATTCATACTTGTGAAGCTTCTTTGTAGGCTTCATGAGCAAAATAGGAACGTCGGGGTGTTGCTCCAATGGCTATCTGTAGTAGAGAATGATGCAGCTTTAATCAGATCTCTTAGTTTAGACAGCTCTGATAGGCTGTAGGCAGCAGGGTTGTATCTGAGACTGCACAGACCTATCTGCTCTGGATTTTGACATCAGGTCTATCCCCAAGAGGCACATAACTCAGTGACTATTCCTGAGGTTGCAGAGAGTATGCAAGTGTTAGCTTTAGACAGCAGCGCTATCCCTCAGATTACACAGACATTACATGCTCAGGCCTCACACTCCAGAGCGATCCATGAAAGAAAAGAGAATGTACATTATTTGGTTCTAGACAGCAGAACTATCTCTCGGCTTATACTGATAGACCTTAGAGGTTATTTTAGGCCGCAGAGCTGTCCCTAACGTTATGCAGAACATTCAGATTCAGGCTTCAATTAGCCAGAAAATGTCGAGCTTATGTGTGTTCACTGCCTATTGCAGATGTCCTCAGTAGAAAACACAATGCCCCACCCCAGTGAACAGACAAGCTCACTTTGCAATTTAGTCAATGTTGAGATGCTCCATGTGGCAAATTACATTGAAAAGGAAACTCCTGTGAATCAGGAAGCAGGTTTTGACCTTGTAAGCATGGACGTCAATTCACTGATATGCCAGTGGTAGCGGGAGTGACATCACATACACACAAATTCACACATTTACACTCTCTCACACATAAACACATTCTCACCGCAAGGACACACACAACATATATTTAACCCATTGCACGCTGATGACGGAACCGTTCCGTCATCAGCTGCGGGTGCGCTGTGCTGATGACGGAACGGTTCCGTCATGGCCCGCTCGCCGCGCGAATTCCACGCCTGCGCTGAGCGTTCTATTGAGCGGGGCGGTCCATGATGGAACCGTTCTGTCACAAGCACAGCTCACCCGCGTGCCGTGACGGAGCAGTTCCGTCACGAGCACGGGACCGCCGCGCGTTCGCCCCGCCCCCTTAGCACTGCGGCGGAATAGCCGCCGCAGTGAAGGGGTTAAAAGCATTTTTACTAACCTCAGTTGCCATTGAAGGACATATTCCAGCTTATTGTACTCCATTAGTGAATAATATATTTTATTTATTTACTACTAGCATAATAAACAAGCATTGGCATAGCCAATAGGTCTCGCCCTTGGGACCTTATAAGTGTTTAGTTATCCAGCACATTATCCTTGGTGCAACAACATCAACTGTTGCATGGCTACACACTTATAAGGTCCCAAAGGCGAGACCTATTGGCTATGCCAATGCTTGTTTATATAGGGACATGAATCAAAAAATTATTGAAAAGTAAAAGTTTTCTAGGGTCCATCAAACGTAATCAGGAGATCTTCTCCGAAACTTCAGTGTGTGTATAGTACACTCTATTCTAGATTATTAGCCGCACAATTCTAATGTTCGACAGACACTTTCTGGTGGTACAGCAGCGCCGCCTGCCTTACTGAGTCACTGTAGCAAGTAGTCACCAAGCCTCAAAAAGGTCAGATATATCCGGGGAATCGTTAACTAGCATTTTATAAATTGGAGAGCACCATATTTTGCAAGGAGCTCAGCCAGCACACTTTGTTCTATATAAGATGTATCATGTTATCGCTGTTGCAATCAATACATTGGTTCAGTGAATGGTCAATTACTGCCAAAGTCACAATATGAAAGGACTGTTGAGGAATCATGCAATCATCCTCACATCCTTGTATCTTGAACCCAGGGCATTGGCTATGCCAAGCTTCAAACCCGCTGATGCAGAGGTTTGACAACCCTGAGCCGATTCCAAATGATAACCTGCTTATCATATTGGCAAACCCAGTGTATTTACTTGTGTCCTGACCAGTGCTCTAGGTGATGCTTCTAAGTTGCTGATCAACAGAGTTTTAGGAGGGCACCCAAAGTGCTCTCCTACCAAGGGTGGTTGCTGCCACCATGACCAGGTTGTCAAATGAGTAATGGCTAATTGTAATAGCAGAATACATGCTCTTTTCATTGCACCACAGTGGGGAGATTGTCTTCTAGTTCTCCCTAGTAAATCTATGAAAGGTGTCGTGACTGAGCACCCCATAGTCAGTCACATTGTACGCTGTGAGTGACAGAGTGCTTTGGTACATTAGAGGTGGGTGCCCCTCGGCTTCTCCGTGAATGTATGAAGCCACAAAGATTGTAAGGTGCTATCCCCCCATATCCTTATTGAATTTCGAACCGAAATTGCTAGGAAAGGTCCTGGCAGAATGCCTTCACACTTGTATTCTGGACCTGGTACATCCAGATCAATGTGGCTTTATGCCACAACGCTCTACCAGGCACAACATCAGACGTGTCCACATTGCTGTAGCCGAGGTCCACCGCCTGGGACGCCCCGCAGCTGTCTTACTAGCAGATATCAATAAGGCGTTCGACTCACTGAGCTGGACCTATCTTTTTAAACTCCTAGAAGCAGTTAACCTAGGGCCCCGTTTTCATGCCTATGTAAAATTGCTATATACAGATCTATAGAGCTATTGGCAGGGTGGGTGCGTCTAGATGCGGTCTTCCGAGGGTTGGATTAATCGCCTGAATGCTCAGACAGGTTAGGTTATATGCCAACAACCCGTTATTCTTCATCTCCGACCCTTGGGTCACCGGGCCGAGGGTGCTCCAGATTTTGCCGGTCTTTGGAGAGGCAACTGGACTGTGTGCCAACCCGTCCAAATCTGTTCTTTTCCTCATATGTGGTGAGCCGAGGAATCAAGCTTGTGCTTCACAGCTGATCATCGCGGAAGAGAGTTTCAAGTATCTTGGTGTTCATATAACCAGAAGGCCCACTATAGCGTGATCGCTCAATATAGTCCCCTTCCTCCCGGCGGTGCGCGAGGAAACAGTGTGGTCCCACCTCCCCTTATCACTGAATGGTCGGTCCGCCATTTTTAAAATGGTGTCCTTGCCACGCTTGTTTAATAGGCTACAGAATTATCCACATCCCATTCCCCCGTTGTGGTTTCTCCAAATAAATGCGCTCCTAAATAGGTTCCTCTTGAGGGGAGGGGCTGTCTGGGTAGCCCTTGCGACGTGTATTCAAAGCACATACTGCGGCGGGATTGCGGCAGCGGCATTCAGGCGTACTATTGGGCATCTCAGCTCTTGGTAATTAATGAATGGTGGTATAACTCTCAAGTTGATCCAGCCTATGCAGTAGAAAGGAATACCCGCTGCTCAATCTCCTATACAGTAATTCGTCCTTAGAGGCGCTCCCCTGGCCTGCCGAACAGTGATTCAGATCTGGAGACATGTGTACAGGTCCATGGGTTGGTGGGGCATGCTGACAGGCGCTACTCCCCTTTGGCAGGTTTCGACCCTGACGGGGTTTCGTAGATGGGATGATATAGGGATATCTACACTCAGAGACATAATGCGGGGCTCCACACTTAAATCCTTCTAGCGGCTGCAGGAGGAGTTTGACCTACACAAATCTCAGTCCCACAAGTATTTACAGCACCGCCATGCTCGGTTTCCTCCGATTAAACCCCTCCAGTCACTACCTGAATTTCACCCCATGGAGGGTAGACTACTATTTGGCGATCTAGGGGCACATAAAATCCGCGAAATTTATCAGACCCTGACACACACTCCAAAACAAACATACATCGGACATGGGAGGTGGACTCACCGGCCCTGACCGACGACGACTGGACCGAGGGCCTAGTGTTGGGCAATGCTGCTTTCACGCCTTCTCTCCCCTCCTCCTGACTCCTCCTCCGGCGCTGCTCTCCGGGATCCTCGCCTGCCTCTAGAATTGTTAGTAAAACTAAGTGTGATGTATGTGCCAATCTCGATGCATGTTCCAGCAGGTCTGTGGCCTACCAACTGAATAGTGAGTGTGACCGAAGACATGAAAAGCGTGCACACCTTCTCCAAAGAGGTGGGTTATCTCGCCATCATTTGACCCTTGTGCTTTTTCTGCAGAGAGAAGATCCCAGCACCTGATTAGACATATGGTAGTCTGCAAACCAATGCATACCTAAGAGTGATCGCTACCCCGGTTACTGTGATGAAGCATGCCTGACAGAAAACTGCACTTTGCCAGTTTGGCGCAAATTTTGCGAGTGGGCAGTTTGATTCAACTCAACCACCACAGGATTGGATAGAGCTGACCTTTTTGGCTTATCCAGCATCCATCTTTTACTTCAAGGTGCCCTAAACACCTGTGCAGAGAAAGGAGAGTAGCAGAGGCTGAATTATGTCTCCCTTTGAGGGCGAGGACCATATCCCTATGACAGAGAGAACATATTGCTGTTGTTGCTTCTGAAGAAGACTCCCCTGTGAGTAGAGAACCAGCCTTATTCAGTCTGTGCCCAGGTGCTGCGTCCCAGAAGCAAGGGTGAAATGAGGACACGTCATTCCAAGGTCAGAAATCCCTGGGCACACCAGCCCTCTGCTGTTCTGAGCTCTACAGGGCAGAGAGGGGCTATAGCTATATGTATGGGCTGACCTTCTGGTTAGTAGGATGGCACATAGTATTTTACCCAGTGCAGATCTCCCAATCTGTTCCTTTTTCCTCACTAGGGATCCACATTTTTTCCTTGTTTATTCCATCAGTTCAGCTTGAATGTGTTAAATTTGTGGGGTCCATCCTCGTACTTTGTGGCTCGTGCCTAGTTTAATATCTAGGAATGAGGCTTTTAAGTGTGCATAGAACAACCCTAACAGTTTGTCCATAGATGGGTTTCTGTCTATGAATTGAGCTGGACTTCACCTTGAGTTCCAAAGCAGACTACCTCAGTTCCAGGAAGGTCTTTCTTCAGGGCTATGATTTGGACATCACTGTTCAAACAGCCCTTTCCACCTTCCGAGATATGTGGCACCTGCAGATGAGTCAACCCATCATCCGAGAGAGACCCAGCGTCTTTGCCTTTCCACCAGTTAGGATTGATTCTCCCATACTTTACGCAGACGGTGCAGTTCTTCTTGCGTGGACCCCCCAAGGTTTACAATGCCTAATAGATGGTTTTATCCGATTTATGGAGAGTCTAGACTTGTCCGCCAATCTTTCCAAATCATATATTATGGAGGCGGGAAAGACACCGAAAAGGAAATACAAATATATGATTGGTGCACACTGCCTGGAAAAAGTACAGACATTCTCTTACTTGGGGATTTTATTTGACACCCGTCTTAATTTCAAACCCCTCTTAGATGAGAGATGTCGTTTCTTAGCTAGTTGTACCGGTGCCATTATGAATTTTGCGCGTAGAGTGGGTCGATGGTCACCGGAACAAAATTTAAAACTCTATAATTCGAAGTGTTGTGCCAAAATACTCAATGGTAGTGAAGTTTGGGGATTTACTAATTCGCAAATTGTCCAAATCGAAGAAAATAAATACCTGCGGCAATTGCTGAGAGTCCCGCAAAATATCATGTCATTCATCACACACGAGGAATTGGGTGTCCGTTATTTGAGAGAGAGGATGGAACTAAAACCCATTAATTGTTGGATTAAGATCTGGACCAACACTGTAGCCTCACTAACCAGGGAGATTATAATGGACTGTTTGGCACGCGATCAGGGGAGGAACATCCCATGGCTGAAGTATGTGAGGGAAACCCTGTTAGCCCTGGGTTGTGCAGACCTTTTTAATAACCCCACTAAACTGTTACCGCGGGACAGGGCTCATGTCAAAATGGTATTCACGAAATATGTGGCCGACCGGAGGGAAGACAGTGAAGTGAATAAACCCTCTGTGAGAACGCACATCTTGACCAAATCTTGCTTGGGCATTGAACCTTATTTGTCTTTTATTTATAATGCTCAAGACAGATTTTTAATGACACGCTTCAGGCTAGACTTGTTACATCACAGTCTATCGTTGCCGGCAGGTTACACTAAGAATACAGAGTTGAAGGGCCCGTGCGGCTGCGACCAACGGTCTCCGCAGGATACCCTTCACTTTGTTTTATTGTGTCCCTACTGCGAGCACCCTAGGAAGCTTTTTTTAAAAAGTATTCTAAAAAAGGGGGGTTTTAAGCAGGCCCAGGTGGCTTTATTGTTTCTGAAACTGTTTACAGAGGTTTTAATTATTTTTTTCCACTGTTAATTTTTTAAGGTTGGCAATGCGACTTAGAATTACCAGGGGAGAGGTGTATCTATACTGATTTTAGTATTTCTAGGCCAAAGGTCCTGTCAATGAATTGTGTGGGTGAGGGCACCTCTCTCAAAGAAATGAATACTTATTGTGCCACCTGTTAGGAAATTGAATTTTTGCACGTGTATCTTATTTAATGATGCCAATTCCCTTTTAAAATACGACATTTATCAATCATAAGCACAAGATTGTTAGTAGAGAACGGGTTTTATCTGAAAATGTTTTGTATTTGCATTTAGGTTGGGTCTGTCTAACTGTGATACATATGTCATTTGAATGTCTTTTTATTATCTGCACTTTTATGGTATTGTTTGATGCTGAATAAAGTATATTATGATTCTCCCATACTCACTCTGTTTGCACTGGTCAATAATTTTTGGGGCCTGTTGATCTTTCTCTCAGTAATAAACTGACTTAGGGTGGTCAATGAATTAGAGGGAAACTTGAAGGCCATACCTCGAAGATCGCAGCAGAGATCTTAATGTCTACCTTATCTTTGTATTCTTAGAATGAAACAAAAAACCTTAAAGAAAGATCATCCTAATTCACCTTCCCTAAAGAATTTTCTTCTGGCTAGCAGTGAGGATGAGAGCAGTTATCAATTGTACATTTTCCTTTCATTCCATATTGTGCAGTGTTGTGTTTGTGTACTTTGTATTTCATCGGAACTATTTATACTGTAACTATATTTTATATATGAATTCTTACTAGAAGTTATCTCTAAACACAGCCCTTATCTCAACAATAATAGGTTATTGTTCTTTAGATTACTTTGTTGAGCTGCACCCTGACGCACTTCACTCAGTGTTTCTTCAGGGAAGACTTTGGCTTCTTGCCCACATCTATCCAGAGAGCCAAGGACTCAGTAGTAACCCCTATTTTCTGTTGTGAGCTGTGCACTTTGAGTGCTGTTTTCTAGGGCCCCTAAGATCATTTAGAAAACTCTGTGGCCCATATAATTTCTTTCACTAGCAACTCTGGTCTGAGAGTAACACAGATAAGGTAGCTCAGCTTTTCTCTAGTTTTGTGCCTACGATAGGTTTATTTGTTGTATGAAAGCATGTTTGATGCATTAATGAATTACTAGATTCTGTCATGGTACCTTTGACCACAAGGTTAGGACCTTGTGTCAACATTTTGTAATCAAATTTGAGTCCAAAACTTGCACAGTTATCTTTGCAATGAATGGCATTGACATTACCAAAGGTAAAGTAATGAAACCAATATTGTTTACATCCACAGATGAGGTTTTGCTGTTTCAACAAGTGCCGATGGTTGAAATAGATGGAATGAGGCTGGTGCAAAGCAGAGCAATACTTAACTACATTGCATCGAAGTACAACCTTTATGGGAATGACCTGAAAGAAAGAGCACTGTAAGTCAATATCACCTTTACATTGTTATCCGTAAAGCTCTTCCTTCCAAACATATGAAAACATGCTAGAGTAGGTTATAACTTAGAAATTGAAATAGGAACTCTGTTTCTCGGTGGTAACTGTCTGCTTGTAGCTATAATAACAGTGTCCTGATTTGCAGTGAATGAAGCAATTGAGCACATGAATTAGAGGTGGGTGAGCCTTCAAATTAATAGGGAGAGCTGAACCAGGGCCGAGCCAAAAGGTCTGGCTCGGCTCTTCGAGCCCATGCATGAGCAGAGCCCTGAAAATGTTAACTATGTAAATCATACAGCAAACATCACGTAAAATATGACAGTCTTTTCAAAATTCAAAAAAGTATTTCTTTCATATGTGGACGTTTTGCTGGTAATATGTCACATTACAGCACCGCACGGATCAGTACTTATGAAAAGTGATAGACGCACAACAGTTATCATGTAAACCCTGTAGCTGGGCTAGATTATTATAGAGCAACATTATTGTCTAGTAACTGAAACACAATAGGTTTTTGCACAACTGATATTCTGAACTCACATATTGGAAAGTGTTTTCATACGGGATAATGAAGAAAAATGAGGTTTTGTGAAATAAAATATTTGCCTAAGATCACACAATTGAAGTGAGGAAGCCTCGATTTATCCAGGGGTTCTGGTTTCTCTTTGCACAAATCAGCCACTAAACAGGTATCTATGTGTCTTTCCTTTTGTTTATTATCACTTTGTTTTGACCGCTTTGTGCCTTTTGTTTGTGTAGTGCAAACCTTACCTGGAGGTATTGGATCGTTGTGCATGTGCACCAGTTACATTACGAATGGTCACTTACACTTTCGTATGGGCAAAAAGCTCTCAAACACCATCAAAGCTCTGAGAGGAGGGATTTAACCCTGGACTTGTCACTACCCGACTCCGCTAAAAGACACTCTTGTTTTTACTTTCCTGTGAAAGTTACCACCGAAATACCAGTATATACAGCATGTTTACAGTAATGATGCATACAAGACTATAGGAGCCTTGAGAAAGCCCTGGTCCAAATGACCACAAGAGGGCGAAACACGTGTCTGCTGTTGAACATCCATAACCAACATTTGTTATATCTTGGAGTTTGATGAAAAATGGAGTGGTGAACTAATAGAAGAATAAAAGTACAAAACATAAACGAACCAGGACTCAAAGAATCCTTATATATTATATCAAAATGCTGGAACAATATATGAAATATCTGCAAATAAATTAGGAGCACACACTCAATTGATTCTATAAATTAGTTTGCACCTGGACTATGGAACATGCCATTAATTAAATGTAGGTGATACAGAATGCTGCTGCTCAGATTCTTTATAAAATCCCTAGCATACACCAGCATTGGCAGCTTTGCACTAGCTGCCAATGCAAAAAATAATTCAGTTCAAAGTACTGCCTTGTTAATCGTTCCCTCAAGAAAAATGCCTCCAGCTCATGCAGCGCCTACTGACCTCTTACAGGCCAAAAAGAACATTGAGGCCAGAGGGTCACAATCTATTGCTGGTTCCTAGGATTGAAAGATGTGGGGAGAGTTCCTTTGCATACCTGGCACCTAAGCTGTGGAATACCCTCCCAACACATCTGATATTGGAAGAAACAGAAGCAAACTTCAGAAAAAAACTAAAAACCCATTTATTCTAGCCCAATTCTAGTTACATAGGGTAGTAGCGCAGAGGTTGCTGCCAGCGCTGGGAGGCCACTGGGTAGCCATGCGTTGAATAAATCTCGGTGAGCAGAATCAGAGACGTTTTAAGGCATGGGCCAAGTGAGCTCTTGCCCAGGGACCCAGCCTTTCAGGGGCCCCCTGATAGAGCCAGCTATGTTCTGTGGAGAATCTTACTCTGATGAATAATTTTAACAGATTGTTGTGAATAGCGTTTTTCTATCATTTATTTTTAATGTGTGAGAGTCTTACAACATTTTGCAGACAAAATGTGTTTGTTTCATGCAACATCCACCTTAAAAAGTTTCTTTTAGATAACTACTGGTCCTCACATATGAGAAATGGAAGGGTGTTACAGAGATTATTTGCAGTAATATAAGTGAGCTGCTGCTGTTTTACAATACTGAAAACACACATCACTATCCCTGAATTTCAGATGTACACACATTTAGAATTTGACCAAAGAGAGCATGAAAGAGCTGAAACTGGATCATTAAATCAAAGCTGTTATGAACAGAATGCTCCCTAAATACATTTGGCCCAGGGCCCCCCAAATCCTTAAAACGTCCCTGAACAGAATAGAAAATAATCCAAGGTGCTCATAATATTTTGAATTGTATTAATATTCTACATTTGTTTTTCTCTGAAAAGAATTCAAACATGTTACTTCTGGGTGACATATTAGCAGTTCAAATTAAAGACACTTTAAAGACCGATAGATGTAAGGAGACATTGCGCCATAGTGACATTGAATACAGTGGCGTTAGCGGAAGGTGTTACTTTCGTAAGACATCATAGTTGCTAAAGTTTCACTCAAAAAATACCTAAATAATTTATTTGTAGCAGGCAAGGGGGCAGAATTTGGATTGGTCCCAGCTTCCACAGGAATGGAGGTGTTTTACAAGTTTGGGATTAAGATGCGCCAAATTAAATACATCTACCTGTCACAAAGTCGAGCTAGCACTTCCGGGGACTGTACAGTAATCTACCCTTACTAGTTTTCTTTCCTGGCAACAAAGAATAGCAATAATGTTCAAAGGTAGGAGGCGCGCAGCTGGCTGTGAGTGCGTTTTTAAATTCGTTATGTTCACGAATGTTAAGATCGATTGGGTGCTCCCAACAGGTAACGTGTTCGTCCTAGGCACGTCTTTACAAACAATGAAACATGTGTCACCATGAGGCCATGATGGCATCCGTGTGTGTCGGGCACTCCTTGGGTTCTCTAAAAAAGAGACTCCAAATATTGTTCAAGAAGAATTTTAATCATTCATCTTAATGTTTATGAGTACTTGGTTTCAATCAGTTCAAATTCTCACAAAGTGAATATATCCAAGAAAATATATCCAAATGCTCCAATGCATTTCGGGCCGACAAAGCCCTTCATCGGGGAGCCTTCGTGGTAGTGTGGTCGCTCGCTACGAACGTCGGGATTAAAACGTCCGCCAGTATTTATATAGATCCCCACCGTCGGAGGTCATCTGCTTCCCTGCAAAATTAGACTTATACAAACATAGTGATTTACCGCTTAACAGTTGATCAACATAATTTAAGAAATACTTCCTATAATTAGAAACAGTTCCAGGGTAGGAAGTAAAATGCTTAATAATTCAGCCTTGCACAACGAAATATGGTAAGCAATGTGTGGGGACAGCAATTGTCGCAAAGCATAAATAGCTATTTGGCATTGTTCCAGGATCAACACCTGATGAAAAATGACCTGCACAGTTATTCTTAGTGTTGAGAAGAGAAGAACTGTCCAGGAGGTTATAGGACATACGTTTAGATCAATACGGTTGACCGCAGTGGGGTTGCTGCGCCACTCCTCTTGGCCCTCTCGGCTGCCTTTGACACAGTTAACCATGACACTATGAAACAAAGACTCTATGAAGCCGGCATAGAGGGAACTGCTCTAGACTGGCGTCCAACCTTCAAAACTGAACTAATGTCATCTATACCCCACCTTTCTCATCTAAACCATACTCCACAAAAGCAGGGGTCCCTCAAGGCTCCATCATCTCGCCCATGCTTTTCAACATCTACATGAAGCCATTACCGGTACTGATCAATCAAATGTTACCTCACGTGCTATAACTATGCAGATGACACGCAAATACTCCTTCAACTGAAATGCCCCAAAGACACTGAAAAATCCACAATTTTCAGTTGTCTCAGAGCCGTAGATAAGTGGATGAATGGAGCCATCTCAAAATGAATGCTTCAAAAACGGAAATACTCACGTCTGGTGATTAGAAACATTATGACCCGCTTGCCGCCTGGCCTGATGAACTGGGATCACCACCTAAAGTAGCAAAAGAAGTAAGAAACCTAGGAATGACCATGGACTCCAAGCTGTCGATGAATGCCCAAGTGGACAAACTAGCAAGATCAAGCTTTGTCACTATAAAAACGCTGCAGCGCATTTTCCCTCATTTGGGATTTGCACACACGGTTCAAGCTACCATCTCCATTGTTCTCTCCAAACTCGATTACGCCAATAGCCTCTAACACGGATCATCTTTAACGACCATGGAAAGACTACAACAGATTCAGAACTCGGCTGCCAGACTAATCTTGCATATCAAACCGCGAGACCACATTTCGCCTGCCTTGAAAGCCCTGCATTGGTTACCGGTTGCCAGAAGATCCATGTTCAAGCTACTTTGTATCACCCACAAAGCAATACATGGAATGGGACGGCTCTACATCGGGTATAAAATCACCAAACCCATTCAACAAAGGAACCTATGCTCTAAAGGGGCATCTCGCCTCAAAATCCCAAGATACAAGAAAATAACCATGAGTGGCACATCCTTCTCTGTCTAGCAGACAAACTATGGAACTCTTTACCCCCCAACATAAGATCTACAGACAACCACCTTCTCTTCAGAAAACGACTCAAGAATTGGCTCTTCCCCATATAAGCACCATAAGCAAACAGAAATTTACAGCATATTCCTCTGTATATAAGCATTTATTTTCACTATAGATATGTACCTACCCTTGTGTATTACTTTGTATAAACATGTAGAATAATTGTTGTTATAAATAAATAAATAAATAAAAATCATCTTTGGTCTACATGTGCCTACTTGCATTGTGTATCTATGTACCTTCCATGTACTTGGATCTGTGTGTCTGTTACCTTTCTCCAGAAAAAGCATATCCAATGCACTACCCTATTTCTCATCCTGTACCTCTATGAATATCTTTAATCTATACATACTTACTTCCTTTATTCATCTATATACTTTCAATGTAATTATGGATCTATATTTTTATCACTTTCTTCTAATTTAGCATTTCAAATTCACTACCCTATTTCTAAGCCTATACATCTCTCAATATATCCTATGGCCCAACCTTGTGACTTATCTCAACCTTCTTTCTACTACTCTTTCCAATGCAATACCCTATCTCTCACCCTATACATCTATCAATATATCCTCTTCATCCACTCTCTCATTAATCCTAACCCCATACCACTACTATGATCCCCAAAATAACCCTTTCTAGACTCTTCTACTCTACTCCTCCTTGCATCATCTGACACCTCTTTTTACTATACAAATCCCCCAAAACAAATCTTTATAAACTCTTCCCATCAAAACCCCGTTTTACGCATCCAAAAGCCTCCTCCTACTGCTACGACCTCAAATAAAAAAAATATATATATATCACTCTTCTCTCCCTACATTATCATTTCAATCAAAATAACAGACTAACATGTTCACTTCTCAATTTCCATATTCCACTATACTAATTCACCACTAATCCTTTGAGTTCCAGAGTAGCGTGCTACTTGCCATTGAAGCATTTCAACATCCCATCAGGGTTACAAGAGCTATATCAATGCACACCTTTTTTCCCTTTTCTACCCCTTCTCAATCCAAATAACTAACTAACATATCCATCACTCAAATTACTTTCTTGTTTCGCCATACTAATTGAAACAGTAATCCTTATGGTTTCCAGAGTAGCGTGCTGCTCGCCAATAAAGTGCTTCAAAACCCCATCAAGAGGGAGCAAGCGCTGTATAAATACAAACCTCTTTCCCTCTTCTATCCCACAACCTACCCTTCTCTATCCAAATAACTGAATAACATACCCACCACTCAAATTACTTCATACTTCACAATACTAATTTTCAACACTAATCCTTCATGGGTTCCGGAGTAGCGTCCTATTCACCAGAAAAGCGCTTCAACACCCATCAGGGGTAACAGGTGCTACATGAATCCATAACGTTCTTCCCTTTTATCCCTCCGCTATCCTTCTCACTCCTAATAACTGACTAATATCCACCACTCAAATTGCTTTCATATTTCACCTTACTAATTCAGCACTAATCCTTTATGGGTTTCCGGAGTAGCTTGCTTCAACACCCCATCGGGGGTAACGCGCGCTATATAAATACAAACCTTTTTTTTTCCTCTTCTATCCTTCTGCTATCCTTCCGAATCCAAATAACTGACTAACCTATCTACCACTTAAAGTTTACTTGCATGTTTCACTATACTAGTTCAACACTAATCCTCTAAGGGTCCCGGAGTAGCGTGCTACTCGCTGAAAAAGCACTTTGACGCCTCGTCAGGGGTATTAAGCACTATATAAATGCAATTACAATTACATGCATTTATTTTTTTCTCACGGCATCGGCACTATGCTGTTTTTCATGTATCTTCCATAATTATATATTTTTATCGCAGCTGTTGTTTCAATGTACATGATAGAACAGAAAATTACCTTGTCCCCAACACTGAAATTAAACTGAAGCTCCCACTGTAGACCACTTTATGCTGGTAGAGAAGCCGCTGGGTTCAAATAACTTGTATGGATCTAGTCTTCTGGTAAACTTAAAACTTGTTTTGTGTGGAATATCACCCATGGACTGCTAGCCGTAAGTAACTGAGTAATTTGTAACCCTTTTAGAAGAGCAGAATATCCTCTTTTATTTGGAGCACCGTGTATATTTTGAGAGATTTCTTTACAAATCCGTCCACAAATTAATTTTTCAGGAAACACCAAACTCTAATTTGTGGGACTTTCACCCCAGTACTTAGAAAATAGCATAACGCTTGCTGTGGGCTGAACTAAGGTCTTTTATATGTGTCCCATTCACAAATGTAAAACATCATTAATAAGCAATTTAGAGCACAAAATAAAGCGAAGTATTGTAGCTGCAAAGAGAGCCTACACTGAAAAGCAGTGGGTTCAGATCTTTGACATTTCCAAGTCTAATTAACAAATTTCATTCTGGATATTTGTAACTGGCATAGACAGAATGGCTATATTTCATAATGCAAGCAGTGTCCTCTTAGACAGTTGGATGACCTACACTGAATTGTTATGAATAGATCTCATGGTGGAAGAGCCACCTAATTTTTCTAAGTTAAAATGGGCTCTGCCACTTTCTTCAAACTTTGTGATCAGGGAAGAACAGTGGTGAAGACCTTTAGAGCTGTGGACAAAATTGGCATCAGATCCACAATCTCACATTGATTATTGGTCAAATCTGCATTGCTTTTGAGCAGGCCATTATCCCTGACTCCTGGAAAGGGTCAGTGCTTCATGAGCTTCCCAAGAAGGGCTATTTGGAAGATTATTTACGTTATTGATGTATCGCCCTTCCAAATGTTCAGGAAAAGGCATGTGCTAAGATCCGTTTTGAAAAACTTGAATTCTGTGTGAAAGACAAATTCCTCCTCCCATTTAACAAGGCAGGGTATCTTCTTCAGTGTAATATCATGGATAGCCTCATGTCTGTATGTGTGTTGGCACACTACTGTGTCCACACTGTTGAGACAATGAAGGTTCCTTGTTTCATAGGTCATTCTTCTGCCTTTGAATGTGTATACAGAGCCACTAAAGGAGTGCACTAGCCATTAGGACGTGTTCATAGCCATTCAGGTATTATATAATGGGATGTGGCTCCAGGTGAAATAGGGCAAAGGGCAATATCTGCCAAGTCAGATCTCCACCAGTTGGGCCCTGAAATGCAAGTGTGATTTAGCTTACCTGCATTTCAAAATCCGAAAATTTAGAAAAACGGTTCAGTACGACTCATTCCTTGACAGATCTAGTTTATCCATGAGAACCTGTAAAATCATTTTTAGGCCATGGATTGAAAAACTGACACCTTTCAGGTTGCAAATCATTTATATTCTTAATTGCCCCTTAGTGTAACAGTCACCGTTAGTGCAGAGAAATGCAATAAAGACTCACCCCAGGAGTTTTGCAACGGCATCTTACCCCAATACCCAATGGTATAACAAAAACAGACGACCCAATACACTACTGAACTAGGGGGCCAGAGAGCCAGACATTCCAAATGATGTTGGCTATAAGTGACTACCTAGCCATGAGCACAACTACTCAATAATGCAGCAATGTTGCAAAACTCAATGTAATACATAGCACCCTTACTTACAATGGGTTAGAGGCGAAAAATGCAACAATTATCAAGGCACCCTTTACCTGATATCACTTAGGTTTCCAAATAGAGATGATTCCTGAACATGGGAAGCCGCCTATTTACAATGTAGCTATCTTTTTAATTCTAATCCACATGGAAATAAGATGTTTTCAGCAAACTTAAATTAACTCTTAAATCCTGCTACAACTAAAATTGACTCGGGAAACAAACCCATTTCTTTAAGTCACTACTAAGTGTTCTTCATTACAATCCTGCTGCATTAACATCTTGGGAAACAATCCCATCTCATTAAATGAGCGTCATCACCGATCTTTACAGAAACGTCTTACCTAGGTTCCCATCACAGTGCCATCTTGCCTTCTAATCCGGAATAAGAGATAAGACCAAGTATAACCGAATTAGCGTGCCTGTGTTGTATCTACAAGAATTCTCCTTGCGGTGCTCACGAAGTGCAGTATGCAAGGGAAGAGCAACTGATTTGATCTCATGGTTGGTCAGCAGATAGATCGAGACACGAATGAAATATTGCATTAGCCATTTTATCCAAATTCTATCCTCAACAAAAGCATTAGAAGGAGCATGGGAGAAAGGTAAGAGAAGGGAGGGAGCAGGGATGAAGGCTGTGAAAGTAAAGGGGATTGAGCGAGAGAGGGGTTGTGAAGTGGCAGAATACTTCCTCACTGTTCAAAGGCACTGTGGTCTAACCCGCACAAAATATAATGGACATATCAATGTAACTAGTATGTTTGTAGAACGTCAATGACTATACAATACATATAGGTGGTAGGGGAACTTCTTGCCTACCGATATGTCTTTATGCTGCCCCAGTGTAATTTCAATGTGCATATGTAAACCTTAAATTATCAGAAACTATAATTAGTGGTTGAAGAGTCCTGCATAAGAGTGCATCACTTAGACACAGTATGAACCCAACATGCATATACCGGGGGTTATGAAAGATGGCAAGGAATCATAATGGAGAACATTGTGTCAATATGTTTGACAGTTCCCATCCTTGTATTTGTACTAATTTGATTAGGGATGCTGCAGGGCCTCTCATTTCACATACATTGTTGATACCAAAGAATGTTTCTGTGGCAGGCCATCCATCCCTGAGTGAGAGGATCATGTTTAAGTTCCCTCCTTTCATGCCCAGTTCATAACTTCCACTACCAGCCAGCGTAGATCACCCTTCATATACTGTGTCTTCAGGTGAAGTTTTATCAGAGGGACAACTTGGATCTTAGGCTGGCAGATTCTCTACTTCATTGTAAGAAATTGGGCTATTGGGGGATTTGGGAGGGGGGGGAATTAACTCAAATTGTAATCACAGTGCATGTCAGAGTGAACTACGAGGGACACTAAATAATCCTGTGTTCAGCTTTCTGGTAGCTTGGCACAACTCAGTCAGGCTTAACATTGAATACTACATAAATACTTTACACATTGCCTCTAACACTAATAAAGTGAAAGCACAATACAAGAAAAATATCAAGCCAATTTATCTAAATAGAGAATATGTTAATAAATAAAAATGACACTAAAATGACAACAACCCAATAAGTAGAACAGGAGGTGGACAGTTACAAATTGTAATTAAAAAATAGCACCTAAAATCACAAAATTCTAACTGCAGCTATCTGGTCCAGCTAGACCGGATCAAAGTCAGAAGTTGAGACTGACTGCAATGGATCATGGGTGGGATACAGGGATGGATGTTGTACAGGGAACACGTTTTCCCCGGTGGAAAGTTTACCTTCTAACTTAGAAACTTTTATCTAGAAGTGGTTGTTGACAACTCATCGGCACGTAGAGCAAGGTGCAAGCTCGATCTGAAGCGGGGCTCAATGACAGCCGGTTGCTGAAGAGCAAGGAAGGCCCCAATGTCTATTGTATGCTACTCAGAATTGGTTCAGATTAAGCCCTCTATATTCGGACTTAGAAACTTTTTGGCAAGTCCAAGCTCCTTCAGCTGGGCAAACCAGCAAACTGACGCCAACCAGTGATTCGATGTTTATGACTGCAGCTTCAATAGCCACCACAGTCGGCAGCAGTTCCCCAGACAGAAAGTAGGCAAAGGTTCTAAGTCCCTCTTCTTGCAGGTTAGGGGCACGAGTGCTACCCTATAATACCAGCCGAGGGTGCAGGACCGGCGGAGCACCACTTGGGGGTTGGGACTCACTCCAACAGGGGTTGTCAGATGGGTCCAAGGCAGGGCCAGTTGGAACTGGTCTGCTGTGTAGTTACAGGATGGGAGACCTTGGGAAGCTTGTTGTTGATGTAGCTCACACAAGAGGTCACCCAACTCACCTTTGGAGTCGCTTCTGGGTCTCTAGCTTGAAGGCAAACTAGCCCAGTCTTCCATCAGATTCTTCACACGGCGGGACAGTTCTTTCAGTGACTCCTCACTGCTCCAGCGATTTTCTACTGATAGTTTCTGGGGCTGCCAATTGTATACCTAGTGCCAGCCTGTGGTGGGGGGGGTTATGCTTTGTCCACCCCCTAAACCAGTTCTGGTAATTCCTCCTCTTGGTGCCAGCCCTACTAGAGAGAGCAAGGAGAGGCTGACCTAGGTGTGAGCTTCATCTGCCAGTGAGCAGGCAGGCATCCTTTGAAGCTGAGGAATTGTATTGTATTGTAATTGCATTTATATAGCGCTTACTACCCCTGACGAGGCGTTGAATCGCTTTTTCGGCGAGTAGCACGCTACTCCAGGACCCATAGAGGATTAGTGTTGAATTAGTATAGTGAAACATGCAAGTACATTTTAAGCGGTGGATAGGGTAGTCAGTTATTTGGATTTGGAATGATAGCAGAAGGATAGAGGAGGACAAAGGTTTGTATTTATATAGAGCTTGTTGACTCAAGCTATTCAGGAAGCCTACAAAGGATTAGTGGTGAATTAATATGGTGAAATATGAAGTAATTTCAGTGGTGGATGTTAGTCAGTTACTTGGAGTGAGAAGGATAGCAAAGGGATAAAAGGGGAAGAAACATTTGCATTCATATAGCACTTGTTACCCCTGATGGGTGTTGAAGCGCTTTTCTGGCGAGTAGTACGCCACTCCGGAACCCATAAAGGATTACTGTTGAAAAATTAGTATAGTAAAAAAAATGAAGTAATTTGAGTAGTGGATATGTTATTCAGTTATTTGGGTAGTATATTAGTATAGTTTAATATGGAATTTGAGAAGTGAACATGTTAGTCTGTTAATTTCGATTGAAAAGGATAGTGGAGGGATAAAAAAGTGAAGGATTTTTTATTTTTTTATTTAGGTCTTAGCAGTATGAGGAGGCTTTTGGATGAGTAAAAAGGAGTTTTGGAGGAGAGGACTCAGAGGGAAGAGTTTAGAAAGCTTTGTTTTACGGCATCGGTATAGTAAAAGAGGTGTCCAATGATGCAAGGAGGGGTAGAGTAGAAGAGAGTCTAGAAAGCGTTATTTTGGCAATCATAGTAGTGGTATGGGGTTTGGGATAAATGAGAGAGGGGATGTAGAGGATATATTGATAGATGTATAGGATGAGAGATAGGGTAGTGCATTGGAAGGAGCAGTAGAAGAAGTTTGAGATGAGTCAAAAGGTTGGGCTAGAAGATATATTGAGCGAAGTATAGGCTGAGAAATAGGGTAGTGCCTAGGAAATGCTAAATTAGAAGAAAGTGATAAATATATAGATCCATAATTACATTGAAAGTATATAGATACATAAGGAGGTAAGCATATGTAGATTAAAGATATTGATAGAGGTACAGGATGAAAAACAGGGTAGTGCATTGGATATGCTTTTTCAGGAGAAAAGTAACAGACACACAGATCCAAGTACATGGAAGGTGCATAGATGCAAAATGAAAGTATGTACATGTAGCCCAAAGATGATTTTTATTTATTTCTTCTTCTTCTTATTATTATTATTTTTTTCTCTCAACATAATTATTTTACATGTTTATACAAAGAAATACACAAAGATAGGTACATTTCTATAGTGGAGAAAAAAATGGTTGTATGCAGAGGGATATGCTGTAAATTTCTGTTTGCGTATGGTGCTTATGTGGGGAAGAGCCACATCTTGAGTAGTTTTCTGAAGATAAGGTGGTTGTCAGTGGACCTTATGTTGGGGTGGGGGGGTAAAGAGTTCCATAGTTTGGCTGCTTGAACAGAGAAGGATGTGCCACCCATGTTTTTTTCTTGTATGGTGGGATTTTGAGGCGAGATGCTCCTTTAGAGCGGAGGTTCTTTTGTTGAATGTGTTTGGTGATTTTAATCCTGATGAAGAGCGGTCCCATTCCATGTATTGCTTTGTGGGTGATACAAAGCAGCTTGAACGTGGATCTTCTGGCAACCGGTAACCAATGCAGGGCTTTCAAGGCAGGGGAGATGTGGTCTCGCGGTTTGACATGCAAGAGTAGTCTGGCAGCCGAGTTCTGAATCTGTTGTAGTCTTTTCATGGTAGTTAAAGGTGATCCGTGGTAGAGGCTATTGGCGTAATCTAGTTTGGACAGAACAAGGGAGATGGTAGCTTGGACCTTGTGTGGAAATCCCAAATGAGGGAAAATTTGTTGCAGCGTTTTTAAAGTAGCAAAGCTTGATCCTGCTAGTTTATCCACTTGGGCATTCATTAACAGCTTGAAGTCCATGGTCATTCCGAGGTTTCTTACTT
The DNA here is from genome assembly GCF_964263255.1 of Lissotriton vulgaris. NCBI lineage: Eukaryota > Metazoa > Chordata > Amphibia > Caudata > Salamandridae > Lissotriton > Lissotriton vulgaris. Next base: position 410,530,115 of record NC_141694.1, on the reverse strand, counting down.
CCTTTGATACTTTAGACAGTGATCCCAGTTCATCAGGCCATGTGGCAAGCGGGTTGTAATGTTTCCAATCACCACACGTGAGTATTTCAGTTTTTGAAGCATTCAATTTGAGATGGCTCCAGGTCATCCACTGATCCACGGCTCTGAGACAGCTGAAAATTGGTGATTTTCCAATGTCTTTGGGGCATTCCAGTTGAAGGAGTATTTGCGTGTCATCTGTATAGTTATAGCACGTAAAGTGAAATTTATTGATCAGTGCCATTAATTACTTCATGTAGATTTTGAAAAGCATGGGCGAGATGATAGAACCTCGAGGGACCCCTTATTTTGTGGAGTACAGTTTGGACGAGAAAGATGGGGTATGGATGATATTACTTCTGTTTCGAAGGTAGGACACGATCCAGTCTAGAGCAGTTCCCTCTATGCCGGCTTCATAGAGTCTTTGTTTCAGAGTGTCATGGTCAACCGTGTCAAAGGCAGCTGAGAGGTCCAAGAGGAGTAGCGCAACAACCCCATTGCGGTCAACTGTTTTCTTTAGGTCATCCCAGATGGCAAGGAGGGCAGATTCAGCTCCTCTTCCCGGACGGAATCCTGTTTGGAAGTCGGAAGTCTGAAAGTATGTCATTCTCTTCAATGAATTGTGACATCTGGGCAAACGCTGCTCTTTCTATCAGTTTGCCCAGGAACGGTTGCTTTGTAATGGGTCTGTAGTTGTCAGGGTTCAGCGGGTCCAAGTTTGATTTCTTCAGTAAAGGGCGTATGTAGGACTTTTTGAGTTCTACTGGAAATATTCCAGTAGTTAAGGAATCGTTAATGATTCTTTTTACTGGAGTGGCAGCAGAGGTTGTGAAAAGAATTGTCTTGAAAATTTGTGGCGGACAGGGGTCAGAAGGGCTTCCGGTAGGCCTGCTTGCTTTGACCAGGTCCATAAATTCATAGTGTGAGATGTGTTGGAAGGAACGGAGAGGCTTGATTAGAGCATTCTTGGATTGTTGTTTTGTACAAGGGTTAGTGCTGGTGCTTTGTTTCTGTTTTAAGTACGATTCCAACGTGTCTGCTTTGTCTTTGTAATGATTCGCCACTTGTCTGTGAAATCTTGACTAACAGGATGAGTTCCTTCTAGGCAATTTGGTTTGTGAAATTCATTGAATATTTTATAGAATTCTTTATTTGCACATTTAGCGTTTTAAATTCTGTCTGAATAGTACCTTTTCTTAGCTTTTTTGATAGCAGACTTGTATAATCTGTTAATTTTCTGTAGGTGAAGTTTGTCTTGTTTGGTGTTTGTTTTGAGCCAGGTACGTTGCAGCTTATAGCCCCAGGGCCATCCTGTCAAGAGAGGAGACCCCCAACATACCCAAAGAGCCCTTTGTCCACTATCTGGGAGCAGTACATATCTCACCACAGTGGAGCCATCTGGGGTTTGGTGACGGGCTGGAAAACCTTTTGGTTTTATTCAGGAAATTTACAACTTTTAAACGTATAATTTGCAAAGTACTAATATATAACATTTGAATTGACCTTTAAGTTGTATATTTTACAGTGCAACTTTAGTGGATGGCCCAAGGAGTGCTGCAGCCCACTAGTAGAATTCAATTTAATTTACAGGCCCTGGGTATATGAGGTGCCATTTACTAGAGACTTAAAAGTAAATTAATACCAGCTGTACTAGAATTGTGAATTCCTAATTGCAATTCCTACCAAATTCCTTATGTAAAAAAACATACATCTTTTAAATAGTGATTCCTAGTGGGTCGCAAATTAACCTGCCTCATGAATATTAATGATGTTGTTAACAGTTTGTGACCTATTGGGAATCACAGCCATCACAATGACGGTTGCCTCCTGAGGTCAGCAGACCATGTCAGTCGCCGGCGTCGTATGCCCCGAGATGACATCACGGAGACTACTTAGGCGCTCCCCATGCGTGCTGACGTCAGTTCTTTCTTTTTCCGCACCAGTAAGCGCAGATCCGGTTAGAGCACATACTTCAGTCATTTTTTGACTATCCTTTTGCAACTTTTTGTCTTGTGTTGGTGTTCTCTGGTGCAAGTAGGGATGCCTGGTTTTAAGTCCTGCGGGGCCTGCCGTCGCAATATGTCAGTGGCGGACCCTCACGACTTCTGTCTCCACTGCCTGGAGCGTGACCATGACTCACGGTCCTGTCTGGACTGTAGGGCTATGGCCCCGAATGCTTTGAGGGAGCGGTGCCGGAAGTTGCTTGAAGTTTGGCACTCGTCCCCGTGACGCTCGAGGTCCAGGGGTCATTCCTGTGTATGGTTGTGGAGCCATCATCACCGCTCCTGGACATGCCTTTTGATGGCACTTGCTTGTTTGGTGATAAGGCTGACACTGCACTGGAGCGCTTTAGGGACTCTCGAGCTACGGCCAAGTCCTTGGGTCTTTCCACCACGCACCTGGCCACGTCTACCATCCATTCCTTTCGTGGCAATGGCAGAGGCGCCCTTGCCCGTTCGTTCAGCCAAAAGCCTGAGCAGAACCAAACTCTACGCACCCATAGGCGGGGAGGCCGCCGGGGTGGCTACGAGGGCCGGCGTGAGGGTCAGTCCACCTACGCCCCCGCAACGTCCACCTCGAAACCTTCCTAGTCTGAGCTTCAGGTCGCACACCACGCCTGAGGGTGGCAGGATTCGACATCCCCTTCCCCACTGGCGTTCTGCAACTTCCGGCAAGTGGGTGCTGAATCTCGTCCAGAGGGGTTACTCCCTCCCCTTCGAGTCTACCCCCTGCCATGCCACTGCATGTCGGGGGATCACTTTGCGCTTCTCCAGCAGGAAGTTATGGCCCTCTTGGCCAAGGGGGCCGTCGAGCGCGTTCCTGGGCCAGAGGTAGGGTGTGGTTGCTATTCCCACTACTTTCTGGTCCCCAAGAAGGACAAAGGGGGCTTGCGCCCCATTTTGGACCTCAGGAACGTCAGTCACTTCCTCCAGAAGGAAAACTTCAAGATGTTGACTCTGGCTCAGGTCTTAGCTGCCCTTGACCTGGGAGACTGGATGGTAGCGTGGACTTGCAGGATGCATATTTTCACATCCCCATCCTGCCAGACCACCTCCTGCGGTTCACGGCAGCCCAGGAGCATTTTCAGTTTGCCTTGCTCCCCTTCGGCCTTACTAGCGCCTCCCGGGTGTTTGCGAAAGTGATGGCGGTGGTCGCAGTTCAGGGGTGTCAGTCTTTCCCTACCTTGATGACTGGCTGTTGAAGGCGGGCTCGCCCCAACAGTTGTCACCCACCTTCAGACTATGGCCGACCTCCTGCACTTGCTGGGGTTCTCCATCAATGTGCCGAAGTCGAACCTGAGTTAGGTGTGGGCGGAAAATCCGTTCCGCTCGCGGATTTTGCGGATTTTCGGGAAATCCGCAATCCGCGAGATTTGCGAATTTCCCGCAAAATCCGCAAATCCGCGAGCAGCGGATTTTGCTCGCACTGCTCGCACTGTTCGCGTGAGTTCGCGCCCCGCGAATAAGTGCAAAATTGCAGAAATACGATTTTAGCAAAACTGAAAGTAACTACTTACCAGGTTCAAAAGTTCAGGCACATCATTAGTAGCCATTTCCTGTAGTGCTTCCTGAGGGGCCCCTCCAGAGTTCAGTTGCCAGTTGAAACTATTATGTGACCCTGCTCTGAACCTCAGAATAGTTACACATATGCCACAAAGGTCCTGAATTACAGCTAAGGGAGACAAGCAGGAGCCAGGCTGGAAGTTAAAATCCATTAATCAGCCCCTAATTCATTATTGTCAGTTGGGGCAGGGCAGGTGTTGTAACTAATTTTGCAACAATGAAAGCACTTAGCAAGTGCAAAAGATCACTAATCAGGGCGCACTAAGGAAGCAGGTGCCAGCTAAAAAAATATTCTGTGACACATTAATCAGCCCCAAATTAATTCAGGTCACTTGAGGCAGGGAAGGTGTGCTTTGCTTTGCCGAAAATAATGTACACTGGACAACCAGAGGGTGTGATGATGAAACAGAGGGTGGCATGGGTGGGCCAGAGGGTGGCATGAGTAGTCAGAGAGTGGCAGTGGTGACAGAGAGTGGCAGTGATGAAGAAGAGTGTCCCAAACAGGCTGGACATGTAGAAACAACAAGTTCGCAAAACTTGCGACCCGACAGGTAAGTTCGCAAATTGCGAAATTGTAAAAACCCTCGCGAACTGGCAGAAACACGGGCGAACACAAAAAAAAAAAAAATTCGCGGGAATTCGCGGATTTTGCGGATTGCGAATCCGCAAATCCGCAAAATTCGCGAACGCGAGATCCGCAAAATTCGCTCATGCTTAACCTGAGTCCCTCTCAGAAGCTCCCCTTCATCAGAGCGGTTCTGGATTCAACGCAGTTTCGGGTTTAGTCTCCCGGGCAGCGAGTCTGGGATATTCAGGCTATGATTCCGATCTTTCAGCCTCTATCCCAGGTTTCAGTCAGGATGACCCTCCAGCTCCTTGGCCTGATGGCCTCCTGCATCCTGCTAGTGCAGCATGCCAGATGGCATATGCGGGCTCTGCATTAGGACCTAAAGTTCCAGTGGGCGCAGCATCAGGGCAACCTGTCCGATCATATCCAGATCTCGGAGGGCACTGAACGAAATTTGCAGTGGTGGCTCACAAATCGTGATTGGGTCAATGGCAGGTCCTTTTCCCTTCCACAACTGGAGCACACAGTGGTGATGGATGCGTCCTTCCTGGGATGGCCACCTGGGAGAGGCGGAGATCGGATGCCTCTGGTCTCCGGCGTAGTCCCAGCTCCAGATCAACCTTTTGGAGCTTCGGGCACTAAAAGCATTCCTTCCCTCTGTCCGGGGAAGTGTAGTGCAGGTGTTCATGGACAACACCACCTCCATGTGGTACTGCAACAAACAGTGTGGGGTGGGGTCATGGACCCTATGTCAGGAGGCTCTGCGCCTCCGGACATGGCTGGAACATCAAGGCATTACCGTGGTGGTTTAACACCTGGCTGTTTCTCTGAACGCCAGGGCTGACTAACTCAGTCGCCGGTGCATGATGGACCACGAATGGCATCTGAACTCTGACGTGGCACAAGGTCTCTTTCTGCAGTGGGCAGAGCCTTGGTTAGATCTATTCACCACCCAAGATAACGCGCAATGTCATCAGTACTGCGCGTTGGAATTTCCAAGGCGGCACTCGCTCGGCAACGCTTTTTGTAGCTAGTGGAGTTGCTATCTATTGTACGCCTGTCTGCCTATCACAATCCTGCCTAGAGTGCTGACGAAGATTCGGCGCCACCGGGCCCAAGTCATTCCTGTGGCTCCGGATTGGGCACGAAGATACTGGTATCCTGAGCTACTCAGCATGGCCATCGATCCCCCGATCCGACTGCCTCTTGAGGAGGATCTTCTGTCGCAGCAGCAGGGGGTCCTCCACCCGAACCTGCCCAGTCTTCACCTCCATGCGTGGAGATTGAGCGGCGACAGTTGACAGCTTTCGATCTTCCTCCCGTAGTCTGTGATGTCATTCTGGCAGCCAGGCGTCCCGCCACAAAAACGGTATACGCCTGCCGGTGTAACAAGTTTGTGGCATTGTGCACAGCGAAGGCTGTGGATCCCCTTTCTGCCCCTCTTTCCGAGGTTCTTTTGTTCCTTTTTCTTTTTTGGCCCTGCAGGGCTCTGCTCTGGGCACTATCAAAGGTTATCTTTTGTCCGTTTCCGACTTTCTACGGCTTCCTGATCAGCCTTCTCTTTTTAAGTCCCTGGTTGTTAACCGTTTTCTGAAAGGCATTACCCATACGTTCCCTCCTGTGCCGGTCATCATGCCTCATTGGGGCTTAAACCTCGTTTTGACTTTTCTGATGTGCGCTTCCTTCGTCCCCCTTCATAAATGTCCTTTGCGTCTTCTCACCTTAAAGACTGTCTTCCTGGTTGCAACCACCTCTGCCAGAGGAGTGAGTGAGCTCCAGGCGCTTTCTTCTAAACCTCCTTTCCTTTCTGTGCATCCGGACAAGGTGGTTCTGAGGACATGTCCTTCTATCCTGCCAAAGGTTGTCACGCCTTTCCACATCGGGCAGACCGTCACTTTGCCTACCTTCTTTCCGCCTCCGCATCCTTCCAAAGAGGAAGAGAGGCTCCACCGTCTGGACCCGAAACGTTCACTCTCCTTCTACCTGAGCTGCACACAACAGTTCCGGGTGGATGACCAGCTCTTTGTTGGCTACGTGGGCGCCAAAAAAGGTCGGCCCGTGCACAAACCGACCATCTCTCTGCATCAAGGCCTGTTACTCCTTGGCTAAGAAGGAGTCTCCTGTGGGGCTGCGTGCCCATTCCACCAGGGCACAGCACCCACTACTGCCTTGGGACCCGGCGTTCCCTGGCAGGACATTTGTCCTGCAGCTAGGTGGGCCTCGCTGCACACGTTTACCAAGCATTACTGCCTTGAGAGTCGGCTCCTTTGGCCGTTCTGTGCTCCGTGACTTTCTGGTGTAATCTTGTTCGCAGACCCACCATCGGGGTTGGTATTTCAGTGGTATCTATTCTAAGGTAAGGATCTATCACTAATGTGTCTCTTTCAGATGCACAAGTTACTACTTGTGTAACAATATATCTGTAAGAGACATTAGTTAGTGATAGATTCTTTACTGCCCCACCCATCCTCCCCGTTCTGCAAACTGATTACTAGGGTTAAGGACATCACTTTCAGAGCCCTAGTTTCATGGCACCAGTAGTCGGTTTCTTGCATGGCTCTGCGATCCTGGCGCGGAAAGTCGTGCACAGAACTGACGTCAGCGCTCATGGTTGGTGCCTAAGTAGTCTCCGTGACGGCATCTCAGCGCATACGAGGCCAGAGACTGGCGTGCAGCGCACAACGCCACCTACTGACGCACAGGGGTACTGCTAGCAAAACTTTCCGGATCCAGTTTGACGCCTGGGGATATTCTAAGGTAAGGAATCTAACACTAACTAATGTTTCTCATAGATATATTGTTACACAAGTAGTAACTTGTGCTGTAGTGGTACCACTGCCTGCTCCTAATCACTTTTTTACATTATCCAAGGGGAAGAGGTCCCTTGGGGCCCCCTTCCCATTTGCGAATGGGTAGCACCTCTTTCAAGATGTCAGTAAAAAATTAATGTTTTGCAACCATAGTTCTATCTGGACACATTCATACATAACAATGCTATTCGGTATTTGGAAGGAAGCCCTAAACACACCCCTTTCAAAAGCTGAATCGCTAACACAATTTGCTATTTTGTAAAGTGTTACAGAATTGCAATTTGTGGATTCGCACAGTTAAACATTTATGAGGTCGCACACAGCCTGATTAAGCAAATCTGGCCTTTTGCACCCGCAAAAATGCTTTGCACATATGGCTCTAAGTGTGCCATTTAGAGTTATGCCAATCCTAACATGTCAAAGGAGAGTATTTGTACTATACCACTAGTTAGCAGAAGTTAAGTGTGCAGAGATCTATGGGCAGCAAAAATGGGTTCAGCAAAAGACGGCAATGAAATATAGGGGATATCATGCAAAAGATGGTAATTTCCAACATTCACCATCTGGCTTGTTTGACTAACACAGAAGAGATTATGCGAACACTTTATCGCATGAATAACATTTTTATTGTTACAAATCGAATGTGACAATCAGACTTTAATAGTGCCCACTTCTGAAACCTTTGTGTTACTGGTTTATTTACAAGCATGTCCTTTCCCACACATGAAGTGGCCAACAAGTGGTGGAAGACCCTGCCCATGGTACTGTCCAAGATTCTCCTGGACAGTACCAAACACGTTTTAAGGTTCTGCAGACTACTTTTCTGGGATATCCTCTCTCTACCAGTTTGGAGCACAAGATTTCTGCCTCTTTGAAGTGGTCATTTCTGCGACTATAACATCTTTTATGTTATTTATGACCGTCCTGACTCCGTCTGAAGCGGTCGCTCCCCCACGCTCCCTGGCTCCAGCTGGTATCGTAGCGCCTCGCAGCTATTGCTTGTGCTTCTGCTTTGTAATTGGCTCCGATTACTAAGTGTGCCCCGATTTCAATAATTGCAGCTTTGCCAGATCTTAGCGTAACGCTATATTTGTATAGCTTGCAGGTCGCTTTGTTTATAAATTATTTTCTGCCCGATTATGCCTGGGCCTCTGCCCACCCCAACCTCGTCCTGTTAACTTTCGTTTTTGCTGCCATCTTGTTGTTGTGCCGTCCCAGCCTGCAGCTCCACCCCGCTCCCGCCTCCCAGCTGACCCTCCCTCGCCCCTCCCCTTCCACTATCCACATATGACAGATGCACTTGCGCACAGCGTTCGCGCCCCATGCGTGCCGAAGGTGCGCCAAAGGTAAGCCTGTCTACACCCGTCCGCGCCTGGACCGCGCCCAGCGCCAGACCCCCTGGTCCTCGCAAAACCCACTCCTCCCGCATATCGTACGACGCCACTACCCTCTCAGCCCTTAACCCCGGCCGCACACCTCAATGCTGCGAAGCCGCCCCAGGTCACACCCATGGACCATTCGCCTGCCACTCTTGAACACAAAAGTAACATTCGAACCCAAAACCTTAAATCCAGTGTGGCTACCCATTTTCATGAAAACAGACACAGCGTGGCACAATTGAAATTTCAAATACTGGAGCAAGTCAAGGTCACTTGGAATAATAAGAACACCCTCCTCAAAAGAGAACTTTGGGATCCGACTCATGTCCTCCATGGTGCCGCACGGGCTTAATGATCGCATGGAATTTCTATGCTACCTGTAATATATTGTTTTGATTTTATGTCTTTCACCCGTTTACTCTTGTCTCTCTCACTTTATTATTGATGTTGTTTCTCACTCTCTTTTGTTCAGTTGCACCCTTTTCCAACATGGCGACTCTTGGTTTACCCTATGTGTTCCTGTCCTTCGTTTACTTTTTGGTTTTTAGTCCGCTTTCTATGTCTTTGCTCACCTTCTTGTCACTACTTACTCGAGTAGCAGCTTTTCCGACTGATCACTCTCTCCGCGGTTCCCCGCGCAGCTTGAACAACATCGTATTGATGTAAGTACCCGATTCGGGACATCACCAGACCCATTTAGATTGCACCACTCGAGGAACCAGCGGTTCCGTTCTTATTCTTTTCGCTGCACTTCCCGGTTACCCTTTATATGGCACGTTTGACTCTTTGTCTATACGCATCTCGCGTTCACGCATTTTTAGTCTGAGAGTTCTGCACTTTACACGGTCATAGTCTTTGGGTATTTATACTTCACTGAATTTGAGTTTCATTTCCATCACGTTTATTCTTGGGATTTCAAACCCTGGTTAGTGTCTATCCGGACTCCTGATTTTTTTCATTCACATTTTTGTTTTCACTAGAGCACCATGTTTAGTTGGTTTTCTCATTTACTTACAGACATATGATGAATTGTTCCATTTGGATTTTTTGTAGAGTAATTCCCTGAAGAAGGGCGTGGCCCGAAATGCATCGGGATGTGTGATTATTTGTTTAAAAAGACTTATCTAACGATGGAGACATATCATTGGATATATTTCATTTACTGAGTCATGAAACTGCTACTTCAACACCTGTTGAATAAATGGTGAATGCTGAAAGAACAATTTGTCGCTTTTTTACCATTACCCTTTGATGGATTATTGAACTAGACCTACGGGTCCCCACTGTTGTGCTCAGAGGTGCTCTCTCTCAACAGAGTGAGCTTTGTATGAACTCCTGCAAGTTCGCCAGCATCAGGACCTACACCAAATCCAATTCCTCCAAACACAGCTCCGAGTCTAACCATCTGAAGTGCATCCTACTGAACACCCGCTCGGTCCACAGACACGCCACTGAACTCTGGGACCTACTCGATACTACATCACCGAACGTCGCCTTCCTTACAGAAACCTGGATGAACGCCTCCTCAGCGCCCGACATCGCCATAGCCATCCCGGACAATTACAAGATCATCCGAAAGGACCGCACCAACCAAACAGGAGGAGGCATCGCCATCGTCCACAAAAACACCATCCGAATCATGACCAGCTCCGACGATAACCTCACGACCGCCGAACACCTCCACTTCCAGATCCACACCGACCCTAGGACCACACTTCGAGGCACTCTCATCTACAGACCACCAGGAACCCGCACACAATTCAACGAAGACATCACGGACTTCATCAGCCCACATGCCCTCACCTCTGAGAACTACATTTTACTGGGAGATCTCAACTTCCACCTGGAAAAGAAAAACAACAGCAACACCACCACCCTTCTGGACAACCTAGCCAATCTCGGACTCAAACAACTTGTTGACACCCCCACCCACCTAGCCGGACACACGCTCGACCCTATCTTTACCTCCAGCAAACACATCTCCTTCGATCACACCACAGCTCTCCACTGGACGGACCACAGCTGTGTTCACTTCAGCTACCAAAAAAACGCGACCCACATCCCCCCACATCCTATTCCTCGAAGAAACTGGAACAAAATCACCACCGACCAACTCTTCACATCGCTTAATCAAAACCCCCCTGCCATATCATCGGACCCAAACCAAGCTGCCACCAAACTCACACAGTGGATCTCCCACAGCGCTGACGAATTAGCACCCTTGAAAAACCACCAGATCAAACTAGGTAGCAAAAAGGCTCCCTGGTTTAACGATGATCTTAAGAAATCCAAGAAGGTATGTCGTACCCTCGAGAAAACCTGGAGAAAAACCCAACCACTGACAACCTGACCACCTTCAAGGACGCCACCCGCAAACACCACCAACTGATCCGATCCACCAAGAAATCAGCATTCAAGAATCGACTTGACAACAACGGCCACAACAGCAAGGAACTATTCAACATCGTCAAAGAATTTACCAACCCCACCACCTGCACCAACGACATCACTCCCTCCCAAGACCTCTGCGACTCTTTATCCTCTTTCTTCCACATCAAAATCGCCGACATACATAGCAGCTTTGAAAACCAGGCCGAAGATCAGTCCACTCCATCCACCCCAGAACCAAAACAGCACTTTCACAACCTTCACGCCTGGAACCCAATCACTACTGAAGACACCATCCACCTGATGAACTCCATCCACTCAGGTTCACCAACCGACCCATGCCCCCACCACATCTTCAACAAAGCAGACTCCATCATCGCACCCTACCTCCGTGATGTCATCAACTGTTCCTTCAACTCCGCTACCTTCCCGGAAAGCTGGAAACATGCCGAACTCAGCGCCCTTCTGAAGAAACCCACAGCAGACCCCTCTGAACTTAAGAACTAACGCCCCATCTCACTCCTCCCATTCCCTGCCAAAGTCATTGAGAAAGCCGTCAATAATCAGCTCTCCGCCTTTCTGGAATCCAACAATTCCCTCGACCCCTCACAGTCTGGATTCCGAGCCAAACACAGCACCGAAACCGCCCTCATCGCTGCTACAGACAACATCCGAACGCTACTGGACAACGGAGAAACAGTTGCCCTCATCCTACTCGACCTCTCCGCCGCCTTCGACACAGTCTGTCATAGCACCCTCATTCAACGCCTCAGCAACGTCGGAATACAAGGAAAAGCATTGGCCTGGATCATCTCGTTCCTCACCGGAAGAACCCAGAGAGTCCGCCTCCCCCCATTCAAATCAGAGGCCACCGAAGTCATCTGCGGCGTACCACAAGGATCATCTCTCAGTCCCACCCTTTTCAACGTTTACATGAGTCCCCTCGCATCCATCGCGCGACAACACAATCTCAACATCATCTCCTACGCAGACGACACCCAGCTTATCCTCTCCCTTACCAAAGACCCAAGTATCGCCAAAACCAATCTACACGAAGGAATAAAAGAAGTAGCCGAGTGGATGAAAAACAGCGGTCTAAAACTAAACTCGGACAAAACGGAAGTCCTCATCCTAGGATCATCCCCCTCTGCCTGGGACGACTCATGGTGGCCACCGGCCCTGGGTACAGCACCCATACCCACAGATCACACACGTAACCTGGGCTTCATCCTAGACTCCTCCCTCTCGATGATCAAACAAGTCAACGCTGTCTCATCTTCATGCTTCAACATACTACGCATGCTCAAAAAAATCTTCCGTTGGATCCCCACCGAAACAAGAAAAACAGTCACCCACACACTGGTCACTAGCCGACTATATTATGGAAATACCCTCTACGCCGGAACCACAGCCAAACTGCAGAAAAAACTCCAACGCATCCAAAACGCCTCCGCCAGACTCATACTGGACATCCCCCGTCAAGCTCACATCTCCGGCCACCTGAAAGACCTCCATTGGCTTCCCGTCAACAAAAGAATAACTTTCCGGCTCCTTACCCACGCACACAAGGCCCTCTACGACCTAGGACCTGAATGCCTAAAACACGCGACTGTCCTTCTACACACCCAAACGACAACTACGATCATCCAATCAAGCCCTCGCCGCAATCCCGCGCATCCATAGGTACACCATGGGAGGAAGATCCTTCTCCTACTTAGCGGCCAAAACCTGGAATTCTCTCCCCACTCACCTCCGCCTTACACAGAACCACCTCTCCTTCAGAAAGCAGTTAAAAACCTGGCTATTCGATAAGTAATGTACCTACCCCCCCTCAAGCGCCTTGAGACCCTCTGGGTGAGTAGTGCGCTATACAAATTCTTGAACTTGAACTTGAACTTTTGATGCTTAAAAACTGCCATAGTACAATTTAGCATTTTAATAACCGTGGTGGATAACTATTCTATGAAAGCAATCAATTTTTGTCAGTTGATTTGCTGTATAAGGGTGTAAAGATACTGCCTTAATTATGTTTGACTAGGAGGTCTAGATAATTTATTTCCTCAGTGCTATAGTTGTATGTGGATTTTAAGTCTGCATTCTCCTTTGGGTTGAATGAACAAAGCGCAAACAACATTTTTGCATCATCTTCCCATATCATAAAAATATCATCAATGTATCTCTGCCAGATGATATTAGATCTATATGGATTTGTGGTGCACATGATCTTACTGATTTCAAATTCAGCAAACACCCCTTTGGCTATGTCCAGAGCAGAACAAGCTCCCAGACCCAATCTCTTCTTTTACAGAAATAAATCTGTTTTCAAACTATAAACAGTTCTTGGTTAGAGCTATTTCCGACAGCTGTTCTATGACTTTGATTAGAATATCATGAGCTCTTGGTTTCCAAGGCATTCCCTATTGTTTACAGGGACAATAGGTGAGGGTTGTTCGTACATTAGGATTCAACATCAAACGTGAAAAACGTGTTTGTCAGGCTCAAATTGGTACTTTCTATCGGTTGATAAAATCCATACTGTCTCTTACAGAAAAGGCTATTTGGGTATAAATAGCTTTATATAAAAATCCATGTATTTGCATAAAGGTTCTTATACTGAACCACACACTTAAATTATAGGTGTGCCATAAGTTCCAGACTGTTCTTGTATATTGTGTATTTTACTGTGGTTCTAGCCTGCAGTTTGTTAAGGAACTCCTGTTCCATACTTTTGAGTTTTATATGGCGCTAACTAGACCCGAAGATATCAGGTATTAGAGCGCTTTACTTGAGCACCAGTTTCGTTACAGAAGGACACATTCATTAGGTTTCGCCTGACCTAGCGCATGCGCTAGTCTGCCGAGACTTTTAGTAAGGGCTTCAAAAAATGCTACCTTGGCCAGCCTACAGCTTGGTGCATGGGCGCGCGCTTACGAGCAGAGGCGTGCCATATGGCTTTCCTCGTCATGCTCATTAAGCGCATTGCTCGCCGCACTTGATTGCGATCACTTTCGCGGCCGCTTTGCTGTTCTCAGTGAGCCAGTATTTTCACAGCCGCCATTTACCATTTAGAAGACAGATTTGATGGAAAACAAGGTGTATGTTTCCTTTGTTTTGTAGAGTTGGAAGAAGTTGGATCAGGAAGATTCCTTGCTCCCCATTATGATATCTTTACAATCGTTCACATGAGAGTTTTCATACAAGTAGGCGATTGGCCAGTGCCATTCAGGAGCCTGACACTGAGTTTGCATGTCTATTAACCTCACTGGTATCCTAAGGCATGTGGTGAGGGCATGGGATTATACTTCAGAATACTGTTGCTTAGTAGACGTGCATCTCATTATAGCTACTCTGGTTCTAGGCTTAAAAAGTATATGAATGTTATTTTGGCTGTTTTTTTCAGGTTTGTGTTCATTCATATTTATAGTACTGGTGTTGTCTTTCATGCAAGCTGAAGAGGGTGACAATCAAATTGGATGCGAGTCTCATGAACCACTCAATGTTGCAAAACACGTGACCATAAACCTCGGGTCTGTTCTTTAAATTAGGTATCCAACAGCCAGATAAATCATTAACTAATACAGTTTTATGCCAGAATTTCGACGGAACCAAAGGCCTTTCCTTTCAAAACCTGGACAAGAATAATTTAACTAACATCAGTATCCCCATTACGGTTGTGGAAATTGATTAAAAAAAAACAACTGCCTGTCCATGGGACGAGACGCTTAAGAAATCTTTCATGATTAAATATTCACTTTTCCTTTTAGGAGCCATGCATTGACGTATCAAATTATGACAGTGTTCGCATTTTATCAGCTCTCTGAAAATATCAGCGCTCTACTTCTTTGTATACAGAGGCTCTGTTTATGAATGAACTCTGTTTAGGCTAGCGTGTAGCCTTCTGATGGGAGTTTGTATATGGCAGCACTTTGTTATGCCAGATTTGTGATTATAAGAGTGTGCATGATGTATCATTGTTCCAGCTGTACTATTGCTCTTTAACTTACTTTGGTTTCTGAGGCAGTGTCTTGAAAACCTCTTTGGTAAACTTACTTTTAGCATTGACTCGATTTTCACAAAACATTGTTGTACAGAAAAATAGAATATACTAGCAGTCCTGTTCCTAGGTTATTCAGCACGACCGCTTAATCTGACCTTCTCTTCTTGACTACATCATGGGATTTTTAGGCGCTCATTGTATCTCACTATGCCTCAGTTCCTGCCTTTGCAATCATTGTGAGCATGATCCAAGCAGCTCTGTCAAAGCCTGGACATTTACGTTTTACAACTGTATAAACTGACAAGTTTTGTCAGTCAGCATGTTATAGGTCTGATTATCAAAGCTATTTATAGACGTAAGTTTGGCTTACACACGCAAATTTAAGTTTGCTTACATGCATAATTTCATGTGGACAAATATACTCTCTGGGTGTGCAAGTAGACGATAACTGGTAGTTTCAGCGCTTGAATCCTCTGTGAGATTACGTGCACCCCCCAACTGACGCTTTTATATAACCAACTGCTCTCCAACCTGTTCCCACCCCAGAAAAGGTCTTAACTATTCTCATGACAAAAACTGGAGTAAAACGTCTCCAGGGTGGGATGGGCCTCCCCTCAACCACGCTCAAAATAACTTTTGGGATTTCCGGAAAAAAAGTTTTTAACAAGTAGACTTTTGCTTACTTAGCAATCTTTATATTTACTCATGTGAAAAACTTCCAAGAGTAAACCTAGAACCTTGCAACTGCGTCAGGTTTCTACACCGATCTCTGTAAAGTCCTAAATCTGTTCCCATGCTATGTCATAGACTTACCGGTCACTTTACATAAATAAGGGGCGCCTAATTAATTTTATTTATTCGTTTCCTATAATGGCATGACGCTCACTCTCCATTATTTTTTCTAAAATATTAGCATGCATCAAACGGATTTCAATAAATGATGCCTTAGAAAAATCATATTTAATGTTGTTCTTTAAAATTGCAGGATTGTTTAGCAAAACTGTCGATTTTTTTGTCTGTTTTTTTTCTCCAAGTTGCAGACTTTTTCGGTACATTTTATTTGAGATCCATCAATCTAAAACCAGCCCTGCTTTCTGCAGCACGTATTTAAATAGTATCAGGATGCAATAAAAATGGCAATAAATTGTTACATTTTGCAAAAATGTATGCATTTTTATATTGGAATCACTGTCAGTTACTTAAACTAAGCTTTGAGATCTCTACATTTTGTTAATGCTAGCACCCTAACAGTAAAGGTATGCATTTAACTTTACTGTGCTACCTTACCGCAAACTGGCAGCCAAGAGGTTTGAACCTACTTGTTTGATTTACTCATGCCTGGGATGTTGTTTCTGTAGACAGCAGTGTATTTAAGGACAAAAGAGCTGGGTCAGGAGTGATACTTTTTCCCAGAGGTGGTGTCTTGAGACCAAGAGAAAGGTCGAAGATAATCTAAACAAACATTGGCATAGGCAATAGGTCTTTTCTTTGGGACCTTATAAGTGTTTAGTTATCCAGCACACTATCCTTGTTGCAACTACATCAGCTGTTGCATGGCTAAAAACGTATACGTTTCCGAAGGCAAGACCTATTGGCTATGCCAATGCTTGTTAATAAATATGGTTCTGTGCTGTTTTATTCACCTTGCTTAGTGCAACAGCTTTGGTTGCTGCACTGCACAAAAAAAAGATAAATCTGCTCCATAGTGTGCATGCCTGGCGACCCAGCTGCAGCCTCCGCACTCTCAGGCGGTTGGTGGAAACTAAATTGAAAAAGAATATTTCTGGGTCATTTCCCTCTTCCTACTTCCACCTAGCCTCTTCTATGGTGATCCCATCTCTTTACTTCCCTATGTACCTTCATTCATTCTCTCTGTCTCATCTTTGTCCACCTCTCCTATCTCTCAATGTACCCAATAGACCTTGCTAAATGTCCTCTCTTTCTGCATCTCTCTCATGGCCTTGCCCTGCTCACTACCTCTCTCTGTGCCTGTATCCATGTCTATCCCTCTTGATAACCCTCTCTCTACCTCAGCACTCTGTACATCACTGCTGTTTCTTTCTGACCTCCATGTTTCTCTCCTCCATCTAATTCACTTCTCACACAACCTCATCTCTTTCTTTAACTTACCTCTCTACCTCCCCCTCCCTGTATTTACTATCTTCTCTCTCTCTAACCCTCTCTCAGCCCTTTCTCTACCTCACCTTTCCCCCTCACCTCTCTAACCCATTTCTCTCTAACTCTCATCTCCCTCACGACATTACCTTTCTCTACCCTGCTGCTCTCTCTCTGCTTAGTCTCTCAGTTTACCTCACCATTAGTTTACTACCTCACCTCTCCACTCCTCGTATCTCATGCTATCTTTATTCGCTTTCCTTCACCTTTTTAGGCAACTGCATTTCAATAGCTCTATCCTTTTTTTCTCTTTCATCAACTTCTCTCTCGTTCTGTCTTCCTCTGTCTCTCGCTCCCTCTCAAAGGAATAGCTCTACCAGGACCTTCTTCTCCATTTTAACTCACCCCTCACACCTTGTCTATCACTCCCAACTTCGGGGCATTTCCTCAAGGGACGGAGATAAATAACGCATAGTGCGCTTAGCGCTTTTTTATTTACCGCTGGCTAGCTCTGGGATTTATCGCCATGGTAGCACATTATTAACAACGCGTTTCCCCAGAGCGATAAGAATTCCAGCGATTTGCAGGGAACATCGCTGGTTTTCCAGCGATGTCCCTGCAAAACGGCGATAACCTTGCTGAAACGACCCTGTGGTCGCATCAGCATAATCCATCCCCAATGTCAGTGATAGATAAGTCTGCATTTTAGCAGACATTAGTTTAGTGAAAACAGTGGGTTTCTCCAAAAACTAATGTCTGCTAACATGCGTGTGCAGTTTTGTAAATATCGCGCTGTGCACATCAGCGATATTTGCAAGGTTGTACTGCCCAGTGACGCCCACTTTGCATCTCATTAGAGAAGCAAAGGGAGGCTTCGGGTAAAAGGATACTAACATGCGCAAATGCATGTTATCACCCACTTGTAAATAGGGCAAAAAGATGATCTCCACTTTTTTGGCTTTTAAAGCCAAAAAAGCGGAGATAATGCCCTTGTTAATATGCCCCTTCTTTCTTTATGGGTCGCTCTACTTCACCACCACGTCCTCTCACAACTCTCTACCTCGCTATAAACCTCTACTCTTCATCACTATTTCACATGTCTCTCACTGGCGTAACAAAACTTGAGGGGGGACCCCCTGCAAGGTACGTGGAGGGGTCCCCTCCGGATAAAATCAGGAACTTGAGCTTGGCCCCCCTGCACAGCGGGGGGTTTTGTTACGTAACTGATGTCTCTTAACTTCCTCTTCACATTTCTCATTCTAACCTTTACCACTCTCTGTTTCTTTCTCTCTTCCCCAGTACTCGCTTTACCTGGCCCGTTTTTAGGTCTCGCCTAGCGACACAGCGCATGTGGTGCTCGCTTGGCAAGATCTATTGTAGTCGATTTTCTGCCGAAGGGGGACAGGGCATGTGCACGCGCCCAGAGGACAGATGATGTGCACGTGTACTGCTTGCGCTGTTTGAGCACAACGCACACGTATTGACAACTACGTCTGTGCGTCGTTCGTGCCATACGTCAGTGAAATGGGGCAGCAGCACCTTGTTTTTGTGGCTTGCTGTAGGCTGTGTTCTACGCTGCTGAGTCCGTGGTATGCTGTGTGTGAATCGACAGCTGATGCCCTCTATTACTAGGTCTCTTCACGGGTTCTGCAGGCCTGCATTTTTCTTTACCGGGTGAGTGTGGTTTTTGGCCAGGTTTTGGAGTCTTCTGCACTTGCGGGCCTTCAGCTGCGTTTCTTTTGTGTCGATTCCGGCAGGGGGTGGCAGTGCTGGTGTCTGTCCGCAGAGCCGTGACTCAGTGCTCCTTCCTGGTCCACAGCAACTGTCTTTTTGCAGCTTCGGTCCATGGTCATTTTGTGTATCAGCCCCCCTCACTAGCTGCTGTTCAGCCACTCTGGAGAAGCTTTGCCTCCTACTCTGTGTCCTGCACATGGTATCCCGTTCTTCCAAGGCCTCATTTAAACTTGTTCTCTGCGAAGTTTATATGTTCTTCGTGTTGCCTATTTTGTGATGTTATTTTCTGCTTCATAAAACAATGTCCAAACCAGCTTGCTTTCCCAGACCCATATTTTTTACCAGGCGCATTGCTAGGGAGTTACAGGTTTTACTCCTTTGGATACACCCTCACCTAAGACCGGGGCACAAGTCCTATAACAAACATTTGCAATGCAATATGTCTCGCAGTAACGCAAGTTTGGGCTATTGACATTGCTAATAACGATGCCTTTTATTTTTGTTTTAAAACAAACATAAACAAAAGGCAATGTCTTTTACAATGCTAATAGCTTAAACTTGCGTAACTGCGAGACCTATTGCATTGCATATGCTTGTTTTTTGTTAGGCACGGGGAGATTAAGTGATTTGTCTAGAATCACAGGATGTTGAGCGTCTTTGCTGAGACAGTAACCCGGTTCCCCTGCTTCAAGGTCGACCCCTCTAGCCGTAAGGGTACATCCTCTCCCCTAACCCAGTGTCAGTGACACACCTGATTTCGTTATGAATTTTATGTAAAGGATTCTTGGATAATTTCCAGTAATGTTTCTCAGTGTCCAATTGCCTCGGAATTTCGATTTCATATTTCTCTGTGTCTTGCATGCCTATTACCACGCAGTTCTCCTCCGGCTTCATCGTGATATTGACATTGTGGCTCAGATTAGTAAGTGCGTGTTTTTCAGCTTTGGTAATATTATCGGGATATACACTTTCTTGAATTCTAATGCCTGTATTTGCTTTATTACTGGATTCCCAAAAGTAAAGGTCTCTACTGGTGCTCAGTATGAGGGAGGGTAAAAAGTAGAAGGCTGCTGTAGACCAGTCTTGCTCACATTTCAAATAAAAGGTTTGGCCTTAACCCCTTCGCTGCTCATGACGAGCTCAGCTCGTCATGAGGCACGGTTGATCAGTGCTTATGACTAGCTGAGCTCGTCATGAACAATGGGGTTCATCCAGGATCAGCACAGGAGGGGAAAAGCCATAGCAGCCAAGGTGTTAAAGTGTTGTAGCCTGATTTTCCTGAAAAACTGAAATATTTCAGTTGGGATCTTAAAGAAATCATGGTGTTCAGTTAACACAAAAACTAAATCCTGTTCTAATATGGTGGTCAAGTAAGTGGGAGGAAATGTTAAAAATAGGTGAGAAAGATGCATCAGGTGGACCCATATTTACAGTTGGAATAACTGGTTCTGTGTCTCCGCAGGTTGGTACTGTCACCCTTATTCCTCCTCCTCTCTTTCATGACCTGCCATCCTCCTTTGTGGGCTGCTATATCCTAAAACATTCCATGCAGTTAGGGTTTGTGCATATGATGGCTCTGAGACGGGGTCGGATTGGGATCACATTTCGGCCCGGGCACCTTAAAATAGTGGCCCACATTCGCGGATTTCACCCTTTTATAAAACAGCATTTGGCTAGTCTCATTGGACTAATGTTTAGGGAATGTTTGATGGATTACATATTTTAAAGCTCAGAGCCATACACATTGGTGAAAGCTAGAAGCACTACCTTTTGGCTGGTAGAGTGAGGTGAAATAAAATAGCCGAAATGCCACAACTCCTGATGCAGAATCTTAAACCTGGGCAAACAGAAGATTCTTTTTTATTGTAGTGTTAGAGTAAAATTATCCAGAGAGCAGTGATTATATGAGCACCAATCATATTAAAAAAGATCAAGTTAATGTTTGTTTTAGGCCATAAGAAATTAAGAATCACAGCATGTTGCGCTGAGGCTCGGACTGGAACTCATTCCCAAATTCAGCAGCGCTGACCCTTGCATTACATCCTCTTAATTTTTCTCGCTGAAAGATGCCTCACAGCGAGGCCAATTGAAACATACACCCGTCTGTCTACCAAGACTAGTGGTGGGCAAAAAACTTCGCTCTGACAGCGTAGTGGATGAAGCCAGCCACACTTGCTCCCCGGGCCCGGTCCCAGCTTCCGAACCCTAGCCAGGCCGGGTAGAGACTCCCCAGGCCCCGGTGGGCCCTGTCCCCAGCACCCGGACCCACTGATGGCTTGCAGGACGGGAGGCTCACGCAGCCCGGGGCCTGCCGTACAGAGCTCAAGCCCCGGGCCCGGTCCCAGCTTCTGAACCCTAGCCAGGCCGGGGAGAGCCGCCCCGGTGGGCCCTCGTCCCCAGCACCCGGACCCTCTGATGGCTTGCAGGACGGGGGGGGGGGCTCGCGCACCGCGGGGCCAGCGTGGCGTAGCTCAAGCCCCGGGCCCGGTCCCAGCATCCGAACCCTAGCCAGGCTGGGGAGAGCCTCCCCGGCCCCGGTGGACCCCCGTCCCCAGCACCCGGACCCTCCGATGGCTGGCAGGACGGTGGGGCTCACGCAGCCTGGGGCCCGCCGGACGGAGCTTAAGCCCCAGGCCGATCCCAGTTTCCGAACCCTAGCCAGGCCCTGGAGGACCCCAGTCCCAAGCGCCCAGACCCTCGGCCGGAACCAAGGAGGGTTAAGCCCAGGCCACGTCCTCTCCCCGACTGCCTGCCCGGGAAGCCCATTTTCCTCAACTATTATGCCCCCACGTAGTGGGGGCTTATAGAACTTTGGGGAAGGACAAAAGTTGGAGGTAGCCCGGCCGTCAGCCCGCAGGGCCTTCTGGTCACCCAGCCCGCAGGGCCGTCTGGTCACTCAGCCCGCAGGGCCTTCTGGTCGCCCAGCCCGCAGGGCCTTCTGGTCGCCCAGCCCGCAGGGCCTTCTGGTCGCCCAGCCCGCAGAGCCTTCTGGTCGCCCTGCCCGCAGGGCCATCTGGTCGCCCTGCCCGCAGGGCCATCTGGTCGCCCTGCCCGCAGGGCCATCTGGTCGACCTGCCCGCAGGGCCATCTGGTCACGCAGCCAGGCGACCAGATGGCCCGGGACGACCCAGCGCCCAGATATAGTGGGAGGGTGCCGTACCCAGTCGCCCTTGCAGAACGGCGAGGGTGGCCGGGCGCACAGAGGCAGCCGCTCTGGAGGTTCCTTCCGCCGGGTGGCTGCTGCTCACCTCCCTGCCTGACTTGCCTTGGAGCAGCGGGAAGGGGAGGCCCGACCGGTGGCCCAGGCCATCTGGTCACCCTGCCGGCCCCCGTCCCCACGCCCCGGTGGGGCAGGGATGGGAGGGGGAGGCCCCCGTGCCGGAGGGCACGTGGTAGAGGCGGCCTCCCGCGTTTCCCCCTCCGTGTCCCTCCCGCCGGCCCAGAGGCAGAGGGACCCACCCCTGGGTGTGGTGGAGGGAGGCGTCCGCGGGCTCCCACACACGGAGAGACAAAAGCTTGGCTCAGAGGATGACTTTCAATAGATCGCAGCAAGGTAGCTGCTCTGCTACTTACGAAACGGCCCAGAATCAGGTTGTCTACGATTGATTTAGCAACGGGTGCCCCACGTACATGCGGTGCACTAAGGGCGATGGAGGCGGCCCCCTTCAGTCTGTCCCCAAGTGTGCGGCTCTACGCACCGGCCCCCTGAGAGAGGCCAGCTATCCCAGGCCAACCGAGGCTCCACGGCACTGCGGTATCATTAC